>NC_083355.1:120245418-120955418 GCF_030254825.1 Meriones unguiculatus | reverse complement strand
CGTGCTTCCTTTGAAGTAATATAGTTCAAGTTTGGTCTCCAGCACTCAGAATATAATAAAAAATAAAAATAACAACTCTGGACTTCTTTTGTTCCTCCCTTTCCCTTCCCTATCCCCCCTTCTGCTGTTGCTGGGACAGAGCCCAGGCCTCATGGACACTACAGTCTGACACACTTCCAGCCAGAGAGCTAACGAGAGGAGTTTACCTAATGCGAGGGAAGTCTAACGCCGCTCAGTTCAGAACAGAAGCGTGCGCAGCGCTAACACTCTTGTCTTTACTGTTCAGCACGAAGGATGGAGGCTCAGAGATGTGAGTGTCCCCTGCCCCAGGCTGTGCCGCTCCTGGTAACAACCTAGGGTGTAAATCCGGACAGCCTGTGTGCTTCCAGGGACGCGTGCTTCTAGCTAAAATCCAACTCATCACCAGTAAAAAATCCTGCATCAAGCCCAGCAGTTGGCTCTGGAAAGCTACCATTTTAATCAGAGTTCAGTGCTTCGAGTGGAGGTCTCGCTTTGCTGCAGACAAGAGGTTACCAGGTACACCATGGAGCCAGGTTTATAATGTTTTGTTTACCAACTTTAGTCTTTAAGAACATGATCTTCTTTATATTTCAACGTTTACTCTGACTAGACATCTTTTTTATAATGCTGTCCACCTTATAGTCCTCTGCGCAAATAAATCAGGTATCGACACTGTTTTGTCTTATATTACGCCCCAGTAATTGCCAAGTACTATTCACTCTATCTTAATGTGAATTAACAACAAATAAAGTGGACAATGTCAGAAACTTGACATGTTCAAAGTATGAAATGTGGTGGGGTTTTTTGGTTTATTTTTCCTTCTTCTTCTTCTTTTCTTCTTCTTCTTCTGCAATAAGGTGCTACTACATATAGTCTAGAACTTATCATGCATAAGAGTCTGTGCTGGGACTGATTGGTGACCTCCTGCCTCTGCCTAAAAATCATGAATTAAATGTCTTGACGTTAGCATTCCATGAAGGAACTGAGCATTTCTGAAGCTATCAGCTCTAGCTGCACACACACACACACACACACACACACACACACACACACGCTGCCTGGCTGCTTATTCGTATCTGTCACTTGGTCATTTACGTTTGATAATGGCACTTACAAACATCATTTGTAACCTTTACCCGGCCACACATTCACATTCAACTTTTACCCATTTTCTTTCACGTGTTCTACATTCAAGTTAATTATTTTGAACTTTTTCTGCTTTCTCTAAAGATAGAAATTGTCCTCTTAAATACAGTTTTGAACTCTTTCTGGCACCATGCATGGTCTCTCATATACTAATGATGCCACCTGTAAACACACTGTTGGAGCTGGGGCTGCTTCAGTCAGTCACTCTCCTTCAGTTACTTTGTAGAAAAGCAGATAGTAACTGTAGACCTGTCTGAGGCTTGAGGCTTGTCTTTTTGCAATCTACTTCCAAGAGAGAAAATAAAGCAGCAAGTGACTCCTTAAAGGAGGCTTGGAAAGGAAACCTTTCTTTCATTCATGTCATGTCTGGGCCTACGTTCCGTGTCCTAAACCATTCAATCAGGCCACCTCTAGAGCTGATTCAGTCCCATTGTCTGAGTCTTGCGCTGATTCGAAGCCCTGGCCTCTGGCTTCCTGGAGTGGAGGCTGGTACTTCAGAGACGTTGTTCAGAGCATTCGAGCTGGGGAGGCCACTCAGCAACAGACTGCTTGCCTAGCCTGGAGGAAGCCAGGTGTGATCCCAGGTGTGAAGGTACAAGCCTGTCACCCCAGCTCAGCTGCGACTAGAACAAGGGCAGGTGGAGAAATGTGGTCAAGAGCAATCCAGTCAGAGGACAGAACACAACTGAAGAGACCGCCACTGCAAGGCAGTCTCAAGGACAGGCGGCACCAAGCAAAGGAGACTAGCACTAAACTAACCATCAGGTTTCTTGCTAAAACTAGACTAAGTAAATAAGGCTATTAAATCTTACCTACAGTCTAAGGTCAAGGCTAAGGCAGAAACAAGATTCAGATAACGGCTCAAGTTTGTTCAAAGCAGAGTCTTTGTTAGGGATTATGCAGAACTGGTTTCCATCAACTTTTAAGAATAGGGTCCTACTACATTGCCTGGCTGGCCTGGAGATCATTATATAGAGTAGGCCATCCTCAGACACACAGGATCCACTTGCCTCCACCTTCCAACTACTGGACTGAGCCACTGTGCTCAGCCAATACAAACTTCTTAAGTTAACTTATAAACACAGGCAAAGTGGGTTTAGAATATGAAGTAAACCACAGAGTCATAGCACAGAGCTTGAGTTAGGGTGGAAGCATGCAGTGGTTGTCCTCTTGGAAATGCCTCACCCAGCTCAGCCCCTGTGACACAGATAGCAGTGTGACGGAGTCCCCAAGGACCCGGGCTGGCGCCTCAAGACTCAGGTCATGACCAACTTTAACCACTTTAGGAGGAACACGGTATACAGGTATGGAATGTCAGGTTCTGGTAAGGTCTTGTGGGTGGCAGCCCATCAGGTGGTTGTTGTCCTTCACAGCTCACGAGAGGGCCACACTCACGACCTCACCTGACCATAATGTCCCAGAGACATTGCCACCCAAATACCACTGAGCCGAGGGATGCGGCCTTGAGTCTGGATTCAGGCCTGGGGTACAAACCTTTAGTCCACACTGGCTAGAATGTGCAGCCCTTGGTCCATCAAAAAGTTAGGGTGTCACTATTTCCTGGGTACCAGTGTATTCACTCACCACCGGGGTGAAGCACGTTTAGCACACCTGGTAAGTCTATACTCTGACAAACCATAAGGAAGGATCCCGTTCACGCCTGGTCTTCCTCGACGGTGGCAAGCCGGGTGGGGCGGTGCTTGAGACGGTATCTAAGAAGCAGCCGAGCTTTCTAGGATCTAGAGCGGGGCTGTGTGTGGAAGGAGCAGCTGCAGCAGCTTCAGATCATAAATTGGAATAGGTAACACTGCAAGTCTTTACTCGAGCTGCTTTGTTTTAGGGCAGCGCTTTGTCATCAGCCCAAGAAAACACTACTCAGTACCACCGCCCTCCCCACCTTGGCAACATGTCAGATCTCAAGCACCAGACAAAAACGTCCAAGGCTTCGTGTGGGGTCCACGTCAAGGAATGCAGAAGGCTTTAAGCCCAGTGTGTCATGGTGTCCCATCCCAAGGTTCATATCGGGGGTTCACTTCCAGCTTTGGCACACTTCTTCAGTCGCTGGTGTGGTCCCTGGTGTCTTGACTTCTTCATGTCTTTGGAGAGAAGCTGGAGGCCAGCTCAGGAGCATCGACAAAGTGCTTTGCGCAGCTAGATGTGAATTCCACTTGCCTACAAGCTTACGCTAAAAACTTGAGAAGGGCTGACCCACAAGCAGCTTGGCTTCCCTCCGCCCGGACAACCTTGTGAGACCTCTCTGGGAGCGAGGAGCGCGCCAAGATCGCAGACTCCCAGCCGCACTCCTCGCCACCCCAGAAGACAGCCACTGCTCTGCAGCAGCCGTCAACCAGAGGCACAACAAATAACATGGAAGCTCCTTCTCGGTGGGAACACAGGCCTCGCGCTCGGCCCGGAGGCCCCAGCAGGCTAGGTGAGCAAAGAGAGCAGGGCGAAGGGAATGCTCCCCAAGTCGGCTTCATTCAAACCCCGAGGACAGCAGACCCCGCCTCCCGACACGGCCGCCCGCTCCATCGCCACGCGCTACGGGTGTGAGCTCGCCCCGCGGGGAGCGGCTTTCAGCCGAGGGGGCGGTGGCAGAGGCGGTTCGGGCGGCCCCGCTCGGCCGATAGGCCCAGGCAAACAACACCCATTCCTCCCTCCCCTGCGCGGGGTTCAACTCCCACTCGGCCCCGGCCACGCCCTGCCGCCACCGCCCCCTCGGGCGGCTCCAGGCTCCGCAGCCAGGCCGCGCTCGGGGGCGGGAGGGAGGCGGTGCTTCGCTGCGGCCTCCGCCCGGAACTACAAGACCCGACGGCCTGCGCGGCCGAGGCCCGCCCGCCTCCTCCCACTGCTCCCTGCGCGTCAGCGGCCTCAGCCAATGAGAGCCGAGCCGGGGAAAAAGGGCGCCCGGGTCCGGATGCGCCTTCGGAAAGCCATGCTTACCCCGCGGGGGCAGCCGTCCGTCCGTCCGGCGCTCGCGCTCGCAGGGGGCCCGCGCCTCCCCGCGCTCGCCGCGCTCCCCTCCCGGGCGCCCGGCCCCGCGCCGGCCTCCCGCGGCCCCTCGCCAGGCGCCGCGGCGCGCTTTTGAGTGGAGGGCGTCGGGACCGGGCCGGGGGCGGGATATCCTGAGACGACAAGTTTGGCTGTATGGCGGGCCTGCCCGCAGCACGCCGCGGCTAGCGCCCCGCGGGCCGCCGCGCCGCCGCCGCACCGGCCGGGCCGAGGGGAGGAGAGGGGCGGCCCCCGCGCCCCGGCTCCGGCGGGTCGGCGGCCAATCCGCTGGGGGAAGGGGTGGAGAGTCGGCGGCGCCGGCGGAGGCCGGCCGAGGGGGGTGGGCAGGCGCCGCGCTCGCGCCGCCCTGGCCCCGCCCCCGGCCCGCGCCGCCGCCCGCGCCGCGCGCCGCCGCTGTCAATCAAGGGCGAGTCAGCCGGGCTCGGGCGGAGAGAGGAGCTGCTACGCCACAGCCCAGCGGCGGCCATTCGCGGAAAAAGAGGCAGAGCCTGTGCCAGCTACGGCCTCCTCCGAGCCACCGCGGGCGGGCGGGACCGGCCTCTCCTCCCGCCTCGCCCCCACCCCCACCCACCTCTATCCCAGTGTCTCCGAGAGGGTTTGTCCTGTTAATGCGGGATGAGCGGTACGTATTCTCCACCCCCCTCGGTCTCCTTCACCGCCTCCCTTCGTCCCTCCCTCCCCAGACCCTGCTCGCTTCCCCCTCCCCCGGGGCGGCCGAGATGCTGGAAGGGGAGGAGGAGAGGGCGGGAGGGAAGCAGGGGGAGGGAAGGAGGGCCGTGTTTTGTCTTAATGCCTGAGCTAGAACAGCCTCCTTCTGGGTGTTGCTCCGGAGCCTATGGGTCGGGTTTCAAACCACGTTTTGTGAGAGCCCCCTCCTCCCTGCCCTCCTTCTCCCCCACCCCCTGCCGCGGTGCACGGACCGCGGGTTTCTGGAGATTGATGTTGAGGAGGAGGGAGGGTGAAGAAGGGAGGAGAGCGGATAATAATAATCGTAATAACCTGTTGTTGTGTGCTGGGTGGGGGGTTGTTGCAGATCAGAAGAAGGAGGAGGAGGAGGAGGCGGCAGCGGCGATGGCTACAGAAGGAGGGAAAACCTCTGAGCCAGAGAATAACAATAAAAAAACCAAAACCTCAGGCTCCCAGGTAAAAGCAAACGTTAAAAGAAAATTCAACACGAAGCTTGAGGGAAGACAGGGACTTGTGCCCGTTAAATACCCAGAAGTAAAGAACAGAATAAAAACGCTTATCCACTCAAAGCATCTTTCTGAGTGAGGAACTTATATCATAAATTCATGAAGATTTCCCATAGTTGATAGTTAAACATAACGATGTTTAAAATTACATCAGGAATTCAGACTGTTAGGAAATGGTGTTCATTTTCCCAAGGGCATTTTGAGTTTAGAAGAATTACCGTTTAAGAAAGTTTACCCCAAATTTTCTTTTTATTTAAACTTTATGTAACAGGACTTGCTTCCTCGTTCATATAGCTCCTACCACCTGCTTTTGTTCATGTTTCCTTTTTAATTCTGCTGCCTGTTGAGTGTGTTCTGATAACTTAGAGCTCTCAAAGTAAATAACCCCCTCCCGACTGCTGTCTTCCACTAAATCCGCCCACTTTTTTCCCCTCCCTCTCCTTTCCCCTCCCATTTTGGGTAGGACTCTCAGCCCTCTCCTCTGGCTTTACTGGCAGCTACTTGCAGCAAAATAGGGACTCCTGGTGAAAATCAAGCAACTGGACAACAGCAGATTATTATAGACCCAAGCCAAGGGTTGGTGCAACTTCAGAATCAACCACAGCAGCTAGAACTGGTGACAACGCAGCTCGCTGGGAACGCTTGGCAACTTGTCGCCTCCACTCCTCCTGCTTCAAAAGAAAACAGCGTTTCTCAGCCGGCGTCTAGTTCATCTAGCTCTTCCAGCAGTAATAACGGGAGTTCCTCTCCTACAAAAACCAAATCAGGTAACCCTGCCACTCCTAATCAGTTTCAAGTCATACAAGTACAGAATCCGAGTGGCAGCGTGCAGTACCAGGTGATCCCCCAGCTCCAGGCGGTGGAAGGTCAGCAGATTCAAATCAACCCAACCAGTAGTTCATCTCTACAGGATTTGCAGGGTCAAATTCAGCTCATTTCTGCAGGTAATAATCAAGCTATCCTCACGGCTGCAAACAGGACAGCTTCGGGGAATATTCTTGCTCAAAACCTGGCAAATCAGACAGTTCCAGTGCAAATCAGACCTGGAGTCTCAATACCATTGCAGTTGCAAACCCTTCCTGGGACCCAGGCCCAAGTCGTAACAACCCTCCCAATTAACATTGGAGGAGTGACTTTAGCTTTGCCAGTGATTAACAACGTGACTGCGGGAGGAGGGGTTGGACAAGTCGGCCAGCCTGCTACTACTGACAGCGGGACGGCCAATGGCAGTCAGCTAGCGTCTCCGCCCACCACCAGCACTGCTTCCGCCAGTACCATGCCCGAATCGCCCTCTTCCTCCACTGCCTGCACGACCACCGCATCCGCATCCCTGACAAGCAGTGACACGCTAGTGAGCTCGGCAGACACAGGCCAGTACGCCAGCACGTCAGCCAGCAGTTCTGAGCGCACTGTGGAGGAGCCACAGACACCTGCTGCTCCTGAGTCCGAAGCCCAGAGCTCCAGTCAGCTGCAGGCCAATGGCATTCAGAATGCACAGGACCAGGCCAGTTCTCTTCAGCAGGTGCAGCTCGTGGGCCAGCCCCTCCTGCAGCAGATCCAGATCCAGCAGCCCCAGCCGCAGATCATTCAGGCTCTCCCTCCACAGTCACTCCAGCTGCAGTCAGGGCAGACCATTCAGACCATCCAGCAGCAGCCGCTGCAGAACGTTCAGCTCCAGGCCGTCAACCCGACTCAGGTGCTTATCAGGGCTCCAACCTTAACACCTTCAGGGCAGATCAGCTGGCAAACCGTCCAGGTTCAGAACATTCAGAGTCTTTCGAATTTGCAAGTTCAGAATGCTGGGCTATCCCAGCAGCTAACCATCACCCCCGTGTCTTCAAGTGGTGGCACGACTCTTGCCCAGATCGCTCCTGTGGCCGTGGCCGGGGCCCCGATAACTCTGAATACTGCCCAGCTTGCATCAGTGCCTAACCTTCAGACAGTGAGCGTTGCCAACCTGGGTGCTGCAGGCGTTCAAGTTCAGGGAGTTCCAGTCACAATCACTAGCGTTGCAGGTAAGCTGCATCTTTCCTGTTTATCTGCTGTCTGCAGGCAGCGGTAATGGAGTCACTGCTTCGGGCACCCTCCTAGACGTGACACACCCCTGAGGCTCACGAGCTTGAGACGGCTCCCAACTAAACTGGACTCTGCCGCCAGCAGCTATATGCAGTTACTTCTGTAGCTTTTAGCACTCAAGTTTTGTGTGTTGCGTTTGCTAAATAACTTAAATTATTTCGTAAAGCATCATTTTCTGATTAGAGCTGCAATTCTAGAGATCATATTTGAGTACACTTGAAATCCTCAGGAAGGTGCTCTTCTGGATGGGAAGTTGGTTTAACTTGGACTAGTATGCAGTTGTGAGTGTTGAAATGGTAATTCTGTGTAATCAGGCTTTTTAATTGGCCTTTCTTACGTTTCAGCATTTTGTCTTTGAGATGTTTAGTGTACAGTAGTTTTAAGCTAGATACTGTTAAGATAGAAATTTAAGTTGCAAATTGTTTCATTAAGTTTTATGTCTGTTTTTTTGCTACACTCAGGATTGTGACTTTAATGATCCTTGATGTATAAAACTTACGGAAAAGTCTTACAGTCCTTGCGTTAATCTGAACATGTCTAGCATGAGGTTGGTGAAAAGCAATTAAAAAATGTAGGTAGTAAAATGTCACTAAGTTGAACTAATTGTGGCCATGTTGTTTTAAGCCAGCTATAAAAGCAGTTGCTGTTTCTTATGCATATAATTAGATACATCTAAAGCACTTAAAAACCTAGTTCTGTTCAGTAGTATAATCTTTTTGAGGAGTAGTCTTTACCAACACTTCGACTTCATTCTGAATCAGTAAAAACTGGCTGTGATTTCAGTACTTTTGACTTTTGCAACTTTTGTTAACTAAAAATTTTTATTTTGGTAATTTAAGATGAGCATGGTTGTCCTTTTTGAATGACCTTTCTTGAAATAAGGTACAGAACAGTTAAGAGAGGGGTCTTTTTTTCATAGCTGATACAGCTGATGTGGACTTGTAAAATTAAGTTGTCCACAGACGCCTGTGCGTTCAGGAGAACACAAATATCCCTAAGCAGGACTCCCCAGAGACGTTTGACCTGTGTCTCTGTCCTGTCCACTGTTGTTCACTAGGTACGTGATGATTGAGCACATACACACGGGGGGTGGGGGGTAGCCTGGCTGAGAAATCGAAGCTTCGTGTAAGTAGCCACGGTTAGCAGGTGGCTCTTAGGTTGACAGTGCATATTGCCAGTAGTTTGCGTGGGGGTGGTTGCTCTGTTTCCAGTCCTCGTCTGCACAGTTCCTGCTCCTTCTAAACATTAATGCTAATTCAGGTATTGCAGGATGGTGTCTGGGTTTGGTGGTTTGAATAATAGTTTGAATTGTCAAAGCAGAAATTATTTCATTTACATTTCATCTTGCCTGTTAAACATTACCGAATTGTGGTTTATGATCTAGGTTAGAAATGGTCAGTTCCTGTGCTTTTTAATTAGTATCTGGCAGTCCAGTGGTTCCCTAATACTAACTGTGAAGCTAATTCAATATTCTGACTCCCCAACTCCTTAAATGTTGCATTATAAGCTATGTAAGGCACAGCTGCGAGGAGTAAATCTGAGGGGCAGAAGTAGAATAGTAAAAGACTTTGCCTTTCAGATTTTCCGGGTGATTTTAAAACGCCATAAAGTTTGGGAATCGAGGGTCTAACCCACAGTGAACTAGAAGGCAGACTGGAAGCAGGTGGGCGCTGAGCCAGTTCACACGTGCCTGAGCGTGTTTTGCTGGCAGATGCTGTTTTAGTTTCAGTCTCTTCACATCCCATGCCCCAGTGGCTACTGTGTGCCACACACTCTCGTTAGCTATGTTCTTCCTGTGTTTTCATGGACAAAATTTTACCTAAGTGTACATAGTTCAGAAGAGGTGCTTAAGTGTATAAGGAAAACTTAACTCCACACATAAAGAATTTCCTCCCACTGACCCCAGCAATTTCAGGTAGTCTGAGCATAGCCTACAGAGCAGAAACAGCTGGAGAAGGTTGCTCAGAGGTTAAGAGCACTGGCTGCTCATCCAGAGGTCCTGAGTTCAATTCCCAGCTCCACATGGTGGCTCACAACCAGCTATAATGAGATCTGGTGCCCTCTTGTGGCATGTAGGTGTACATACAGACAACAGTGTATACATAATAAATAATGAATCTTAAGAAAATAAAAAGCAGAAATACCCTGATTTCTTTGTTAAGAGCAGTTAATTTAGGTTTAGCTGTTACCAGTTTTATCATACTACCTGATAAACAGTTACTTGACAATGTTCTTTGAAAGTTTGGAACATTGGGCAACATCCTAGGTTATAATGTATCCAATGAGATCGCTTTGTTTTCTTTAAGTTGTTATGTTTTTACACTTTAAATACACTAGAATTGGAACTCCAAGTACTTTCTTAGGAAGAAGTAACTCGTGCCTAGATCCCCTTTATAAAGAGTCCTCGTTTAGAGTTAATACTTTGGGTTGACATTTTCTGTTATCTCATGTTTTCCTTCCAGAATGGTGGTGTTGCATTTATGGAAAAATATTTACTGTTTGTATTTACAGATTTAAAATGTTATTTTATCTTAATTGATACCTAATTCATGCACATAATTATGGGTACAGTGTGATATTTCAATGCACTACGAAGTGTGTAAGATCAGGGTACTTATGTCATTACCCCAGACATTTGTCATTTCAGGAACATTTAAAGGTCTGTTTGCTACTCAGTTACTGTCAACCACAGCTATTCTGCGAGGCTGTAGTTGAGTGTTAGGTATTGCTCCTGTCTAAGTAACTGTACCCACTCTCTTTCCTCCCAACCATCCCCTCATTCTGGTATCCAGTGTTTGTCTGTATTTTTACTTCGCTTTTTCAGACAGTCCAGGTTGGCCATCAAACTCGCTAGGTCGCCAAGGCAGGCCTTGAACTGCCAATCCTCCTGACTCTGCCTGCGGTGTTGGGATTCCAGGAGGGCACTCATGCCTGATTTACAGGGCACTGGGAATCAAACTCAGGGTTTCATGTATGGTGGGCTATATCCCTGACCCCTCCTCCTCCTCCTCCTCCTCCTTTTTACATAACATTTTAGCTTCCACATATAAATGAAAATAGGCTCATGAAAAATATCAGAGCCTGGAAAAATGGTTAATCACCTTTGACGGAATAATGACTAGCTCAAGAACAAGGTTTCAATTTTTTATGGGCCAGGCTCATTTTACCTTTCCAGGAGGTGGAGGAAGTCTGTGTGTGATGTGAACAGAGAGGAAGATTGCACAAGGCAATAGAACGAACCCAGATTTTACCTTTCCAGGAAGTGGAGGAGGTCTGTCTGTGTGGTATGGACAGAAGGGGAAGAATTGTACAAGGCGGTAGAATGAACCCAGATTTTTAAGCTGGAGAGCACCACAATATTATGAAATGGCATCTTTTTTTCTTTGGTAATACATTCAGAAAAATACCTTTCTTTGCTCTGGTGTCCTGTGGAAATCCTGATTTCTAAGCTCAGCACCTAGCCTTTAATTAGAAGGAGGGTGGTCATAATTAAATATTGTACGCTCTGCATGCTTTGTTTTCTTGTTGGGAAGAAGAATTTGATGGCCAACAATTGGGTTTATGAACCAGGTGTGGTTGGTTTGCACCTTTGATTTCAGCAGGTTGGCACAGGTAGGTAGAGCTCTTGAGTTCTGTTCTAACTAAATAATTGTCAGTATTCTCACAGTGCCCTCTGGTTTATAAATGAGAGCTAGTGGAGACTGTTGGTTTTTATCTTAGTGATTAACCTGGGAGGTCCGTGCCATCGTGCCGTAGGCCGTCTGCTTGATTAAGTACCTATTTGTTAGTTTCAGTAGAAATTAAATTTTTATTCCAGTTTTCCCATAAAGGCAGTTGAAACTTAGTAAGATGTTGCTAGCAATTCAAGACCTTGTTTCTTACATAATCCTTTGCTTTTAGAGGGAATTAAAGTTGAAAACCTGGGGATATAGTTTGAAGCCAGGAATGGAAGGGCCATTTCTTAATGACTGTTTAAAAATGGGAACCAGAGAACATAAAGCTTACGTTTAATTTAAAAGTCCAAATTTATCTTAGTGGAATCAACTTTTTAACATCTGCCTTTTCTTTTTAATTACTCAAAGTAGAAAATTGGCTTGACATGTAACCCAGATACCGTTTTTCTCTGTTGTATATGCTGAATTGGTGTGGATTTCCCTTTTTAGGCATCTAAAAACCACACCTGTGTTTGTGATCTTCACACCTGTGCTTCTTGATTATTTCCTTTCCAGATGAGTCAGTTATTCCTTTTACTTTTTCAATAAAGTCTTCTAACACTGTTTCAGTAGATTTAACTTCATTATAAGTTTAGGTTCTGAACTACCAGCTTGACTGTAGCCTTGAAGCTTTTTTTTTTCTTTTTTCACGGAAGATAAAAAGTGCTTCGCGTAAAGCCACATTAGTTTTTAAAGGATGTCTGTGCTAGCTTGCTTTTTGTCAGCCTGACATAGGCCCGAGTGGTTTGAGAGGAGGGAAGCTCAGTTGAGAAGATGCCCCATAGGCTGGGCTGTAGGCAGGCCTGTAGGGCTCTTTCTTAATGGGCGATTGATGTGGTCTCCTGGGCTGGTGGTCCTGCACTCTGTAGAAAGGCGGCTGAGCAAGCCTTAAAGAGCAAGCCCGTGAGCAGCACTCCTCAGCGGCCTCTGCATCACCCCTTGCCTTCAAGTTCCTGCTCAGTTTGAGTTCCTGCCTTGGCTTCGTCAAGGGATGGCAGCTCAAGATCCATAAGCCAAAAATCACCCTTTCCCCTCCAAGTTGTTTGGTCATGTTATTTCATCATCACAACAATATAATCCTCACTGAGACAGCATCTTTTGTGTGGAACCAGAGGGCGAAGGAGCAAAGAACCCTTGCCATGGCCTTTAAAATTGTTTGTTTTGTCTTTTTAAATGACAGGGTATCTAACTCAGGCTGACCTCACACTTCCAACCCAGGTGGTCTTGAATTTGTGATCCCACTTTGAGGAGTGCCGAGATTCAAGTGTTCCTGGCTGTATCTCAGTTTCTGATTTAAAGAGTATATAGGTGATAATTTAAGGAATATTGGGACAGGCAGTAAGACAGATTGGAGAGAAAATGGGAAAGGAGGCTTGATTGGGAAGGAAGCTAGGAAGATGCCATGGGCAAACCTTGCAGAAATAACAAGCGAACCAAATGATAGCTTTTTAGCTGGAAAAGATGTTGGGGATTATAGCTGTGACCTTTTCATACTTTGCTGTGAACGTTTACTTTGAAAGGCATTTTATTTTACTGTTTAATTGAAGATAGAAATATGGGTCACACATCTGTAATCCCAGCACTCAGGGGGACAGAGGCAGGCGGATCTCTGTAAGTTCGAGGCCAGCCTGGTCTATAAGGTGAGTCCAGACAGCCAGGGCTATACAGAGAAACCCTGTCAGGAAGGAAGGGAGGAAGGGAAGGAAGGGAAGGAAGGGAAGGAAGGGAAGGAAAAATCAGGTTCTCCAGTGTTCTGTTAAGATCGTGAGGATGACTCATTAAGGATGAACATAATGGACGGAAGTCCGTCTCAGGCCATAGATGTGTGCTCTTCTGACCCTGCATGTGCATAGCATGTGCCATTTTTCCTGCTGAGTGAATGAGCAAGTTGTGTCAAAGGAACTTGCACATGGGGAGATGAGACTTAATGAAACTGGAGTTGCTGAGACAACTTAAAATGCCCTCAAAGCTGGACACGGCGGAGCACCTGTAGTCCCAGCACTCGGGAAGGTGGGGCAGCAGGTCTCTGTGAGTCCAGCTCATCCACAGGGTGAGTTCTGGGCTGGCCAGGCCTCTGTTCCACAGTGAAACCCCGACTCAAAACCACGTGTGTGTGCGCGTCCGTGCGCGCGTGCACATCTTCGCTTCCACTTAGGGTTAGGGTTTTTACACCTTATTTCTAGCTTATCCAAATCTTTTATTACCATGTGAGAAAACAAAACTGAAGTTAGGACTTAGAGAATTAGAATTATCTTATTTAATATTGTTGAAAAACAGCTCTCTGGGCCTGTTGTTACTGAACTTAATGGCAGGACCTAGAGGTGGTATTATTTTTCTCATCTTGAAGGACTTAAGTTCAAGTGGACATGGTATCTCAAGCAAATTCAAGAGAGGCTTGGGCAGGAGGGTTGCCATGAGTTTGAGGCCAGCCTAGCCTACATAATTAATTCATCCCACTTTGGATCTCAGAAAATAAAAATAAAAGTTTTTATCTGATGATATTAATAAATTCTGTCAGTCCAAAGACATTGTTTCTGAAGTCATAGCTAGACATGGATTTAAAAGGGGGGGGGGGCGGGGGCTGTGTAGCCCTGGCTGGTCTTGAACTCACTAGAAACCCCAGGCTGGCCTCATCCTCCACCACCTCGTGTGCTGGACGCCGTGTGCTACCCGTGGAGGAGGGCGACAAGCATTTAGTGTACTCGTGTGTTAGTGCTGAGCTGGGGCACACCCTGAACCACACAGTGCTGTTTTATTGTGTCCATCCTACCAGCTGCCCCACTGAGCTGCAGTTTCTTCAGGAAAGAATGTCTTCTACCAGTAAGTGGGAGAGTCATGCTTTAATGCCATGTTGATTCCAGAACTACTTACTACATACGAGACAAGAGTCTGCAAGGAGAAGCCCACTGAAGAACGCTGTCCTCTGCCCTCTCTTGACATTACACAGTTTTCCTTAAACAGTGAAGGTCTCTCTTGCTGTGATGTAACCTTACCAATTATCAAAAGTTTTTTGTTTTGTGTTTTTTTTTTGGGGGGGGTTTGGTTTTTTGAGACAAGGTTTCCCTGTGTAGCTCTGGCTGTCCTGGACTTGATTTATAGACCAGGCTGGCCTTGAACTCTCAGAGATCCACCTGCCTTTGCTTCCCCCTCCCCGAGTGCTGGGATTACAGGCATGTACCACCGGGCCTGGCTTGAAAGTATTTTTAAGACCTAATACTAAGTATGAATTTCTGCTTTGCTAGCATGATTTTTAAAGTGTCATGCTGATTTGTTTTCATTCATCCCCCCACCCCCAGTTTACAATTTGAACTTCCTGTGAAGGTTTCAAGCAGCCGCATGGAGCTATGTCATTGGTGTCCTTTTGCCTTCATTTTGTTTTCTGTGCTTGGAGATAGGGTTGTGTAGCCTAGTTGCTGTCCTGCAGCTGGCTGTAATGGAAGGTTCCTGTTCAGGCTCGGTGTCCCTGCCCGTCCTGGTGAGGTCCCCTTCTGGATCCTGAGAGGGGAAGCCAGGCAGGAATGGGCAGGAAGGGTAGAGATCCTAGAGCATGAGAACCAACTGTGGACTGTGGGGAGGCTAGTCCTGAGACAGCTCATTTCATGGGGGACAATGGCAGTAAGCCTTTGGAGGTTGGTAGGGGCTCTCGAGGTGAGTGCTGCTCATTGGCTGGGCCAGGGCCAGGGGTGCATCATTTGCATAAGGAGGAATTCAGGTTCTGCAGGACCTCAGAAGGGGAGACAGGACCTCCGAGGGGCTAGACAAAGGTGGGGTCGCAGGGCTTTGTGCACTTGGCCAAGGGACTGAGGGGGCAGTCATCTTAGGGTGAGATTTCCGGGGTTTGGACATACCTTGACTTGACCCCACTCCGTCCATGGCTCCTCGGCCCCATACGAGGTGGTATGAGACTTTAAACATTACATTTGAGAGTTTTGTTTGAGGAGGGAGCATAGCACATGTGGAGACCAGAGGAGAGTTTGCAGGGAGGGGGGCCAGTTCTCTCCTCTCATACAGGTCATAGGACCAGAACTCAGGTGGTTAGGCTTGGTGGCAGGCACCCTTACTCACTTAAGAATTACAGTGTGTCTTGATTTCAGCATTTCCAGTCATAATCTCTCAAAGACTCATAGCTGTGTATACAAATGATGATTGGTTGTCTACCTTAATAGCAGGGTCTAATGCTTTGGTGTGAGATTCTATCTGTGATACAGTGTAACTCTCACCCCCATTGCCCTTCCATACTGGGCTGAAATGAGAAAAGGCTAAGAGATGGTGCCAGTATGATAGGGATAGAACTGAGAGTCAGAGTGCTTTTAATAGGCTGCAGTCTTTGCTGGGGCGATGGGTAATGCAGATAAGATACTCCACTTAAAGAGGGGGAATGATGTGCCTACAGGATGAAAAACCTGACCGGCAGCAGGACTGCTGCAAATGAAACTTACTGGCTTATTGTGGGTTGTACTTGAGCGTCGTCAGTGTTCCTTGTGCACTGCTGTGGGTAGTCCCGGGTGGCACATTTTAATTGGGTTGGTAGTAAGCTGGTGATCATGGCAAGGATTCCTGGGGCAGGACACACTTAATACTAGCAGTAACCAGAGTGAGGCTTTTACTGTTAAATAGCGACACGAGAAGGGATGACTCTCCTTCAGTTTTGAAGTGGAAATGGTTCCATTCTGTTTTGGTTTGTGTCACGCGTAAACAGGAGAGGAGGGTAGGAAGGAGACAGCTGGACAGCAGGGGGATGGTTAGTTTCTCAGGTGGCTCTCTTATCAGTAAAGGCTGGATTACCCAGCTGTCAGAGATTGTAGACATGGAAGAGTTGCTTATGCTGGAGAGAAAGTTTGACTGGATCTAATTCTAAGACCCAAGAGCGTGGATATTTGAATCCCTGGTCCTACGTTGGGTGTGTCTGTTTAGCCTGTGGCCAGCGCAAGAGTACATGAAGGTTCTGTTACCTCAGGGATGGCAGTAAAGTAAGGAGGTAGAAGATGCTTTGCCCATTGATCAGGGATGTGGGCTCCAGTAGTTTGTTAATTGCCAGTCACTGCAGACACAGGTAACAGGCCTAAGAATTAAAACTTAGGTTTTGCTTGGATGCTGTCCTTTATAATGGTTCCATTAGCTGTTGCTGGGCAAACTTGTCAAATAGTGGTAGACGTTCGTTCCTTCTTTACTTCATAGTGTTAGCAGACATGAGACCAGATACATGTTTAGGATGGGCTTTTGTATCCTAATGAAGACGCTTGCTGTAAGTTGGTAACATGGTGCATTCTCCATGGAGTGCCGCTCACAGACCGTGGAAGAGTCCAGTGGAGAAGCACTACTTAGGGTCAGTATCTCTGTTTCTATGAGTTGTGTGTCTTAAGTGAAATTTGTAGAACAGATCAGAAAGCTTCGGTAAAGTACAACCAAGGGTACGGGAGAGGGGAGTCTTCAGGCACAGCAGAAGCCATGCGCTTTCTGAAGTAAGAAGTAAATGCTCTTTCTCAGCCTTGACCCTCAGCGTGTTCTCCTTCTTGCAAGGATGCTTGTGTCAGGGACGTAAGGCTGACACACTTGCATGCATCTGCAACTGCCTGTGAGTTTGTGCTTCTAAGCACTGGGTTCTGAAGGGCTCAGAGACAGGTGAGATTGGATAAGTCATGTGTAGGTAACGTGGTAGAGATAGGACTTTAAACAGGCCTCAGTGATTGGGCTGCAAAGTGGCCTTTGAGCCTTGGGAGCGGAGGCATGAAGTGGGTGTCCTGAGTCAAGCTTCTGAACTTGGAAAAGCATGAAGCTCTCCCGGGAGCCTTAGAACTGACACACAAGCTCAGTGGTCCTTGCTGCATACTCTGTGGAAGCCGTGGCCTGCTGTAGAGCGGCTCCAGAGCGCACGCAGCAGCCTGCCCCTAGGTGCCTCCAAAGTCAGTGCAGACATGAGTTACAGGTTACAGTTACTGCAGTATTTCTCTAGGAGAAAACCTGGGGCTTCTCTACCAGAATGCAGGGTAGCACCTTCCTGTAATTCCAGAGTTGAGGAGGCTGAGTGAGCACAAGTACTGACTGAGCCATCACCAATGGAAATAAACAAGCAGGAGCCCAGCTGAGAGGGTGTAGTCAGAGTGACTTAGGGGAAGGGTCGCAGTGCCTAGGACCAGGAAATAAATGGTTACTGTGAAGCATATTCTAGGAGAGAAGGGTGAGAATTCGATAAACCCTCGGTGTTCTGCGCAGTAGTGGGCATCGAGAAACTGAAGCTGAAGGGTCTGCTCCCCACCCCAACACACAAACTCAGGGCATGCACTCGCACACTGTTTCCTGCCTTGTAAGAGCTAGGTTTTTATATTTAAAATCTTTTTAAATTTAAATAGCTCCATAGTCAAAGGCGTTTGATACTCCAGCTAACAGAATGTTTTCTTATGGTCACTTGCATCTTTGACCAGTTAGAATCTAATGTATATGTGCTGTAAGTTTAAAATGCAAATTTTATATATACACATACGTGTAATTAGAATATCATCATGAGGTACTTGGTTTTAGAAGCAATGAATTAAGGCGGTAGAAACCCATCAAAAAGAAGAATCAGTCCTACTTAAATACATTGTTTTGGGGTAGAAATGCTTTTAAAAACTTTTTTTTTTAAATTCACTTTACATCCTGGTTGTTGCCCCGTCCCTCCCCCTCCCCCTGTTATGAAGAGGAGCACAACTAAAATAAAAGCTTCCGGGTCAGGAGGAGGAAGCACACCATTTCTAGTTGTCTTCCACATATAGTTTGGATTTTCAGTTATGGTGGGTGTGTTTGTGTGTGCGTGTGGGTGGGTTGGTTGGTTGGTTGTATTTTTCAAGACTGGGTCTCACTATGTATGTAACCCTGGCTGTCCTGGAGCTTATTATGTGGACTAGGCTGGCCTTGAAATCAGAGATCCTCCTGCCTCTGCCTCTTGACTGCTGTTATTAAAGGCCTGCACTACCACACCTGTACTCAAGTGGAAATTTTTATGCATAAAATTTAGACATGGATCAAGGAATAATCATATTTTAGGATATAATTACAAACTTCATGTAGGTTGTAGTTCTGTTTTACACATACATACATGTAAGCTATATTGCTTTTAGTATCTATTATCTTGGTACTGAACTAAGAGAAAGTACACAAGTGGAGAACTTTAATTTCATAGGAGAATGAGGTCCTTGGAACAGAAGGAATGAGAGTATATGATCATAATAGAGAGTAGTACTTAATAAAGGGAATATACATATATATATACACACATATACATGCTTTATCTATTTCAGTGATTTAGGAGAAGTGGAAAACATTGTTCTGTCCCTCTGAAATTACGCAAATCCCTTGTGGTTTAGCAGCCACAGGGGTTCAGTTGGGCTGTGTAAATACTGAGTCCAGTCACCACAGCTTTTTGTTTGCAGAAGCGGAGCTGCTTATGCACAGGAGTATAGGAGCCAGATAGTGACCTGTGCTGCGGTAAGTGCTGTCTGTGACTGGCGTGGGGCGGGGGCGGGGGCGGGGACTGAGGAAGAGATGGAGATGCGTGTAATTCTAAGTATTAACTGTCCCGCGCCAAGTGGTTTCTAAGTGTGATGGTTTTCCTAAGTCTGTGTGTGAATTGATTTGAAGAGAAGCAGTTGGGGTTTTATAAATGATGACAGCATGTTCGTGATTTTATTTTTATGGAGTCAAAATGCTCTGTACTGTTTGTAGAACTTCTTTGTCTTCGTTAGAATGTTGCTGTGTGTCTTGATTTTAAACGATAGGCAGGTGTGTTTCAGCAAGCCCTTGGAACTCTGGCTCATCTGTGTCCTCACTGCTGTGCCACCCTGTGACTCTAGCAGACAGACAGCAGCGTCCGTACTGCCAGCTTGATGCTTATACAGCGGAGCCCCACGGGATTGGGCTCCCACTTGGTGAATGTCCCTAATGGGGAAGGGAATGGCAGCTTTCTTTCAGGGATAGAAGTTCTGAGGGGCGCACTTCAGCTGATTTGTGTTTGTCTGACATTGACTGCATGTTTAGAGTGCAGCGCTTGATACAGGAACTCATTTAGTCTGCAGGGTGCAGGGGAAGGTCAGGATTGCTGCCTCCTCTCAGGTGCAGAAGCTAATGGCCACAGAGGAGTAGCTAACTTGTTCAAGGCCACACAGTAGACAGCTGACCCCGAGTGTTAGCTCCGTGCTCTACCACAACGTTTCTCTGTGCGCTCCCTATATGTCCCAGGGTTTGCTTCCTGTGGCCACTTAGGGAGTCAGCTCAGGCTTTCACACGCCGTTGTGGTTATGGACTGTGCTAACCCATCTCACGATCCTGTAGAGAAGGTGATGGTGGCGCCTTCTCTTTCCAGAACAAGGTTAGTCCTCCTGGCTGAGGCTGTGCAGATGGGAAGTTAGCACATTAGCACAGGACTGCTAGGCCAGCAGGACTGTGCCCTGCAGCTCAGCAGCACCACTGTGACTGAGGTGCTGTAATCTGTGTGGTGAGACCCCATCCCTGGTCTTCAGCGCAGTGTCTTGGTGCCTCCTGTGTGGTCAGAGCGCATGTACCAAGCAGGGAGTCAGAGTACAAGACGCAGTGCGGGACTTGGAGACTTCGGTAAGAGTATGTTCTTGCTACGCACAGGGAACTTGAGCGGATTTTAGAAATCACCTTGAAAACAGTACAAGAATATAAATAACACGAGAGTTTTCTATTTCATTTCATTAACAGTTGCATAACATTTCAAAGAACAGGTTTATTAGACTATCACGTCACATTTTTAAAAGATGAAAATGTTCATTCTCTGAAGGAAACGACATTAAAAATGACTTTGAGAAAACCCAGCGAGCACAAGAGTTGTAATGCATGGGATCCATGTTTTAGGTAATCCCATCTGTCCTCTGTGGTAACGTAGGCTCAGTTAACAGGGTGATGTGCCTCTCACAGTCAACGGATGTGTTTAGCTTCTGCCGCTGTGTATGAGACAGCAAGGCGGGTGCAGGAGGACAGGTCTGCGCTCAGTGGCCTCTGTTTTGTTCTACGTAAGCCTTGTGTATCTCTCTTAGTTTTCCGTAGATCTTGTTTTGTTCTGTTTTGCAGTGTTGGGAGTGCACGAGGACTCTACTGCCAACAGCTGTCCCAAGCCCGGTGGTGTCAACCATGCGAGAGTGTGTGTGTGTAAGGAAGGGTGTGTATTTGGAGAGAGGGTAAACTAAATGTGCATGTTTTATTTTCTGTACCTCTGGTTCTGTATGTCTTTGTACATGTATGTGTGATACTTTGGCTCATTACAAGTATTGATGAAAATTTTAAGGAGTTTATATCGTATGCTTATTTAAAACTTCCTCATCCCAGCCTATAATTAAAAATATCAACCCAATCTGGAATTTGCGTTAAAAATCAGCTCACCAGCCACATGGTGGTGGTACTCACTTTAAACCCAGCACTTGGGAGGCAGAGGCAAGCAGATGTCTGTGAGTTTGAAGCCAGCCTGGTGTACAGAGCAAGTTCTAGAACAGCCAGGTCTACACTGAGAAGCCCTGTCTCAAAAAAAGAAAAAGAAAATGAAAACAATACAAGAAATCTCACTGCAGAAAAAATCTGCTCACGGCTCTACATTCCTACCTTACCTTGAACTACAAAGAAAATCTGATTTGAAACCCTGGTGCTCAGTGGCTTCCAGTGGGTTGGTTTGTTATTTTGTTTGTTTGTTTATTTTGGGTTCTTTGGGTGGGTGGGTGGGTGGTAGGTTGGCTGGCTGGCTGGCTGGCTGGCTTTTCGGGACAGGGTTTCTTCGTGTAGCCCTGGTTGTCTTGGACTTCCTTTGTAGGCCAGGCTGGCCTCGAACTCACAGAGATGCGCCTGCCTCTCTGCCTCATCATGTGCTGGGATCACAAGCGTGAGCGTGCCCAGTTTGCTTTCAGTGATTTCTGAGTGGTCCTTTGGCAGCTGTCTGCAGTGGTAGTGATAACTAATTTACAAACTGAGTCACACATTCATTCACAATCTGTGCTGGGCAGGGGTAACTGGTCTGTAAGTCGTGAGCTGCCTCTGCCTTTCAACATTGTGTCCCCATGGGATGGCTCTTGGTAGCTGGGCAGCTGCTGCCCCTCCTGCTCCTTCTGGCAGTTAGGGTTTCCTGTAACCACATTTGGCCTCAAACTCCTACTCTCCTTCCTTCCACCTCTTAGTGCTGGGCTGGGCTTGCAAGTGTGTGCCGCCACCCGCGTGGGCGTGGCTGTTTGGTTTTGCTTTCGGGAGGAGGGTCTTTTGTCCACCTTAACACTGTTTGTAAATTTACACAGTGGAGAACTTTCACTTAGTATTAAAATACTGTAATTTAAAATATAAATCAAGTTGAACTTAATTTTAAGTCAAAGAAAACTCAGGGAAATATTCATTCACTAATATTGCTAGTTTTAAAAGTGATTACTTTCTGAAGTTAAACTGTGAATGAGGTCAGTCAGTATTTCAAGAATTACAAGATATTTTTTTCTTTTGGCAAATCTCAAGAGTCTAAAGTTGTTCTTCTTTAAAGAAAGAGTATCTAGGCTTGAATCATTACTGTGGACTTGCAGACCCTTTTAAGAAATAGTTTATTTGCTGGTGTCCTTGTAAGTATGCACACCTCCAGCCTGAGGAACGCCAAATGTTCCTGTGAGGGCCCTAAGCCCTGGGCATTTGGATTGCCATCGGTCCTCATCTCACACCCTCCACTGCCTTTGTCGTTAGATACGTCAAAGATGCCTGTTCAGTGACAGCTGATCTGTTTATTTTCAATTCCTTGGTTTTGTGTAGGGACTCGTTACATATCTTTGAACTTGCTAAGTAGCCCAGGATAGCCTTGAACTTGTCAGCCCCTGCCACAGGCACAGTAATGCTGCAGTTGCAGGCAAACATGACCTCAACAGATCTGAGCTCTCTGGTTTACAAGCGGCAGATCCCTGTGATAGGAACTGCTGCCCTAGGAACCTTGCAGCGTTTCTCCAGCATGCTTCCTAGCCTTTACAGAAGCCAGTCCTGGGCGTCCGTGCGGTCATCTTGCTGCCTCTTTTCAGCAGCTGTCTTGTCCTCATTGCTCTATTGCCTTAGCTCATGACTAGGTCTACTTAGGAACTTGCCCCATGGCTGTTGTAAAACCTAGAAATTTAAAAGCGTGAGTCTAAGGTGGATCTCAATTCTTTAAAAGGAGAAAGCTTTTTACTTCCTAGTCTAGCAGGTGAAGGCTGTCTCGGGTGATTTATTGTCTAAGTGTTCTTAGGGTGCTGTCTTCATTTAATTGGTAATTTTCTCTTAGAGGCAGGTAAAGCCAGGAGAGTTACTGTGGCCTTCAGACTGCTCACACAGAGTGTAGTACTGGATTCTCTGTGTACCTTGGCAAGAAAATGTATCTTGAAATGCTGGATTACGGTAAACTCAACAGGTGCTTTAGTAGAATGCCTCTGTGTAAGAAGAAATAGTGATAAAATATGGAGATTTTGCCTTAAAACTTTTTAGTTAGAATTTTTGCTTATTCTTCATTGATAGGTAAAATAACTGATATTAGTCATATGCAGCATGAAGTTGTGAATTATTTACATATTGTGGCGTAGTTAAATATATTAGAGCTAATTAGAAAATGCATTATTTATTCCCTCAGACTTATTTTTGTGGTGAGGGTGCTTACCACCCGATCTGTGTTAGTAGGAATAGCAGTTTTAAGTCATATTTTCTTGGAGTTAATTTTGTAGGTTTCTCCAAATATATAGAAGCACATTTTAAAACATATAATTGACACTGATTACTGGAAATTCATTTTTATATGTGTCAAAGGTTATGTGAGGTCTATAACTGCTGTTAGAGAAGTGTAAAGACAGACACCTGTCAGTACCTGCATAGAGGTTTCCCAGGAAAGGGGCTGGCATTCAGTGAGTTAGGCAGCGTCTTGGAGTTTTCCATTATTCAACTTGTTTCTATAAGAGCACAGAACAGTCTTTGGTGTTCGGGAATGAATACTTTTATTTCTGTGTAGAGTTGGTCAAGCTGTCCCTGTTTTGCTACTTTCAGTGTGGCCTGTAGGGGTATCCACTGTGTCCCCTGAGTCTCCCAATAAACAACCACAAGTGAAAGATCACATCTGCGTAGCAGACAGTTCTTCTGAGGAATCAAGGAGTAGATTATGTGAAAATGTTCTGGAAATGCCAGGTCGCTAAGTAGATGTCTTATCACTATTGTATTTGACTTTCCTCTTCTGAATTTTTGTGTGTATTTGGTATTTTTTGTCTTATTTCCTGTTATGTGGTAATCTCCATCCATAACTGCAGTGAGAATATGTAGTGAGCTTGAAGAATGTATTTACTTGCTGTAAATAGTGTATTACGCATGTTATGTTTGCTGTTGCTTTGCTGTTCATGTGCGTGTGTATGGAAAGGGTGCGCACCTGCTGCCTGCAGAGGCTGCTGAGATGCCTGTGAGCTGCCGTGTGGTGCTGAGGACCGAACCCAAGTCTTCTGCAGGAGCAGCAAGTGTTCTTAAGGGTTAGGCCATCTCGCAGCCCACTGGGGTTTGTTTCATTGTGTGTGTGTGTGTGTGTGTGTGTGGTAGATGTCTGCGTGTGCAGCTGTATGTAGGTGTGTGTGTGTGTGTGCAGCGGATGTCTGCATGTGCAGCTGTATGTAGGTATGTGTGTGTGTGTGTGCGCGCGCGGTGGCTGTCTGCGTGTGCAGCTGTATGTAGGTGTGTGTGTGTGTGTGTGTGTGTGCAGCGGATGTCTGCGTGTGCAGCTGTATGTAGATGCCGGGGCGGATGGTGGGTGTTCTGCTTGTGTCGCTCACTCTTCCTGTTCCACTGAAGCAGGCTCTCACTAAGGCCGGACCTATGCTGGTAGCCCACAAACCCTGGTGTTCTACCCTCTTCGCAGCATACTACTGGGATCAAAGGTGTGTACCACCACGATCGACATTTTGTTTTTAAAGGCATCTAAATTGAATCAGATTGGCAGATTGGGGCTGGGGTAGGCGTGCGTGCACATGGACCTGTGTGTGTGTGTGTGTGTGTGTGTGTGTGTGTGTGTGTGCAGTAGGTGAATATGCACATGCATTTAGCTGTGGTATTCTGCCAAAGTTTCGCGAGGCCAACCAGCCACAGACTGAGCCTCAGGGCTGCGGAAGTGAGTAGTGAACCAGGTCTTAACCTCGGCCACCAGCTGAGGAATGAGTGTTATGTAAGGCGTAGGGGACACTTCAGATTCACTCTAACATGTTACCTTGTTTCATATTTTTGTTTACGTAAAAACAGAAACTAAAGCCCATGTTGGATGTGTTTTACTCCAGTCAAACCATTAGTTATTGGCAAAGTGAAGATAACTCAGTTTTAAGTCCTTCAGGGTTAAAGACATACTCAGGTATTAGAAGCTTTTTGTTAGAGGAAAAAAAAATAATTACAGGTATTTGTTACCAGTGTTTCCCCTTCTCAAGGAAATAAGGTCTTAAAATTAATTACCCCCGTTTCTGTGTCTGGTGGTAGTGATTTGATTGTCAAGGAATTGAGCCATATTTAGAATAGTTTCTCCATCCAGAAAAACTAAACTTAAATTTTAATCTGCTTATTTAAATTGTATTTCATACATTTTATTTAGTAACAGAACCCAGTATGTCTCTTAGCTACCTGAAATAGTACCCTGCTCTTTTTTATACTTTTTTGTTTTGTTTTGTTTTCAGTAGTAGACTTGCAAACTTAGGAACGTGTGTGCGTGTGCGTGTGTGTGTAAGAGAGACAGACAGAGGCAGACAGCGTGCTGGAGCACAGCACAGTGTGTGTGTGGAGGTCAGAGGACACCAGGAGAGCTGTCACCGTCTGCTCTGTTGAGGCACTCTCCAGCTTTTGTGCTCCTGCGTATTCTACATTAGCTGGAGTTTCCTCCCGTTTTCACCTCCGTATGGCCCTAGGAATGCTGGATTTACTGATGCACACTACCACCTCTGGCTTTTTACATGGATTCTGGGGGCTGAACTTGGGTCATTGGGCTTGCACAGCCAGCAGTTTTTACCTGCTGAGCCGTTTCCACAGTCCTATTTGCATTTTCTGATAGATGAGTGTCAAATAATCACATCGTGAACAGAGACAATAAGAGGAAAAGTTGTTGGTGGGGAGGCAAGTGAACTAATGAAAAGCTGACTCTGGGCAGTGACTCCGGTAAAGCGCCTGTCTGGCAAGCGTGAGGGCGAGTTTGGGTCGCTGCCACCTGTGTGAAAAGCTGCTCATGTCCTTCTTCTGTAAGGACTGGGGAACGAGACAGTCTTGCGAGCTTCAGGTTCAGTGAGAGGTCCTCTCTGCAAAGCCGGGCGGGGGTGCTTGAAAAAGACGGCGACAGGCACCGCGCACTGCCCCACACGTTCCCAGCACCCCACCGTGATTAGGGAAGGGACTGTGCTGCGTAATCGACCGTTTTGTTCTTTGCTTTTTTCAGGTGGGCCACCCACCTGCCAGAGCGGGTTAAGCAAGGGAAGGGGGAAAGCTTTATGCATTCTGTACTGCTGGATCTTTATGTAAATAGGGATCCAAGGTTGGCTTTCCACATTTCAAGGAACAAATGAAGAGAACGAAGCCTAAGAAGTGATTTCCATGTAGACACTTAAGATTGCTCATATCCTTGAAAAACTGGAAAATTGTAATTCTATTGAAAGGTAGGATTAGGTTAAGCTGCTATGTTCTTCATTTGATGCTTAGATAGGTTATAGCTTAGTGAGAAAGGGTATTAAGTCTTTGCTAGTGAAAAGCTTGCTTATACCATATCTTCCAGAACTGTATATTGCCTTCTCAGATACCTGAAATTTCCTAAATGAAGTTTTTCCCTCCATTCCTTCCCTTCCCTTCCCTTCTCTTTTCCTTCCCTTTTTCCCTCCCTTTCCCTTCTTTTTCCCTTTCCTTTCCTTCTCTTCCCTTCCCTTTCCTTTTTCCTTTCCTTTCCTTCCCTTTTTGCTTCCCTTCCCTTTCCTTCCCTCCCCTTTCCTTTCCTTGAATTAAAGTGGTTTAAACAAAGCACTAACTAAACCATCTAGAAAAAATTGTATATATCACAGTGGTCTGATGACCTGAGAAGTCCATGCTGGAGCCTGCTCTCACCTCATTGATTTTCCTTTCTTGATTGTACTGAATAAAGTGCTAGTGGGTCTTGTTGTTGTTTATTTTGGTAGCACCACCTTGAATCATGCAATAATAATCTGGGTATGTTTATATGGAGGAAACTCAGTTTTTTGTGAGTTTGCTTGTGTACTGCCAGTGACACTCTTCCTGAGGCTGTAGCTCAGTGTGCTGGCATCTGCAGGAACACCTGAGCTCTGTCCCTGGAACCATGGTAAAGCCGAAAGTGATGACTTGCAGTCATACGCCCAGCACAGTGGGGGCAGAACGGGAGGGTCCTGGGCCTTGATGGCCAGCTGGGCCAGCTTTCTTGGAGAGCCCAGGCAGGTGAAAGAGATGGGCTCCAGAAACAAGGTTGAGGACTCTGAGGATCAGTCCCTGAAGGTGGCCCCTGCCTTGCACGTGGGCACAGATGTGCGCATGCACAGGTGCATAGCAACTATAAAAACTTCTGTTAATAATATATACCTGCTTTATTTTGAAAATGAGTTCGTAACTGCTAATAAAAGTTACGTTAAATAATTACATTTTGTTGTGTTTTAATATTACAGGTTTTTTTCATACTGAAATAGTATATATTCATATGGACTGCTGTGCAAGAAGGTTTTAAAATCCTTAATCCTATAATTAAAACTATTAAAATTTGTATACAACATCAACCTGATTACACCCTTTGAAAGAACTTAATGACTTCAGGTTCCTGTATCTCTTTTGGTTTAGATACATGTAACATTAAACACAAAGTAATAACAGTGTTGGAGAAAAAATAAGAACTTTGTATACATTTAGTGCAGATGTAACCCCTGCTCCCTAAGCCTCTTCTGCTTCCATTCTGGTCTTCCCTTCTCTGGTTATTGCCCTCTGACGCAGGGTTGTTACCCTCACGCTGCCTAGTCTGTCCTCCCTCCCGTCTCAAGGTGGTCCTCTCTCTGGTTTCCTAGCGTTTCCCCATACGTAATCCACATGCCGAGCACATGCCGTGTTTGTCTGAGGCTGAGATGCCTCGCTTACTGATCGTTTTCCAGTTCCAATCATTTTCCTGTAACTATAATAATTTCATTTCTCCTTATGCCGGAATAAGCTTTCAGTGTGCACATGCATCACATTTTTATTACCCATTCATCTTTCGGTGAAGTGGGCTGCAGTAAACATGGACGCACAGGCTTCTCTGGAGTAGGATGTAGAGTTTGGGGGTATACAGAGGACTAGTATAGCTGAGTAACACGGTGAGTATTTGTGGGGGAGTCTTCACACCAGTTTCATAAAGGTTATAAAATCCAGTCTGCCACTGTCCTCTCCAGCATCTGTTGTCATTTGTCTCCTTGATGGTAGAAACTCAGCTGGGGTGCCATGGAACCTGAGTCTAGTTTTAATCTATATTTCTGTGATGGCAAAGATTTGAACACTTTAAAAAATATTGTGCGTTTGTATTTCTTTTGAGAACTCTGTGGTTTCTTAAATTGAAAAGCCTTTTTCTGAATCTATAGCACAGGTTAATACCAAGCTCCAAGTACTCCAAAATTGGACTTTTTTTCTTTTTTGCAGGAGGGGTGGTACTGGGGACTGAACCCCAAGAAGTAAGAAACTTTTGAGTGTTGACTTTTTAAGTGAACATTTTCTCTCCAGATCTTATAGTGGGTCACTTAGAACACAGGCATGTTGGGAATGAACAGAATTAACTTTCTTCAGACAGATGTAGTGGGTATAAGGTTGTTTGTGTCTAGGTGAGCTTCCCTCGTTAGTATAGATGTAAATATTTCAAAATCTGAATGAAATCGAAGCATGTCTAGTACCAAGCACTTGAGAAAAGTGATCCCAGCCTGAATTACGTCATCTGGGATCACCACTTAGCACACGTATTCTGCCTCAGAGTCGCCAGCCGTTGGTTTGCTATGCTGCTTCTGGGCCATGACTAGATGCATCCTGCCCACGCCAGAAGGGCCCAGTGAGCTTTTCTAAGAGGCGGCCTGACAGAGAGCTAAGGCAGGCGTCTTCCTGGTGTGTGCGGGGAGAGGGTGTGACTGCAGGCTGCCGAGGGCTCTCTGCTTTAGTCACTGTCCCCGTCCCTGTCATGAATCACGGTGAGTGTGCATGTGTGGGGCTGCCCCTGCGTTGTCTCAGCACTGAGCAGTTAAGGAGCTGAGGCTCTGGCTGTGAAGGGGGGGCTGAGGACGGCTGAGTGCGCTCAGGGACCACTCTTCCAGAGGACCTGGGCTTGGGGCCAGCACGCGCTGCACGGTGGCTCACAGCCACTTGGAGCCACAGTGCCGCAGGGTCTGAACCCTGCTCTGCCCTCACAGCACGCGTGGTTAGACCTGAGTGCGTATTAAACTCCTGTGCAAATAAAATATAAAACTGTAATGCCACTATCACAAATCCATGGATTGGATTCATTGTGATACAGAAAATTTTTAAAAAATTACTTTAGAATTTGAGTTCTTGAAACAATTTTGAAAAGGAAATGTAGCTATCTGTTGAAAAGATTAAGCTTGACTATAGTCTTACAGTAAATTTTATTCCTTTCATTGAGCTTCTCTTCATATTACTTAAATTAGGCTGGTCCGTCATGTTTACACATGGTTCTTTTGTCCATGTTTATTGCTCTAAAGGATTTTAGCATCTGCACTGTGAACTCATCAGGAAAGTGAGTAAAGCCTTTTCTTCGCCTGTGTTTTGACCCTTCCCGAATAAGCCAAATGTTGTTTGTAGCCAAGAGTGAAAATACTAGATGCCGGCTACGTTTCTCCAGAAATACTCAACTCCTCCAGCCTAACTGGAAGTGAAAGGAGAGTGGAGTGTGCTGGGTGGTAGTTAGGGCACAAATGAGCCCTCTCTGGGTTGTAGAGAAAATGTGTGGTTACTTCACGTACATTTGAAGCTAGAAAGCAAGTGTTTTTCTGGAAGTCCGGTTTGCTGTTTAGAGATGCATCTTAAAATAGCATCTCGGTGAGGTTAGACTGCTCTGTGGAGTAAGTGTCGGACTAGCCTCCCTTGCTCTGCACCGCACCTGTTTTAAGAGATGACCCTAAGAACCGACAGAGCTTCCTGTGCAGGTCTGTATCTCCGGGGCTGGGAGGATCGGCTGTACACAGGGAATTAAGACCACCCTGACGTTCGAGGCGGTCGTGTGAGCCTGCTTCCGTTGGGATGACAGATGTCATTAAAATACAGATCAGTGTGTGTGTATGGAGAGGTGTGCACAGGCATCCAGAACACGTTTTCTCCTGTAGTTTGAGCATAGGAGACACAATTCCAGGGGTTATTGGATGATTAGCACAGTCGAGGGGAATGCCTTGACTCATATTCTCTGGCTGTAGCAGGTTGCTGTTCTCGTCTTGTTTTACCTCTTTGTGCTTCACCTCTTCCTGCCTCTCACACACATATCCTGTGTCATTATTTCTCATATTCTCATTAAAAACAAGCAGAGTTAAGCCTGAGTCCTTTGCTGTTACCATGTTTCTGCCGCAGAAGCAGTGCTGAACTCAAGGCTCTGTGTCTGCCTTCTGTGTGCAGGCTCGCTCATCCTGTCTAGTTAAGGTGAAAATCTGAGGTGGTAGACGTGTAAGCCTTTGCCCTTCAGAAAGCTGTATTCTCGGCTGCAGGAATCAGACATTAAAGGTGAAGTGAGCGATAGTGACTCTGAATTAAGAGCCGGGCTAAGCTGCTGACATTCAAGGCAGAAATAAAAGGTGCGTGACACTTGAACTGATGCTGCGAGTTCGGGGAGGCTCCGATGAGCACGGGTCCAGATTTATGTCTCCTCAGGAAGTCAAGTAACGGGTGCAGAGGACAGGACTTTGGGTGTTTGTAAAAATGTTAGGAAATGGAGTTGGCAGTGTGGGTAGAAACCCTGATTTTGATGGACAGTGTCAGACTAAGGCAGATGACATCACAGAAGGCTATGTGAGTGTCTACACTTTCTGAGCTTAAGAGAAGGTGGAGTCAATTAGAAAGTGTTCGTATCGTCTAGACCACACGGGAGAAACCAGTATCTGAACCATATTAGCGTGGATGTCAGTAAAAAGAAATCTAAACTTGTAGCCAGAGGAATGTCAGTAATTTGTAGAAGCCCAAGGCATATGCTCTGGCAAGGTGAAGGCTCTTGTCAGTAGGCCTGACCTGAGTTTGATGCTGGAGCACGTGTGCACACGCGTGGCTAGGGTGAGCTGGGATCGCGGTAGTCCTGCAGCCTCAGGAGTTGTACTACTGCAGTGGCTCAGTTTACGGTGGAGACAGGCTGTGAGAAGAGACAATCACAGCTGGATTTGGATGTGAGCTTCACAGGGACGGATTGAAGGGGTGACAGTGTGACAGTGACAAGGGAGGTGCTGGAGGATGAGACCCTGAGTGAGGGCCGTCCTTGGGTTTGGAGGACCAGACAGAAGCGAGCCAGGAAAATGGGAGCTGCCGCGGGAGTGGTGAAGAGCGGTAACATGCCCACTGCTTGGTTCGCTGGTGGTGAGCATTGAGGGGCGCGGAGAGCAAGGGTCCTTCATTGCAGGTCCTCGTGGCAGCAGGGTTGAGGGCAGAATCGCTAGCTGCCTGTGCTCTCTTCAGTTTAAAGGGAAGCCCCTTCTGTGGCTCACTGCGCTTCTAGTGCTGAGAGCCAGTTGTATTCAGATGCAGCCGTCGGACAGCTGCTGCAATACATGGTCAGTCACTTCTTTATTTTCAATGTATTCCCGGTCCTTCTTGACCTGGGTCCTGGAACCCTCAGTTAGGGACATCAAGGGAATGGAGAAAGGGCAGATACTCAGACACAAGCACAGACACTCTCCAGTGGGAGAGGGTGTGTACACTGTCGGAGTGGCACAGCTAGGCATCCCTGCCACTCGGAACCTTGGCGTAGTTAGTAAACACAGCAGGGGTGAGTGGGAAGTCTGTGCAGGCCAGCGGGTCAGGCTCTCCGCATCCAGGGGTAGTGGCTGAAGTCAGGTTTGGGTACGCTGATGATTCTCCAGTGGCTCATACTTCCGCCCTGGAGGAACATCTGCTTTTAAGAACCTAGATGGAGAATGGCTTCAGCAGAGCCCAGGGTCTGAGTCCTTGCCTTGCCATGTCCTGCCCACGTCAGCAACAGTACACATTCACCTAGGACTTCGCTCATCCGGGGCTTCCTCTGTTCTTGACGTGTGTACATGTAGTGGTATATGTGTGTGCTGGCACATGTATGTGCACACACAGGTACACACAGCATGTTTCCATAACCCAGAGGACAGCCTCAGGCCATCTTCCTCAGGAGGGTGTCCACCTCTTTGAGACAGGGTCTCCTTGGCCTGCAGCCCACCCATGAGGCAAGCTCAAGACACCCTCCTGTCTCCACCCATAGCACTGGGACTGCAAGTAAGCTTTCCCACGCCTGCTCTCTCCAGCTGGGCTCCAGGGTTTAACCCGGCTCTTCTTCTCTTGTTTCTGCCTCGCTAGGAGCCCTGCAGTTCATTTGTACAGCCACAGAAACTTGGGCAGGACAGCTCCCCCCACAAAGCTTAAGGACGCCAAGCTAAGCCTCCGCTGTTGAGTCAGAGTGACTAGAGTGTAAGTGTAGCATACACGCCAGGAAAGTTCAAGTCAGAGAAGGCGCCGCCTTGAGCTGGTACCGAAGGCTTTGGGGAGATTATGCTTATGAATTTAGTAAATATTTATTGAGCGTGTGAGGCGCCAGGTGCTGTCAGGTACAGAAACTAAGTGAAAGAGCGTTCTCCAGAGTGCGTACTGTGAGGGCTTGATGGCGTGTGACGACCTAGTTATAGAAATACAGTGACAATGCATTGAGGTACGAGAACCCCACTCCTGTGAGGGCGTGAGTCCTCCTGTGTGGTTGCAGGCCTCTAGGGAATCTGGGAAGATGCTTCCCTGGAGAAGGTGACACCAGCTCAGGAGATAGGCTAGAAACCAGCCAGACTGATCGAAAAAGGACAGTCGTGGTCAGAGGACGGATTCATGGAATACCATGATGTGGTCAGGGAATTAAGGCCAGTCTTGGGCTGACCAGAGTACTCCTTCTGCAAGCACGACAGCGAGGACCAAGCCGGGACAGCTCCTCCCGTCACAGGAGGAGTTTCAGATCCATCCTGGAAGTGGTCTCCGCGAACCACGAGGAGAGCGTGCTGTCAGTCACGTCAGGTGGCTCAGTATGGATGGAAGGGGACAGGAGGATGCGTTTGCTTAACAGGGTTGGGATAAGTGCAAGGAGAAGCCGGAGTGTGTCTGTTTTGACTAAGCGTGTATGCCTGTGCGTTTGTATGTACGTACGCACATGGGCACATTCATGTGGAAGCCAGAGGTGTTGGTGTTAGACATTTTCCTCAGTTGCTCTTTAGCTTGTTTTTTTGAGACACTCGCTCACTGAACCCTAAGCTCGTTGGTTGGGTCGGCTGGTTGGCCAATGAGTGCCAGTGCTTTGCCTGTGCCCACTACCCAGCACAGCAGCGTGAAGCTTAGGCATGTACAGCCATTGCCAACCCTGGCTTTTTGCGTGGCTGCTTTTCTTCCTAGTTTAGGGATATAGAAGGAGGAATGTCTTTACACATTTGAAGTGATAGGCAGGTAATAATACGCATATAGATCTTCATGTCTCCAAACCTCAATTAATGTCCCCAATTCCCAAGGAAAGAATGTAGCTGTCTTGAAAAGAATGTGCAGCCTCAGAATTAGGGCTAATCCAGGTTCATATCTGTGTGTTACTCTTCAGGGTAGCAAATTTGGGGAATCTCTTACCCCCCCCCCCCCTTTGTTTTAGAAGAGAGCATTCAATGGCTGAGTGAGAAGGGAGTTTTATTCTGGCAATTCAGTCAACTCCTTAGGCATAAGTGACCCTGTACGGTGTTAGACGGGAGGGAGACACACCCAGCAGTGCTCTCCTTTCCCTAGGCTGGAGGTCTCCCCCTGGCTAAGACCTTTCTGTTTATCCTTTAACCCCGAGGGAATTGCCATGCTTTGTTGATGGAGCTGGCTGTGTAGCCGGACTGGCCTTGAGCTTGTGAGCCCCCTTCCTTGGCTTCACTGCTGGGATGACAGCTGTGCAGTCACCATGCTGGGGTCTGGGAAGAGTTTTTACTACTTAACTTTTTACTTTTTAAAACTTTAATCCCTATCAGCGTGCTGCATTGGGGTTAGGCTTTTAAATACATTCTTATTAGTGAAAATCACTTTCCTACATCTACTGAAGGAATACTGTGTGTTGTATGTAGCTGTTAGAATTTACTATTAAATATCTTTTAGTAATGCTGCTGTTAGTCCTAAACAGTTGCATACCCAAATCACCACACAGAGCCTGGGATTTATTTAATTAACCTAGAACACAATGCTGGGCAATAGTTAGTCCTTCCTAAACCTCCAAGCCCTCATAGTTTCCTAACATTTAGATTTCCCACATTATACTTGCTTTTAGTGATATCTGAAGTCCGGTTCAGGTTAATTTCTCCACATCGTTCTAAGATTTCTCTTCCAGCCTCTCTCTTCCAGCTCTCTGCCCTCTCTCCTCCTCTCCTCCCAATTTCCTGTCCTCTGGCTCCTCCCCCTCTTCCTGCTTCCTTTCCATTGCACAAAATTGTGGCTGGTTGCTTTATTTTGGCATGTTTAACAAAGTTGAGACAGGCAATGTCCGGATTGAAACCAGAGAGTTGGGGAGAGAAATCAGCATTTGAATGAACAAGGGTAAAGTGTATACATTCCAAAAGAACGTTATACCAACATTTCCCCCTTTACGTTCAATAATAAGCTTTTTTTCTTTCAATACAATAATAATTATGAAATTATGAAAACTGTTAGGTAAAATCTACATGTACAATGTCCAGTCCATGTGTATTTAGCAACTTAGGAGAAAGTATTTGATTATCCTATCTATCTTGACAAGTTTAAAGTTCTATACTAAATTAACTTTTATCCTTATTGGTATTACCTATATGAAAGGATTTCTTCTAAACGTAAGCTTAATTGTGGCACTATAACTAATTGGTCTTCAACCCCATCAGAGCCTTGAGAAGGAATAAAATTAGTTACTACAGTAAATAGGAAGTGCATGTTAGCAGCTTCCAAAAATAAAAAATTGACAGAAACAGTTTGCTGCCTGAACAGTCACCCATAACTCTTTATAACGTTGGAGCATCATCTTCAGCCTTCTGGCTAAGAATATTTGACAGACATATATGTAAAGGAGGAGCTATTTAGGACTTGCTTATCGTGTCTTGGCAGAGTTTAGCAGTCGACTTGTCCTGCATTTAAGCTTGCCCATTTTTGGCAGACTTTGACTGTTGTGAAGCGAGGGTGTTTTCTTTACCTGAGTGGCTTGTTTGCCATATTTGAAGCCATCTCCATATAGAGTTTCTGCAGTGCTCATTATCTTCTTTCAGGTAGATGGGTGCTGCTAGGAGATGACTTGTCTCATTGTCAAAGAATCTTTAAAATAATAAAGACACTTTTAAATGCCATATTCTGTAGGTCTCTGAAGTTTTTGAAGACTACCTATCTTTATGTAATCAAATTGTCTACAAAATCATATCTGTCTGTTAAACCTAGGATGTATATATACTCCTGTGATAAATTAGATTAGTATCTGACATGACTATAAGTTGATTAACTAGCAATTAACTTGCATTACCTAATACCTTACCAGTTTTTGATAGCAGTTTAAAAGTATTGGAAGTAACCTTGAAACTGTATCAATATACTAGAGCTTATACCAATGTATCAAAATACTTACTTTTGTTTCAACATGCAAAATCCTATACCAGGGTTAAAATTAACCTTATTTGAGAACAAATAAAACCCTAAGTTGAGAGATTCAATAATCTACCTTTTGTCTTATTCCTATAAGATATCCCTGTATATTCCTTGTTTCACTCTGAATAAGACCATTAATAATTTATAAACATCTCCCAATGACAATAAAAATTTATAGTCATAGAAAACAACCCAAAACCTACCCAACCCCTTTTTAAGGAAAATTGGACACTGTTCTCATGGATTTCTTCTAGCTGACATTTTGGATATGTAGAAATCCTGTTAGGGAGCCCAAAGAAAATTGGGAAAATTTGGTTAATTAAGCAAACAATAACATTTGTGGTCCAGTCTTTGAATGTTCAGAAATTTCAGGCTTATAAAAGTCCTGTTTGGAACAGTCTAAAATGCTGGACCAATTAAAATTAATAGCTTTCTTCAAAGTTCTCTTCGGAGCAGGCTTTAATGAGAAATAGCAATCGAAGCAGTTGAGGCAGGAACTAGCAGAATGCTGGAACATACAAGATGCTGGAACAGAAGTGTCAGTGTCTCAGCATGCTGAAGGATGAATTCTGTCAGGTTTGATCCAGCATCTCTGGTGTTCGGTTCTTTTTTTCTACAAACATATAGTTTCTTACAAGCATTATAGAGTTCTAAAGTTATAAATGTATGAGATGTGCAGGATGAAACTAAACTGTAAGCCAATATTATCTATGCCAACTAAAAGGTTAGCATAATACATTTTGAGGATATTATAGTCAAGGATTTATTGGCCAAGTATTGTTGGAGTTCTGGAGACATATTTTATGTCTCAGTCAGTTTTAGAGTTGTTCCCAAGTAAAGGCATCAGCAATATAAGTGACCATTATTATTGAACATACAATCATTATAATGTTGAAATCAAAACAAGATTGGATAGATTAAAATATCTTTTCAGGCTCTTGCGTGCCTGTTGTATTAGGCCAAGTTGCTACCTGTTTCCCTAGAGAAGCTTCCCATTAGAGAGACAAGCTGGTTGCCTTGAGCAATAGAAAATGCATGTTTTAAGTAAACTTTATATAAACTCCTTTTTAATTTAGAATATAAGCATATTATAGATATCTTGTACCTGTTTTGAGGTTTAGCCCTAGATTTTTATATATGTTGTAGCTATTTGTCCTATCCCCTTTTTTCATATAGAATGGGCAGTTATGCCTTTATAGCCAAACTTTATTTATATTTCCTCTTACCTTTAGCATTTAAGCATACCCTAGGCATCTTGTACCTGGGCTTTACATTGATAGTGGCTATTTTTTGGCTTGCCCCTTTTTTTATACAGACTGGGCAGTTATGCCTTTGTTGGACTTAAAGGGGGAAATGTTGGTATAACATTCTTTTGGAATGTATACACTTTACCCTTGTTCATTGAAATGATGATTTCTCTCCCCAACTCTCTGGTTTCAATCCAGACATTGCCTGTCTCAACTTTGTTAAACATGCCAAAATAAAGCAACCAGCCACAATGTTGTACAATGGAAAGGAAGCAGGAAGAGGGGGAGGAGCCAGAGGACAGGAAATTGGGAGGAGAGGAGGAGAGAGGGCAGAGAGCTGGAAGAGAGAGGCTGGAAGAGAAATCTTAGAACGATGTGGAGAAATTAACCTGAACCGGACTTCAGATATCACTAAAAGCAAGTATAATGTGGGAAATCTAAATGTTAGGAAACTATGAGGGCTTGGAGGTTTAGGAAGGACTAACTATTGCCCAGCATTGTGTTCTAGGTTAATTAAATAAATCCCAGGCTCTGTGTGGTGATTTGGGTATGCAGCTGTTTAGGACTAACAGCAGCATTACTAAAAGATATTTAATAGTAAATTCTAACAGCTACATACAACAACTGTGTACATTGTTCTATTGTGCATAAGTACTTTGAGCTTATTATCCTTACAGATTATGTTTTACATTACATTCTGTTTTTGCTTTGCTGGAAGTATTAAACATCAGATGTAAACGGATGCTCAGAAGATGTTTGTGAATGACTAAATATCATACACTGCGTTATGTTCACTAGCTTTACGTTATCATAGAAATACCTGAAATAATGCAATTGCGAACAGAAAACATTCAAATAAGGAACCGTTCTGGAGGTTTCATCCCCTTGTGTTTAGGGGAGGGAACATGCAGCACAGCCATTCACTCCAGGCAGAAAAGCCAGGCTCCATAGTCTCCTTCCAGGGCCACTGCCCTGCTCTAGGAAAAGCTCCAGCTAGGTCCCGCTTGAAGTTTCCACCGTTTCCAAGTGGCACCAAGCTGGGAGCAAGCCCTTGGCTGGGCCTGCAGGTGGGTATTCCGGATAACTGTAGCTGTTCTCATGCAGAGCTGTAGAAATCAGAATGCCTGCTACCAGCAGCCGGGCGTTGCAAATTTTCACGTGTATTGGCGTTAACGTTTCTCAGGAGTGTTTATTGTGTTCCTGACATTGTGCTATGTGCTCGACATAACTACGCTTTATACTAGGTGGTTCCTGTTTTTCCCAGATCTCAGAAGAAGAGACTGTGCAAGGCGCGTGGCTCTTAGAACAGTGTTTGCCCCAGAGCCTGGTGAGCTTGTGCGCACTGTGACCCGTTACACAGTATCTCCACTCTGGTTTTCACCACTGCCCGCAGTCTGTAAACAGTCCTGGAAGTCGCTTGTTAATCGTTCACTTAAATACAGATGTGGCTTGGAGTGCCTTAACTTTCTCAGGCTGTACTTGGCTGCAGGGACCCCGTGCTTACAGGCCTTCCATGATACAAGGTTGTTTTGTGGTTGGCAAGCCTGCTGTCCAGACACACTGCTAGGCTTGGATATGCTCTCAGAGGGCCCATGTATTGGAAGGATCGGTTCCCTGCCTGTGGTGCTCCCCAACAGTGCGTGATCATCAGGTTGCTAACTTCATGCATGGGTAATCCAGTGGTGAATTCATACTGAGTGAGCTGTTATGGGGTGGGGTCTGTCTGTGGAATTAGAACAGCAAGTCACGCTTCTGACAGTGTTTTTAATTGATCACATTTAATAGCGCATGACACACATGAAGACTAGAAGCAGCTTGTAGTCAGTTCTCTTCACCATGTGGGTCTCAGGGATCAAACTCAAGTTGTCAGGCCTAGTCGCAAGCACCATTTTCCTCTGAGCTATCTCGCAGGCCTTGACAGATAGATCTTACTCCTGACTTCTTCCTGGACCTTGATCTCAATACCTGTCACTAGTGAATGGCCTTTTTCTGCCATGTTTATTTGCCATGACATCTGCATTACTGTAGGCTCAGAAACATGGACAAGTGGCCATGGACTGAAGCCTCTGAAACTGTGAGCCAGAATAAATCCTTCCTCTCTGAAGTTTTGATTTCAGGGATCCTACCACCATGACAAGAGGCTAATAAACTCTAGGTGTTGTTTTGTTTGTTTTACTCCTCCTGTACCACATGCTCTCTCCAGCCCTTTATGTGTGTCTAAATCTTTGGAAGACTTTCCAGTTGCAGATGGCTAACTGGTACAGGAATCACACAGTGTACCATATTTAAATTTTCAATTGTTCAGTTTGAGATGTGGTTGATTGTAGAGCTATAATTGAGAGCGTGAACATTGAAGTTGCAGTGAATAGTTTAAGACTGAGATGTTGGGGTAGGAGAATGTGTCAAAGACTAAGGAAAGTAAAACGAGCCACTCAAGGAAATGGAAGTTCAGGGAATGTAGGGATAGAGGAGAGTGGAAGAGGAAAGCCACGAGAAGATGCTGTCAGGTCAGCAGGCTCCGCGTGCTTCACTCCAGGACGGGTGGAGGGAAGTAGACATACAGTAGGGACGTCACAGTGCAGAACTGACAAAGGTGATAGGGCCTGCCTGCCCCAGCGTCCAGGCAATAGGGTGGAGAATGTAGACAGAGATATTTGAAGAGGTAGTCTCAAAAGGGCCAACGGACCAACATAAACAGTTTGTATGGTAAGACAAAGCTGGCCTCTGAAGTTGGCTTTTTCACATATGCTTTGTGAACTTGGGTGTTTCCATACCCCCTAAAAACCTTAATTTTCAGATCTTTGGTAAGTCCATTGGGATGTTAGCATAGAAGACATCTGGTAACATTTCTTCCTCGTAGCGGGTATTAAATGATAGCTTCCATTATGAACGATGGAGAAGGTGGGAGGTCGTCAGGAAGGACTTCCAAGTTTTCTGTTTGCACAGTTAAAAGACCTAGATTAATTTGTCTGATTTTTAAACATTGCCTCTGAGGAATCTGTTTGGAAATGCATCCTGTCATAAGACAGTGACAAAGTGACACGCCTAGGATGTGTCTGAGTGGAAAGAATAGAGTTGGTAAGCATTAGCTTACACATGAAAGTAAATAGGAAAGCAGATGAGGTACCCGTCACACGTGGCCAACTTGAAGCCAGAACCCCTAGAGAGCAGCACTGGGCTGCGGCCGAGTAAGGCCAGGGAAGTGAGGTGGTCGGCATGGAATGCGGCCCGTGCAGCACAGGAGAACTTGGGAAGATTGAGCATGGGAGTAGAGCAAGGTTAGGTTGAAGAAGAACCGTATTTGCCAGCAAGTGAATTGTCAGTGACTTCCGTCATGATATTCAACGGTGATGGAGACACACTAACTTGAGTGCTTTGAAAAGGGAAAGAGTGACAAAGAATAAAGGAAACATAAATCTAAGAATGGGAAGTTAAATGCTGGCTAAAAGGTAAACAGGGAGACAGGGAAGAGTGGAAGCATGGAGTACAGGGTCAGGGCCACTCTGTCATGTTTTGGCTTGGGGGTGAAGGACATCTGCTGACAGAAATGACGTCCACATGGCGGAGTGCTTGGCGACAGAGTACTGCAGCCAGCCACAGACAGCGAGTGTGGACGTGCTGTGTTCACACTAGGACCCTTTGAACAGTTCTGGTTGCACTCTGTTTCACCCCGGACCCCCTGGAGGAGTCTGCAGAGACTGGCAGAGACACATAGTAACAGGGTCACGGAAAAGAAAAATCAAGTCATTATGCAGCAATAGCTTCTCAGTTTTAAAGATATTATTTTTGATTATCTGGGGTGGCAGTTGCCCTCAGAGGCCAGAACAGCGTGTTTGGATCCCCGGATCCAGGTGTTGGTAAGCATCTGACATAGGTGAACTGAACTCTGTGACAGAAACGGCACACGCTGCTGAGCCGCCTCTTCGGCCTGCAGCAGCAGCACCTTTTGACGTGGTCGCTGGGTGCTATCGGTGTGGGGAAGTAGCATGGTTGAGCTTGCTGACTGGCACTTGCATTCTTAGTGCTCAGAGGAGTGCTTGAGGGAGATGGATCACGATCTAGTGAAGAAGAGGAGCAGGTAAAAGATGATGACCCTGGAGAATAGGGTGACAGTGACAGAGCAGGACACCCGGCGTCTCCCTCTGGCTTCCCTGCGTGTGCACACACCAAACAGAAAACAAATGGGGTGAAACAAAAAAATAGACAAAACTAGGTAATGATTGAGGTCAGAGAACCATTTTCAGATGTATGGTGAAGAATGGCATTCCTAAAGAGGGAAGGAAGGTTTGACCTGAAATCGGAACATCGCTAAAGAGTCAGCCATCCAAAGATCTAGCAGCAGAGGCACCCTGCCAAGCTGGAGATGATGCGCAGAAGCACTGCAAAGAAGAGCGCTCTGGTTTGTTTAGAAGTAGACTGAGCCAGGGAAAGACAGGTATTGGCTCGCAAGGGCCCTCCATGTCCTGCTGCAGTTTCATGGCTTCCTGGTAGTGGACATGGAGGCAGCGTACGGAACTTGAGCTGTCTGGGAAACATCCAGATGGAGAATAGTACCAGCTCTAACTATATAAAGCCAGTTACACCTTGCCTTACGTTATTCATCGGATAATTTGTCAAGTTGTATAGACCTTGAACAGACGGAAATACAATATGGAAGATTGTGGAGTTCCATAGGGATGTGGTGAAGGCCTCTAAGGATTCTGGGATCTGTAAGCAACTCCTGAAATAATGAAGGTTGTGTTAGAATGTAATGGACATCAACATGACCTGAAAGGTGTGACCCACTGTTGTCTGAGTGATAGCTAGAAATTCGTGGTTAGAATAGCTCCTGGCCTTGGGGACGTAAAGAATGCGTCCCATTTAGAAATGCCTGCACTTTTCTCGGGTCCCATGGTGTACAGCGTCTGTTCAGATGGAACTCTTCCCAGGCTGTTTGTTCCCGTGGCGCAGCCACTGTGATTCCGGGTGCACACGTGGTGTGAGTAGTTTCCCCAGCCAAGGTCATACTTAAAGGATCTCTTACAGAACATTTCAGCATGTAAAAATCTAGGGTACATTAAGGCAGAGTGATCATACTTTGTACTTGTATGTTGGTCTAAAGTATATGATTTTACCTATGAAAAACCAGCTTGACGGTAAGATATGTGTCCCCCTTTCCTTTTGAGGGGTAAGGCTACCAGTGGGGAGTGAATTTAGGCTTTGCACATTGGGGAGCAAGTCCTTCACTACCGAGCTTCAGCTCCAGCCAGAAAGCTTGTGTGTGTGTCTGTGTGTGTGCATGTGCGTGTGTGTGTGTGTGTGTGTGTGTGTGTGTGTGTGTGTATGTGTGTCTGGGGGAGATGGAGAGAGGGGGGACAGACGGGGACACAGACACACACTCACACACACCTACCTCACTGTCATGTTGCCTGGGACTTGCTATGTAGACCAGGCTGGCCTCCATCTCACAGAGATCTGATTCTTTAATGCTGAGATTAAAGGTGTCTACCACAGTACCTGGCAGAAGGGATTCTTAAAGTCAGTAAGAGACATGAGTTTTAGGGAGGTCAGGGTGACTGGGGCCTCTGAGCTAAGAGCAGAGTCCCCAGTGTGCACTGATGATGTCATAGCCGGGGCCTCCCTTGGGTCACTTCACTTACCGTGTGTGCTGATTCAGAGGCACACACGTGATGAAGGTCTTGAACCCCTTCCTAGCAGAGTTTGTTTTACATTCAGCTACTGCGTCGTCAGGTCCAGCTCTAAGATTGAACCCACCCACAGATGAAGTATTGTGGGGGTGCAATGTATGACTTCGGCTAACATTTTTGTGGGTTTCTGTTTTTGAGACAGTGATTCCCTGTGCAGCCCTAGCTGTCCTGGAACTCACTGTGTAGACCAGACTAGCCTTGAATTCAAAGAGATCCAGCTGCCTTTGCCTCCTGAGAGATGGGATGAAAGGTGTGTGTTACCACACCCAGCAGCTTCTGAGACAAAAAAAGGTTACAATGCTCCAGCGTGTAACACAAGTGCACTAGATGTTCCAGGTGAACTAGTGGTGACTTCAGCTAACGGGATTGGTGTGTAGGCTGTGCAGAGCTGTGCAGTTCTGTGTAAGGACTCGAACATCTGTGGACTCTAGCATACGGGGATAGATGGAGCAAGGTTCCTGCAGTCAGCTCCTCGTGGCTGCTGAAGGGTGGCTCTAATTGTTTTACCAGGGTGCTCCCAAGAAGTCTGGGGGAGGGGCGCTGTGGGAGGTGAGGCTGAATGAGGATGGCAGAGTCGAGACGGGTTGTTTGCTGATAAAAATGTAGTGTTTCTTACTTGGTGTTTAAAGTACTGCAAGTCTAGTCGTGGGATAAGCTCTTTATTGTGTTTCACTTGCCGTAGCTTATCCTTGCTGTACCACTCAACTCAGTGACTAAGGGAGATGGGTGACTGACAGGAGCAGACAGTTGTGTGGCTGTAGCCAGGGATTTGTGAGCACTAACTCACCCCTACATCAGAGCTCTGCAACAGCGCATTTGTGAATTGATCTTTTCTTTCCAGTCTGCTCACAGGGTGGGTCAGACCTGGAGATAGAGCTGATGTAGTGCACACTGCTTAGGATGCTGAGGCAGGAGGATGACAGCTGAATTATGTGGTGAGCTCTAGGCCAGCCTGTGCTGCATAGCAGTGCCCTGTTTCAAGAGAATAAAGTAAGAAAACATTTAATTAATTGTTTCTAGACTAGAAAAATGCAAAATTTGTCATCGGTAAAAGATGTTTGCTTAACTGTTTAGAAATGAGAACGCCCACAATACTTAACCCTTTCACTAGTTATTCTTTATTCCTGTACTTGCTGGGTTGGTTTGTTGTTTGAGACAGGGTTTCCCTGTGTAGCTCTGGCTGCCCTGGAGCTTGATCTGTAGACCTCAGGCTCAGAGACCTGGCTGCCCCTGCCGCACGTGTGCTGAGATGAAAGGCACGCGCCGCCACCTTTATTCCTGCACGCTCTTAGCACATGAGATACATGGTGGCTGGGAATGGTAGTTTAAACAGTTTACAGTTATGTAGCATTCTCAGCCTAGCATCCAGGCAGCTGGATGGATGCGTATGTTTGGGGAGGGTTAACCGGTATATATCATTAACCCCTTTGCTTTCGTGTATTGCTAAAAACTAACATTTTAGAGCTTTAACATGTCCACATGGATTTAGAAATAGCGTTGTAATGCCCTGTTTCTCTGTCTCTCTAGGTCAGCAGCAAGGACAGGATGGAGTGAAGGTGCAGCAGGCCACCATAGCTCCCGTGACAGTGGCGGTTGGAGGGCTCGCCAGCGCCACCATAGGTGCTGTCAGCCCTGAGCAGCTCACGCAGGTGCACCTGCAGCAGGGCCAGCAGACCCCTGACGCAGACGTGCAGCCCGGCAAGAGGCTGCGCAGAGTCGCCTGCTCCTGTCCCAACTGCAGGGAAGGAGAAGGAAGGTAACGCTCTCTTCACCCCGCTCTGCCGCTAAGCAGTGGCTGGCCTGCTGCTCCGCCCTCTGCAGCCTCTCAGCTGTTTCCCAGAGGCTGAGGACAGGCCACACAGGAAGTGAAGCTGGTCTGCTTGAGGAACAGTCTTCTGCTTCCTGCTTCCTAAGTTCTTAATAAGTGAATCTCCTTTTGCGCTTACTAGCTAAAAACTTTGAACAGCTCTGTTGACTTCAGACTAAGTCCTGAGCCATACTGTTGACCCTTTTGCCATATGCAGTGTTGGACATGTCACACAGATGGAATCATACGTTTGAATTTTTGACATGTTCCATTCATTTCTTCTGTGGACAAATAATAGTTAGTGCATACAAACACTTGTTTATCCCATCACTTGAGTATACAGCTGAGCTCTTCCCTTATTGACCAGTGTGAGTAATGCTACTGTACATGGAAGTGTTTGTGCAGGATTCACATGTGTGTGCCTGTGTATGTGTGTGTGTGTTCTGTCTGTCTGTATGAGTGTCTGTGCGTCTATGTGTGTGTCTGTGCGTCAGTGTGTGTGTCTGCATCTGTGCGTATGCTCTGTGCATCTGTGTGTCTGGTCTGTGTGCGCATCTGTGTGTCTGTGTATGCGTGTGTGTGTCTGTGTGTTTGTATGTCTGTGTGTCTGTGTGTGGAAATAGAGTTTTCAGGTTGTCTGGTAACTGTGTAACCACTAAGGAAGCGCCACACTAGTTCTTACAGTGATTGCGCCACTTCTGTGTTCCCACCAGCACAGCAGGAAGAAGGGTCCAGTTTCTGTATAGAATTTGAAGTCAGGCTGTGGTCACTCTGAAAGTGAAGTCACAGGAAGTTTGATTGACATTTCCTGAGTGATCATGACGCCGGCCACCCTTTTGTTTGGTGTTGATAGTCTGTGTGTCATGCTTCATCGCACGTACAGCAATTCTTGACCCGTAGTTCTTAAAATAGCATGCAGCAGTAGCTCTTTGCGCAGTGGTGCTCTTTGTATAACAGTAGTTCTCATTCCGGTGTCATTTCCCACCTGTTTCCTAATGTGTGAGATGCCCGTACACCATCAAGATTGTGTCTTTCAAAGCACAAAATCTTTTGAAGTATAATTTTTTTGGTTGTTTCTTCTCCTTGGTTGTTTTTGATATCATATTGAAGACTCTATTGCCAAATCTAATGAATGTTCATAGTTGTTTTGTTTTTTGAGTTTTAGATATGATAGTTCTTGGTTCCTTTTTTGGTTTTTTGTTTTTTTGGGGTGTTTTGAGACAGGATTTCTGTGTGTAGCTGTGACTGTCCTGGAGCTCACTCTGTAGACCAGGCTGGCTTCGAACTCACAGAGATCCACCTTCCTCTGCCGCCGACTGCTGGATAAAAGGTGTGCGCCACCGCTGGCCAGCCCTTAGTTCCTCTTTAGCTGTGGTATGAAGGAGCAATGCACACAGCATCATTTACTGAAGTTTCTTTTCCCTACTTAATCGTCTTGTCTTAAAAGTGTTCTAAGTGTTTAGCGACTTCGGGGACTCTGTGAGTCTTCGTATCAGCTTATCAGTTCTGCAGGGAAGCTATGGTGTTCTGACGGAACTGAGGGGGCGCTGTGCTCAGCTTGGGGTAGTGACAATATAATGGTGAGTCGTCAGGCCCATTTTTCGTTTATTTAGATTTTTGCTAATTTGTTTTCTCAGCATTTTGTGATTTTTTTTTAAAGAGTGTAAGTTTAGCATTAGTTAAACGTATTCCTGTTAAATCTTGATGTCACTGTAAATGAAGTCTTCCTCATCATTCCAAGTGTATAGCATTACATTGGCTTTTGTGTATTAACCTTATATTGTAGAACGTTGCTGAATTTTTTCCTTTGTGGTTTTTTAATGGTTACTTAAGATTTCTACATCTCCTGGGCTGAAGAGAATCTCAGCAGTTAAGAGCACTGACTGGCAGAGGACCCTGGTTCAAGGCTCAGCACCCACATGGTAGCTTACACCTGTCTGTAACACCATTCCCAGGGATCCAGTGACCTCTCCTGGCTTCCGTGGGCACTTGTACACATGTGGTACATGGATGTGAGTAGGCAGAACACTCACCCATAAAAATAAAAAAATCGAAGAATTAAATAAACCAAAAATACACACTGGAAAAGACCGCATCTTTAACAAATGGTGCTGCTCAAGTTGGATGTAAAAGAATGAAAATAGATCCTGACTCACCAGGCTATACAAAATTCAACTCCAAATGGATCAAGACCCTCAACACAAAACCTGATATACTGACTCTGCTAGAAGAGAAAGCAGGGAATATCTTTAACTCATCGGCACAGGAAGGGACTTTCTGCACGGAAGACAGACAGCACAGGCACTAAGACCAGTAAGTGGAGCCTTCAGGCTGGAGAGGTGACTGCCCTTGCAGAGGACTCGGCCCAATGCTCGCCACCCACGTGTTAGCTCACAACTACTTGTAATTCTAGTCCAGGGGATCTGGCGCCCTCCCTTGGGCCTCACAGCAGCAGGTGTCTTGTGAAGTGGAAGTCTCTTTCTTTGGAAACTAAGGTGTGTCATGTGACTGTGTTTTGTTTTGGTTCCAAATGTGGGATGTGGAAACAGCCCCAAGGAAAACAGCTCCAGGAGGGGCAGCATGATGTGGTCAGCCATGCAAGTGGCATGCTTGCATGGCATGGCTGCAAAACATCTTTGTTTGGACTCTGACACATGGAAGCCCACAGACAGTGAGACAACACTTGCTGCATCTCTACGCTTTTGCGTTGTACGGTTCACATCATGTGCTGGTCTTCTCAGAGAGAAACGCTTCACAGAACTTCTCAGGCTGCTTGGTGGATCTGTGCCATTTGGGCAGAGTTTAGCCTCGTCTACTGAGTCCTTCCGCTGCTGTTGAAGGCTGTTGCTGCTGCTGCTGCTACTGCTTTGCTGTTTGACTAGGCTCCTGTTATCCTGATGACTGAGTTTGGTAATCCCCAAAGACCCATTGACCCTTATCAGCAGGAAGTAGATAAAAGAGGTCTGCAGTCTCTCTCACTACTAATCTCCTACCTAAGTAAGGGGGAGGGAGGGTTGGAAGGGAGGTAAAGGCATTTAAGAACCTTAAATAAAGTAGGTATTTAAAAAATCTAAGCCTACAGTCTTGCAGGTGGTATACAAACATATCTGCAGTCAAGACACCAAATAAATGGGACTTCATGAAACTAAAAACCTGTGGGGCAAAGGACAACATCGTTTGGACAATGAAGTAACTACTCATCCACTAGATGTTATTATCTAGAATATGTAAGGGACTAAAAACATTGAACATCAAGAAGACAGCTCAGTTAAAAAGTGGGGTACAGAAATAAGCAGTTTTCAAGGATAAAGCACAAATGGCTGAGCTCTTTCTTAAATATTCAGCATCCTTAGCTGTCAAGGTAATTAAAACCACCCTGAGATTTCATCTTATCTTAGAATGGCCATGATCAATTAAACAAATGGCAGAGAGCACACTGATGGCGATGCAGGGAAAGGGAGACCCTGTTTGTTGCTGGTGGGAGTGGAAACCTGCACAGCTCCTATGGAAAACAGTGTAGAGGTTCCTCTGGAAGCTGTGAACTAATCCACTTCAAGGTCCACCTGCACCAGTCTTGGGCATACACCAAGACTCTGCTCTCCTGCAGAGACACTTGCTCATCCATGTTTACTGCTGCTCTCTTCATAACAGCCAGAAGTTGGAAACAGACCAGATGGCCATCGAGGGATGAGTGGGTAATCAAAGTGTGGTGCATTTACACAGTGGAATAGTGTAATGAAATTTGCAGGTAAATGGATAGCGCTATAAAAAGCAAAAACGTGCTGAGTAAGGTAACCCAGATCCCAGAAGACAAACATCACATGTTCCAAGGAAGCGGAGATGGATAAAGTGAAGCTGTTGAGACAACTAGAACAAGAGTGAGTAGGGAAGGAGATGGGAGAGGGAATACTGAAGGCCATTCGGAGAAAAGCTGCTTCCACATATGGGAACCTGCTACCGCAGAAGCTTCCTAAATATGTACGACAGGAATTTAAATGGAGTCACTGAGTAAGAGGGATGACAGTGCCCCAACTAGACACTGTGTGCCGCTAGGTAAGAGCGTTGGTGCCAGGAATGGGTACATGCCTGGGCTCACAGGCTCGCATCTTGTTGAATCATTACCCAATGGGGTCCCCTCAAGCCAGCAAACATCACAAGCTGCTGCCCAGGCTGTCGTTGCTCTGCACATCTTCACTGTAAGGGCCTGTTTCTGAGGAAGCTTCACTGCTACTAATTAGCATTCATTGTTTGGGAAGATACTTTGCATACTTCAAGAGAAAGATAACCCAGCTACAAACCCTGCAGCCTGCTTGCAAGAAATTCTGATTCAGTTGTGCACAAATGTTATGGGAGCAGTTAGCCACTTTAACACTGATTCAAGGCCTTCTTCATGAGATGGAACATATACCTAAAACTGATCAAGTGGCCAAGAGCCTGAGGGTAGTTAGGTCACAGCCTGGGGAAAACTTACTTGTCTGCTGAAGGAACCCAGCAGTGAGTGACTCCTGAGGACACACTGCTGTACTCACGGGTCAGCGCCTTGTCAGCCTCGCCAGAGAAGCTTCTTGCAGCAGAGGGGCACCAACACGGAGCCCCATGAGTGGACACTGTACAGAGTGAGAGCACACAGTCCTGAGTGGGAGGCGTTGTCAGCCTCCTCCCCTTCAGCCTTGGGGTTGTAGTCAGAAGAGCTGGAAGGATTGTCTGAGCCACAGGTGGTGGATGGCCCCAAGGAGGCAGCAGCATCCAGACATAATAGGGCTGATGCACAAATTCCAAGACACTGACCTGCACAAGGCTCAAGGTAGATGGGGTCCCAGCACTGAGAGGAGCGGGCATGAGGTCCGTTCTCAACCAGGAAGCTGTTTGCGATTGATACCCACTAGTAAGGGAAAGCCAGTGTTCCGGTGTTCCGTAAGGAGTGTCACTGGGTGTGGCTGCTGCACTCCGGGCAGTTCCTGCCCTGGTAACCGGCCATCACACAGCTAACTCTGCGTCTTTTGGTGTGTGTCCTCTTTTTATTTTATTTTGCTTTGTTGCTGCAATTTTTGTCTCGTTAGTCTTTTGCTGGTTCTGACTTTCGTTTTTGCGGTTTTGTTTTCTTTTGAAAAAGACAACATAAAGTTGCTTGGTTGGGGAAATGGTGAAATTCTTGGAGGAGTCAGAGAATAGGACATGATCAAAATACTCGCTGGGAAAAAATAATAAAGAATTCTATATTATAGCATTATATGTACTATAGTAGTATACATACAGTATGTGTATAGATACAGTTATAGTATCTGAATGAAAATAAGTCGGTTTTGCTTTTCCCACCCTGGAGAATTCCTGTTTGTTTGGTGTTTTATTGGGGCAGGGGCACAGATTATCTAGTTCTCACCGTTTAAATATTACTTTAGCTCTAGAATCCTGGATCACGTTGAGGAAGCTCCCAACTGTTCTCTCTTTTCTTTCTCATTTTAATCATAAAAGGATTTTTATGTCAGACACTGTATTGCATTTGTTAGAATGAACATGAACTTTTAAAAACAATTCTGCATAGTTTGTTACATAAGTACTTGGTACAAGTCAAAAGATTTTTGCACACGTGTGGTAAAATCCTAGTCGTGGTATGTAATTCTCTCCACAGGTGACTGGGATGTGTCTGCTGTGCCTTCTCTCTCCTGCTTTCCCCCGTTCCTCTGCCAGCCTCTTGTGTTTGTTTGCTTTTGCCTCCAGAGAATCCGGCACCAGGAGCATGTGCCGCTACACACTGCATAGTTTGCTAATGTGGAGGCTTCTTCTCATCTGTGTTCATGTGCTAGTCTCTGCTCTTCTTGTACATTCTTTTGTTGATGATATTGGCCTCCTAAAGTGAGTTGGGAAGTATTCACTGCAGTTTTATTTTTGAACACATCTTTGAAAAGCTGGCACTTATAAAAACAGCACAGGACGACGTGGTTATAGTACCACACGCCTGTAATCCCAGCACTGGGAAGCAGCCAGATGGATCTCTCCTCAATATTAGGCCAGCCTAGTCTACATAGTGAGCTCCAGGACAGCAGGGCTGTGTCATGAGACCTTGTCTCAAAAGCAAACAACAAAAAAATGATGTGTATTTGGGGAAGGGATTCCACCAGCAAAACTATTTGGCCATAGGCGTTGTGTAGTTCTGACTAATTCTTTTTGTTACAGATTTATTTTGAATGACCGGTTGTATTTGTTTGTTTGCTTTTGTCAGTTTTCAAATTTTCTATCTAAGACCACGTCTGCCTAAGTGGTTGATGACAGATTTGTTCCTACTGTTCCCTAAGAGCCTTTTTATTCTCATGAGACTGGTAGTGATTTTCCTTTGAGAGGGAGTTTATTGAGTCTTTATCTTGGTTAGTTTAGCTGATGCGTTATCACTTGTGGACTTCGGGAGCACACGCTTGACATTCTCTGATCTCAGCGTGCACTCTGGCTTTCTACCCTCCGTCTTCCCACAGACTCACCGACCTGAGCGTAAGCGTCAGCCTTATCTCCAGTGACACCGTCCTTCCCCAGGCACCTTTACAACAGTTGTTTCCTTTTTAAAACCAGCCCTTCACCTAAACTTGAGCTCCTTTGCGGGTTGTCAGTCTCTTTGACCCGGAGCTTATTCGGTGTGAATTTTGGAATTGGGGCTCTTGGTAGAAAGTGGGGCAGGAATGAATGCTTGGAAGCAGAGAAGGCAACAGTCTCACATTCTTAACCCTGCGTCTTCCAGCTGGGCCGCTCCAGTCTGTGAACTGTGCGTAAAGGTCAGAACCGCCTGCACCATACCGTTTTCATCATGTCACAGTTACTGCAGGGCCAGGTGAACTGGCCGCAGGGTACTTGTCAGCCTCTGGAGCTCGGCCTCAGCAGCAGGCAGAGTGAGAAGCACTGTGCCCTGCCCCTCTCAGGATGATGGCTGTTTGGCTGAAACAGGACCAGGAGGAGCCCTGTTTGTGCCTGAACTGTTCTGTAACTCCCCTTGTCACGGAGGTGGAAGGGACGAAAAGGAGTGAGTCTTAGATACATAGCTCACTGTTCTTACCGGCTCCTTTAGATTTCAGAGGGAATATTAATATTTTCTGTTATTTGTTTTCAGTACTGTGACCAGAACCTCTTGAACAGTGGGCTGGGAAATAACTTTATAATGTATAAGTTTTTGCTGAGCGTGGCTTTATGGAACTCCTTGTCAAACTGCCCTGCTGGAAGTGAATGTTGGTACCCTACATTAGAAATTGAGGTTAGCCGTCCCTTCGATATTTAGAGGAGAGTTTTCCAGAGTTTTGTTTTCCTTTCTCAGATGTGGGTTTCATGCCTACAATTGTAACCATAGGGAGGCTGAGGCAGGAGATTGTGAATTTAGGATAGCCTCTACTCCATAGTGAGGTCAGGCGATCGGAGCTATGCGGTAGCTATAAATTCTGAAGCCTACCACATTTTACATGGACGTTTTTTATAGTACCTTAATGAAGCTTTTTCTCCCATTTCTTTGAATTCTGCGTGTTGAGCACAGGCAGAGGCTAGCTCGGGTGTGATGGTGTTGGTTCTTTCTCTAGGGGCAGCAGTGAGCCAGGAAAGAAGAAGCAGCACGTGTGCCACATCGAAGGCTGTGGGAAAGTGTACGGCAAGACCTCTCACCTCCGAGCACATCTTCGCTGGCACACTGGAGAAAGGCCTTTCATATGCAACTGGATGTTCTGCGGCAAAAGATTCACCCGGAGCGATGAGCTTCAGAGACACAGAAGGACCCACACAGGTGCGCTGCTCTGTCGTGGGCTACGGCTGCTCTTTCTGCACTGTTGGAGGGCGGGGTGTCCTGCCTTCCTCTTGACACACATTTCTGTTCCCTCCTAAATTTTATTAACATATTTATATGACCTGCAATTTGTTCCTTTTGCTTTTCTAAAGTGTGTGTGTACATATGTATGTATACATACACATATAGAAACATACGTGTGTGTATATATATTATACACACACTTTAGAAAAACACTATGAATATAACTGTATTAGTGTGTTAATTTTGTTTAACAATATTATATATATATATTAGCAAAAATAATATAAAAGAGGATTAAATTATGATGGTAAAGGTTTTGCTAGTGCAAGGGCGTCTTGGCAGTTGGGAGCCAAGGTATACCAGTGTCACTCCACGCAACCAACATCACACAAGAGGTTTATTGGAAAGAAGAAGAGATTGGCAGCTGCCACCAAAGGGGAAGAGAGCCAGCAGGAGGCTGGGCAGAAGGGAGGAGGGTTTTGGAGCCTGTGCAGTGGGCTGGTAGAGAGGTACCACATGGCTGGTTATTGTTTGGTCAGTGTCTCCAGGCCTCAGGGGCTCCAGGGCAGGGCAGGGGCAGGAGGTGTTTCCCTGGCCCTGGTCCCTAAAGTGATGTTGGTGACGTTGACTAGTCTTCTGTTTGTCCTGCAGACCCGGGGAGTGTCGAGCATAGTTTAACAGATACCCACCCACTCACAGTCCTGTGGCTCTGTTGTTATTTTAGTAAATGAACTCACTGAGGACATCTGTCAGAGTGAGCAGCCACCGTCAGTCATATTCTAGTATATTTTAAAACTCATCTATGTTATTTGTGGGTTTACATAGAAAGTTACGTTGTGTACGTGTCATAAAATTTTTTATTTTTACCGACGTCCACATATGCATGTTTATAGTCAAGAGATGGAGCGGTCTGTCACGTGATTAGCACTCTGCGCTGAATCATTTCCTGCCCTGCTGGTTATTGTTTGGTTATTTGCTGTCACCAGCTTCGCTGCCGTGACGGTACTGGACGTGAAGAGGGGCAAGAGTATTCGGTCAGAGAGCATGTGTTTGGTAGCAGAGTCTCCACAGCGGCCGCTGACCATTCCCGCTTGACCGGTGTGATAGAAGTACCTCTTCATGTGCTCCCAGTACTGTACAAGTTCATACTACTCTAACGTGGTTTCCCTCATAAAGTTTGTGTTTTGTGACTGTCCTGAGATAAGGTGTCTTCTCATACGTGTTCTCTTCTTTCTTCTGGGTTGCTTCTCAGTCATGTTAATTACATGTTGTAGTTTTCCTACCTATTTTTGTGTTACCTTTTGTCATACAGAAGTTTTACACATTTAGCTACAGAACTTGTTTTTAGTAAAAACACACACACATTTAAAGCCTAGCATATTTTGAAGTTATTTGAAACTTTTTTCTTACAACTTTTGAGTTTTTTGTTTCTTCCTCCCATTTGGTCCTTTAGATTGCCCAGACTAGTGATTTTATTTCTTTCCTTCCTCCCTCCCTTCCTTCCTCCTTCACTTCTTCCTTCCCTCTCTTCCTCCCTTCTTTCCTTCCTCCCTCCCTTCCTCCTTCCTTCCTTCCTTCCCTCCTCCCTCCCTCCCTCTTTTCTTTTACTTCCTGTCCTTTTTTTCTTTTTTCTTGCTGTGTGTATGAGAGAGAATAATGAATTGAGGCTATAATTTTTTCATATGAAAATCCATTTTTGACTAGTTTGTTCTTCTGCACTAATTTACAGTAACATTTCTCTCAGATTGCCCCTGTAGTTGTGCCTTACTTTCTCGGTCCACTGTCAGGAAGCTTTTTTCCATTTGTCAGTTCATATATCAGTGCCATCCAGTTTTACATACTGTAAGCTGTATTAAATCTCCACATCCAGTGAGAGCACATGTAGGCCCTTACCTCCTGCTTAGAACATGCCTCGTTCTTACTGCGTGCATTTCGAGTCACCAGTTAACTTACACAAGTTGGATGCAGGAATTCTAGAATTGGCCTTTCTTGCGAGCTGCTGTGTACTGGGTATTTGATGTGTTCCTTCGTGTGTGCTACAGCACACCGTGAGGTAGGAACAAGCCTAGCCTGCAGATCAGAAGGCAGGCCCTGTGCCCCTCCCCCACAGCACAGTTTGTTGGATGAGTCACAAGTCACCATCACCATGCCCCGCACTGGCATGTGTGGAGCAGAACACATGGGCATTAGCATGTTGCTCTGTCAAGGAGTTCTCTGGGAGCTCCGACTTACGTTGTAACCAGTCAGTGTTGCACAGGCCCGTCGGTGAAGATTCAGGGTCTCCTCTCTGGACTTGCAGGGGAAAGGCTGAAGAAGCCAGGAACTGCCATGGAGTTGATTTGAAACTTTGCATTGTGATTGCACTGTTTTTGATAAATGATAGGTTTTAAAGTGTCGCGCGCAGCCTTTGCCGATAAGGATGACGCAGCAACAGAGGATTTGTCCAGCAGCAGTTTTATTGCGAAGCTCTTGAAAGTAGATGGAGAAGGACCCCAAACCCTGTGCGTGCTCTGCTTAAATAGCCAGCAGGGTGACTTGCTCGTCTGTGATTGGTGCTTTACACAAAACCCAATTAGCATGTGTTCTCCAATAGGGAGAACAACCAAACCTACATTAGCATAAAGTGGCGCATGCGTACATCGCAAGACAACGTTTGGCAAGAAGAACCAGGAAGCAGGAAATCGGCGCCATCTTGTAATGGCGGGAGCGGCTCCCGACATCAAGTCTCTGTGTCACACGCCCATACTTACACAGATACACAAAATATACTTATTCAATGATACCTATTGCAGAATCAAATTCAGTAATTTATGGTATGTATTCTCCTCTTGCCCCCCTCCCCCCTTGAGATAGGGTCTCATAGCACAGGCTGGCATCAGACTTTATGTGTTTCTGAGGATGAATTGAACTTCTGGTCTTCCTAGTCCCTCTGCCCCCACCTCTGAGGATTTGGTTTACAGCTCTGCACCATCAAGCCCTGGTTATGCTGTGCTTGGTGCTGCACCCAGGGCTTGTGCTCACTAAACTGTCCGCTGTCTGAGCCGCAGCCCTAGTCTCTTCCTGCCCCGCCTCCTTGTCCTCCCTCCTTACCTCCCTCCCTCCTGCTCATTTTAATAGGACCTAAGTTTTAATCATCTGCTCTTACTAATTCAGACTCATGTTTACTTCATGCTTATTGATACAAAGCTTTTAAATATATATTGTCCCCTCATAAAACTATTTAATTAAAACCTACTAAGGGGATGGTGAGAGGCTCATTAAGAGCTGTGCTGCTGTTGCGGAGCCCCCACTTCAGTTCCCAGCGTCAGTGCAGGGCGGCTCACAGCCGTCTCCAACTCCAGTTCCGGGATCCACCTTCCATGCCTGCTCCCGCAGCTTCTGATGCCCCTGAGCTTGCGCTCCTCTACAGATACACTTTCATTCACATACATTTTGAAAAATCTTTTTTTTAATGATGGGAAATGTGTTTAAAAGAAAGAAAACATCTTAGCGGCTGTGGCGTGGAGGTGGAATGCTTGCCTGGCGTGCAGGAGGCGCTGATCCCCACTTGCGGAGACACAAGGCAAACCTTTTGGCACTGACACGTCCGTGTTGCTGTGCTTACACGTAAGACTTTTAAAAGTGAGACACATCATGCCAAGTGCTTGTTAAATTTGTTGAAAAGTATCAAACAAAAACATCTTTCAAAATAGGTATTGATGAAAAGTTGAGTATGTTTCAGTTGAAAGCCTTGATCATTCATGGCAAGAATCGTTTTATTCAATATTTAGCCACCACTCTCAATAGAAACGCATTGATTGTGAGTAGGTAAATGAGTTATTTTAATCCCTTTTGAAAGTAGTAAGGACCCATTTGCTTTGCTAAAAGAAGAATATAAGTTTTTATGGAAAGTTTTTAAAACTCCAATAGCACGCAAGATTAGTGAAGGAGGCTCTCCCCTACTTTCTGTTCTGGTCTCAGGAGAAAGTCACTGTGCTGTTTTTCTTTTTCTTTTTTTTTTTTTTTTTTTTTTTCCTGTGAAGACTACCACGGATGCTGTGGGCAACGTGTCTTTAGATATACATCTTAAAATATTTTGCTTGAGTTTTTGACAGTCCAGTTAATTTCATGAATAATGCCTGGCCTGGTGGCTCATTTCTTTAGTATCAATGCTCAGGAGGCAGGGGAAGGTGGATTTCTGTGAGTTAAGCCAGCCTGATTTACAGAGCAGTTTCAGACCAACCAGGCATACAAAGTGAGACCTACCTCATAAGACAGACAGAAACCTTCTGAGTAGACCTTAATGTTATCATTACTTCTAGACCTCACAGGTTTCTTCACAAATTGACTTGATGTTGATTATCAACATCCTCTTGTTGACAATCTTTATTCTAGTTTTCAGATGAAGCAGAATCATTATGTTGTTAATGATTCTCTCCTCTGTTCTTTTGGATGCTGTAGATTTAAGCCCCTTCCCCCATTTTTCCTTCACTATAGTCTAAGGGATGTCTCATTGGAAGTCAGCCACATATGATCTTTTTGCCATCTTAAATAATAGGGAATTACATTTACCTTTCCTGCTGGTTGGAAAATATTACAGGAATAGAATATTACAGGAATAGAACTAAGTGTTTGTTGCTCATAATAAGGATATAGATGTACATATACATTCATGGAATAGTATCACTCACTTCTGTATATATTTTACTGTGGACATGTTGATCATTTATTAGAATATTTCACTGACCAGCATCATTGTACTAAAGAATAGTTAATCAAGAGATGGCTTCTGACAAGTAGTGTCCCAGGGAGGTTCCATCGTCAGCCGCATCTGTTACTTGTTGCTGGTTAAGAAAAACCCAGAGGCGCTCCTAAAGTGCTCCTTACAGTGGACTTGAGTTTCTCAATGTATGGGACTTAGTCTTTTATCCCAGATACAGTTTCATATAAAGCTGTATAGAATAAGTTTAAGTGGAAATGAAATTTGCTAATGAAGTGCCAGTAGTTTTCATGTACAAAAGAAAAAGTATTGCTGAAATAGGTAAGATGAGAAACTATAGATTCATTAAACATTTCCCCTAGAATTATTATACAGCTGCTTTAGTTTGTAAAGTGATCAGGTCTACTCCCTCTGAGTTGACCGACAGCCAGAACGAATCAGAGAATCTTCAGCCTCACAGAGTTCACATTTAAAAGTATGTAGTTGCTTGTTTTAGTAACTGAGGAGAGGAACCATAGCAGACAATTGAGTGCATCCACACCTGAGTGAGTATATAGCACAGGTGAATTTGATGTTCAGCCTGCTGTGGGTAATGCTTAGAAGGTGCAGGCAACAAGCAGTAAGAGAAACTCCACGTATAGAGCCAGAGAAGTCAGAAAATGGCCCGGTGGCCTTCCGTAGCAGGCCTGTTAGTATTCCATTGCAGTACTGTCAACATAGACACCAAAAAGTTTTACACACTCAGAAATCCAGAGAATCCAGAACATGGGGGCTGTTTGCCACGCAGTGTGGGCGGAATCACCATTATTTTTTTTTTCTCATGTTGCTTAAATTGTGGCCCCAGATAGATACTACAAGAAGCCACAGAAGCCGGGCTTTCTGGTTGATGAAATGGGTTGGAAATACGGAAACAAAGATAAAAGCTGATCACTAATTCTATGTGTAGAACAAAGGAAGTGCTGGCTCATTCCTGAACATGCACAGAAGAATGATCCAAAGCCTTATAAAGCACTGCCTCATTCCCACATGTGCTGAGACCTGCAGCAGCCAGTAAGCACACATACTCTACTGGTGGGGGGGGAGGGTGCGTGCGTGCGTGCGTGCGTGTGTGTGCGCGCGCGCGCATTTAGGAGTTACAGGTGTCATGTACACATGCAGAAACCAGAGGAAGATACAGTATCTGTCTTAGTGCCACCAGCTCACCATTTAGGCCAGTGTTTAGGAAAACTAGCTAACAAGCAGGCTCCCAGGATTTACCTGTCTCCACTTCACCATCCTGGGCTTACAGCTTGCACAGCCATACCCTTTTTTTTTCTTTTTAAGACTTCAAACTCAGGTCCTTCTCTTCTTCATTGAGATATCTCTGTAGCCCTTGAACTGTGCCTTCAAAAAGAAATTAATATTTAAACTTGGAAACAAAAAAAAAAGGATGAGTCTGAATGGACTTTTAAATGTAGTAATGATCTACTAACAATAAAATATTTTCTAGGAAGATTTATAATCTCCACAGTAAAACATCTAAACTGTCCAGACTATAAGATGCTAAGATAATCCAGATTTAATAATTTGTCAGACTTTACAGCAGGCATTAAAAACCATGGTCCATAGACTGACTAGAGGCAAACATGTTTGAAAGGAGTAGAAAAATAGACATTTGTAATTAGAGAAATTAAAACTATAGAACATAACCCAGTAGAAAAGAACAGTATTCAAAGTAAGAAATGTTCAGTAGCCACATGGGGCCTGTCACAGGAGAGTGCTGTAGTTGATGATAGAACAGTAGATACTATGAATTGTGAAAGGCAACAGGAAAAGATTGAGGTGGCAAAGAATAAGCTGGGCCTCAGAGCTCTATGGGACAGCAATAAAAGAAGGGAAGGATCTAAAGTTTGTGTCACTGGAAGGAAGAGGGAAGGTTGAACAGGAAAAGCTGAACACACAATAGCCAAGGTTCTCTATTAGGTATTAGTTAGAGATCTAAAAGTTCAATAAACCCTAGACAGGTGATAGAAAAACATGCCCCGAGTGTCTCACGCTGCACGTCACCTGTGATGAGACTCTTGATGGCACTGAAAGAAGATGAGACATTTGTGAGCAAAGGAAATGAAAATTTAAACGACAGCAGATCCCCTAAAGCCACCCATGGTAGCATGTTCCTATAATCCCTGCACTCAGGAAGCTGAGGAGGAAGAAACTGAGTAGGAGAGCGGCCTGGCCAGCCTGGGCTACATGTTAAGAGCCCCTTTTTAAAATGTGTTTTATGTACATGGAATGTATGCCTGTGTGTGTTCAGGTGCACACTCTTGTGCATGGCCAGAAACACCAAATATTTCCTTTATCACTCTATGCCTATTCCTTTGAGGCAGGGTCTCTCCTTGAACCTGTGGCTCACAGGGCTGTGCTAAGAGCCAGCAAGCCAAAGTGACCCTTCTGTCTCTAGCCGCCTATAGTGTTGGAGTTAGGGGTGTGTGCCAGGCAATCCTCGGTTTGTTACATGGGTGCTGAGTTCAAAGGTCCAAACTCAGGGTCTCAAGGCTACACAGCAAGCACTTTTGCCCGCTGAGCCAACTCATCATACAGATGTTTTGTAGGTGAAGTAAGACTTAAGAATTTTTATCATTAGATTTGTACCAGGAGAAATACCTCATATACTTTTATATCCAAAGCTCTTCATAATGAGAAGAAACTTCATGAAGACGAAAGAAACTTAAAGTGAAGGAAGGACAAATAATAATTAGCAAAAAATTAAGCTAGAGCCTGATATGGTACTGCACACTTTAAATTCTAGCACTAGGGAGGCAGAGGCAGGCAGATTTCTGTGAGTTCAAGGCTCATCTGGTATACATATTGAGTTCCAGGCCAGCTGGAGCTGTGTAGATTGTGTGTGTGTCTGTACAGTATGTATGTACTTTTACATATAGATGTAAAAGTAACATTTATTTGCCTGTTGTAATTATCTCTGAGGCTTACTGCCTCTGTCTGCTAACCTAGGCCTAGTTGTGGAAGTTTGTAGCCTCCACACAATCTAATTTAGGCCTAGAATGTCTTCAGCCTCTAAAACTTACTGCTGAATGAGCTCACCTTTTTTTGTTCTTTCTTAACTGTAGCTGCTTGGTTCAATTCAACTGCTCAAAGTCCCCTTCTAGCTGACTGGTTCAAAACTGGCTTCTCTCTCAGCTTCTGATGGAATTGTTCTGTTAGGCTTCGCACTGACTTTGGCAGTATGTTCTAATCTTCTGGCTCTTTCTCATTCTGTGGCTCCTGTCTTCACCTGTGTCTAGGTTTTTTGTTTTTGTTTTTGTTTTCTTCAGTCACTCTTTGTACAACTTTCTGAATTTCATGAATTGGACTGCCACAAACTCAGCTCCACTGTACTGCCTCTCAACTCACTGACTCAACCAAACTGCCTAAACAGAACTGACTGGAACTCAGAGTATCATCCGTGTGCCTGTCTCCTGAGTGCTGGGATTAAAAGCATGCACCACCACGCCTAAGCATAAGCTTTTCTTTACCTGAAACTTGCTCTCTACCAGGCTGGCCTTGAGCTCAGATCTGCTTGCCTTGCTCTCCTGAATTAAAGGGGTGTCTGTATTTCAGCTGCCTCACCCAGACCTAGAAGGTGATTGGATGTGATTTCTTGCCAGAGCAGTTATGTTCTGAATTAAAATTCCTCTACATATGCATACATACTTTGTATATAGAGATGAAGGAGAAAACAGAAAAATGAAAAATTGGAGGCAGAAATTGAAAACTAAACTTTGTTGCCTAGGCTAGCCTTAAACTCACTATGTAACCCAGGCTGGCCTTTAACTTGAATAAAATTATCAACCCACATACCTCTGAGTTAACCATGGGCCAAGAGAAAGTCTCAAGGGAAATTAGAAAATAGTTTCTACTGAATGAAAAGTTTTATCATATAATTTATAAGATGCAAATAAAAAACCTGAATTTATAATGCTAAATTCTCTTTTTGGACAATAATATTTTTTACCTTAAGAAGCAAGAAAATTAAGAGATCCAGAATGAGAAGTTAAGAAATAAAAAAGAGTAGAAACAAATTGGAAATAGAAAAACAGTTCAAAAAACTCACTCAAACCCCGGCTTGTGGGAGTGGGGTTGTTTTTATGCTGTCAGGAGGGGAACTCAAGGCTGCACACAGGCTAGGCAAGTGCTCTGCACCGAGCTGATGGTACCCAGAGCAGCCAAACTCGGATTTGGTGGAAAAGTAAAGAAATCTAAATTCCCCAGTCACGTTGACCAAGAAAATGTCTGAATAGCACCAAGACTGTGTAGATGTTAAATGGATGACCTGGATGACGCTACCCGAAATTTGAAAGTAACTCCGAAAAAAGCATCAGAACCAATACTTGGTCAAGGAGAGATGAGACTGTGTAAGAACACTGATGTGGCTCGCTGAAGCCCTGAGCACAGCCTCCTGACCCACCAAAGACAGATAATTTGAAAAGTTCTGTTTGTAAAGACAGGGGATACTGTTTAAAACTTCCAAGAAAGAACACCCTAGGTCCAGATCTGGGAAGTTTACTCTAGGCTTGAAAGCCTGAACATTTGAAAATCGTACAGGTAATATAATTTACCAGATTAGTAATGAAAGAAAAAAAGGACAATGGCTTAAATAATACTGTATTTGGCAAGATTCTCTATCCTTCTTTATAAAAGCTCATAAAACTGAACTGAAAAGAAGTTAGCACCTTAAAAGAATGCAGCAGTTGTTTAGTTTCTTTGAGTCAGGAGTTCGGCTGCCTGCCCAGGACCCGGGGCGTGCGGCTGTGCTCCTCAGACTCAGGGAAACAAGCTGCTTCGGAGCATCAGTCAGTTCAGCCTCAGGGGTAGGCCGGTCCCTGCTGTTCACTTCCCTGACCCGTGTTGCTCCTGGAGGGTGCCTGCTTCTCCGCCCATGTGTCTGGGGCACCTCTCAAACTCTGGTTGGCCCCTGTCACACTACTAATCTCGACAACCCTAGGTGCAGAGAAGTCTCTTGGAACAGCTGGTGTGCTTAGGTGTGACCGTCTAGAGAGCTGAGAATAATTTCCCTGTATCGGATTCCATAACCTACTTAGTCACAGCTCTGATCCTCCTTTACCCTGTAACAGACATGTAAATTCCAGGGATTGACACATGCAATCCTTGTAGAGCCGTGTTCCCTATGAGACTAGGCAATGTCAACTGATCTGTAATTAGATGTTTTAATCACAAAAGGTGTCATGAATTTTGAAAGCCCAGTTATTAAATTAAAATAATATTAACTGTAAAATTGTATCATCTGTAGTTAATATAGCATTTTTTTACTTTTCATCCGTTGCTCGGTTGAAAGACAATCTTGCTGTTACAAGTAAAGCTGCTGTGAACATAGTTGAGCAAGTGTCCTTGTTGTATGGTGGAGCCTCTTTCAGGTCTATGCCCAGGAGTGGTTTAGATGGGTCTTGAGTTAAGGCTATTCCCAGTTTTCTGAGAAAGTGCCAAATTGGTTTCCAAAGTAGTTGTACAAGTTTGCACTCCCACCAGCAGTAAAGAAGGGTTCCCCTTTCTCCACAGCATGTGTTGTCACTTGAGACTTTGATATTAGCCATTCTGACCTGTGTGAGATGGAACCTCAGAGTCGTTTTGATTTGCATTTCCCTGATGACTAAGGACTTTGAACATTTCTTTGAGTGTTTCTCTGCCATTCGATATTCTTCTATTTAGAATTCTCTGTTTAGCTCTTTGCCCCATTTTTAAATTGGATTATTTTGTTTATTTCTTGAGTTCATTATATGTTTTGGATATTAGCCCTTTATCAGATGTAGGATTGGTAAAGATTTTTTTTTTCCAAATCTGTAGACTGCTATTTTGTCCTGTTGACAGTGTCCTTTACTTTACAGAAGCTTTTCAGTTTCAAGAGGTCCCATTTATTACTTATTGTTCCTAGAGTCTGAGCTGTTGGTTGTCTATTCAGGAAGTTGTCTCCTGTGCCAGTGACAAATAACAAGGAGGATCCAAGGAAGAATGCATAAATCTCACTCAGAAGGGGAGATAAAATAGACAGAAGTGATGGTTGAAGAGAGGGAACAAGTTAGAGAGGCACAGTTGAGAGGGTGGAGATCAGACCTGGGGAGAGCGAAGGCGAGAGGACAGGAGACCTGCAGAGAAAAGAGAAACTGAGGGTAGGGCTGTCTCTCTGACAAGCTGGAGAGCTAAGCCAGGGTCGGCTCCTGGGAGGACATGAGGGGGATTCAAGCAGAGACTCCTAGTAGCAGAGGCCATAGAGACTGAAGAGGACGCCCTCTAACTAGACTAGCCTCCTAGTAGAGGGAGAACACCAACCCACCCACAAAACCTTTGACCCAAATTTTACCCTGCCTAGGAGATAGAACAGAGATTGAGGGAATGTCCAACCAAAGCCCAAGCCTGCTGGCAGAGTAGAGCAGTACCTGAGTGTGGAGTGAGGGCTGCAATAAGTAAAGCAGGTCTCATGCGCTAGCTCTAGAGGACTGTCAGCAAGACCGCAGCCAGGAGTTTACTCCACAATTCCTCTATAGGCAGAAGAAAACAAGACACATCCATACAAGAAAGAAGTTCACAGAACTACCGAACTTGTTTTCTTAAACCACTTCCCTGTAGCAGATGGGGTCCCAGGTCACACAGCCAAGTTTAAGGAACTTGGTAAACCGTCCTGCTTATCTCTGCCTCAAGGTGAAGGCCTGGGTGAAAACATGTTTTTCCTTTAAATACTCAATAACAAAGCAGCTTGACAAACAAGCAGCTCTCCACACCTGGCCCAACCAAAGACCCACCTATGGGAGGGTGCCAACCCCTGACACCATGAATGATACTTGGCCAATCCTGCAGACAGGAGCCTGTGAGAGCTGTTCCCTGAGAGGCTCCACCCAGCAGTGCCTGATCTGAGACTCACAGCCAAACATTGGGTGGTGCTTAGGGAGTCCTGGAAAAGTGGGAGGAAAGAGAAAAGGACCTGGAAATGACAGAAGCTCCACAAGAAGACCAACAGGGCCAACTAACAAAGGCCCAAAGGGGCTTGCTGAGACTGAAGCAAGGACCATGCAGGAACTGGACCTAGGCCCCCTACAAAATGTAGCTGATGGGCAGCTCTGGCTTTGTGTGGGTCTTCCAGTAAGGGAAGCAGGGACGGCATCTGACATGGACTTGCCTGCCAGCTTTTTGATCACCCCCTCCTGGCAGGACTGCCTTGCCAGGCCACAGGGGAATAGGACACGCTTAGTCCTGATGTGACGTGATGAGCTGGGGTGAATGGGAAAGGGGGCTCCCCTTTTCTGAGGAATAGGGAAGGGAGGGAGGGTGGAACTGGGAGGTAAGGTAGGATAGGGCTTCAACCAGGATGTAAAGTGAATAAATTAAATGATTTTTTTAAATGTAAAAAGACTGGAGAATATTAATTTTAAAAAGCTTTTTTTTTTTTTTTACATCCTTGATGTAAAATCCACAATGATGTTTGCTGAAGGTAGGAAATAAATTATTACCCAATATAGCAGAAGACACTTCTGGAAAAGAACATTGAGCTAACAGAAGTCGTTTTCCTAGGGAAAGTATACTTGTACAGAAGAACTGGAATATTTAAGAGTCTAGCCAGCTCCTTTGTTCCTTGAAGTTGATTTAGTCGCCGGATGGAGGAGTGCACAGGCTGGGGCCAGCCACACTATGACGTCACCAGTGCCCCCTCTTGCCGTTTGTCACGAGCGGTGGCCAGAATATCGGAATTCCTTACTGGGGTGATAGATCTGCATGGTGACAGATAATTTGAGGACAGAAGTTACAGTCAGAAATCGTGAGTTTTTTCTGAAGCAGCACTTGGCACAGATAGTCTGAACACTGCAGATGGTAGGTGTTGGCTGGACAGTCTCTGGCCTCGCCTCCAGCCGTGTGCTGGGAGAAGGCCCCTGTGACCCGGGCTGCCACCCCTGCCTCTGAGTCAGGCATCGTGGCTGTCCCACGACGTGTCCCGTGTCGTGCCTGTGCTGTGGGTTCTGTGATCCGTTTGTCAGCCTCAGCCTGCTCCTCTGTGAAGAAGTGTAAAGCTCCTCGGGGCCCTCGAGCTTGGACAGTGTGAGCTGAGTGAGAACTCTTCTTTTACAGTAGAATAGAAGGTAATGACGCCAGGGCAGTCATTTTGATTTCACCCTCACCAGGAGTATCGGCATTTCTAATGTTTAGGCTCCTTTCCTTTAGAGACTTCCTGCTAAGATTTGTAGTGCCTCTGAGAATTTTGTCCAGTGCATTTATTTAGCCTTTAAAAGAAAAAGTTTATATTGTAAATGCATTTAAGGTAAAAGGGGAGAATATCTGATGTGGAAAAATTTGAAACTGTAGATCTTCTCTTGGTAAGAAAAAAATTGTCCAATAAATGTCCATATTCTCCGAGTTTTGTCACTCCACCAGGAAAACCCCGCCTCCCTGCCATGGCAGCTGCAGAGGAAGGACATGCTAGGGCTAGCATGTTGCCATCTGGGAACGTCAGGGTAGAACCAGCAACCAGGCTTCATGTGCTCTCTCCCATTACTCAGAAAGAAGAAGTTTGATTTGGTTTTCCTTTTTAGTTAACATTTGACTTTTATTTCAAGAAATAGAAGTTCTAATTAGAACGGTCATATTTTATAGAAAACATATTTAAGGATCAAAATATTACCATTGTTCCTTGGAAGTTTAAACTGTATTGAATCTGAACTAGGTTGCCTGCTCCCGTTTTTTACATAGAAAAACTGAGCATACTAGTAAATTCTTAGCTTAAAATAGGTTCTGAAATACGCCGTGCCTCCCAAGTTCACCGAGACCCAGCTATCAGCCTTACAGTGCCCATGGCCTTGCACGCTGTGCTTGGCCAGTTGCTGGGCTGTCGAACTCTTCTGTCAGGTAGCCCTTGATTTTGGGGATGGGGAAATTGAGGCTCAGGGTGGTCATTTGACTTGTTCCCGCTCCCCCAGCCCTGCCCTCAGCTCACAGCGCAACACACCGTCTCTTCCCAGCCACGTGGTTTTTCCTCTACCCTGTGTGCTTGGTAGGCTTGCTTGTTTTAAACAGAAGGGGCCAAGAGAGCACCAGAGGGTGTGCCCACCATGAGTAAGGACCTGGATTTACCCCGAGTGCCATAGACACAAGAAGACCTATATAGCTGCTCATGCTGGCATAGCTGTATAAGTTATATTGTATCAAAGTGCAATATATTTGGAAAAGAAGTTATTAAAAATCCATTCAGTTAAAATGTTTGTAACTTGATTTACTTCTTGTGTGGACAGGTGAAAAGAGATTTGAGTGCCCAGAATGCTCCAAGAGGTTCATGCGGAGCGACCACCTTTCCAAGCACGTCAAAACTCACCAGAATAAGAAGGGAGGTGGGACGGCCCTTGCCATAGTTACCTCGGGAGAGCTGGACTCCTCCGTCACAGACGTGCTCGGCTCCCCACGGATTGTCACAGTTGCAGCCATTTCTCAAGATTCGAATCCAGCAACTCCCAATGTTTCCACCAACATGGAAGAATTCTGAAAAGCTGTTTATAACAAAGACCTCTAGTGCTGCGCTTAAGTTTACACACCTTTGAAAATCTGGAAGTGGGCTGGTCAAGTGGATTACAGAGTAGGAAATCACATTGCATCCTTGGCATCTCTGAGTATTCCAGGGAGTTTGGTTCAACACATGAAGTGTTGGATTTTTGAAAAATGAGAAAGAAAACCAATATACTGGAAACAGAAAAGTATTTCTTCCATGGTATAAGTTGCTGTAGTGTTTTGGAAACCCATCACAAAACCTTCAACCCGTTAACCCTCCTCTAACATCCCTGTTGACATGGCTGTAGAGACACCACACAAGTTTGCAGGCTGGGCCTTAATTGGACTTACTCTGTTGAAAAGTACTTTGTTAAAAATTTCGTCAGTAATAACTCACATGCACTTCTTTTATTCTCTAGCACAGAAAACAGGTTGTCATCTGACAACAGGGAGAATACTGTATTTCTTTAGCTTGTTTTTAGAAATCTGTTCAAAATAGTTTTGGCCGTCTTTTCTAAATATCAAAAATTCTTCAAAAGTTGAATTAGGTTATGTTCCAAACTAGTAATCTGAGTTGTGTCTCAGGTCTTTATTACACTACATTGTAGTAGTGTGCACGCGGACAATCAGCGAAGCCAATTATTTTCTCCATTTTGGAGACACAGAGGACCTTAGAGCTAAATCTTAGGTTAAGTTTTAGGTTGGAACCTTAGGAAAATGCTGGGGGAAATTTTGTTAGAACAGGATTCATCATAGCTTCAGAAAGGCAAAACAAAGCAGTTCAACAATGTTTTAAAGTTAGGGTTGGCTGTGTGCTGAACCCTGCGTTCAATAGCGAAATTTCATTTTAAATGTTCATATTGGAAATGCTTGCATAGATTCCAAATCTATGTAATTTCTGTAAATAAGACTTAGGTTGACAGTGTGCAGGATTCTTTCTGCTTTGACTTGGTAGCCAAAGAAAGAGTTGTCATACTTTTCAAGGCCAGCAGAAAATTACTTTTCGCTACATTATAACCTTTGTTTTCTTTACTAAAGATTGGCAAATCCCATTTCGTTTCTAGTACTGTGTTAGGTTAATTAGGAGCTTTCATCACAGTGATGATCTTTATGTTGTATCAATAACAGAATTTTCCCTAAAGGTCTAGACAGGTTAACAAATGTATAATAGATATGATATTATGAAGCAAAAATTATTTTTGGAAAACCAGAATACTTTTCAGTCAAATACTGACTGAAAATATATTTCATTGTTTGTGCAAGGGTCTTAAGGGACAGTGTCTTATTAGGAAAGATGGCCAAACGCTTCATATGAAAAACAATTGGATTATTCTAATAGATTAAACATTAGTAAGACACTTTGTGTTTTTAGAACGATTTACACAGAATCATAACTATTGAAACTGACAATAGGAAACAAGTTTTTACCCATTTTCTTTGTTACCATCGTTGGTTTGAATATAGGTATACGTTTTCTTGTGCATTCTTTATTATTTCAGGAAAAGTACTACTCATGAGACTTCTCTTCCAAAACCGTGATGTTTCTTGCGTTTCTGATGAAGGAGAAATACTGTAGTGATCACTGTTTACACTGTGTACTCTAGGCCAGCCCTTTGTAGCGTTATATAAAACTGAAGGCCTTTTGTGCTTTCGGTTTGGATAAAAAAAGCTTTGAGATTAAAGGAAAAACATTTTTACACTGTGGTTATAAATTTCAAGTTTCTTAAAGCTTTTGTAGACTTGTAACAAAGTCTTTAAATTTTAGTTGGATTTTGTAAATTGTTTTGTATATTTTATTTAATGTACTCTTAACAGCTGATGGATCTGGCTTTAAAACATCAGAATCAATTTGTTGTTTTGTCGGTACAGAGGAGCATTTGGTAGTGTTAATTTTAATTTTATTATATAGGAACTGAAACATTAAAAATATATTTTATCTATCATGCTACACAATCAGTGCTATAAATTTTTTTATGCAAAGAGATTTTCTTAATGTTTTAATCATGTTTTCTCCGAGCGATACTTTTGTTGTTTGCACCAAGTCTGAGCACTCAGCATCACTGTTCCAGGAGCCAGTTTCTGGCAACCCACGTTTGCTCATCAGAAATGCAGGCTGTCCTCAGCAGCAGCCAGACCTGTCACAGACGTGTCAGACTGGACCCGGATGACCTTAGAGCGTGCAGAGCGACTGTCAGCAGGCACGTGCTCACCGCTGCAACTAGAAATCTCTCGACAGTCTGTTCTGCTCACCATCCTAGGCCACCTCTGTCTTACAGCAGTCGTCAGTGTCCTGTCTTTGACTCAGTGGCTGTCGCTGTGGTAGGGCACGGACGCGCAGTCCAGTCTTGATGGCAGTCTCACTGCTCATTCTCTTAGCACCGTTACGAAGCTTTTCTTTGTAAAGTTATCAGTGCAAAGCTCTGTATTTGCCATGGTAGAACTCCAGTGTTAGGGTAGCTTTCTCTTACAGTATGCTCTCTTTGGTTAGGGTTGTGTATGTGTTGCTGATTACATTAGAATTGATGTTAAGTCATTATTTATCACACTCACGAGAGCAGTAATAAAGTGTGTAACCTAGGAGAAAAAGTTAATTTGTCAAACTTAGATAAGCATGATGTTTAGGTCCTATTTTTCAATTTTATAACTGTTTTATTGCAACAATATTTGTATTTAAGTCTCCATTTTAATGCCTGGTGGTGTTTTTTTATGCATGTCACTAAGTTGTCATCCCTCATAAATTGATGTGCAGCATAGGGTATTAAATCTACATAATGATTTTAAAACAAACAGTTGATGGTAAAATGTAAATGTTTTGCAAAAATTCCTTATAAAAAGTTTCGTAGTAACATTTCACTTGTAAATTTTTTGTAAAAAAGAAAATGAAAAAAAAAAAAAGATGAATCTAGGAAAAAAACTGTTTTCCCATATTCTAGAATTTAGACACTTACTCTGCCAGCAAAGCCCCTGGGGCTTTAATTGACATTTTTACAGTGCTGATTTGTATAAATTTGTTTTTTGTGGATTTGGAAATAAAATCATGTACAAGTTGTTGCCTGCAGTAACAATTGCAAGTAACCTCCTCACGCCCCCTCGGGTTGGACACGCTTCATTTACAATGTATAGTACAGGGCAGCAGTGAAGGGTTAAATACCAGCTTCTCATCGCAGTCAACGCTGAAATTTAAATGCCTCCCACGAGAAAATCTTAATCCTGGTGTTAAGATCCGATCAACACTCCTGAAAATACCGCCAGAGAACACCAGTCTAAATTGCATGTTAATTTGTGACCATTGCTGTAGACATTTATGGAAATTAAATTTTGATTTAGAGATACTTTATTTAAATAATTTTAAGCAATAAATGTTAGGAAATAGTAGGATGGTCTAAAAAATGAAAACCAAAATTAAAATAATATTTAAGTTCACAGCAACACTTAGAAGCAGTATAGGCCACCAGAACAGTTTTCCCTCTGGGAGAGGCTTGCATGTCTTGAGGAAACCTTACTGCCGAGGGAATGCGTTGCAGGGTGAGGTGACTGGCCACGCTCCTGAGTGTACAGAGACTGAGCTGCAGGATGCGGGGCACAGAGGGGACTGCGATGCCCAGACGGCTCCAGCCAGCGTTCAGACGTGGGATAGGTAGGTGTGCCCTGTGGTACGTAGCTCGTACAGAACAGCCCAAAGGCGTGGCTGTATCACAGCGTCCATACACACAGAACAGGTTCTTAACAGTGGGCAGACCAGGGCAGTTGATGTACGCTCCTCCACCGAGTAAACGTTCGCCAGGAAATTCCATGTGAAAAGTAAAGGTCCCATCTTGACCAGGACTGGTTAGCTGGCTGGTTCTTGTTCCCTGAGTTCTTCAGCTCAAAGCTCATGCTGCTCCCCCAGAGATAAACTTGGGGTTCCATGGCCTCTCTGTCTGGTCCTCTTAGCGGTGTGCGCTGATTAAATTTCTCCTTTCTGCCTCTCCCAAAGCAAGTGTGTTTTCATTTCCTGAAAGGTCAGCATGTGTGCTTCTCGGGGTGACCCTGTATGGAAAGATGAAACTCTAAACCTAAAGCTTTCACTTTAAATACGGTAATGGGCTGGTTGCTAAACTAGGAATTTCAACCACGTGAACAAGACTGAAGGATAAAGTGGGATCAGCCACAATCAGACTGCTGACAGGAAACCCTTTAGTGCAGAGCTGGAGCGGTGGTTGGAGCTGCTGTTGTGATAGCTGGGCCGTGGTGTCTTGTTAAAGATGCCCTTGTCCGAAAGCTCATGTTAGATACAGCTGGTCTTTACTTAAGGTTTAGGTGCTAAGTTCCAGGGGTACAGAGGCGTCAGGTGCCAGGAAGGAATGTGGCAGGCTTTGATTCCCCAGTCACTGCTGCCCGTGTGCCGATTTGTGTAGTATGCTCAATATGTGATTGTACCACATGATTTTAAAGGCATTTTCCAAGAGCTGCTGTTTGGCATGGCCATGGGTTCTGCAGGTGACAGTGAAATCATTTGTTTTTGGATATCTGAGCAAGATCTCAATAGTGGAAGGAATCAAGGAGTGAAGAGAGGGAAGGGGGAAAGGGAAGAGCAGAAGGACTGCTTGTGATGCTCTCTCCGTGGTCATGGCACTTGGGGAAAGGAGCTGCTGTTCAGGCTGGGCTCCTGATTTAGTTGTTGCTGTTTAACTCCTCCACATCTTGTCTTTATTTGTACAATTAGGAATGATGCTGTTAGTGCACCAGCAGCTGGTAGGCAGCAGCATTCACAGCAGTTCGCCTAGAAAGGGTTACTCTGTCATTGCACTTTGCCAGAGTAGCATGAGCTGGCTGGCTCACTGTCAGGACAAACAGCCCACGGTCAAGGTTCGGGGTCTGCTGTGAGCCAGTTCTCTGGTCCATGTGTTCCCTTGACAACACATTGCCCTCACATAGAAGAAGCGGTGAGGTGGCTTTCTGAGGGCTTTTCTTCTTGGGGCACTAACACCCCTTCAGGAGGATGCCATTTTTATGATCTTACCGCTTCTTAGAGGCCCTACCCCCTCTGCTGTGTTGGGTGTTGAATTTCAACGTGGGAATCTGGGGAGACAAGCCATCAGATCCAGCAGAAGGCATTGAATAGTTCCAACACGATTAGTGGTGAAATGCTTGGCAAAGGGCACCGCGTGGCAAAGCTACCTCTAAAGTGCATCAAAGAGATTGAGAGAGAAGCCTGCATTTGAGCAGTGAGTTTCTCAGGCCTAGGCGGTCTGCGGTGGTGTGCCTCAGACTTGCATGGTAACAGTCTGGAGTAGCTTGGCTCACTAGGCACAAGACTGAAGACGGAAGTCCATCACGATGGGGCTCCTGGGAGGAGCCAAACAGGGCACCATGCCTCCGAGGCAGCTCAGACACCAGCCAGGGTTGGGAGACAGGAAGAGACGAGGCTGCCCGAGCAACAGTTCATCTCTGCATCCTACCTTTCTAGGTGGTTGGCTTGGTTTAAAATGTTATTTATTATCCTGTTATGAAATGCAGTCTAATAAATATTTTATTTATAGTAGTATTTTTGTGATGTGGAAGCTATAATAAAGTTATATTTTCTGCTGATAAAATTGTTTCTAGCTTGTATAATTTTATGCTGGAATTAAATGTATGAGTAAGTCAGGATGCTGTGTGAAGGCATCATTATTTCTGAGGATCTGATCACCTAACAAGTTTGAAAACCACTACTGAGGAAAATACCATAAGAGAAAATAAGTTAACAGGAAAATCCAGTTCAGTACTAGAGCAGCTGGTTACACCTTCAGTTAGCAGAGCTGTTTTATATCTTTACAGCATTCTTTGCACTAGCTTTTGCGCTGTGTATGTGTTTGGTGGAGTGTTATATTTCTAATGATGCTTTGTAAGAATGAAATTTATGAGTTATTGTGCTGTATTCCTTTCTAATTTCAGGGACAGAAAAAATACTGTTGAAAAATCAAGTCCCGTTTTGGTGGTCATATATTAGTTTATTTAATGAACCGAGGTGATTTGATTGTTGGTTGTTCATGTTTCTTTTGCTTTGTTTATCATAATGTGGATGGTAGTTTGTATTAAAAGTCTCTGTAAAGTGGTCCACAGATTCTGTAAGTAACTGGAAGGACTTTCCTTTCACATCCCATTTGTGAACAAAACATACTTAAGAAAAAGTAAAAATAATAATAAGCAAACCTAGCATATTTCTTGGAGTTAATCATTTTTGCAGACAGCCATTTTTCTGTATTTTTAAGAAAGGAATTATCTTGCTGATAAAAGTGAATTTTAAATATTAATTAAACTTATTTGAATCTAAGTCTTGGCAATTCTTGAAAGCATTAATATTAGAAGGTAAGGTTCCTCCCCCCCCCCAATAAATCCAAATGCAATACTTCTCTTTTGCTTATTTTTTTTATTTATTTTAATGGAATTTTGATTAGATTTATGAAGTAAATGTTTATGTCTTTTAGGGGAAAAAATGTTTTTAACTTCAGCATTCAGAATAATCCCAAAGTGTGATTTTCAGGAAACTCCAAACTACTCTCCTGTGTCCTTTTTTCTTTTAAGTTGGAGATTGGATTTGCAGTAGAGGACACCTCAAGTCCTAGCAGCTGTATTCTTGAAGTTATCTACCCGGTAGGTGAAGTGATGATGGCTTTTTTCTTAAAAGGCAGCCACAGCTGTGTTTCTACCTGTCTAGATAACAAGCCAGGTTACCCTGTGCGAAGTTCAATCTGTTCCCCTTTAAAGACTGTAACACACAGCTGGTGGCTCTCTCCATACTACATTCTGAATACTTAGGGCACTTCCAAGTTGATGTAGAACTTAGTCTTCGAGGAGACTGTGTAAGAGTGGGAAACGCACAAGCGCTTGGCCTAGGGCATCTGTATGGAAGGCCCCGGGGAGCTAGCTCGGCCCTCTCTGCCCTGTGAGTGCACACGGAGAAAACACCGTCTCTGAACCAGGAGTGTGCGCCACCTGATACAATCCGAGAGAGCCTTCGCCTTGGGCTTCCCAGCCCCAAGAACCGAGAGATACCTGTTGTCGATAAGCTGCCTAATTTGTGGTGTTTTCATTGCAGCAACTCAAAGACCAGAGTGACAGTCAAGGAGGCACAAAGTCCGTTTAGCAAAGCAGATGTACATGGTAGTGGCAGAGGAGAGTTCCCAGAGCAGCTGCTCTTCCTCTGCTCCCTTCCTTGCTGGATCCTGGGTGAAGCTGGGGAGGCGGGAACCAGAAGTGTCTCTTACCCATGTGGAGGCAGGACCGGAAGTGTTCATTATCTATGGATGTGTGGGATGTTTTCAGTATTTGAACAGGAAAAAAAAAAAGTTTATGAAACATCCATTTAACTGCTAAAATACTTTTTCATAAAGCCCATGCTTTTAGATAGTATTTTGCTTAAACATGAAACTGAAAAAAATACAACTCATTTTTCATCAAAATTATTAGGGTTGACTCAAAACTTCTCATAAACCTGGTATAGGATACAAACTGGTCTGATCATCACACCTTGAACAATTCTAAAAGGTAAACCAGAAAAAAGAGTTGGTGAATGCAACAATAACAGATTTACAAGATCGATTTCTTCCAAAAATTTCTTTGCTATTTATTGAATGTAAGGCAAGATCAATCATTTTATACACTGCCTTGAAGCCTCATTTATCCCGCAACTCGATATTCTATTGCCTAAAAGTTTTAATTTACACCTCTGAAAGAGCTTTGCTAGACACTTAGACATTTCATTATTCCTTGGTCTCACACATTAAAAAACAAGTAAGTATTCTTTCATACCAGGGATAAAATTTTCGCTCAGGGTTTTGCCTGGGTGTTAGATTCTTGTTTTCTTTGCCTTGTTATTGAGTCAGGGTCTCCTGTAGTTCAGGCTGGTCCTGAACTTAGTATGTAGCCAAGGAAGATCTTGCACTCCCAAGCCCTTTGCCTCTACGTCCCTCAGATGCTAGGACTACAGCCATGCCCCATCACACCAGGTTCAAATGGTAGTTTACTTTTCCTTCTCCTCCCCAAATCGCTCTTTCCTATCACCCGCTTTAAAAGATTTTTGTGCAGCCCAGGCTGACCTCAAATTTGATAAGGAGTGAAGGCTTGAACTCCTGATCTATCCTATCTCTTCATGCGTTGGGATTGCATGTGTGTGCCCCTATGCCTGCTCTTGAGATTCAGTTTTAAAATTGCCACATTAGTTCATGTTCCAGCATTCGGAAGATGGAGACCACTCACCTGCCGAGAGCAGACTACACTTAGGACTTGCTGCTCACACAGAACACGTACACACCAGACACTTGGAAACTCAATGGTACAAAATCACTGTGGCCTCCCTCTTAGCTGTTATCTTGGATCTGTCCTTCCAGGGAATCCTGATGCTCTCACATAACAACTCTGTCAGAGGCCCTGGGGGTGAGGAAATAGCACCTTTGGACAGAGGCCTTCCAAGTGAGCCAGGGACGATTGTCCGAATAGTCCACTGTTAGGACAACTACAGCCTCAGCCAGAAGAGAGCCTGGCCGGGGTGTCAAACTCAGCTGCTTTGCACACTACCCAACAGCTCCAGTTCTGGGTTGGTACCACGTGAGCTGCTGGCTAGTGTTCAAAGCAGCTGCATTTGGAGAGGGCAGTCATTTTTACACCACCATAGGTAGCTGCTATCCCATGAGCCTTTGATTTTCAGTGTCGTCTGAGGCGTTCAGAGCATCGACATACATACTTGTTCACGGGATTCTCCACCAGCGTCTGAGAATTTGCTCTCACTGACCATATCCAATCCAGCTCCACTGCAGGTGTACCGGTGGTGAGATGAGAATGGCATCCGTCTTGCCTGCTGGAAGACCACAGGTGTAAGACAGCAACTTGAAGAATGTGGGAGTGAGGGCGGGTGGTCAGTGTGCACTGCAGGGTCCAGGAACTGCGTTCTAGCTCTGCTCGCTCGCTTGCTGTTCCCATCAACCTCCCTTCTTTTACTAAGACCATCATCATGTCCATCTTAGGACAAGCCTAATGTTCACAGAGGTGATGGTGTGGACATTTTCTGTGACCCATAGTGAAAGAATCCTTAACATGCAGGTTCCCGGCCACAGCAACTCCGAGGAAACACAGGGGTAGGCTGGTTGCTGAGGGATTCTGTGCCGGTGGAATTTGGGGCATTCATAAAAGCATATTCGTCCTTGGAGAGTTGTAAATATTCCAGTACCATATAATATTCTGTATTTATCACCAGAATGTTAGAAATGTGCACACTTAAGAAGAAAAGCAAACAGTGCTTACTGGCTCATGAAGAAAGCTTCAGTGTACATACCCAGAGTGAATTAAAAAAAAAAAGGGGGGGTACACAGCCAAAGGAAACAGAACAAGAAAGGTTTGCCAGAGCAAACCACATAGGTACCCTTCTTTAATCCCGCTTGCTTAAACAACAAATCATCTAGAAGAGGTTATTGTAAACTTTTCAGCTCTGGCAAACGTAAAGATTCATGTTATACACAGCTGCCACGCCTTCGCCATGGCAACCCTTCCCAGCACCTGATTTACTAGTCCCTCTTCTTAATCTGCCTCCAGTACAGGTGTAACTGTAACCACCGCAGAGAGCTCAGAAACAGTTTACTCCAACACTCCTTGTACCTTTATTCCTTTACATTACTTGAATGATTTGTTCTCATGCCTTCCCTGGAGTTAGGGTTCCTGGAGAAAAGCTGCCTTTCTGCTCTGACCTCTGCCATTTTGTTAATCTATTTCTGTAGGTTGCTTCCCCCCGCCCCTTTCCCCTTCAGAGGCTCTGAGTCCTAACCACAAGCTTTTCCCTTCAGGGTATTTCTGAGGTGACCCTTCCACTTTAGCAGATATGTGTTTGTTGAAGCAGGGCCTCCCTGTGTAGCTCTGGTTTGCCTAAAGCTCACTAAATAGACCAGGCTGGCATCAAACTCACAGAGATCTGCCTGCCTCTGCCTCCCAAATGCTGGAATTAAAGGCATATGCTGTCTTTGTTACTATGACTCTGTAACATGACTTGGAATCAGGCATGGTGATGTCTCCAGCCTGATTTTTTTCACCATTAGGTTTGTTTTGACTATTCAAGGTCTTGTAGACTTCCAAATGAATTTTAAGGGTTTTTTTCCCCATTTGTGAAGAATGGAGTTGCAGTTCTGATGGGCGTTGCACTAGTCTATAAAGCGTTTTTGTAAGAGAGGCATGTCCCCATTAACTTTTTTCTTTTTTTCAGTTTATGAACATGACAGGCCAGAACCTGGTGCCTCCTTCAGCTGCCCTGAGTATTTCGAGGTTTTCACTGCAGGGATGTTTTACCTTCTTGGTTAGTTTTATTCCAAGGGCCTTTGGCTTTGTTCATTTATTTCTAGGGGGGTTGTGAATAACACCATTTTCCCGATTTCATCTTCAGCATGTTTGTTAGTGTGCAGGGAGCTACGGCTTTGTGTGTTCATTTTTATCCTCTAACCACTTTCATGTCGAATCTCCGGCATCTTTTATGGATGCACTTACATCGTCTTTACACAAGGCAACTTGGACTTCTCCTTTTTTCAGTTCGTGTCCCTACTATTTGCTTCTTTTGTCGTATTCCTCCAGCTAAGACTTCTAGATCTACGTTGAATAACAGAGAAAATAGGGGAGAACTAAGGTGTTTGTAGTGCGATGGAAGCAGACAGGTCCTTTTGTCAATTTGCTGGGTAGTTCCTCCAGCCCGAAGTTCCTTAGCCTTAGGGGTGGTCCATCTCTGCTTGCTCTGAGTTTCGCAGGAATACAGTTTATAGAGTCCCAACTCAGGAGACGTCCTTCTGTTCAACCTGGTGGCTGCTCGAGCAGTCCAGCCCTGCTTCCTGTTGCTGTCTGCCCTACTGCCTTGCTCTTGGAGACCCTCCCACCACTTGTTGGCCTCCCCAAGCCTGTGCAGCACAGTGGGGCCTCCAGGCTGCTCAACCTCATGCTCCTGGGAGTGGACCTACCTTTGCTTCTGCTGCAGTCATGTGTCTCTGCTCCATGGCTTCTTTGGTACAGGAGAGCCTGAACTCTCTGTGTATGTTCGCTAAACTCTGACATCTGCTCACATCTCTGCCTTCACACAGCTAAGTCACTAGTAATGGGAAGCAAGCCACAAAATAGGACGAACTTACGGCAGAATGCATCCCAGTCCAGGAAAACATCGTGCTAGGTACTGGGTGAATTGTGTGAGTTCTTCTTGGTCCCGAATGCTCGGTCCAGTCTAAGATTCCACAGCTCTGTCTAGGTCGATATTACAATGCTGCCTAACCTACAAGCCTATCAGATCTCTGATAATTTCATTGTTCAGTTCATGCTCATAGTCTAGAAATATGTTTGCACTTTCCTCTTTTTTATTATCTTTTGGACTATTGTGCCGAGACTTGCAGCGGGAGGTAAAGGGAATGTCTGTGGGACTTTCATTCGGCGTGATCTTTCTGGGGAGCTGGCTTTCCTGGCAGGGAGCTGCGTGTCACCTCACCTGGCCCACAGCCTTCGTCAGCTTTGCCATCACCAAACCTCTCTGCTGACAACCTAAACAACAGTGCCAAGCTTCTCTGTCTTGCTACCTTCAGGCCAAATGTTACAGTTCCTCGAGTTGCGTGCTTTTCTTGGGTTCACACCGGTTTTGTTGCCTTGCAAAGCCCTAAGCACAGCCAAAGGCGACTCTGAGTCACACTTAGTTATAACAAGGTGACATAGTCCCCAACTTCATTATTCCTGAAATAAAAGGGTGTTGGGCTATATAAGGTTTATTTACCCTATTATTGTTTTGGTGGTATTACTTAACCCACTATCATAATAAATAAGACACAGACAGCTGTTAGCATTTATAAATGCTTTATTTACCTTGAGCTGGACAGATATCTCATTGACCTCACCATCCACCTCCCAGCCCCCATCCAATGCCATTGCCTTAACCATCCTCATCTGGACCACCTTCCATCCAGAATCTTATAAATACTTGCTTGTATTCTTCGTCTGGGTCTTTCTATGCCAATATTGGAGCCCTTCATCCCGGCCCACGTGGTTCCTTCTCCATGCTAACCCATCATGGTGTCCTCCTTCCTTCTTTCTCCTCTCTTCCCATATTCCTGTCTGTCCCTGTGATTCCCCTGAACCCAAGCCTGGGAACCTTAGCCATGCCCACCCCATTCTGCCCTGCTCAGGTTTTAGGCCTTTTAATCAACCAATCAGGAATAATGTCTTAGGCAGGTTTATACAACAAGGATAGGGCAGTGACCAGATCTTGAGGGCCAATAATAAACATCAAATATAAGCAGCAGACCAACCCCAACAACTTATGAAAGCACGTTAGTCAAGTGCCGTGAGGAGCATCTGAGAGAAAAATGTTCTTGGTTGACAACCCGTGGAAGCCCTTCCCTCTTCCTCACTCAAACAGCCAGGGATCTGCTCAGGCGGCCTCCCAGCGGCCATGTTCCTAAGAGGAGGCTGGAGATGGATCTTAATTAAGCAATACAAGGAAGCCAAGTTCCTCTAGGGAAACAAAGCATGTAGATCTGGTCACTGAGAAAGGCATGCAAGCCTTGGCTCCTCACTCGGCCCACAGGGAACTAAACGCATGAGGAAAGCCTGGACCCTCTGCCTGCATTTTGTCTGCACCTTGGCGGTAGACACAGAGGCACAGCGTTGTCCTTCACAGTCTGTTTTGACTCTCACCATGTTCCAGGCGGATGCACAGGCAAGTGCACAGCCTGCCTGACACCCTGAAAGACTGGAGCAGAGATGATGCTGGCTTCATGAAGTGTAACCAGAACTCCATTTTGACCAGGACTGCTTAACTGTGCATAATCCTTGCCCTCTATTAAATTTAAATGTGATGTCAGTATCCTGAAGATGTCATTGGGGATAACTTTACCCTTTATTTTTCTAGGTTGCCATCTAAATAAATCTCCCCCCAGCTCCACGCTTTTCTTCACAACCTGTCTTTAATTGCCATGGGGGTGTTGTCTGAACACAGCCTGTGGGGCACCCAGAGCTCAGTTTTGCCTTGAAAGCCATGGCAGCAGTGCGACATTCAGTCTAGTGGCTAAGACACAACTTCATGAAGTGCTTTCTTTTTCGGTGCTGGAAGTGAAGGCTGTCCTTGCTACTGTTTGAACAGTCCCTTCAAATGAGTTAAAACTTCCTTTTGGCATGTGTTAAGAGCTGGGTCCTTTGAGAGGTAATTTGGTCACAAATGTGTCCCCTTGAATACATAAGGAACGGGCTCCTGCTCAAATGATTCAGCCCTCTCAGGGGCATTCAGGAGCTTTTACCATGCTCTGACCTCATACTCCTGAACTTCACTATCTAGAATCTTGAGCTAAATTTCTATTCTTTACAAACTAGCCAGTTTGTAGTGCTCTGTGATAGGGGCAGCCAGGGACTCAAGGACCTTCCCTGTTCTGGCAGGACATTGTCACCTATGAGAAGCGACAAAAGGCACAGTCGCTGCTTGGCAACACTGTAACTGCTGAGTCATCAGGGACCACCGAAGAGAAAATCCTCATCTCTGTCTTCGACTTAGGCTGCCAATAAATGCTACCCATTCAGAGCTCCCACGGTACTCCAGGCGTCCTTACCAGCTGTCGGGGTTTCTGTCAGCAGCCCCAGAAAGCAAACTTCCTGTCTGACAGGAAGTTGACACAATATTAGATTATTTTCCACTTCAGCTGCCTTGCTGTTTGCTTTTCTCTGAGCCTTCTGCTCCTTATCAGAGCTCTAAAACAGTTCTACTCTTCTCAGATACTCCATCAACCTTGAGAAGAAGTCTAATCAGTTGCCATCAAAGAACAACCATGGGCCTGGTTGAAAGAGTTTTAGGTGTTAGCATACAGTAGATGCTCTCAATTTCGTTTCACTTCCTTTTATTTCAGACTGCAAATAATTATGTGCTATAACTTCTAAGTTTAGTCCTGAAGCTTAAATCTGAACTCTTTTTTGGAGGGTTCACCAGGAATTTTACTTTTCTAAAGAAGATATCACATAATTACCTTACCTCAGGAAAGTATCTGATTTCTCTCCGGCGTCTACTTCCTCAGTTGTTACGTGATACATGAACCATCCTGGAGTCAGGGTGAGGGTGATGAGAACCTTGTCTTCAGATTCTTTCCCAGGCTGTTACTTGTCAGAGCTCCTAGCTCTGGGTCACTCTGTCTGGATGCTATGTTGTAAGAATTGCAAGTGCTTTCAATAATCTATCCTCCACATGATTTCATTTTGCTAGATTTTTTTCTAACATTGATCTGGAAGCCCACTCTACCCCAGCAGCTGACCCCATTCATTTTTAAATTCTTATTTATTTTTAGTATTTTTCATGCATTTTTTTATCATTTTTCCCTCCTCCTCCTCTTCTTCTAGGTCGTCCTTGCCTCTCTACCCTCCCCCCAGAACCTTAAAGATCATGTTTGCTGAGCGTCCCCTCCCCCAGAACCTTAAAGATCAAAACAAACAACAACCAAACAAACCAAGACTACAAAAATGGCAAAACAGCTTCCTGCAAACACCACTACCCTCTACCAGAGGGGGTGGGTGGAGCTCACGGTAACAGGCCTGTACTTGGGCAGGCTGCAATAGGAGATGCTAACACAACTCAAATGAACTTCTGCTCAGCAAACGTCCCTGCTGGTTTCAATAAGAACGTTCCCCACAGGCTCATTTGTTTGAGAGCTTCCCGTGGCTCTTCCCGAGAATGGATTAGGAGGTGTGGCTCTTCTGTAGCAGAAAATGTGCCACTGGGAGAAGGCTTTGTGGTATTAAAGGCCCAAGCCTACCCCAACTCTCTCACTTCCTCTCAGCTCCTTCCCCAGCACTGTGTCAGCCTGCCTGCCACCATGACACATGACCCTGGCAGCCTTGGTGTCTCTCCTCAGTGATACAACACTGACTAAGCACACACACACACACACACACACACACACACACACACACACACACACACACGCCTCCTGATGACTGGTACTTAGGCCTTCAAACCAGATCTGAGCTTCCAGATTGCCATTATTGGTGCTTTGTAGGAGGCAAGTGAGGCTTTGGAGACTAAGGGGGGCTTGAAGCAGGGTTTCTCTGTGTAGCCCTGGCTGTCCTAGAACTCAATCTGTAGACCAGGCTGGCCTCAGACTCACAAAACTCTGCCCACCTCTGCCTCCCAAGTGCTGGGATTTGGTCAGCACAAATGCTCTTGATAGATTAGAAAAGAAATGGGCACAAAACTGCTCTGTGGGGTGGGGGAAGTGGGTCTTGGGAGTGTTAGGGGAGGGTATGAAGGGGAAGAGAACAGGTTGGACGAAACCCAAAGAGTGAACGAGAAGTTTTTAAAAAGGAAATAATAGTATTGTACTGTAGTTTGAATTTGCCTTTTTCTTTTGTGGGGGTGCAGTATCTTTCCATATGCTCAATGTATCTGGCATGATTGAACATGGCTTAGCATTCCATACTTTGTATTCTGGCCGGCAAATTGGAAAAAGAAGTGGAAGGGGCCAAAGCTAAGATGTCAGGCACAAAGGTTGCATCTCGACTTTCACTTCCCATTAGTTCCAAGACAAACTTGGAAAAGAATTGTGTAGTTTGGATGACCATGTGTTTCATTAAAACTTGGACTGGGGGAGTCAAGAAGCAGCGAGTGGGACTTCTGGGTGAGACAGCAGGTTACCTGTCTAAGAGAACAGTCAAGGTAATACGCAGTATGCTCCCTTCTTCCAAGAGACAAGGTCTGCGGAAAAGCTCATCAGGCAATCCCTGAGGGGAAAGCAGATGGGCATGCTGGGAACTGGGGCCCAGACACAAGTCATTTCAAATCAGCGCCAAACCATTGAATGGAGATGCCTGGGTGAGGTCCAGAGACGCTGCTCCTGACCTACACTGGACCTGTGAGATAAAAAGCCAGAGGTTCAAGAGAAGGACTTAAACCACACAAAAGCCGGCACCCCCAGCAGCAGTGAGACCCGAGCCTTCACCTCTGAGCCCAGCCAAGCGTGGTCCCTAAGTGTTCTTTTCACTCTGGCTCTTGTTGACGTCTGCTTGGCATGTGCGCACCCTGGTATTTGCTTTTGCCCGTCTTGCTCGGGGGCTCTAGGATGGCTCTCGACGGTGTTCCGTCCACTCTGCCCTCGGCCCCTACTACACAGTTCACTCCCACCTCAGACGTCTCCCTCTGCTGTTACGTCTTTTCCTCTCCCTCTCCCTCTCCTCCCCTTCCCCCTTAATTACATCCTTCTACAGCTTTAACTATTGTTTAAAATTTGTAGATTCTACCAGTTTCCCGGCTTTCCCTTCCCAGCAAATTTTCTGTTTTGACTTTTTTGAAGTCAGTGTAATATGTGCCCCTATCCTCAGCTCCTCCCACACACACCATCTTAGTCACTGCAATGAGTACACACCACACTGTCCCTTACTGTTTATTCTTTAGCAGTTATTGAGGTCAAAGGGGCCACTGGTGTCACTTGGTTAGTACAATGACTGCGTTTGCTCTTGTAGTTTAATATTCCAGCCAGAGTGTGATAGAGATTCCACAATAGGCATTTTGATGTTCTGAACTGAGGAACATTTTAAGAACCAGGAACCCCCAATTCCATCATGTCAAAGGCCCACTTGAGTATCACAAACGCATCAACTGAAAGGAGGCAGCTGACTGCAGAAACGACCAAACGACAAAATAAGCCATAACGAAACATGAAAAATCAAAACACATAAAACACCAAGGCAATGTAACTCCTGCAGAAGTTAACTGATCCTGCAGCAATGGCATTTAGTTAGTGAGAGCTAGATGAAGTCCCAGATAGAGAACTCAAAAGAAACAAAGAAGAAAATACCCTCCTGCCCAAGATCACAATGAAATGAATGTGGCAATATAAACTGTGAAAGGGTTAGGGTTAGGTTAGGAACAAAGAGAAGGAAATGCTGGAGAAAAACAAGTTGAAGTGCCAGAAATGAAAAACAGAGTAAGTCAAATAAAAGGCATCATGGAAACTTTCAGCAGCAGAATGATCAAGGAGAGGACAGAACATCTGAACATGACAAGGTGGGGAGCTGGAACAGTCCAGAAAGCCAGATCACATAATAAGAACATACAAGCAGAATTCTCAGATATGCAGACACTGAACATACCAAACACAGGTAACGGGCATGCGGACGGAAGAGACTACAGGACTGGAAATAATTTTATAAAGAATTAGTAAAGATGCCAAACCAGATACAGGAGGACACCAGACAAGACCAGCAAAGAACCTTCTTCATCCTGTCAGAACAAAAACAAGAACAACAACAACAAAAACACTAAATAAACAGAACAAAGAAAGTACATTGGAAGAGGCAAGGGGGAGGCAAAGTTGAAGTTACATATAGATGCAGCCACAGTAGAATAACAATAGACCAGTCGATTGAAACGTAAAGCCCTGGACCAGCCTGGAAGGGTGTGTTTCAAGTTCAGGAAGATAACAGCAAACCCAGACTAGAGCCAAGATGACTATCTAGCAAAGCTACATGTCATAATTGAAGGAGAAACAAAACCTTCCTGTGAAAAATAGGCTAAAAGAATTTATGGCTTGTTCTCCAGAAAATAGTTGTACTTGAAGGAATTACCTATATTGAAGAGAAAGGCAAACCCATAAGGCCAGAGAAATGAATAAGCCATGTTAGAGTGATTCCTAAGCAAGAGAGGAAGGGGAAAGAGCCAAACGCCCCACCCACAGTCAACAAATGGCAGGACCTAACTCCCACCCTTCCATAACTTCGCTGAATAGCAAGAGTCTTAGTTCCTCAAAGCAAAGCACACAGACTACTAGGTTGGACCTAACAACAAGCACCGTCCATTTGTGACCTTCAAGAATGCACCTTAACAGAAAAGGTGGACAGAAAAGGGGGTTCTTAGCAAATGGACCCAGGAAACAAGTAGTCATTGCTGTCCCAATACTTGACAAAACAGACTTCAAACATAGTAAGAAATAATACTGTCCACATTGATTAAGGAACCTGCAGCAAGGGCCGCTACAATTTTAAACAGTGGCCTGACCCCTGGAGTACCCAATGTAATAAGACACTACTGAAGCCACATATTAAACCCAGGACTACAGTTAATACATTACTCACCAGCTGACAGCACAGCCAAATAAACAAAACAACAAAATCCTCAGAATCCTGAAAGCCAGTGATACCTGCTTTAAAGGACGATCACAGGAACTAACACACACCTGCAAAACAGAAGCAGGTCTTCTCTGCAGCTGGGACACAGCTTTTGAGAAAGGTCCCTGTGCTGCCCTGAGGGCAGGCTGTCGGTGTCCTGAGAGGAATGGGAGCCTGCAATGTCCTCAGCAGCTCCCAGCTTTCGCAGCTCGGTCAGGGCATCATCTGCCGTGGCCACTGAGCTGGCCATCAGCTCAGCTGCCTCGGAGCCCTCAGAGGTGTTGGCTGCTCTCTGCTGCTCAGCCTTTTCACCACAAACATGGCCCTCCCCGCTTCCTGCCAAGCTTCCGTGAACTCCTTCCCAAAGGCCAGGTGTGTCAGGGACAGGCCATCCAGGATGAGCCCAGAAGTTGCTGCTTGCTCTGAGAAGCCATCGCTCATCTGCCAGAGACCAGCTCCCTTGGCAATCAGTTCCCCAGCCTGGAGGTGATCCATCACCGACGTGAGGATCTGTGGTGACGTCTGTGGTGACGGATGGAAGCACCCACTCATCCTCCGAAGCTGACCTGGATGCGAGGAAGCTGGTTGGCTCCCTGCCGGAAGAGGATCTTTGCTGCCGGTGATGACTGGCATGAGCGGTAAGGGAGCCCCTCCCCCATCACAATGTCCTGTTCTCCAGGGAGTTGGTCAAACAGCTGCCCTGTGCTCAGCATCCACATTACGCACGGAGGAGTTCACGCTTCCTGCAACTAGGCCGAACCTTCCGAAGGCCTCAAACACCTCGGCAGCCGCAATTCCTTCTGTTGCATCCACTCACCTGCTTTCACTCTGACCTCCACACCAATTCCCCAGCCTCACAGACCGCACGTTTCCTCGGTTTACCTGACGTGTCCTTTACAGAAGGTCACCCTGGAACCAGGACGTATGCAAACCCAGCCTATCAGACTGACTTGATGATGGCTGTGACCTCTTTAGAAGGCTTTCCAGAAACGTGTTTAAATTCAAGAGTCTGATACTATAACCAGAAAAGCTTATAGATGGCCATGAGAGGCCGTACCCCAAAGAAAAGCAGTAAGGATGTCCGAGCCTTACTGAACCTCGGACTGTCAAGGACAGCATTCTGCGGGACCGGTGGAGTTGAAACGGTACTTTATTAATGGGAATATCAGTGAATGACAGATGAGTAGGATGTCTGGGCGCTGGGGATGGAAGCCAGGGCTTCCGGCCACGTTCCACCTCTGAGATAGAATTCTTCTTCCCCTTAACTCTCGCGCCTGCGCTGACAAATGCTAGAGTCTTTCGGGGCGTCTGGCCTTTTCAAAGAGCACTTTGCAGTCTCTTTTGGGGTCTGAAGACGGGAATCAGGATTTGTGGTGCCTCGATCTTGGACTTTGACAACTAGGACAGTTAAATAGAGAGCTTTATTTTATTTTTTTAAACTGGAGACAAGACAATGTTTGCAAGGGATTTTAAAGCTGGCCAAGAGGTTCCAGCATTCCTTTACTGCTTTGGGCACATTGAGCGCTTAGCCCGGCTTTCTGGGCATGAGATGTACTAAGCAGCGATGCGCATTTAGCAGGATTACCTGCTCAAGACAGTGCTGCTGAATCCAGAGCCGCTGGCTAGTCCTGGACAGTTTCTGGGAGCCCCAAGACGCCCAGGAGTGAATCCCATAGTTCTCTGGCAGGACGCGCGGGGCGCCCAGGACTCGCCCCGCCTTCGCTCCGGGGCCGCGGCGAGGCCTCCGTCTCCCTGGCAACCGGACGCGCTGCGGTCCGGCCAGCTCGCCTCGGACGAGTCCAGCAGTGCGCGGAGAGCAGCGGGCGCCGGCTCGGGGACCGCGGGGACCTCGGGGACGGTGGGCGCCTCCGAGGGTCCTCGCGAGGCACAGGATGGCGGCCCTGGAGGAGGGCGCTGTGCTGCGTCTCAGCCCCTCGGACCAGGAGGACCAGGCCGACCGGGAGGACCAGGCCGACCGGGAGGATCAGGCCGACCAGGAGGACCAGGTGGACGAGGAGGACGAGGACCAGGAGGCGGCGGCCGCGCGCAGAGCGCAGCGCTTCGCCCGGGACCCGCGGGTGCGCAACCTGGGCGGCCGCCTGCGCCGCGCGCTGGGGTTCGCGGAGGAGGCGTGGAGCCGCTTCCTGCAGAGCTCGGAGCAGCGGCGCGTCCTCCGGGGCTTTCTGGAGAGCACAGGTCCTGCCCGCCTGGTGTTCGGCGTCGGGGCCGCGGGGCTGCTCTCGGCTTCCCCCGAGGTAAGGGGGCCCTGCGAGGCTCGCGGGCTCCGCAGAAGCCTCTGTCCCGTGAGCACCGGCGCTGCAGGAGAGCTGTGGGTTAGTTTTCTGGAAGAGACGCCTGCTGGTGGAGTTAGCTGTACAGAAGGATGCCAGACGAGCTTTTGGGCCAAATCACTTGTTTCAGCCCCGGTGGGACCCCGGGGTCCTGTCCTTTTAAACAGCGATAGCGAAGTGGCAAAGCCCCAACACCTTGTGTGTTTTGTCTCAGTATCTGCCAACTTTGTTTTGGGAAGAAATAATCTAAAAACTAAACCAAACAAACAAAACACGAGCATCTTGGCACTTGGGTGTTCGCGCCCAGCCTGGTCTGCATAGCAAGACATCCAGGGCTACCCCATGCGGCCTCGTCAAACCGTGAACAAATGAGGCCCCAACCGAACAAAAATCTAACCCAGAAAGCCAACAACCACCAACAAACAAGACTGGCTGTGTTTACACTGGTCGCGTAAACACAGAAAGAACTCTTTGTTGCATAAATTGGATTATTAGTAACTTCCTCGTCTTGGTTATTGTAAGCTATTTTTAGAAGATACAGTCTGTTTTTATGTGTGCACGTTCGCCTGCATGTGTGTCTGTGCACCATGTGTGTTGAGCGCTTGGTGCCCTTGGAGGTCAGAGGAGGGCCGTGAGCTTCCTGGAACTGGAATTACATGGTCCGTTACCACCACGTGGGTGCTGGGAAACAAACATCTCAGCGCCACGACGTCTCTACCCTCCAACTGTAAAGGCTAGTAGCTCCGGACTAGTTTGCACTAGTGTGCTCTGCAAAGTTACACATAACTCCGCTTCTCCCCGCCCTCTGCTCCTTCCTTGTTTTCTGAATCTGGAGTCTTGCCCAAAGGTTGCTTTCCAGTAGTGCCGGGCCAGGGTTCATGTCTAAAGTGGTGACGTCATCCAGGACCTGTGCTCACTAGCAGAGGCGTGGAGTAGGCTGTCAGAGAGTATAAGCATACAGCAAGAAGATTGCATTACAGCTTGGTCAGTTTTTAGTATCTTTGTTTTGGTGTTCTCCTAATTATAACTTAAAAAAAAAAGCTTGTCACTCAAGTCAAGAAGCCTTCAGCTCTCTTAGCACAGCAGCTAACTAGTGCAGTCTTTAGCAAGTGACTCAACAGTTACAGGACTGTTACACTCTCTTGCCTAAACAATTCTGTTTTTTGACTCGTCGACAGAGATACAAATTAACCTCTTTTGTCTTGTCATTAGCTCAGTTTGGCTTATTTCCAAACAAGACAAACATCAAAGCATCTCAGGAGGAGTGAAAAGTTCTTAGGTTCTGTTAGTGAGATTCTGACACGTGTGAGCTGATCTGGTAACAGAAGACAATTTTACCTTTCCCAGGACACAGAAGAGCCGCAGAGCAGCCCTGTGTGCAAACATGGGCTCGGTGCCGAGTTGTACCTCTCCGGTTGGCACCTGGCTGCACTCAGGACACAGCAGGTCCTACTTGTTAACAAAGTGAGCTCCAACTAATTATCTTGCTCTTGTTCCAGCTCCCGAGAGACTCAAGGCACAAGCTGGTGTATCTCGCCAAGAAGAGGACTGAAGAAGGAGGCTCCTCCCGAACGCTTTTGTTGGGAGAGCTACCTGTGTCATTGCTCACACATGTGACTGCATTCCTGGAAGAGGTACTGATCTGTCCTTAGTGTCCAAGTCTTTTCTTCCCCTCAGACTCTTGTCTGGCTGCTTAAAAAGAGCATGTAGAAGGCGCAGTCTCCTTGGCTAGGTGGACAGAATGATCCCATTTAGCTCCCTTTGTCAGCTCAGCCACTGCTCGTCAACACTGACTAGTCTGCTACCTGTCAGCTCCTCCCTCCCTTTCTCCCAGCTCTTCCCTTACGCCTTTAAAATACTGGAGGCCTTTACCTGCTGACCTGAGCCGACTAGGTCTTGTCAGCTGGCCATAGGCTCAAGGTGTGACTCCCAGAGTAGAAATGAGCTTCCACTTTGGAACACTGGTACCAGAGTAGAAATGAGCTTCCACTTTGGAACACTGGTACCATTTTCCAGTGGCATCCAGTTTTCAAATTCCTGTTAGAAAGTAGTAAATAGAGTGTCATGTAGGTCACAGAATGGAAAGCAGTAGTGAAGTTTAGTAATTGCTCACAGATCCCCTTCCCTGTGCTGTAGGTTGGGTCTGGCCTTATCAAAGCTTACACTGCAGCCGGGGGAGATGTGGCAGGCCCTTTAAGAGGCGGGGCCTCCTAGGGAGAAACCAGGTCACTGAGGGCTGGCTGAAGGTACCATGGCCCCCTGTTCTCTCTACTTCTTCGTTGCTGTGAGATGAATGTCTGCCGTCTGAGACCTGAGCGTGGCCCGGCCAACGCCGTGTCCACAGCACTCTGAAATGCGAGTCAAAGGAAGCCTTTCCTGCTCTGTCTTAGGGACTTTGTCACAGTAACAAAAACAGACTAACCCAGTGCTTGAACCGGTGAGTGGCGTTTTAACACGGCGGGGGCCACCTTGATGGCTTGTGGGTGCTCACCAGCTCAGTTGGTCTGGGCCTAGGCAAACCGGAGAAGCTGCTCGTCCACAGACGCTAGGGACGAGAGCGCCAGCATGACCAGGCTCCACGGACCTAGAGCAGGAATGTTCAGACTTTGCTGGCTATGAGGCTCACCTGGTGGGGGTGTAGGGCGCTTTGGATGAACCAACCCCGAGGGCTCGCCTCTCACTGCTTAATCCAGAACTCCTGCAGTCAGGGCGAGGCTAGAGTAGGTCCAGGGTCCCGGGAGCGTCCCGAGTTCAGCGAGCCTTGGGAACCTCGGAGTTAGGTCTGTCCACGGGTCCGCACCTCCGTCTGACCGTTTGGTTGGACCCGGTAGCCAGCGCACTCCTGCTGAGAGCAAGTCAGTGGCAGGAAAGGGTACTGCTGGGCGCGCTAGCCTGACAGACCGCACCTGCCCCCGGTCTCCCTCCGTGTCTCCCTTGTGGAAGGAGGCCTTTCTTGTTGTCTTCGGGCTACCCAAGGCTCTGGCTTGGCCCTAATGCATGGGCACCCCGTCCTTGGTCGTAGCTGCTGTAGAGAGGGGTTTTCTGTGCTGGGTACTTGGAGCCGTTTTGGAATGGAGCAGGCACTCGAGACATTTTTACTACACTGAATCTTCTGTAAGATCCAGCGGAGCTTGAAACAGCTTAAGATCGAGTTTTCTGCCTGTTGATGGGGGTTGGCAGGGCCACTTGGGACTTGGTGAGTTCTTACTCTATGACCTGTGCCACGGACCAGTCGGGCTCCCGTCGTCCGTGGGAGAACAAGGCTTTGGACAGGCAGACACGGTTTCAGCGAAGAATTGACAGAGACACCTTGATGGTTTTGACTCTGCTGCAACTTTACTGAAGTCAAGCTGGTATTTTTATAGTGATCTCACAAGGAAGCACCTTAAAATTGGCATACTTCCCAGAACATTTAGACTTTTACCAAGAATACAAAGTTTACATTTTAACTCAAAATGTAGTCAAACATAAAGCAGTACCCACGAATAATCTTGGCCTAAAGACTTTTTGATCAGAGCAAACAAAGGAAAAGAAACCTCAAATATAGTTTCATTATTGCTAACCAATGAAGAGGAAAGTCAGGAGCTAAGTCAGATGCCTGCCAAAGTCCCTCTCTATATCAAAATCTAACTACACCTTTGTTAACCCTCCTCCCATATGTCCTGCCCAAGATTTATGATCTTCCTTAGGAACAAGGCACTGAAGGGAGGGGGAAACTCTTGCCAGCTGCACCTCTCATGCTATTATTGCTTAAGAAGGAGCCTATTATTATTTTACTATTCTTAATGCCTATTAATACTAAATCTAATTCATTACTTTCCTTAAACTTATTTTTATTAAAGCCTTTAACAATCTACTAATAATAAATTTCTTTATAAAGTTAGTTGTGCTGTTTCAGGTGTCACAGAAAAAGATCAAAGAATTCACTATTCCAGCCCCAGAGCCACAACTGAAGAAGCGTAGAAATCTCAGAACACGTCTCTTTTCCAAGTGGGATGAGTTTGCCAGGGACCTTCCAGGGGGTGTATTTCTGGAGAAATCATATTCCCCACCCTGTAGCTTATGCTACCATGGCGATACTGGTGTGGGTGTAGCAGACCTGTGATTTGCAAAATGCAATAGAAAACTTGAAACTTTAATATTTCTCTGAATTGGTCCCATACCAGAATTCTCACAACTTTTACAGTATGGTTTGAGTGAAAATGTGTATATCCATAGAAGGCATAAGCCACTCTGAGATTTGGGGTTAATTTTTATTAAACTATATTAAACTGCATTTTATTGGCACATTTTCTATGTGTATATAATATGCTCTATCATGCTTACTCTTTATCAAAACTTCCTCCTCCTGCCTTTTGCTTTCATGCCTTTTGTTTTAGTTTAATCTTTAATATAAACACAGTTTGGGTTTAATGTTGGGAACAATCTGAGATGCTCACTGGGCAGAAAAAAAAAGGCAAGAATGTCACAATTGTGTTACAGCTGGCATTCCCTTCCAGATGAGGCTGTGAACGAGCCAGAAGTACAGGTCTGCAGGGCCAATGTCCCAAGGGTCGGCAAGGGCACACATGCAGCTTTCGTAACTGGCAGCTGGACAGTGGGTCATAGCTGTGTTCCAGGGAGCGTGTAGTCTCCACAGCCAGGGTCTCTGTTTGCTGCAGAGAGAGCCACCCCTTCCTCGAGTCTCCCCAGCAGTGTAGTTAGAGTGCAAGCTGAAGCTGACCTTCTGGTCTTCCACCTGTCCTTACAGTTATCCTTGTGTCACTAGATGAATATTTCGGAGTGCGCATTGGCTAGTTTTTCAACCAGACACAAGCTAGTTATCTGAAAAGACCAAACCTTGATTAGGAGAAAGTCTCCATAAGATTCATCTGACTGCAGGGCACTCTCTTGATTAGTAATTAACGAGGGAGGGCTGAGCCTACTGTGGGTGGTGCTATTCCTGGGCGGGTGGTCCCAAGTTCTATAAAATAGCAGGCTGAGTCCGTAAGCAGCACCCTCCGTGGCCTGTGTCAGCTCCTGCCTCCAGGTCCTGCCCTGCTGAGTTCCTGTCCTAACTTTCTTTGATGATGAACTGTGATGAGGAAGTGTAAGCCAAACCCTTTCCTCCTCAGCTTGCTTAGATCACGGTGTTTCATCCCAGCGGTGGTGACTCTGACTTCCTGCTTGCTGACCCTGGGGGAGGTGCTGTAACAAAATGCTGCAGACTAAGTCTTCTGTACAAAACAGTTTAATTCTTAGGTCCCGAGGGCTGGAAATCTGAGAGGAGATTGCTGGCAAGTTTGAATTTGCCTGTAGCGCTGGTTTCTGGTTCCAGGTGGGTCTGTTCAAGCCATGTGCCCGTGTGATGAAAGGGGCAAGTGCTCCCCCCTTCAAGCATCAGTCCCATTTGCTAGGTGAGCTGGCCACCTGACCGGAGCAGAGCCTCCAACTGCACAGACTTAGAGGCCAGGATTCTGACAGAGCAGTGGGAGAGTCAGAAGTGTAGAGACCATGGCACCCCGTTTACTGTGACCCTCGAAAGAGGGAAGCCAAGTGACCTTTCCAGCAATGGTTTCCTGATACCCTGTCACTTTAGCTGCGGGTCGGTGTTCTGTTCTTAGGCATAAAAGCATGGGCTTCTAGTTGTGGGAGTTATTATGGGGAAGGCGCAGCTTCTGGACCTCCCCCTCCCCAAGGCTGTTGAGGGCAGAGATTGTAAATGAGCATCCTGAAGCCTTGCAGGAAACAGGGATCGCAATGCCCTGTCTCACTCCCTACTTCTCTAGCACATGCGGCCGTACATGCGTTCTGGGGACTCAGGGCCCCAGGCTTGCACGTCAAGCACTTTATCCTACAAAGCCATACCCCGTGCTCAGGGCAAATGTTTACGTGTTTTCACACAGCTGGCTTTGCAGATGTTCCTCCTGTTGTGGAAAAAGAGCTCCCAAAAGGTCCCTGTGGTTGAGTGGACACCTCTCTACTGGCCAAACGTTGACCCACTGGGAAGCCACACACCCAGAGAACATTTGGTCTCTGCTAGTCTCCATGCGATTGTCGGTACCTCAGCCAGCAGCTCAACTTGAACTAAGAAACTTCACTCCACATAAGTTTGAGTATGGGCTGAAGTATCTGAGTTGATCAGTATACTGTGAATTGAGACATGCAGTGAATGCTCGGTGAATGGATTCACGGAAGGGCAAGCTGTAACATTTCTCTGTTTTCAGAGAGCCTGTAGTCCAGTGATCACCATAAATGGACACCGGACTTGGTTCACCTCTCGTAGGTTTGGGATCATCAAGGTTATTCATGGAATTGAGTGGCTTTGTTGACAAGAAAATGTTGCACAATAGCAGCAAAAGATTTCAAAGGCACTCACTGTTGGCAACTAACTACTTTGAAAATGTTCTCTCCCTAGATACTGGTCCCAGTTCTCTCCAACAGGAACAATCATGAGTCCTGGTCATGTTTTATTTCACAAGATGTGGAACGTCACACAGAAGTCATGAAAAACAAGGTGCATATTTTAAGGGGCAAAATATCCAGAAGAACTCATCTACCAATCCCAACAGTTGCAGAAAACATTGACATGGATCAGCATTGCTCAGTGGCCAGGTACGCGTCAGTGTGCTGAAGAGGAAGGCTGACATCCCACGCCTCTCAACTATTAGCAGAAGAGTTACTTTAGACGTGTGGTTTTAAAGCGTGTTTATATCCTTTAAAGTAAACATTTCTTGAAGCGGGGTCATGTGCAGCCCAGGGTCTTGTGACCTCAAACTTACTATGTAGCCCAGGGTGACCTTCGACTTCTGGTCTTCTGCACGCACAGCCAACATTGGGGCCACAGGCTTCCAGCGCCACGGCTGGATTCTGCGCGCTCCACCCCTGAGGTATATCTTCATCCTTCAAGTACACGATCTGAGGAAAACCCGCAGTTACCATGAGCTCAACAGTGTTCTTCTAGGAAAATGGTTTTTAAGATTTTGGCAATTTTATTATTAATTCATTTTATTTTTTATTGTTAATTGTTAGTTTATAGCATGCGTAATTTGTGCAGTTGTGTTGGGTAGAGTGCCTGAAATTCCACATGCTTATGGACCATCTGACGTGGATTTTGGAAGAGCAGCAGGCACTCTTGACCACTGAGCCATCTCCCCAGCTTTCATTTATCTGTTTTTTTTAGCACAGTAATTTTATTCTTTGGGGATTTCATACTTCTGTTCTTCCCACCGATTCTCCTTCCTCTTCCCAGCCCCCTCCCAACTTCTGGCCCTACTTTTTTTTTTTTTTTAAGTAACCCTTCCCCCCCCCCCAGTCCAGTCTGTGCTACCAACATGAACTCACGGCCTGGGGCCACCCATAGGAAAATGCCGAGCTACACTGAGCCACACGCTTAGAAAGCTGGCTCAGCCTTCCTTGACCGGTTTGACCTGGTGCAGCAGCCAGGAGTGCCGGACCCTGTCACGTTAGAAAGACACAGCTTGGCTCTGCTCCTCCCAGGCTCAACTCTTGTGGTTTTCTTTCTTTCTTTTTTTTTTTAAATTTATTTTTTTAATATTAGTTACAGTTTATTAACTTTGTATCCCAGCTGTATCCCTCTCCCTCATTTGCTCCCAAACCCACCCTCCCTCCCTCATCTTCTCCCTGCCCCTTTCAAGTCCACTCAGGAACACAAAAAGAGTAGATTTTGGAGGATTTATATTGAGAAAACTAGTTCATAAATGCATAAAAAACTTGAGTATGCTGTCTTTATTTGGATAGTCACGGTTGGGTGCTTTTATTAATACTTTATAATCTTTATAGGCTACAATCAGACGAGAGGAGACTGCTCCATGCCATTGAATCTGTGGTCATTAAATGGTCACATCAGATCCAAGAAATTTTAGACAAAGATTCGGCACAGCCTCTGTTGAACGGCCTCCACCCCACCCCTGAGACGGAGCTGGACTTCTGGGCTCTGCGGCACGACAACCTCAATTGCATATACCGTCAAGTGAGTGGAGGCTGCTGGGATTGTCACTGTAAGAGTCTCACAGTCCACACTGCTGTCTACAGGACAGCATTTAAGCTAATGGGGATGGAGGCTGGTTGCCTTCGCAGGAAATTCTGGAAGCATCTGGATCACTGGAATCCTATTTAACAGGACAAAGAGTGGCTCCACGGGAGAAGGCTAGATGTGACAGGGTTTAATCCCTGCCTTAGTGTGATAAAACCATGACCAAAAGCACTTGTGGGAGGAAAGGGTTTATTTTAGCTCAGAGTTTGCAGTCCCTGTTCCAAGGACATCGTGGCAGGAACTCAAGGCCAGGCCCTGGAGGCTGCTGCTCACTGACTTGGCCCCTATGGCCTGCACAGCCTGCTTTTCATAGCACCACATCCAGTGGGCGAGGCTAGAGAAGACAAGGCTTAGAGACTTGCCTGTGGGCAGGTCTTTCCATTCATCTCCACCGAGAGTCCCTCTCAGTGACATACAACTAATGAGTGCAATCGCTATGGTCAGTTTGGTTTGGAGAGGAACGCGCTGTTGCTTGGCTATGAAAGAACTAACTTTGGTCTCTGTTGAGTGCTTCCTGTCGACTGACTTAAACAAATCTAAAAACTGTTCATTCATGTATCTCTTGGTTGGAGATATTCTGAACAGATCATTAATAATAAAACACAAACTTTTGAAAACATGTATTTAAACTTATTTTTCATCTTGAAACCAATATGCCCCTGAGTCTCAGATTCTGTTCCTAGCAGCAGTAAGGCGGCTCAGCAGGGAAAGTGGCTCAGTAAGGTGGCTCTTGGTGTCAAGCCTGATATCCTGAGTTTGATCCCTGGTACCCACAGGGTAAAAGGAGAGAAGTGACCCCAGTATGTTGACCTCTGACCTCCACATACCTGTGTATACATACCCAAAATAAAAAATAGATGCAATTAAAATGCTGTGCATATTGAATGAGTGGAACACTGTGATATTTATTTGTATCAGAGAGTAGATTTATTTGGTAATGTAGCTTCTATATTTATTCAAGTATTTTGCCCATGTTAGCTTCAGGCTCCTGTGGTCCTCAAGATGGTTAAGATACTGAGAGCAAGACAAAGCAGCTATTTTCCTGCTCTGCAGGGCATCTTCACCACTGTGGAAAATGGTAAGACTCCCCGCCCACGCCCTCGGGCCGGGGACGGCACAGGCTGTGGTCTCAGTCTCCTTCCCCGTTTGCCTACTCACCCTGAGGTCTGTTCGGTGTGCACACGGAGCGCTCACACTTCTTACGGCCGCTTTGTCTTCGTCTCTATTTTCCTGGGACACAAATCTTTGTCAGTTCATCTGCTGTCCACGCAGACAATGGCCTCAAGGGGAGGCTTAGCTGGAAGGCGTATAAAGGAAGGAAGAACCTTTGGCAGAGGTTTGCAGACAGCGCCTGGGCTGTGAGCATGCTAGGGGTTTACCCCGGGCTTGATTCCTGATTCCTCGGTTGACATGTGCTGGGTCACCGTGCAGGTCTCGGTGAGGCTTAGACCCCTAGAAACTGCGAGAAGGTACCCACCTAAAATTCTCTCCTCGTGTTAGTCCTCCGTGTCCTCCTTCATCCCTCCCAAAGAGGGCAGCGCTCCCCACTCTCCTGACTTGTTCACTATCTGTCCGTGTTTAAGCAAAGACAGGTATATGTGGCCCTGAAGGACACAGGCTAGGATTACAGCCAAACAGACAACTGCTTCTGCATTTTGCTTGTTTCCAACATCAGAACAGTTGTATTCTCCCATGTGCCATTTGGAAGTAATTAAAATTCACTTTGAAGTGTCTATTTTTACATTTGCCTCCAAGACTTGGTTTGAAAGGACGGGGAGGGCTGGTTAAGGGTGGCTCCTTAGAGCCAAGTTCTAGTTCTGTCTCAGCTTGTTCACTCTGGAAGTTGCTAGGACCCTGGTTTCCGGGGCTGAGTTGTCCTGCGCACACCCCCACTGTGGATGTGCTACGAGGCAAAGGCCAGTGTTGCTCACCGTTGTCATGATGCTGGCCGCCGTCCCCATCCCAACCATGATGAGCAGAAGTGTCTCTTAGGCAGGGTTCCCTGGAAGGAAACTCTACCCTCTGAGAGCTGGTGGATAGGTTTAGGTACCTGGAGCTGAGCGCGTGGCATTCATGCCCTCAGTAAATGCAAGCGAGTGACATTCGTCTTCTGTTGATATAAGAGGAAGTCTTCATGAGAACATAGCAGTGGGAATGCGTCCCAGAGAGCTGCAGAACACAACCTGGAGATTCAGGGAGAAACACCTTTCAAACCCACGGTCACGGGAGAGTCACGTCAAATCATGCTTCAGAGTAACCTGAGCAGGCATGCTTAGCACATGCGACTAATGTAAATGACTGTGGGGCTGTCATTTAGTTTCTAAGTGAACACTGATAAACACACACGCATCTCAGCACACACATCACCTGGAAGAGAAAACAGCTCAGAATTTTCTTTCTTCTCGAGATTTTCTCCCTGGTGGAAGGCCGAGCCGGTTACTTATCAGGGTCAGCGGTGGGTGTGAGTGACGAAGGTCAGCAGGATTTTCTTATTTGTCTTTGACACGAATCATTGGGGATAACAAAAAAGTGAGCTTAGCTTTGTTCTTCACCTTTAAATATAACCTACAACTCACTCTGGGTGAGAGGCAGTTTCAGGATCAGAGTGAGGATCTTTAACTCTTACATGCTTGACATGGTTCTCATTCAACAAAAGTGTCTATCGGCTTGGTCTTTACATAGTGTACGTCTCATTTAGATCAGCCATGTCATGGATTGGCACACCTCCTTCCCGGCCACCAGGCCTAACAACTCTGATGAGATCTCAGTAGATAGCACAGTAGAAGCTTTCCTGCCTGTTGCACCAGCCACCCACAGGACACTGGGATGAGGGGCGCGTTGTGCCTGTCCCGAGCATGCTGGGGAAGCATGTCACTGGCTGTGAGGTGGCTACGCACATGAGCAGATGCTCTATTCCCACGAGCTCTCTGAGGGACTGCACAGCTCTCCAAGCTCCAGGCTTCCTTCCCAGGGGCTCCAGGCACAGTTCCTTACTGTGTGAGTGACCCGAGCAGTGCTGTCCGGGAGGCTGCTCACACATGGCAGTCTGAGACTCTGAGCTGCTTGAGTGGAGACTGGGACAAATCACAGCACGGGGAAGAGGGCAGCATCTGAGTGTGGGGGCAGCTGTCCTGGACACGTGAGTGTTTTTTAATTTAAAAAGACACTGTGTGACGTGCATGGCACTTCTGTTGCTCAGCACTTCTGGAAGCCCGTGACGTGGAGCTTCACCTGAGGCCTCTGAGGAGCCACATCCGAGGCCTGCGGGAGGCCGAGTTCCCCCAGGCCCGCGCTCTGGCAGCCCCGCTCTTCCACACCATCTGCCTGGTCTGGAGCTGCTCCTCCTTTTACAACACGCCCTCGCGGATCACTGTCCTGCAGCAGGAGTTCTGTAACCTCCTCGTGGAGCAGGTAGGGAGCATCGACAGTCGCTGCCGTGACAAGGTGCCGTTAACCCAGTGGTCGTGGCCCAGCCTCACGAAGGCAAATCCCCGTGGCAGCCTTCCCCTCCGTCTTCAGCGCCTGGGGGGCCGGGGCCGCTTCACATCTCACTATTCTCAGGCCGAGCTCCAGATGACTGGGAGCCAAAGGCCAGGCTGTTTCTGGGATCTGTTTGCTTAAGCGAACCGAGTGAAGAGGCCAGGAGGGGAAGCAGCCTGCTTTGTCCTCTGAAGTTTCCTGGAGTCTCCACAGGAGCACAGGCTTCTGGGAGAGCTTTGGAAAGTGAAGGAAGAAAACTACTCAAATCGATTAGCCTTCAAAACCAGTGACGCGTTATACGGAAAGAGATGGGTCCACTGTTTCTAAATTTGCTTAGTTTCTGTGCTCCTTGCTCAGCTTGGGAGCGGTCTCTTTCTAAAGGATTGCCTGCCCCCAACTCCACACCTCCGAATCCCTTTGTGTGAACTTTCATTCCTGCGTCCACAAAGGACATGAGGATGAGAGCTCTCAGCCCCAGCACACCCAGCCCTGAGCATACCCAGTGAGAGCTGCCAGAGGCTTGGGCACCACGCAGTGGCCTCGGCTGTCCGGAGCTGCGGCACCCTGAATGACCCGGGGTAGCAAACACACAGTCGGCTTTTCATGGTGTCCGCCAGCAGTCGGGGGCGGGGGGCAGGTTCTGTCGAGGAAGCTCGCTGTTTGGTCACCAGCCAGTTCCTCATCCTCTACGGCCATGATCTGGTTGTGTTGGAAGCCCAGTGTCAGGAAAACAAAACAAGACGGAAAACCAGCGTCAGCAGCCCAGTGTGGCCCAGAGCTGGCTGTGTGGGCGAGGACGGTGTCAACCTGCTGGTCCTCGGGCTCTGCTCAGAGCTGACGTCACACCCCGATCTGCAGATGTGGGCGTTGGGGCTTTGATACAGGCTTCCCGACGCCATGCCCTTCACTGCAGCGCCTCATGCCGTGGGGACCCCAACCACACAGTCGCCTTGCAAGCCGCCACTGTAGCCAACCTTGCTGCTGTTCTGAGCTGTGACGTAAACAGCTGATGTGCAGGCCCGTGAGGCACGGTTGACAACCCCTGCTCTCATGGTGCCCTTGACCTGTTACTTCCCCTCCTGTGTCCTCTGGCGCAGAGTGTGTGTAAGAGGGCTTTGGGCACGCACCAGCTGCACTCTGAGCCACCCACCTGTGGGGAGCTACGCCCTCTCAGCCCCCGTCCCCAGTTAGCGGCACCACGAGGGGCGGAGAGAGGGCGGCCCCTGGCACTCAGCAGCCGCTCAGCAAAGATGAGTCGTCCTCCTTGCCCAATGATGGCCAGCGCCGTGGCTGCTGGCGGAGGGTGGGTGGAAGATGATGGCCAGCGCCCTGGCTGCTGGCGGACGGTGGGTGGCAGCGGGCCGGTGCCTCACTGTGCTCTCAGCGTGCCCTCCGCTGTCCTTCTCCTTCTGTCCTGTGAGTGACAAACTCTGTCTTGCCCGGTGGGGGGGTGAGCTGCTGCTGCCTCACACCTCCACGTGAGGCAGGAGAGGCTTGTTGCACGTTTAGCCAGAACTCCCCCCGACCCCGCGAAGGGCCTCCTCAGTCTGGAAATTACCGAACCGCCGCGCCGCAAGGCCCTGTGGTTGGCAGCTTGTGAGGTCGGCTTGGTGGCCTCGCGGCCAGCGTCTCGGTTCCCGGTCTGTGTGACAGCTAGAGCTGCCGCGCCCTCGAGAAAGCTCTCTCGCTCCTTACTCCTGGCGTCTGCCCATCGCACACGCGGTCTGCCGCGCCCGTTACCCTTGCACCGCATGCGTGGGCCTGTCCGGAGGACTGTCCACCGTAGCAGGGCACGCGGCCAGGCCGCACCTCCAGATGCAGCTGGCCTCGCCCGGTGCCATCCCCGCCATGCTGCCACTGGTGCTGGAGTGCTGCCTGCGGCCACCAGCTTGCACAGGTGGCCGCTGCAGCTGTTGAGTCTGCACGCTCACAGCTGCCTGTCGTGTCTGGAGGAACTGGTTTTCAATGGTCCTCCACGACCTCTGGCTGTTAGACTCTGTCCGCTCTTTGTGATGCTCCATGGGCCTCAAGGGAAGGGTGTGTGTGTGTGTGTGTGTGTGTGTGTGTGTGTGCGTGCGTGTGTGTGTGCGCGCGCGCGCGCGCGCGCGCGCGCGCGCGCGTGCGCATGCGCATATGTCCCCCTTGAGGACGAGCGCCACAGTCGGTCACTTAGGCTCTGCACTCATTGTTTCTGGTTCTCCTTGTTAAACCCACCCACTGTGAAAAGCTGCTCCGATAAGGGTGAACCCTGCACTAGCCCTGGGCCCGAGGACGGTGTGAGGAAGCACACGTTTCGGTGTTAGTGCCTCCTCCTCCAGGTCTGGGGCCTCTCTGGCCACAGGCACAGCAGTGCCAGGCGTGAGCTCCCCGTGGCCAACCCGTCTGCTCAGCGAGCTGGTGGCCACCCCACACGGCTGTGCCACTGTTGCGCTCATGCCTCGCTCACAGGCTCAGGCCGGGGTGGCTTGTAGTACCCTCCTCTCCCAGCAGCCATCAGGAGGAGGCTGCGCTCATTTCCAGCCCGACTTTCCCGGGCGCCACGACCACACTGTGAGGCATCTTCAGCAGGGCTCTTACATCAGTGGACCTCTTCCATACATCTGGGATCTTTAAAACACTCCTTTCACTCCAATACATGGTTGTTCTTGAAGCAAGGTGCTTCTGTAGACAGCAAGAGGCGGATCCTGTGCCTTAGCCACTCAGTTACCTTGCCTTCTGGTTGGGGCATTGGCGCTGTGGACGCTTCAGTGGTCGTGGAGAATGTGTGGTGACCATTTTGTCATCTGTGCTTGGTCCTGCCCTGTAGAGCAGCGGTGACGCCCTTTGTTTCCTCTCAGAGGCTCTTGGCTACACTTATTCTTTCTCCAGTGCCAAGTGGTCCTTGTGGTGTTTGTGGGGCTGGTTTGGCGGCCACAATCTCTTTTCACCTGTCTGTACCTCGGAAATCGTGTTGGTGTTGTCAGAGCCTCGGGAGTTTATTCCTGCTCTCTTCATTCAGGTGCTTGTCTGTTTCCCCTTCAGACGGCACAGACGCACTGGTCTTCTCTGTTGCTTCTGTCCCTCTCTCTCCCGCCTCCATTTTAAAAGTCAAGTTCATGTGGCGTAGCTCAGCTTGATCACGTGCCCTATGTGGCTTCATTTGCTTCCCATCAAAACAAGTCTGCTCCTGGGGAAGAGTTTCCAGAGATAGCGCCCACACAGCCAGGCCCTCCTGCCTTCACAGGCAGCCCCCAGCTCCAGGAGAGTGTCTGTGTTCTGGCGATGGCCCCCATGGCTTGTGGTTTCCTTATGTGACAATCTGGTTGTCCAGAGTATTGGTTGGTAGGAATATCTGTGCAAAGTCTTCACTGTCATTCATGTGAGGCTTAGTGAAACTGTAGGCTTCACTAGATACATAAAGCTAGAAACAGTTTCCGCTGCGCTTTATCCTCACATGGAAGGGCGCCCTCAACGCCCAGGCAGCCACGAGCAGTTTCCGCTGTGCTTTATCCTCACATGGAAGGGCGCCCTCAACACCCAGGCAGCCACGTTTCTAGAGTTTGTGCTTTATGTCTCAATAGCATGATTACATCAGTGTTAGAAACTGCCACTTAAAATGTTTAACTCAAACAGAGGATTACAATTTAAAAATGTGGTTTTGATCATGGTTCCTTTTAACTAAATTCTAGGCAAGAACATACTTATCACCTGAAGAGCTCTTGAAGGGGGAAACTGAAGACTCACTGGAGAAGGTGCAGGTGGCCATCAGCGTCCTAAAGACTTTCCGAAACTCTTTCTTCAAACAGTGGAAAGGACTGACAAGCTCTTTCACGGGAAGCACAGAGCAGAGGCCCTGGGATTTCCACTCTGACCTGGTGTTTGCCAGATTTAACAAATTTGTTGACCGGCTAGTAAAAATAGAGGTATTCACTTATTACCTTGATCTAATCATGTGTGGATGAGGTCAAGAAGCCAGTATCTTGTCGTGTGATATGTGTGATGGGAGGGTCTGCTATGAGGGGAGAGTGAGGCTGCTGTTTCTCTCTCTTTTCTCCCTTCTGTCTTCTTTCCTCCTTTCTTTTCTATGGTACTGGGGTCACCCTTGGTTCTGTGTTCCTGTCAGTCCATCTACACTGACTGACACCCTGGCCCTTGCTTTTTTTGAGACAGGGCCTCAGTATGTGGCTCAGGCTGGTCTTGAACTCTCTATCCTTCTGCTTCTGCCTCCAAAGTGCCGAAACAACAACACACATTGCTTTTTATTCAGGGCTGTTTGTTGGTTTTTAACCGTTATTACCCGAGACTAATTAAACCTCTTGACTAGTGAGTGGCTAGACATAATTCCCTGATGCTGGTGGAGATTTGTGAAACAGGAAACTTCCTCTTCCCAGAAATGCTGAAAAGAAATTTATGAAACTTACAGTAAATTTCACACCTAAAAACTAACTCGATAACTTAAAGTTTCACACTGCCGCTTTTTTTTTAAACATCCCTCACGTATTCTTGAGACAGGGTCTCACTGTGTAGCCCAGACTGGCCTCAGGCTGCTTCAGGGTCATGATCCTCGCCCAGTCCTCTCCTGCTGGCATTCACACTGCCATGTGCGTCACAGATGTAGTCATACCAGTTACATGTATGTAACACAAATATTGTAGAATTAGTAAAATCTTCTATAAAAGTAAAACGTGTGAAAAATTTACTCTGAGAATTTTTATTTTTTGTTCACTCTGCCTTTCTGGCTGCACATCACATGCAATGCAGTTCCTGCGGGAGCCAGAAGAGGGCACCATATCCCTTTGAACTGAAGTTACCCTTTCTTGTCAGACCCCTGGTGGGTGCTGGGACTCGACCCCAGGTCTCCAAGAACAGCAGCCAGGACCGTTAATGGCTGAACCCTCTTTCCAGTCCTGGGTATAAATGATTCAAAAAACCTAAAATGTACAAATCGAGTGCGCAGACTTTGCGTTGAGTGGACGAGGTGATGCTGCCTTCCATTCCTTGTACAGTTTTCTACAGATGCAACATCGTATTGTTTACCTAAGATTTTCACATAAGCTGGAGATTTGTGTGAAAATTCTTACTGATGGTCGGCCTGAATGCCATGAAGTCTCTCAAACTCTCCTCTGTAGACAGTCTCTTGGGTTCTGGTTCACGTGGCCGGGTCCACACTGCGGTGTAGCAGAGAGGCATAAAAAGGCTGGCATCCCGGGGAGTGGCCATGGTTACACAGAGCACCAGGGCCTGTGTCCACTGTGAGGTGACTGTCGGAGTTTGAAAACAGACTGTGGTTTTTAAATCGGTGTTTTCTCTGTTCCGTGAAAGCGGCAGCATTAGTTTTCTGTTACCTAGTGTTCGTCGATTCTGAATGTTTGGAAATCTTTTGATTGGAATGTTTAACATCTCCATTTCTTGCTAAAGGTGATAGAAAGGTCTTTACTGTTTTTTTGTTTTGTTGTTTGTTTTTTAAAGGATATGTTTGCCACCATACTGGAATTTGAAAAGCTAGAAAGACTGGAATTTGGTGACACCAAGGGAGGAATCCTAAATGCACAGCTCCGCTTGATGAGTGAAGAGTTTATGGCATGCTGTAAAGTATTCCGAGAGAGTGTTTACGACGCATCTGACTGTGATGACGTGGTAAGGTCATGTCTTTAACACAGAGGATTCTGTGGTTTCAGGGCAAATGGGAGGGAGGTCAGGGTGGTGGTGTGAACTACCCAGGCTGCCCTGTAGGACCCGAAGCCCTTAGTGACTCTCCTCAGTTCTAGCTCCTGCTGAAGGCCGGGGACCAGCTCGGAACTTTCATTCAGAGCTCTCGGACAGCCTTGGGCATCCGTAGGCCAGGTTCTTATGAGCATCAAAATGGAGTTTCTTGCATCCACACTTACTGATCTGCTCCTCCAATGCTGGTATAACCTACGTGCTTTATCTTAAACTTTTCTGTGGAAATGCTGGTCTGTTGAAACAGTTTCCCGACCACCACCATGTCACTTACTAACGTGTGTGTTGCCACATTCTCTCTGTTAGTTTTAACTATTAATAACTTCATATTTTGGACTTCAGGTTGGAGGACAGTTTCAGGTTTAAGCTCTGTTACCGAGCTTGCTGGTGGACTGGGAGTTCCGTGTGAGTTTCATTCTCCAGCTGTAGGGTAAAGAGATTTTGTGTGGTTTGTCAAAACCAGAAAGCTGAGTTTAAAAAAGAAGGAACGTTTAGTTTACATTTAAAAAACACGTGGAATGGAAATGTCTTCAGTCTTGTGTAGAAAGCATTCAAATCAGACTTTGAAACATAGGGTGCAAGACGTCAGCCTCATGAGGATTAACAAACCCGATTCCTCTGAATTCCTCTGGTAACTTTTGGGAAGTGCAGTTAATGAGCAAGACACTGCGGTGGTCCATGGCTCTCTAGACTGTTCTGTATGATTTATGGAAAAGTAGGCTGAGTGTGTATTTCACGCGCATCCCTAGAGCCGAATGATGGGGGCACTAGGAAGGCATTTAGTATGTGGAGCTGTCCTGGGTACCAGTAACGCAGCCTACTTGGCCTTGTAGAGGACCGGCCCGAGTCGCCAGTGTTCCTGACTCTCGAGACTTCTCTGCAGCAACTCTGTTTCTTCTTAAAGGGTTCTCTTCACTAGTTTTATTTTCCAGCGCATTACAGCTATCATATATATGATAGGAGACAATCATTTAGGAGGCTGGAGACGTGGCCCATCTGGTTAAGAGCGCTGGTTGCTCATCCAGACAGCCCAGGTTCAATTCCCACCACCCACAAGGCAGCTCACAACCCACACGTGGCTCCAGTTCTGCAGGATCGGACGCTCTTCTCTGGCCTCCACGGGCACTGCCCGAGTGTGGCACACAGACGTGTCTTTTTCATTGTATGGTGACTCGGTCTAAACTCCTAGTGTGCGATGTAGGAGCGTCTGTGGTTTCCATGTAGCTCTCAAAGGCCTTTGGTGTTGGTTGGTCCTCCTCCTCAGCCCCTCCCCACTCCATCCCCGTATTCCTGTTTCCCCTTCCTCTTTTCAGAACACTATGTTCTGCTTCCCTCCCTTGGAAGATCCTCTCTTTCCCACTGGTACCGTACTACATACCCAACCTGTGTGGTTGTTTGGATGAAACGCACATCTAAAGCCTGAAAGCTAACTTCCGGGTCAGAGTCAGCCTGCAGTGTTTATCTGGGGTCTGGGCTAACTTAGTCGTGATAATTATTTCTAGTTGTTTGCTTGGAAACTTCGCTTTTCTTAACAGCTAAATAGCACTCCACCGTGTAAATAGTCCACATGAAAAGGTGTTTATTCCGGCTGATAGTTCCACATCATGGTTCATCACTGAGCTGACGCAGAGACGGTGGAGGGATGCTGCCTTAGGCTTGCTCTTCATGACTTGCACGGCCTGCTTTCCTGTAGCTCCTGGAGCCTCCAGCCCAGGGTGGCCTGCTGCAGAGAGCTGAGCCCCCCAGAGCCATCATCAGGCAAGAAAATGCACCATATACGCTTGTCCAGCTGGTGAGGGCATTTCCTCAGTACAGGCTTTCTTCCAAAATCGTCTAGCTGTGTCAAGTCGAGATGAAAGCAGCCAGTGTACCCGCTAAGCTGTTCTTCGGCTGTTACTGTCGAAGCTCACAATTTATACAGGTTTAGCCATCCAAGGACTCTTATGTGTCATGTCTGTTTCTGTTTAAAAATTTGCTTATTTTGAAAATTGCTTGTTCTTTTGGGCAGCTGGCACCTGCAGAATTTAGCTTCTTCCTCACTGCACGGCGCTTATGTAAATAGGGTGTTTGGAACCTGGGGTCAGAGAGCTCGATGCAGACTGGCGTAGACGCTGACACACATCCGAGCTCATCCTTTTGTTCCTGTCCCACAGGAACAGCCCCCAGCGCGCAGCCTCACCATCTTGCTGGAACAGTGTGTTTAGGCAGGCTTTGTGTGCGGTTACAGTAATGTTTCTTTCTTTTTTTCCACAGTTGTACTCTAGCCAATAAGTTGGGGAATTTATTGAGTAGTTCATGTTATTTTAAATTATTGTTTAGAGTAGTAGGTAGAGTTCAGCAATTTAGCTAGAAATTTCTGTAAAGGTTTGGGTGTGCTTTTTAGTAATCCTTGTGTTAAAACCAACTAACATCCTAACCATCACACACACACGCACACGCATGCACACACATGCACATGCACTGTCACACACTGAAAAACCAACCAACCAACCAAACAAACAAAAAAACAAAACAAAGAACACAGACTGGCCAAGAACCTCAGAACTCAAAATCAACACAGAAGTAGTTCCTGGGGTTTTTGTATTCTATAAAATAGTCCAGAACTGGGCTATTGCCAGGAGGCACATGCTGTGCTCCTCTATAAAAACCTGGGTGTGGTTTAGCCAAGGCATCAAGAAGAGCACCCCAGCAAGGCAGCAACTTAGAAGTGTTGTCACTGCGGCCAGGCACTAAGGAGGCAGCTGTTCCACATGCCGGGAGGGCTGGGCAGGGGCTTTAAACTTCCACCCACGTGGCAACCTAGCATTCCCCCCCCCAACCCCTGCTGGGGTGGCTAAGGAGGAGTGAGGTCTTCATGTCTGCTAGCCAGGAAAGCCCTCCTCTCTGTGGTGGCAGTAGTGGCGATAGAGATCAGATGGAAGTAAGATTTTTTTTTTTTTTTGTTTTTGTTTTTGCCTCCCCTGGTAGACCCTCATGTCACAGGGGTAGAGTTAGAGGAAGCCTCGTTGAGATGAGGCCAGAGCTGAGTGGAAACAAAGCCGCCTGCACGTGGCACCCACAGATCCCCCACGGGGAGGTGGGCCTCCTGTCCATGTGTGCCAGGAGGGCACCAGTGGAGAATCCGGACCCATGTCTCCCTCTGGCAGTAGTGAGGCTCGTGATCCAGAATCTAGCACTTGACAATGTGGGTGCCAGCTGATGAGTGCTTAGGGAACCGTGAACTGTGAGCTGAGAAGCTGAGCAGCGCTCCCAAGTCGCCGTCACACTTGCTGTGTGGGTCCATCAGACTGCACGATGGTGTCAAACTCCTGAGCAGGGACTCTCTGCTCGGTTCCCAAGTGCTGGGCTTACATAGACACATCACTGTGTCTGTCTTCCAAATTAAAATTTAAAAACCGAAAGCAAGAAAGAAGTGACTTATTACCTATAGGGAAATATAATCTGATTGGTAGATTTCTTATCAGAAACCATAGATGTCAGAATTCAGTGGGCAAAATAGGTTCTGTGAAAACTAAATCTCCGGTTCTCCACCCCCAGGGACAAAGGGTAGATAAGAGATGATCACATGAACAAAAGCTAAAGGACTTTGCTAGCGCAGACTGATCTTAGGAAAACGATTAAAGAAAAACTGGACCCAGAGAGGCAATGGTAAGCGGGCGTGGCCATGCACATTTGCAGTCCCAGCACTCAGGAAGATAGAGGCAGGTGGATCTCTGTAAGTTCGAGGCCAGCCTGGTCTACAGAGGGAGTCCAGGACAGCCAACCACACACAGGGAAACCTTGCTTCAAAAACAAACAAACAAAAAAACAACTGTAAAGGGACCTTGCACACTGGAAAGGCTGTAGTAGGAGTTACAGTAGGAACTCCTCCTCCTCAGCCTTCTGTGTTTGAGAGTGGAAGGGAAACATTATCATGCTGTGTGTGTGCACACTCATGCGTGTGACTGAACCCAGGGCCTCACGGATGCTGGGCAGCTGTTCCACCCCTGAGCTCTACCCATCCAACACTACTTCTAAATGTTTGTGCAGAAAATATTTAAGGTAGTTACACTGTGACTGGGAGAAGGAGGATCAAGAGGCCCTGCCCAGTCCAGTGTCGTGGCCATTTCTCCATTGTTTTCTTCTGGAAATTTTATGCTTTTCACTGATACAGTTAAGGCTCTAGTGTACTTTGAACTGATTTTAAGTGTTAGGAGGGTCCGAGTTCACCCTGTGCGGTGGATAATCTTCCCAGCAGCATTTGCTGAAGGGACTGTTCTTGCCCTACCGAATGGTTTTGCACCCTCATCAGCAGTGACCTGAATGTGTGCGTGAGGGTTGATGTGTGTGTGAGGCTCTCTATGCTGCTTCTCTGGTCTCTCTGCCAGCACTGTACAGTTTTCAACACTGTAGACATGTGAGTTTGGTCACTAGGAAGTGTGAGCCTACTGACTCCGGAGTGAGTTGGTCGGACTTTTGGGATGATGTTTGTAATCACTGCAGAGGCCTCACTGGGAGACTTTAACAGGATTAGATTGCCTGGGCAGATTGCTTGGGATAGTGCTGTCTCTGTGAGGGTAGTCCCTCTCTGCCCGTGTAAGCAGGCTTTCTTCCTACCCACCCTGTCTTTAATTGCTAACAGCAACTATTTTCAGTGTCTGGTATACAGGTCTTTGACTTTCCAGGTCAAACTTGTCATGAACTAAGTACTTTATCCTTCTTAATACCATTGGAATTGTTTTCTTACTTTTTTAGGATTGTTCATTGCTGGTGCACATAAATGCAAACGTTTTTCTCTTGGTTACACACACGTCTTGTTTGTGCAGGAGCAGATGCATAGGGGGAGGTCAAGGGTCAGCCTCCAGTGCTCTGGCCCAGGCTCCATGTTCCCGGAGCTCGGCGATTAGGCTTGCTGGCGAGGGGGCTCCGGAATCCTCCGGGATTAAAAGCACACGCCACCACAAGGGCTTTATTCATTCATGTTCCAGGATGGAGGACGAATCCCCGTTCCCACACGCTTTCCTGAGCCATCTCTCCGGTCCCTGGCTGATTTTGTGTATTGATTTCCCGCCTCACAACATTGCTGAGTTTGCTTGTCGGCTTCCTGTCTTAGGCGTGTAATCTTTAGATAGAATCCTGTGAGTAGGCATGCTCTCTTTCCATTTGCGTGCTTTTTGTTTCACTTGCCTGATTGCTCTGACGAGAGTATTCTACATTGAATTAGAGGCGGGCAGGCGTTCCTGTCCTGTTCACGACTGTAGGAAAGAGCTCACCCCTTCATCTTAGGGTGATGTTAACTAGCACTCACAGCGTCCCCCCTCATGCTGGCTCTGTAGTTGCGTTCTTGGTTCATTGAATGTTTTCCTCATGAAAAAGTATTGAATTCAGATAAGCTGCTTCCACATCAGCTGAGGTCATGTAAAGTCCACTGTCCTGCTGTCAGTGTGGTGCATGGTGGGATATTTTCTTGTTTCTTTATTGTTTGTGAAGCCATCCTGCCATTTGTGGAATATTTCTCTTGAGTGCTGTTCATAATTCTAATATATGGCTGAATTCAGCTTGCATATTATCTCACCATTCACAAGAAGGTTGCCCTGATGGTTTCTCCTCTTGAAGTACCTTTATCTGACTGTTCACAGAGGGGTGAGTTAGCAAGAACTCCTTTCTCGATGTTTCGGGAAAGTCTGAGGATTGCTCTTAGTTCTTAAGTACACATAAAATCCTTAGAAAGACCTCCTGGCCCTGCGCTTTTGTTTGGACTTGATTACTGATTTCATCTCCTGACTAGTTTGGCTCTTCTGAACTGACCTTTTCGCTGCCACGTCTCTAGGATTTTGTCCATTTCTTCCGGGTTACCCCTCTTCCCCCAGCCCTCCTGAGTCCTGCCACGTGAGCCAGGCTGGCCTGCTCCTTACCCTCTTCCCTCTGATGCCTGCGCTGGGACCACAGACATGAGCCTCGCTGTGTTTCCTGATGTCCTGCACAGCTGGTCACAGCACAGCACTGTACCCTTTTCATTTAAAAGAAGCATAGTAACATTTCCACTTTCAATTGTCACGATACTGCATATTCAGAAAAACCTGACTACGAGAGACTTAGTAAATCTAGCAAAAATTCATCAGTCTTTTGAATTGGTATATTTAGATAATTTTTTGTTCAGTGTAACTAAAGTACTGTATTTTGAAGAATCAGCATTTCATTTTCTTGATTAATCTCTGTTGATCTGTTTCCTAACACATGTGTCTTTACTCTGATCTTTATTATTCCAAGATGTAAAACTAGAACAATTATTTTGGTTTTTTTTTTAACATTTTTTTAATGAATCTGTAGCTTTAAATTTTCATTTTAGTACATCTATTGCATGTTCTGAGTTAGGGCATGTTGGAAGTTTATTTCTGCCACTAGTCTGTCTTCTCTCTCTCTTTCTCTCCTCCTCCTCCTTTTTCCTCCTCCTGCTCTTCCTCTTTTTTTTTTTTTCTTTTCTCTCAAGGTAAGGTTTCCCTGTGTAGCTCTGGCTGTTCTGGAACTTGCTCTGTAGGCCAGGCTGGCCTCGCACTCACAGAGATTCTTCTGGCACAGCCTCCTAAGTGCTGGGATTAAAGGCATGAGCCACCATTGCTCAACTTGCCTCTAGGCATTCTTAAATTCTCTTATGACTTTGTCTTGATCGTTTGGCCATGGGAAGTAAACTTTTATGTTTCTCTGGACTTTGGAGATGGTGGTATTACACAGTGAAAAATGTTTTATATGCACTAACATCTATAGGAGCATAGCAGAAGAATGGCAAAACAGTATACTTGGAATTGTATAAGTGTATCCAATATAATCTTTAAAGGCACAAATTATTATAAAGAGGCAGGAAAATGTAATGAGAAAACTGCAAAGATGAAAGAAATAGCATACCCTAGTACAAATAATCATTAGATGCAAGTATTTCACGTACCAATTCAAAAGACAGATTGACAGCGGGAATTAAAACATGTGAGCTAATGCATGCTTGTTCTTCCCAAACACAATCATGCAAGCATACTATAAGTAACTGAGTATATGATGCAAACATTAATCAAAGGAAATTAGAAATGACTACAAAAAATGCCAAATGAAGTAAACTTCACAATGAGGAGAACTGCTGAAGAGGGACATTCCCCCATGGCAAGGGGCCAGTCCAGCACGGAAACAGCTAAGCCCATAGGCTCCAGGCAGCACAGAACAGTGACACAGAGCTTCAGAGCTGTGGCACTCACTGCCCGTGGACCCCAGCATGCCTGTTGGTAGCTGAGTACGCCTAGAAGATCAAGCATGTGGAAGAGCTGGACACCAGCAGACCCGTCCGGTGCCCGGGACAGGTGCCCACCTGAGCTGTCCCGGACCTTCACCACAAGGTAAACCTCAGCAAAAGGAAAGGAATTAAAATCGTAGAGTGGGACCTTTGACAGCAGACTCTAACGGCAGAGCAGCAAGAAGAACACAGCAGGAAAAAAGGAGTACCCTGAAGGCAAGAGGGAAGCTATGCATGGCTCCGTGACTAAGCTTCTAAGTTACATGCCCACGCCTCAAAGAGGGAAAGAGGAGAAACAGAAGGGCTGGGTGGGGGGCAGGAAAAAGAATCAATTGTTGTTTGCACGCTTGTTTTTGTTTTGTTTTGCTTTTGAGACAGGGTTTCTCTGTGGAGCTCTGGCTGTCCTGGAACTCGTCTGTAGACCAGGCTGGACTTGAACTCACAAAGGTCACCTGCCTCTGCCTCCCGAGTTCTGGGATTAAAGCCCGTGGCCTGGCTCCTTTTTTAAAAAGTAGGATAGGGTCTCATGTGGCTGATGTCAGGCTTGAGCTTCTGATCCTCCTGCCCTCACTCCTTGAGTGTCAGGGAAATAGGTGTGTGTCACGCCAGCTCAGCCCAACTTCTGACCTTCTGAGGTGGAGGAATCTATATGCACTCAGAAGCCATGCTGCATACTTTGAACTCTGGCCTTCCAGACTAGCTGTGTACCTCACGGTCCACTCTGTGTTTCTAACCAGTACAGCAGCCACGGTTCCCATCAGCACAAGGGCAATGACCAACACTCGGCAACACGTGGGGCGTGTTAAAACAGTGTGACCTCAGCTTTTAGTGTGCGATCAGCTCAGCATGCAACTTCACTGTAAACCCCAGGGACAGATGGAACAAGAGCGTGAGAGAGAGAGACAGAGAGAGAGTGAGAGACAAAGAGACAAAAAGACAGAGATGGAGAGACAGAGACAGGGGAGACACACACACACACACAGAAGACAGAGAAGGCGTGAAAGAGACACCAAAGTATGTTTTATTGAAAAGACAAAGTTCTTAAAAAAAAAAAAAAACTTAAAAAAATACAAAGAAAAATTACCACAGGCAGAAATGAAACTGATTGCTACAGAACTGTAGCCATCTAAAGATAAGAAAGAATACACAAGCAAAACCAGGATGGAATTTCCACAAATGACTTTGACAGCTTGGATGAAAGGGACCCACCGCTAAGAAGCCTGCCCTCCGCCACAGTGCAATGGGTGGTTGAATCACACTGCTAAGAGAACTGAATTTAAAATTCCCCCAAAGGAAGCATCCTGGCCTATTTTACTCAAGGATTTTGTCTGATGTTTAAGAGTGAACACCAGTTCTGTAGTCTGCTCTGAGCCACGTGTCAGGTCCTGAGGACGATGGGGTGGGAATGCCCAAACTCAATGAGTCCACACACGAAAGAAAAGAAATGGAAAGGAAAGAAAGAAAGAGGCAGTGTGCTGTGTCATAAATATACATGTCAGACTCTAGTCAGATAGAAGCCGGCAGCACACAGAAGGGATTATTGTCATGGCTGTAATCTTATTTTCATTTGTAAAGAGAAACTGCATGTACATATGGTTTGCACCAAGATCTTGTAAGACACAGATAGTGAAAAGGTCACCTGGCAAAGCAAGCTAGCCTTCCTCTCTTTCTACAGTTATCCTGGGCATGACAGGAGCAGCTAAGGTCTGGCTTTAAGATCCCAGGTGTGGTTTTCTGCATACCTCCCGTTGTAACGAATGCTCCGGCTTCCTTATCCGGTACACCTGTGATTTCGTGTACCTGCGACTTTGTGTCCTCTGACCTGTCTCAAACTTTGTTCCCACCTCACCATAGCCTCACATTCACGGATACTGAGACCATGCAGTTCTCTTTGTGTTTGAATCAATTGTTCAGTGTTCTCCGGACGTGTCCATGTCCAGACAAATGGCAAGATTTCCTTTTTCTGGGCAGAGTAGGATTCCGGTTTTCATACACTGTGTGTGAATGTAACCCACTCATGCGTTGACCAGCACTTACATTGTTGCGTTGCCTGGAGTGGGCTACCTGTCCTCACCGCCCTAGGTGAGCTCAGGAGAACAACAGATAGTTGTTCTATTATCACATCTAGGGACCTGGCCCTTGTTCCCACAACGGCTTTGCCAATCTACATTCAAACCAGGACAGACAGAAAACAGACTGCACCAAAGGGGGCATGACCCAGGAGTGTAGAGAAGATTCAGTATTTTGGTTAAACCTGAAACTGATTTTGTAGTTTACAACTTAACCCTCTTGGTCAAAGGACACAAACAGCAGATGCATGGAATGAACAGCTAATCTAACCGGAGTACCTGAGCAGGAAGATGCCAGTTGCACGGAATTTGGGATTTAAAAATAACTGAAAGTGTGTGTGGGGGTTGCTAATCACTTGAGAAAGTTGGTCAAGTTTATTATCCATGTCCCCCCTGAACCCCACTCAAGCCGTGTTGGACAGAGGGACGGAGAGGCTGAGGAACTCCAGCCAAAACCTAAGCACAGGGCACCTCACAGTGAGCGGGTTCTTCAGACCGCGAACTCACAGCGAATTCAACTGCGTGGCCAGCGTCTCCACTGGGAATTCAATGGACGGCCTAAAACCAGCCTCTTCCGAACCGTCTCTACCACCCATCCCACCCCTGACTGTCTTCTGCTCTTCAGACGTCAGACAGTTGGCTTTTTAGGGGAGTGCTGACGGGAATCTAATTTCACTCGTTTCCCTGCAATGTCCAGGTCCTCTAGCTTTGCGTGGGAGGTACACCCTCGGCCCACTGCTCACCTGCACTGTGTCGCCTCCAAGCTGCTCGCTCTGGCCGGTTCTGGCTCCATTAATTTATTCTCCCATGCACCAGCGTGAGAGCCTTTCATGTGCTTAGTCAAATCGTGCCTTTTCTCTACTTAAAACCTTTTCATAGCTTCTTGGGGTGCTAGTAAAAGCAGTTTTGTATCTTCCAGAATGTAGAGGTATTTTTATGATTCTTGAGTCATATGCTAACTCATCCCTTCCTATCCCATAAACATTTACACAAATGGCCATGAACTGGGAACTCGGAAAATACTGTTACTGTCGCCATGGGAAAAAGTCTGGCCGTGAGGCTCTGTGACTCAGAACCCGGGGAGGATCCAGCTCAATGCTGGGGCATAGAAGAGAGCTCTGTTTCAGACGTGAAAATGCACACAGAGATCTGTCACACAAACAGGGAGGAGCAGGGAAGGTGGGGAAGGAGAGTAGAGGTGAGATTCAGTGAGGGCCCAACCCTGTGGAGCTGTGAGACCCACACTGTGCTAGTGTAACAGACTCAGATTATGAACCGAGGTAACTTTCGGGAGTTGGGAGTTGGCCTTGGAAGACAGGATAGAGTAGGCTGCATCTTGGCGGGAGTTTATGGCCGGTTACCACACAGCTGAAATGGACAGCAGTGTGTCCGGGAGGGTCATGCCGTGGAGGTGGAGATGGAGGTGGCACGGGGAGAAGGTGGCTAAGGGCTCCCCAAGTTCCTCTGAGGGTTTATAAGAAGAGCAACTCCACAGAGAAGTCAGTGGGCTCAGATTTATACAAGACACGGGTGAGTTCTCTGTGGCAGTGTCTTTATCGGTGTATTCATGTGCCAGTGTGCGCATTAGTGAGGGAGGCTGCTGTTCATCCTTAGGTGGATCCTGGGAATCGAAGTCAGGTCCTTGCAAAGCCGGTGCCTGACCCACCGACTTCCAGCCCTCCCTGCTTCGTTTGCTGAGGGACAGGTCCCTTGGGGTCACTTCTAATTTTGGTTTTAGGAATGTAATAGGAAAATGCACGGTGTGTGTGTGTGTGTGTGTGTGTGTGTGTGTGTGTGTGTGCGTGCGTGCAAGAGAGAGAGAGAGAGAGAGAGAGAGAGAGAGAGAGTCTGAGGTAGAGATTCTTGTTTCATCCATTGTGATCTTACCCACCGTCGCTCACAGTTACCCGAATAGGATGACAGGCCTGTTCCGCCTCTGTCCTGAGGAGGGGCCTGTGGGGCTTGCTGGAACCTGTTAGAAGTTGTGTTTACTTCCAACCGGCAGCCGGCAGCCGTTGGCCTGAAGTCGGGAGCCCGCGCTCTGTCCTCTTGATGCTCAACATTCTGTTTGGTGACGGAGTGGAGAACCTGTCCTGAGCTGCCCCGCTCACTGGCGTCAGGCTGCTGAAACAGCACGCTGGGAGTCAGTGCCTTGTAAACACCAGGCACTCATTTCTCCCCTTCTAGAGGCTGGAAGTCCAAGCCCTGGCATCCGCAGATTCAGGGTTGGTGAAGGCTGCCCAAGCCCCGAGGACCCCTCTGTCCTGTGTGGACGAGACTCTCTAAGGCCCGGGTGCCATTCCGTCAGGAGCTGTGCCCTCTGGTCACCCTAGGAATCACTGCCCCTGTGTGTGTGGATTCCATCCGGTCTCAGCAGAGGCGCTGAGACCGTTGTGGGCGTGTTGGCCCAGCAGCCGGGGGATGGGCTGTATGCACAGAGTGCAGTCTACGTAGCAATACTGCTGCAGCTGAGTGACTAGACACGGTTTACGAAAGAGAGAAAGGAATGACAGTTTGCTCCAAACCTCTCCCCAGAACAAATTTCAAACTTTTTTTTTTTTTCTAAATGGGTCAATGTGACAGATACATTCAGTGGCTGGTCATGCCCGTTTCCTTTTGCACTAAAAGTCAACGGCTCAGAAAGCAAGTTTGCAATCACTTCCTCGGAGGAATGGTGTACTCTGAGGTTCTTAGAATGCAGAGCAACACACCTTGCTGCTGAGCTGTTTTGTCACTCGCTGAATGGAAAAGCAGCCTCACCTTACGCCAGATGTAAGACTGAGTTAATGTAAGGCTCTGAGACTGGAGCCAAACAGAGGGCTGTGTTCACAACTGTTCTTGCTGACTTTGTTGGTGAACAGGCAAAAGAGCCTTCACTGTGCTAAGCCTGAGGTGCACGGCGCAGGCACCCTGATGGTGAAGCCTGAGGATGGCTGTGTGTGCCCAGGGACAGCTTTCCTGGAGGTGCCCTCAGTACTGTTAGTGAGAACCTGGGAAAAGTGTCTCCACTTCCTGCATCATGCATGAGGCTTTCGCACTTTTTCAGTTCTGACCTGAGGAGAGTGTTGTTTCCATCCCCAAGTCAACAGGAGTTTAGATGACCTGCCAGTCTACGGGAGTGTTTTGAGAACCTGCACCCTTTGTTTATCACTGGGATGGAGGGAGGGAGGCGGGCACGCTGGTGCCCACACAGGTGTGGGGCCACAGTGCCTGGAGGGCTGAGCCTCCTGGAAACAAGGCTACCTGCTGCACAGGCGGTCAGTCAGAGGCAGCAAGGTCAGGCTTACGTGGCTGCTTCTCTCTAACAGCCACGTCTCTCGGTGGCGTCTTCTCGCTAACTGTTACTTTACTTTGCACCATGCAGGGCTTTGAAATCGATTACTTCACGTTTAAGTCCAAAACCCTGGACTTTGCCCGAAGGCTCGGGACGCTGCTCTGTGAAGGTCTCCACAACTGCAGTGGTTTGGAAGCTGCATTTAAGGTTGGTTCGTAAGGAGCCCCCAGAAAACGCATAACTTAGACGGTTACACGGAAAGGCCAGGCACGTTCCTTTCTGATGTGGGTAGAGTAGTAACCAGATCAGTCACATTTCCTTCGAGCTCAGCCCACGGATACTGGAGTTTGAATAAGGCACTAGAGATAGTGCAGTTTACTCTGGGAAGGTCGTTTCTGGGACACTGACTTTTGATCTCTTCTGGCATTTACTGTATTTTAGCTCTTATTTCCTCTAGAGCAAGGTGAATGTGTCCAGCAAAATATTGACTCAACAGGAAGCCACACTGAAAAGTTAAAACAAATCTATAATTTCAATAATCCTTTTCTTTTTATTGTTTGCCTATGCTGGCATCATCTGCCTGCTTTATCACTCTGACTGAAACACATAACGACTAATTTTCCCTATTTCACCAGGTGTAAGACCATTGATTACCAGGTATTTGTGTGTCAATAAGAAAAAGTGATGCTAAATTAATTATAATTTCATTGATGGTATAATACATTCTGACATCAGAAATACTGAAGCATGAGAGAATGTGTTGTGAATGAGCTTAATGAAGTGTATGTGTATTAAAAATCATGTGAAAGGCTGGGAATGCAGGCCAGTGGCAGTGTCCACCTGTACGTGAGCGGGTGGGAGGGAGGGAGAGAGGGCAGGGAAGTGGAGTAGTTCTGGAAAAGAAATGCGTTTTGAAAACTCCTGGAGATCCGAAGCTTATGATATGGAAATGGGACAGCATGTTAGAAAAGGTGAATTGCAAATCACATGTAGTTGGTATGAGGTGATATCCCCAAGGGGGGTTGTTTGCCATCCAAGCAGGCACTGTAGGGAACCACAGACACGCTTTATTGAGAATGGCAGAGCAAAGCGATATAGCAGGCAGATTTTCAAGGATGATGTTATTAGATTTTGTCAGCTGAGAAGGACCAAATGGTGTTTGTTTGTTTGTTTGTTTTAACAAAACAAAAATTTTCAGGTAAAACTGAGATGTCCATTGGCCAGAATATATGGTGTGTTTTTGTAGTTTCCTCTCTTTGGTACAATTATTTTATATTTAGTATGTTCTTTTTTTTTCCTTTGGCTAGATATACATAAATATTGTTCTTAGACAAAATGATAGCATTCTGATTCTCATTTAGCAGAGCTAGGCTTTTATTTTTTTTCCTAAAAGAGTTGAATAGTAGTTTTTTCTAATGTCTGTGCAGTGACTTCATATTTATGTTACTGGAAATGAAATTGTGCTCTTTAAGTTTTGTGGGTAACCATAAGAAAGAGCAGTGAACTCTTGGTGTACAGAGCTTCCTAATTCCATTAATTAGCAATCTAATTCACATCACTCTTTGTGCCCACTCACAGCCATTAACATGGGTTATTTAAGCACATGTTAGTTTATTTTCTCAAGCAGTCTTGTCTTGTTGACAAGTGGTTTTTAAAAAGCATTCCACATATTTGTAGCTGACTGTTAAAATGATGAGGTAAAATCCTGCCTTAGGCAGAGCCGGATGGCAGGCTGCAGTGCGCAGCCTTTGTTAGGGTTAGGTTGCCTTGTAGACAGTGGTACTCACGGACGGCCTGAGGGTAACAGGATTACCTGGAATTAGACATGACACACTGTTGGGAGTGTGAGGGCAGGAGAAAATGTGCAGGCCATGTACCCCAGGGAGACGGGATTTCAGCCTTAGGCACAGGCTGAGGAACTTTGACCACAGATTGTTTTAGGAGAGGAATATTTTTGTAGGCTGTTTTGAGCGATAATTAGATGTCTGTTCTTTGTAAAGGAAGCAAAGTGATCACTAGTATTCTGGTGTAAACTGTAAAGCTTAAGAACCTAGAGTGCTGGCATCAGCTGAAAAAAATGAACACAGCACTAATAAATGGATCTAAGATTTGTATTGAGGCACATTGAAATATGTTTTGGAAAAGAGTCCAGAAAAGATTTTAGACAACATAAAATTGAATATGATTCAGTCCAAAATCTGAAGTGGGTTCAGGTACCCACAGGATTAAAAAGTCTTTGAACAAGGCAAACCCAGGCAAACTAATATTGATACTACTTTGCACATTACAGCACAGTTGTGGAAAGCTGAGAGGGAGAGGGGCATTAAAGAGATCTGAAACAGAGTCTTTAGGAGAAGAGAAGGTTGTGGGATTCGGGCTTCAGCTTGCAGGACCAGTGTGAAGGGAAGCTCTGCCACCATAAAGCGGCTGTGTGTCTGGCTGAGGCACCAGGAGCCTATGTGACTGTAGTTCTCATCCTGGAGGCTCAGGACAGCACCACTGCCCGACTCCCTGCTGTCCAGCTCTGCAGCTCCTCTGTGGAGTATTTCTCTGTCTTTCCTTTTGAGGACTCCGGGCTTTAAAGCTCAGCCATGGAGTAAGCAGGATGAGCTCTAATGTGGAAGCCTCTGGAGAATGTAAGGATGTGTGGAAGGAATGCATTTCCAGTTGATGTTGGGGTTCCGTCTGCTAACCTAGGAGGCTAGTGACCACTTGTGAATTCATGGGAACTTCCAACCAACGCAACAGTGGCCTGGAGAAGAAAGTTAGTAATCAACATTTTGCTAGGTAACTGACCATCTGAGTTAAAAATCTTCTGGAGGTTTCTGTTACGTTACAACCGTTATCAGAAAAAGCCAGAATATGTTTGTCTTTGGAGGCCCATGATATAGATGCATTTATATTTTAATTTACATAACTTTTCACTGTGTTATTTTCAACGAGTATAACTCACAGGAATGTTTGCAAAGTTTCTATAATGAAGCTATTTTTTTAATAAAGGCACCCATTACTTCCTAAAAACAAAACAAAAGAACAAAATTCTCTTCATTTTCATGATGCTTTACTTAATTATTTTGAGATATCTCTCAAAGAAAATACCAATATAAGATGCATTATAATGGGCACATTAAAGTCCACATAGTCCAGGATCCCTGTGGGCATCAGCTTTGCATAGCTTGGGACTGCTTTATATTTTCTTATAATTATGTGCCCAGGATCCGTTCAGTTTAGAGCACTGAGAGAGTAATAGCATTCTCAGTGGACAGAATTGGTGCAACAATGTAATACAAAATTACAGAATTGAACGAAAGTTAGGAAATTGTTCCATTCTGAAATTTTTCTGTTTGATATTTTTAGGCTGCAGTTAGCTGCTAGTGATGAAAATAGTATCACCTAGGAGGCTTGGATGGGGAGGGTGGGAGGGGCCAGTGAAGAATGAGACCAGCGCTTTCGTCTAGCTGTTCACTAGCCTGTGAATTTGGGCCAGTGGCTCCCTCCCTGCAGCTCAGTTCTCACAGGGAAGTGTGACAGCTGCTTCTAAGGCCTTCAGGTGTGCCTGGCCCTCGGCACTTGCGAATGCCCACTGCAAACAAACATTACATTCCTATGTGACTTAGCTGCCAAGAAAGCCACATCACGCCACACGTAAAATAATTCACTCCAGAGAGTAAACGTAGCTCACCTTCATGGACGCTGGTGGGGAGCTGGGGAACCTGGGAGTCTTCAGAGAGAGAGAGAGTGGGGCTTCGTGAAGTTGGTGTCACCAGATTGACACCCATCATCACTCTGCCCCACACCCCCTCCACATGCGTCCTCTGCTTGGTAGTGCCTTCTGCCCCCTCACAACCTAAGCTGCGTTAGCTCAGCCAGCCGCAAGCTCGCTCTGAGCAACAGACAACCTGCGACCTCCAACCTCCGTGTCAAAGGAGGCCTCCCCCTGTAGTGTTTCCAGAGCAGCACCGTGGCTGCCTGGGCCACAGTTACGAGTAACTAGATCTTCAGGGCGTGGAAGGGACAGGTCGGTTGTTGTTGTTGGTATGTTTGGTGTAGTTATTGATGGGAAGAAATGCATAACACACATTTAAGTCTGGCTTCTACTTTTATACACACTGAGCCACTTGAAACCATTCCCTGACACCCAGCAGGGGCTTGGTGGCTGTGAGTGCCACTGCCGGTAGGCATTGGCTCATTCTGACCCTACCCATTTCCACGGAGGCAAAGACATGTTATCTAGAATTTGGTTTATTGGTTATGTGAAATTTTAAGAAGACACAAAAATAAGCATTTTGTCTTCTGTGGCACCGTGTGTATTTTACGGCCCTGACTTTGCCTCTAGTAGTGTAAGAAGTTTATTTGGGAAAGTTGTGAGCCAAATCCTTGCACTAAACACTCAGAATTCTTAACCTTTCTTTAACTTTGATTTTTTTTAATAGCTTTTGACCATATTTGGGAATTTTCTAGAGAAACCAGTTGTCATGGAAATGTTCAGCCCACATTACGGCACATTGTTGAACATGTTCAACGCAGAGTTGGATATGTGTAAGCAACTGTATGACGAACACGTCAAGCAGGTGAGTGGGGTCAGAGTTCGCGGTGCCACCATGTTATGTGGGTAATGGCCATCAACCAGAACCCTTTCATTGTGCAAAGACTCGGGTCACTAGATACATGATACAGAGGATGAGGAATCGGTGTCGTTATATATGTCACTATATATGACATTTTATATGTCATTGAGTATTTTTCTGTGCTGGAGATTGGGCCAGAGACCTTCTCTGTGCTAGGAAAAAAACTGCCATTGAGCTGTCCTTCCAGCTGAAGGTTTTGGCTTACTGGTTTCCTTCTGGAGACGGTAACTTGCTTTGGCCCTTGCTTCTTCATGGGCAAAGTTATTAACCACCTTTAATGCCACTATGAAAGGAAATAAACGTCTGTGCCCATGGCTGGAAGGCACCCTGACAGAGCGTCCCTTTTCTTCCTCTTCATGAAAACGCCAACTGCCAACATGCAGATTGAACAAGGACACGAAATTCTGTGCAAGAATATGCCATTCACCTCTGGAAATATTAAGTGGACCAGAATGCTCCTTGAGCGCCTTCAGAGGTTTTGGTCAAGTTTCACATCTCTCCGTTACCTGTGAGTGCTGGGCGTGGTCCGTGGTGGGCGATGCCGACGCTGCCAGTGTCTCCGAGGTCCGGGCAGTCCTCAGATGGGTTAGGTAGCTGAGGATGGCCTTGGAGAGCTGATCGCCGCCCCCACCTCTCAGGCGCTAGGTTGTGGGCACCCGTCACCACACCGGGCTCTGGCTGGTGTTGGCACAGGGAGGTGGCAGCTCCTGTTAGCTCTTGAGGATGTGCTGGCCTGCTCCTTGTTGGTCGGGTCATTACGATTCTGGAATATTTTATGGAATCATAGCTTCATATTTTCTAGTCCATTTATCTTTTAATGTTTCCTTTTCCATTGTTGACTAGAGAGTTTGATTATCCTACTTTCTCTTCCTCAGTCTCCCCTACTTGGTGACACACTTCTCTGTGCTCTTTTTTTAATTCCCTGATAGAAACTGGGAAATCGCTGACACTCACTGAAGTCTTTGGAGTTCCATTGACTCTTTTGTAACTACCTTTTGTCTTTAAGCAGATAAAACTTTAAAGCACTGTGTGGCTTTCATTGCTTCCTCTCTGACCTTTAGAGTGGATGAGCCTGTTCTCTGATGTTAAATAAGCTGAACTCTGTTGATAAACATAAAAAAAGCAGGAGAAACTTGTCGCTGCAGATTTCCGGACAGTCCTGACGAGGCTGCAGTCTGTCAGAAGTATGCTGAAATGACCTCTTTGCTGGATCAGTTTGAAAGTCATGTCTATAGCGAATGGAGAAGAAATGTGGATGAAACCTGTGAATTCAATCTGAATCAGCCCTTGCTTAAATTCAGTGCCATAAATGGCCTTCTTACTGTCAACTTTGACCCTAAGGTAGGACTTTGCCTTTCTAAGTGCATTAGAGATGCTGCCTGTCCTGAGGCCTCCCTAATGGCGGAGAGGTTCACCTCAGCTTTTTAAACTTTGTTTTGGAAAATGGCAGTGGTGTAAGGGTTATGAACTTAAACTCAAGAAAGCTTTTTTTTTTAACAGAGGTTTGTTTTTGTGTGTGTATGTTTGTGTTTGGTTGAACGACCTCTTAGATTCCAAGCAAGCACTCTGCAGTGATCTTATTTACTTGTACCTTATTTGTTAGCAGGTCTTCTCTTTTAGTCCAGGGCATCAAACCCAGGACCCTGTGTATGCAAGGCAAGTGCTCTACCAGTGGAGCCACAGCCATAAGCCCTTCTGTGTTATCCGTTTATTACCGTGTCTCCTATTGATTGATTTTTTGGAGAGCAGGATCTGCCTGCTGCCCAGGCTGGCTTTGAACTCATCTGCTGCCCAGGAAATTCTTTTGTCTCTTGCCTCCTGAGCAGCAAGGGCTACAGTCCTGGGCGCCCATGTCAGGCGCTTCCTCCCTTCCTTATTAACTGGTTAGCATCTTGTGATTGTCACTTTACCACCTGTACTCGCCTGATGGTGAGCCACCGGGGATCGGGTCCGTTTCCTTCTTCTGTGTTCCCTGTTCCAGTTCCTGTCAGGAACTGGGAACTCAGCTGGCTGGTTCCGAGAGCGTTACTGGACCACTTCTGGCCTTTGTAGTCTTAGATCAAGTGTCAGGTTGTTCCAATTTATTAAAATGTGAAAGTCACAGATGAAAAGGAGCAGAGTCTCTTCTGGTTTTGGCTGACAATGTTTTTTCTGTTTGCCATCATTTCTTCAAAGGGAAGATAAGCTTGTGTCATGGTGGCTGAGTTGATGGCAGTTAAACAGTAATTTAAAACATAAACTTCACATTGATACAAAAATATTAACAGCTCCATAGCACCTGGAGGAATAGATTGCTTCTATGGAATAGCTCTTTTGCTGTCTGTGCTGTCTATAAGAAAGGGGCACTTCAAGCCATAATTTTATTACATCTTTTGAGACAGGGTCTCATGGAGCCAAGACTGGCCTTAAACTTGAGATCTCCTGGACTCTACTTCCTTAATGCTGAGATCATAGCCGTGCTCCCCATACGGCTGACTGTGCAGCTTATTATGTAACAAGGACAGTGCAGAAGCCTAATCAGCAGGAGTGTGTGTGTGTGTGTGTGTGTGTGTGTGTGTGTGACTTCAATATGCACGTAAGTAGTAAATATGTGTGTAGATAGGTATGTGCGCGCACACACACACACACACACACACACATATGTGTATGTGTATGTATATATACAGAGACTGACTGACCGTGCATTGATTTTTGTTGTTGTTGTTGTTGTTGTTGTTGTTGTTGAGACAGGAATTCACTCTGTAGACAGGACTGAGCTCACACTCAGAGATCTGCCTGCCTTTGCCTCTCAAGTGTTGGTTGAGATTAGGGGCGTGAGATCCCACGCCTAACCATGCATTCTGTGCGAAACATGCTTTAGACAACCTGTCTCCTAGTCTTTTTGTTTTCTAGACAGGAAAACAAAATTATTCTCTTCTGTTTACCACCCTTAAATTTGCAGGATAGTTAAGGGTAAGCGTCTTTGGAAGTTTCTGTGAAAAAAAAAAAAAAGAATTTGCCAATTTCGGGTAATGAAGAATAGTCAGTATTATAGCCGTGACCACCCAGAGCCTGCCTAGGAGGTGGCCCAGTGGGTGAGAGGATCAGGGTGAACACCCTGACTCGGTTCTGTTTCCCTAAAATAAATACAAGTACCATCATCACCTTTTTTGCTAATAAACACCTAAGAGTCCTTTTTCTGACTTCTATTCTCCCACACCCCCTGCAGACTTAGTGCTGGCATTCCAGTGACTCGGTCACTGTTCCAGGTGGGCGGGAGAGTCTCCCGGATGCATCGCAGATGTGACGTGTTATGAGTTTCACTTTTTTTCTGGAGATTGCAATTATTTTAAAATAAATAGTGAAATTTTGATATAAACATGAAAATAAGTATAAACACAGTTGCTTGAAGTGTTGTAGAGGCAGCTGAGATTCTTGTGGCTTAAGTACCATTGAACCCTTGTGAATCGAATCTGCAGCCCTGTTTTCCCTCTGAGAACCATGTGGGCGTCGGCAGCGCCCACCGTGCACAGAAACCCATTAGCTCTCGTACTATGGAGCCTTCGAATTCCACACTGTTCAGTTTATGGATGAAGACATGCATGGCTTGGGTAGTAACAACGTATATGAAGCAAAACCCTGTCTACTTTGAACCAGAAATGCAGTAATTGCTAGATCACGCTGAAGTGTTTCAAGTTAAAGTCATCTTAATGAAAGGCATTCTCGTTTCTAGAGATTGTTTATCTGAGTGGGGGAGGGAAAGCCAATGCCTGGAGCGTGTGGGGGACCCTGCAGGAGCAATTCTCTCCTGCTGCTGAGATGGTCCATCTGGTTCTGCTGTGACATCGACCTAGGCTTCCCGCGTTCTGTCTCCACGCTCTGGAGTGCTTCCAGCTGCACGCAGGAGCACACCTGAGTTTTCCATGCGACCTAGGGGCTACGCTGAGGTGGTCAGGCCTGCATAGCAAATGCTTCTCCTCACTAGCTCTCTTGTTGGCTGAGAACTGTATTCTTAGAGTATGCAATAATCCCCCATATTCTTGGAATAGCTCGTGGCCGTGCTGAGAGAAGTCAGATACCTTTTGATGCTGAAGAAATCGGACATACCGGCTTCCGCTTTAGGCATTTTCCAGAAAAGGAACACTATTTTAAAGGTCTGTGGCTTTTGATATTTGGTTTCTTTGAGATGAAAATACTTGCGTCTTATTTCTTGTTTGGGAGACCTGTGGCACTTGGTGCCTTTGTGCAGAATCTGCTGACGTACCGGCCTTTGTGTGTCGTGCTTGCTTGCTTTGTCTCGCTCAGCACATTGGGAATCTCGAGCTCCTCGTCCAAGGCTACAATAAGCTGAAACAGACCCTCCTGGAAGTTGAGTACCCTCTCGTTGAGGACGAGCTCAGAGCTGTGGATGAGCAGCTGGAGGCGGCGGCCACGTGGCTGACGTGGCAGGACGACTTCTGGGTCTACATGGAGAAGGTGCAAGTGACCACCACCGAGCTGGAGCGCAGAGTGGCGCAGACGCAGAGCAACGTGCGAACCATCCAGCAAACCATGCAGGCCTGGGCAGAGTGGCCGCTGCTGCCCCGCAGGGACCCCAGAAGGGAGGCTGCCTTGAACTTGGAAGACAAGGGGGACCTGTTTGCTAAAAAGTACAAGCGGATCAGAGAAGACGGCCATAAGATACACAGCTTGGTAGAGGTAATGGCTTCTGACGTGTCAACTGATAGAGGTCTTTTTATTTAGTAAAGAGAAAACAAAAAGCTAACTGTAGGTCATGCCTTAGTGAGGTAATGGATGGTTTTGACCGACTGTAAGATGGAACAGTCTTATTTGCCTGTGATTGTGTAGCTCACCATTCCTCATTCCTGAGGGAGAGAGATGTGAATATGAGGTGCAATGACCAAACTGAAAGGGTGCAAGCAGGCTCACTCTTTGTCCCAGCTGATCCCATTGGCTGCTGTTTAATCCTCCCGCTTGTTTGTTTTCATGATCTCAGGATGGCAGCCACAGTTGCTCTGCTCCCAAAAATACATCTGGGTTTCTTGGAGCTGGAGAGATGGTTCAGTGGTTAAGAACATTTCCTGCTCTTATAGAGGATCTGGGATCAATTCCCAGCATCACACGGCAGCTCACAACCATCTGTCATTTCAGTTCAAGGGATCCAACACCCTCTTCTAAGCTTGGTGGGCACTGCGTGTATGTGGCACACATCTGTTCATGAAGGCCAAACTCCTCTACTCAAATAATTCTCTCTCTGCATGCATGTGTGTGTATATCTATATGTAGGTTTGGGTTCTTCAAATTATCAGTGAGCAATGTCCTAGGGTAACCAATTGAAAACTAACCCAAAAACAAAAGGGAGAAGCATGCACTAAAGCAAACGAGGAAAACCCATCAGATAAGGTATCATGCTGGCCCACCCAAGCATTGCTGTGACATTCAGGATCACTGATGAGGAATTTGTGTGGTGAATGGTAATGGGGGAAGCATTTAGAGGAGACCATGTCTACATAGTACAGGTTTGCTATGGCGAAGACTTTGAAGGGATGGGAAGATGGCAGCCAGCGACTTTGTGCTCAGAGCTGCTTCTGTGAGTGTAAGCCACAAGGGGAAGGACGCAGGGGACAGAGCCAGCCAGGAGCTGAATGTCCTGATCCGATGAGAAACGGTGGAGCTTGGGTTGTAGGGACTGATGGAGACTATGGAGTGAGAATGACAGGGAAAGTGCCTCCTGGGAAGAGAGGTCCGGGGGACTGTATCGGCCTTAGCTCGGCCTCTGCAGTTTTAAACAGATCTGTCTGGCAAACAGACATCCTAGAGTGTGGCGGCGTCCGTGTCAAGGTTTGCCGGAGATAGTCTTACCCGTTAGTGCTGATGAGTACTGGGATGTGTTTTGAAGGAAGAGACAAACTTGCTGTAGGGTATCAGGGAAGTCAAGGTTTCAGGTCTGAGAAGATGGAAAAGGAGGCTTCTCTGAGACAGCGAGAAGCAGTTAGAATAGGTTTTGGAGAAACAGGATTTGGACTGGGGAGTGTTTGGTTGTCAAAGACTTTGATGCAGGTGACACTAGAAATGTCTTGTGTTTAAGGTGCAAGTTCAGGAGGATAACACAGAATTGGTTGTGTGTGTGTGTCATCTATCTATCTATCATCTATCTATTGTTTATCTATCATCTATCTATCTATCTATCTATCTATCTATCTATCAATCAATCTATCATCTATCTCTCTCAAGAGTAAGTAGGAATGGGTTGTAGGTTGTAGGTGGGGAAGAGGTCCAAAGGCTAGCCTTGCAGTACTCCATGAGGTGAGGGATGAGATGGGATAGTGCTGTCCTCACAAGAGCAGGCTGGGTAGAGAATGGAGGAAGGGGACCACGCTGTGCAGGAGATTCTAGGAGGAGCCTGGGTTCTGCTTTCCCTACATGTGTAAAAGTCCATCTTTTGAATGTGATGATGCAAAGCATTTCTGGTGTGACCAAAGTAGCAGAAGTGCCCGGCCTTGGAAACAGGAGACTTTGCTTATTTCCAGTCCTGCACCAGTGTGACCCTGAATGTGCCATGGACATTTTTTCATATTTTCATTAGACGACGGAACAGGATCGTCTTTAGGGTTTTCCCCTTTTGCTCTTGTATCCATGCTTTTGCATTCTAGTGACCTTGAAAGAACAAAATAGTGCCCTCAGAAGGACACAGGGTATCTCTTTATTTCCATAACTGCCCTGGATAGCAGAATTGAAGATAGAGCAAGAGCTACAGCATGTATAAGGAATATATCAGTTCCCAAACACTCCCACTTCCAGAAGCATTTGGGAACGGATATATTCCTAGCCTGTATTTGAAGATAGCAATGTCCATATTAATTTTTCTTGTGAAGGCTACTTTTTGAACGTATGTGGTGTACGAGCTTGATGTCAACATTGTTGTAAAATCCTGCAGCAGTACTTGCTATCTCCTTCAAGGTTCTGTAGCCTTAGGTTTGAATGTCAGCACCATGCACAAACCTGCAGTCTTCTCTTCAACAGCCGCTCTGGTGGCAGGCTTTGCATTCATGTTGGGTACCATTAATCCCATTACTGCTTTGCTTGTAGGAGAACCAGAAGCTCTTCAGAGCTGATCCTTCCATGGATTCCTGGAAAATTTATGTGGAATTCATTGATGACATTGTGGTGGAAGGCTTTTTCCAGTCCATCTTGCATGACCTGGACTTCTTCTTGACCAACACGGAGAGACAGCGAAAACCTGCACCGTTTTGTCAAGCACAGATGCTCTTAGTGGCCCCAGACATTGTGTTCAGGCCTCCGCTGGAAAGAGAGGCTGGGGATGGCGTCTACGACCTGGTGGAGGAGATGCTGTATGCCAGCTTCAGAACGTCTGCCCAGATGGGGCGTGTGGCGGCACACCTGGACGTCCCCAACTACCAGGTAATCTCCCAGGACCCAAACGGGGATGAGGAGGAGCCCCTCCGATGTCAGTGAAGGCCACAGGTTTGGTTTGGTTTGGTTTTTTCTTTTTGTTGAAGCCTCTCCCTAAAGAATTGCCTTGAATAAGGCTGTGGCGGGGTTCCCTGGATGAGGACACGCATTTGGTTCCTCCCATTTAGACCGACATGGATAACATGTTGGGCCTGGCGGAGGTCCGGCAGGAGATAATGAATAGAGTGGCCGATGCCATCAGCAAAGCCTTGGAGTTCAGAAGTTCTCTGGAGACCTACGCTTACCTCTGGGTGGATGACCGAGCAGAGGTCCTGAGGCACTTCCTCCTGTACGGCCATGCTGTCCCATCTGAGGAGATGGATGTGCACGCAAGCGAAGGCATCCTGCAGCCACCAACTCTAGAGCAATTCAAAGAGCAGGCAAGGAGACTCCACAGCGCTTAGTTCTGGTGCTGGCCTTCGTGGAGTTGCTGTGGAGTTACTTCTTTTCTAATCTTGCAGATCGACCTGTATGAGGCTTTGTATGTTCAGATAAGCAAGTTTGATGACTTCCAAGTGTTCAACAGCTGGTTCAAGGTAGACATGAAGCCTTTCAAGCTGAGCTTGCTCAGCGCGATCAGGAAGTGGAGCTGGACGTTTCAGGAGCATCTGCTGAGATTTGTTGTCAATAGGTAACCGCGACCTTTGTGTTTAAAATGGGACAAGCTTAGGACAAATGTTGGCTGGTGGGCTGTGAAGACAGCTCCATCAGGAACGTTCTCGTCGTATGAGAGCGGAGACCCAAGTTCAATGTCCTGTACCTACATGAACACAGGGTGTGGTGGACTATGCTTGTAGTTTCAGAGGTGGGAAAGTGGAGACGAGGAAAGCCTGGGGGCTCTCTAGCTGGCCAGCCTAACCCAGTATGCTCCAGGCTCCACGAGAGACCCTGGCTCAAAATCAAAGCAAAGTAGGTTGCATGGATCCTAAAGAATGACACCTGAGGTTGGCCTCTGGCCTCTGTGTGTCTACCCACAGTCTACTGGCTTGTAGTTGATGAATTAGTTCCAAGAGTATGTGTCCCGCTAACTTTAGAATAAGGGTTCTTTCAAGCCTTGTCATCCGTGAATGAACTTGAGACCCTTCTGTTGGGTGAAAGGCAGCAAATGCAGTAGGTCATATACAGCAACACTGCATTTACATAGTGTCATCATAGGTCACCCACACAGACAGAGACTGGGAAGCAATTGCCAAGGCCGGAGACCTGGTCTGGGCATGGAGTGCAGGAGGAATGTGGGAAATGGCATGCATTGTTCTAGCTTGTTCTAGCTTCCTGCTGTGGTGAGCAGCCTGCTCTGGACTTGGCATGGAAAGCTAGATGTTTGCATTAACCTAGCTTTTGCACACATGTGTCCATACAGTCTGAGTGAGCTGCAGGGGTTCATCAAGCAGACAGATGCAGGACTTCAGAGACAGCTGAGTGAGGGCGACCACAGTGGCCTAGTGGACATCATGGGCCATCTGCTGGCTGTCAGAAGCCGGCAGAGAGACACTGACGAGCTCTTTGACCCTCTGAAACAAACCATCATGCTGCTGGAAAGCTATGGCCAGAAGATGCCTGAGCAAGTGTATGCCCAGCTGGAGGTAAGTGCCCATGGAATCATCACGGTCGCCAGTACCTGGGTGATTCCTGCAGCCAGGTCTGTTACATACCCTTGTCCCAGCATGAACTGCAGATTTGTGGTACAGGCAAAGAGCCTGAAGCTGAAAGAGATTACTTTTTCCAGATCACAGACGTACAAATCCAGGCAACATTCATCTGTGCGTGCTTCGTAAGAAAAATATTCTTATCCACTGTGGCCCTGTCCTTGTCACTGGGTGGTTGACGACCTCCCAGCATTTCATTTTCATGTGTGCAGAATGGCCATACGCACAGCTCTCTGCACTCCCAGTGGCCCACAATCTGAGAAAATACATCATGGGCATGACCATAAGGAATAAAAAGGTGGAGCCTGATCTGGATGGGAAACTCCCTGTGTTTTCCCATTAGGTTTCTGTTTCATGCTGCATGTGCTCTGGAAACGTTTGGTGGCTGGTGTGTGCCAGAGTATGGGCAAAGTCTGTCTAATTTTAACTGAATTTATGAGCAAAAAATAAAATCTTAGAGCTGAGCCTCTGTTGCTGTGTGTTTTGGAGCTCTGGAGATGGTTGGGGTGGGCTTTAAATGCCTTTGTAAATGTAACCAGCAGATGCGTTAACCAGAGCTAGCAGCCGCTACATTAGCCAGAGCTAGCCCCGAGTTCTGTTCGTCTGCTTTAGTAGTGGTCAGAGCATACCACTCAAGCTCAGATTTGTGTATACATGTTAGCGTGTGTGTGTGTGTGTGCGTGCGTGCGTGTGTGCGCACACCTGCGCAGAGGCCGGGCAGGACATGAGCGGTCCTGCTCTTTCGTTCTCTACCCAAGTCCCCTGAGATCCAGCCTTTCACGAGACAGCCAGGGAGCTCCCTGACCCCCTTCCTCCATCCCCGACAGCTGAGGGCGCAGCTGTGTGCCGCTCCCAGCCTTTTGGCTGGTGCTGGAATCTGGACTCGGACCTTACACTTGCCTGGCAAGCTCTCTCACTCAGGAGTTGGGTCTCCAGCTACAGCGCAGGGTTTTCAGAACTGTGAGATCGGTGCGTCTCTATCTGCCTTAGCAAACTAGGTAAAACTTAGAATCCTTTTCCTTTTCGGTGAAATATCTCTTGTGAGTTACTTTATTGTTTTATTTGTCTACGTTTGCTATTTCCAACTTATTTCCGTTATTTCTTTCTATTGGCAACTAAGCTAACATGAGAGGAGTGTTTTAGATGTACTATTAAGTAAGATTTAGTGTAATCACCGTTCTGTTCAGTGCCACAGCCAAGCTCCACTCTTCAGCCCGGGGCGACCTTTTGTCTCTGCGGACTTACTTTTTCTTGGTCACGTGACGCATAGCCTGCTGTATCTGGCTTCACCTGATGTGACGTTTTTGAAGCTATTCACTTTGTAATGTCATCAATATTTTGTTCCTTTTCGTGTCTAAGTGATGTCCCACTGCCCACAGCACACTGCTTGCTCGGCCAGCTACTGATGATGTAAGATTGCCTTCATCTTTGCTAGTGGGAATCATTTGGCTTTGGACATTGACATGTGGATATTTGAGTATCTGTTTTCATTTCCATCTGGCATGTACTCAGGAGTGGACTCGCTGGGTCATATAGTAGTTCTATATGTGACTTTTTGAAGAATTACTAAATTGGTTTTCACACTGGTGGTGCCATTTTATGGCTTTCATTTTGCTTTGACAGGATAAAATGCACCAATGTATTATTACAAGTGCTCTTTGACCATAAGAGACACAGAGAACTACTGTGTATGAAGTATTGTAAATTATATGAAACTATCTTAAGGTGCGGATGGGTGAGATGACAAGCTGGGCAGACGGCTGCGGAACACGGGAGACCAGACAAGCACAGCAGCCCCTGCCACACGTTTTTACTTACTTAGTTTTTACATTGGTTTTTTTCAGTGTGTGTTGCGGGTAAAACTCGAATGGAGGTCAGAGGAAAACTTTCATGATTTGGTTCGGGTCCTGGGATCAAACTCGGCCATCTCACGGCCCCTGTAATTCTTCTCCCAAGCATAACTTTCGGGTATTCTTTGAGTCAGATCTTGGACCTTGCCATACACCTCACAGAGAAGCCGGTTATGACTTAATTAATCACCGAGGGGAACTATCGATGTCCTCCAGAATTATAGTATGAACCTTGACTCCCTCAGGGTTTGATTATATTGAAAGTAGATTCTCAGTGTTTCTGAAGCAGGCTGCTGACAGGCGATCAGGAGAAAACTCAGTTGGGTTGTGACTGACTGACATGGGCAGTTTAGAGACGTGTCTAATAATGTTACAGACATGTTTTAAATGCATGCAAATGTGTGAGCACCTTGCATGTGCTTTTGTTCCTGGGAATTCCAAGCCATTTCAAGGTCACGGGCATTTCCCTGCAGTAAGGTGGCCTCCAGATGCAGCCGTCCATAGTCTCTTCTCTCCTGGGCATTTCTGTTCTCATTTTAACTCAGTTTTTGCTACACCCCCCCCCCCAGCTGACGGGGCGGCTGCTTGAGCTCCCTCCTTCCTCCTCACACCCCATCTGCAGTCTACCCTGCAGTACAGCAGTGTTCTAATCCAGTCTCTTTACCCCGGCCCTCCCAGCCCTCAGCTCCTGTGCCCCACCTCAGTGACCTCCCCCCACCTGGATGCTGTCCATTAGACTTGTGAGATTTGGTTTTTCAGAGAGTGTGTTTGCATCAGGTGAAGGGTTACTTAGAATCTGCAGGTGCGGGGCAGGTCTGCCATGTTCAGGGATGGTGAGAGGCCAGAGCTGTCTCCCGCAAGCCTCCCTGGCTTCCCAGCATGGCCTCTAATGGAAGGCAGAGGTGTGCTGGCTTTGGTTGTGCTGCCGTTACTGTTTGCGATGTGCTCTCACATACCCCAGTTGGGCCTTGACTCCTGTTAGTGAGGCTCACTTTGAACTTCTTTCACCCCCACAACTGGCCTCCCCTTCCTGAGGCGCTGGGATTATAGGCAAGTAATGCCATGCTGGGGATAGGACCTAGAGCCACAAGATGCAGGGTTTTGGTCAAAGATGGGAGAAAAATGTTCTAGAGCCGAGTCTGTGGGTTCCTGAGTTGGACGGGCTCCTGTCACGGCACTCTATGGCTTCCTAACTGAACTGACCCTGTGGCTGGCTGCTTGGCTGCGGGACAAGAGGACCGTGTGACTTGGGAAGTGTTCTGTGCCGTCTTGGTTCTCTTTTGTGAGACTCGGTGCTGATTGAAGTCGAGGCAGGCGCTTTGCCTCTGCACACGCTCTGCACACATGCACTGAGGCCTAAGCACAGCTCGCTTCCTAGTCAGCCGTTCCTGGACTGTTCAGTGCCGATGGAGGGGCGCTGGGCGGAGGCTTAGAGCTCTGCAGTTTAGCTCAATAGGTGCCGCCGCCGACAAAACGAGTTCAGTGCTCTTGGGCACAGGGCTGCTTCTCCATGGCAGCCACATGCCATGATCGGCAACACCTGTTGGCGCTGTGGGCAGGGGCAGCATGGAGGTGGGGCCTAGCTGTGTGCTGTTGGCGCTGTGGGCAGGGGCAGCGTGGAGGTGGGGCCTCCGATGTTCGTTGTTGGTTTGCTCAACACCAAGTAGGAAGTGACCTTCCCTTCTTTGCCTCTTAAGTTCCTTCAAGAAATTCCTCCTTGCCAAAAATGAACCAACTTCAAAGCCAAAACTTACCATCATGAGCCAGCCCAGAACCCTGCAAAGGATGACAAGGGGATGAGATAGTCATATGTAGCTTTTTCCTACTCAGGACTGGAGTTTCAAAGTAACCTTTTGTGTTTGTTTGTTTTTTGAATTTTTAAAAATAAACTTTCTAAATTGCTTAAGGTGCCTGACTTACATTTCAGATTTTTAGAAACCAGTAAAGTCATGCCCAGGGCACTTTAACTGTGTGTGTGTGTGTGTGTGTGTGTGTGTGTGTGTGTGTGTGTGGTGTGCATGCGCAGATAGGCATGAATGTGGAAGTTAGAGTTTGATGATGGGTATTTTTCTTAGTCTTTTTTTTTTTTTTGAAACAAGGTCTCTCACTGAATCTAAATCTCACCCATTTGGCCAGCTGGCTGGCCACCCCCAGGAATTCTGTCTCCGTGCCCTCCGCATCCGCAGGATGACAGGTCCACACGGTCGCACCTCGCTGAAGGTCGGGACTCAGGAGTGCGCACAGCGAGTGCTTTGCTGCCTGGGCCCTCCTCAGCCCACACAGCTCTTTAAGTTTATCCCGTAACAGCAATGTGATTTGGAGATAAGTCTTTATTTTGAAACATTTCTGCCAACTCCAAGATGAAAGCAGCTCTGGTGGCTGAAGGGGAGAGGCCCGGGCCCTGACCCCTTTATCACTGTGCTATAACTTGGCTTTATTTGCACAACTCACTTCAGAAGATGTCTTGACTAAGAGTAAAGAAATGGGAATTATCTGACCTCAGGTGGTGGAGTTGTTTCAGAAACTGGAGTGATGGCCAATGTACCTTTGTTTGCCAGGAGTTACCTGAGCAATGGGAAACCACCAAGAAGATTGCAGCCATGGTCAGACAGGAAGTCTCCCCGCTCCAGAATGCAGAGGTCACGTGTATACGGAAAAAGTGTGTGTTGTTTGATGTGAGTTAGTTTCTGGGTTTGTGTTTATTTATTGTCAAGGGAAGTTTGGCACGTGTAATTGGAGCTCTGTGACTGACACTTTTTCCCCCCCGAGCAGGAAAAGCAAGCAGAATTCAGAGACAGATTTGGAAGCTACGCCCCTCTTGGGTTTAAGGCAGAGGACCCGTACTCGGTGCTGGACAAGGTAACTCGCCCTCGTCTGAGTGTGCGGCAGTGGCCTGTCAGAAAGGGCTCTCCTTTCCCTGTGTTAGGTTGTTTTAAATGGTGTCTCCTCCAATTACCGCATCATGAAGATAATGCCACACGTGAAGATAACGTAGGAATACATGGAGCTCTTCCCACACGTCAAGAGTGTCTTCAGCCTTGGAGGCACAGGCCTGAAACCCTGCTGCCTGTGAGCCTGAGGCAGGGCCGTGCAAGTCCAGGCTGGCCTCGGCTGAGGACTGAGTTCAAGGTGTCCCACCTCAAAACAAAAAGTGAGGACGGGACACAGATCAGCGCAAACACAACTCACCTGGTTTCTGGGGGAAGTCTTGAGTTCAAGTCCCAATAGACATATAAGCATGCGTGTGGGGACACATACACACAGTAAGAAGGGGATAAAAAAAGGATGTTTTAAAGCATATTCCATTTTAATTACCATGGCAGCTCGATGAGACAGCTTCATTTTTTCTCCTTCCAGATGAGAAAATCAGCGTATAGTGACTTTTTTTCCTGCAGATTACAGCTCACAAATTTCACAGATACAAGTTCAGCTCTGGCTATCTTAATCTTTAAGGAGATCAGCAATGCTGCTCTTCCCGTGTAACAGCTTTCTCCCGTTTTCCAGTGTGGAGGCTGGTGTGGGGCTTTGCCAGTAAATGCCTGGTGAGCGATGCTGCCTGCGGCCAGTGGAGTGTGGCTGACCCCTGGAAAGCTCGTTCGCCTGGTGTAAATATTGCTGCGTCCCCCAGAGTTCATTTTTCATTACACGAGTCACTTCAATCCACATATGATTCATAGAAGAATTGAAAGGATTCTTCTATCTTTGTGTTAGAAAAACACTTCAGGATCTCATCATAGCAGCCCAAGGGGTACAAAAATGCCCCTGTGAGGGTGAGAATGTTTCCATTCGGGGGCTGGTACCCTTTAGGGTTCTTCCGTGGGCTCTGTCTTCATGCTTGGCATAGTATTTACCTCAGAATGGTGTCCAAATTGACTTAGCTCATTATGCATTTTCCATATCTGGCTTTGAGCTGAAACTTGTTTGCTTTGACACTGTTCAGAAAACACCACTCTGGAGTCTTCTCCGTTTGGCTGAAGAAAGTTAGTTTATATTCATTGAAAAGGGGTAAGTTAGCATATGTTAATAAAGAATTGTTAAAGGACTGTATAAACTCCAGGTGGTCTGAGCAGACTGTGGGTGAGAAAATGCTTTTTTCTACTTGACTCACCAATATGTTGTGGGCAAACATTTATGACAGATACGTATTGAATCTTACCGTTTCCACACAAACCGCAGCAACTTATAGTTGCATGTTTAGCACTGAGAGGTGCTTATCCTATGCCTTTCAGGATGCGTGGCAGATACTTCAGTAGCACAGGGCTGGGTTGCCTTTCTCTTGTCGTTCTTTGGCTGTGTTGGCTCAGCTTGTTAATCTAATACTCTGAGATCAGACTCAGCCAGAGGCATGCATATTCTTGTTCAGCAGTGACATTGGGATCTTCCACCTTAGGCTTCTCACCCCAGACGGAAGCCACCGACCGTCCAGGGAAAAGGGGTGACGGACTGTGACGTTCCTTCCTTCCTTCCTTCCTTCCTTCCTTCCTTCCTTCCTTCCTTCCTTCCTTCCTTCACTCCTTCCTTCCCTTTCTCTTTCCGTGATGAGATTCCATAGTAAAGGCCTGGGCTTTGTGCAGAGCTAAAGATGGGGAATTCTTCAAGACAAAGGCTGTTGGCTTTGAGGAGCGTGCAGGCTGTGAGGAGTCCTCTTGTATAAAAAGTTGCTGGATGCATCACAGATATGCAATTGTAAATTTGGTGCTGTGCTCAAAGAAAGGGAGAGAAATCTCTTATCAGCAGGATAGAGCATTTGCGAGGAGGTTGAAAGTAGAGGAGGTGCCAAAGCTAGGCTGCTCCAGGGACTCATGAACACACTGGAACACACGGTAACGTACCAGAAGCCTGCAGCTTTTAGGTGGACACTTTTGCCACAAGTAGATGTTTGTATCAAAACAGATCACAAGCTTGCTGAGGAAGCTCTAGGCAAGTGCATCCAAAGTCTAAAACCATCCAGGACCTCTGAGCTTCCTGTTGGCCCTTGCTAAGCCTCAGAACAAAGTTAAGGAAGAGGAAAGGGTCCTCTGGGGACCTATAAATATGAGGCTGTTGTCATAAGCACATATTCCCTTTCCAGCCTCTCCGGGATTACAGACTTTCCCAGGCCGGAAATAGAAGTGTCCATAAGTAGCTCCTTTCAGAACCCAGTAGCAGCAAACTCAAATCTCTGGAGAAGATGGTCTCAGTCTTGATCTAGTGCCCTCATGGGAGCAAAACCAAAGCAAGTCAAATACTAGCGAGCCATAAACCAGTACAAAACCAGCTACCTGGGAAGCCGCAGAAGCCCAGGTGCAGGGCCATGCAAACATTTTCAGATAGTAGAAAGAAAATGAGCATACTGGAATAAAAAATGAGCCGTGCTCAGTTTTGAGTATCAAAATGATGAGGTGAATTTGGGAAAAGAAAATTACAGTTGCTTAAGACCTAACTCAGCAGATAGGAGAGTGAGCTGGTTACATTTGGAAAAAATGGTAAAGTGCATGTTAGGTTGGAAGAAATGACTCAGAATCCAATAAAGAGGTACAAGGAAGTAGGGAATCAAGGGGAAGACACTCTGTCGTACCTAACTCTAATGTCCTAGAAAGAAAAACAGCATGAGGCTAGATTGAGGCTTCTCTACAGCTGGACAAACGTGAATCTGTGGATTCAGAAGCTGAGTAAGTCCCAGCTGGGGTAAGTGAAAGTTTTGTCTGGTTCTTCGCAGGGAACTGCAGAGTACCAAAGGCGCAGGTAAAGCCAGGCAGGCAAAATGTCTCTCAGCAACAATGGGGACATCTTCCAACTCCTGAGTCAGATCGGATTTCAGTAGGAGGGAAACTGAGGCACACTAGATTTCAGAACATTCGAGTGAACTCACTGCCCAGAGATGGCTGAAGGATCTCCTGCTGCCTTTGCCCCCAGGAAACAGGACAGCAAAGTCAAATGTCACTTCCAGGACAGACCTCGCTCCACCAGACCCTGGACGGCAGCGTGAGCAGAGTGAGGGCTGGGGTGCCAGTGGCCTAGGAACGACAGCCCAGGAAAGCTGAGAACTGCTGGCACAGACCAGAGCACACAGGGCGTAAAAGCTTCAGCACGAAGTGCTTGTTTTCGTAAAAAACATGACTGAGCAAGAGTTTCTTCCAGCAATAGTTATCCTATAGTGTTTTTCTCATCGCTGTGACACAGTATCTGACAAGACCAATGTAAGGAAGGGTTTGCTAGGGCTCAGTCTGGGGGTGGGTAGAGGCAGGACCGGCACAGAGCCAGGAGTGTGGGGCGTCTGCACACAGAGAGCAGTGATGCCCTGTGGCTGGCCAGCTCGCCGCCTCCCTGTTCAGCCCACGGGATGTGCCACCCTGCTTAGGGCAGGGCTTCACCTCAGGTGTCCCAGTCTAGCAACTCACGCCCACAGGACTGTCTTCTTGTTTGTTTTCAAATGTGTTTGTTTTTTAAGTACAAAATTTCCTAAGTCAGGTCTTCTGAGGATCATATACAATCACAAAGGCTAAATTCAAACTCTCCTTGTTAGAAACAAGTCTGAAACGAGTGAGGGAGGTTTGGAAGAACGGTCTCCGGCATTTCTACTCACCTAAGGAAGCAGTGCTGTGTGGGTGCACACAGCACAAGGCTTACACACCTTCCTGTTTCAAGGCATGACATCTACACTGGAGAGAAGAGACAGGAAGTCACTTCAACAAGTGAAAAGATGGGTGTAAGCACGCCCCGTCCACCAGGGTACAAAGCACACTGGGCGTGGAGTCCACCACTGCCAGCACCTGGCCTTCAAACCATCTCCTTTATCAAATAATCAGACTGAGGCCACGCCTCGCTCCTCTGTGCTCAGATTTTCACTAGTTTACAAGTAAATCTGAAGTCCTCTGAAGCTACCTGAGTACCTCGTGCCAGGAAGGGGAATGCCGTTTATTTGGCTGCAGGAAAGGCAGGAAGAGCTCCAAGAGTGCAAAAAGTGAGAAGTGATAGAGGGATGAGTGAAGGTGGGCAGCCGCTGATGACATTGTCAGCCAGCCATTGGTGGCGCAGCGGTCCCAGGATGGCGCAAGTATTCAGCTGAGGTCTACACTGGAAGATGTGGGTTGTCTTCTAGATCTTATAGATTACCAATCTTGTCAAGATGACAGTATGAACCGCCTCAGTGACGTCAGTACCAAAATGAATCACTAGGAACAGAAACAAAAAGTAAGTAGGATTGATTAGGACCTGGTGTGGCAGCTCACCTGGAGGACATTTAAAATGCGCGGGAGGATGCAGATGTCATATGCAAATGTGCTATTTGATGGAGGACTAAGTGTATTCAGATTTGGGGCCTAGGGCGGGTTCGGAAGCCAGTCTCCTGTAGGTGCGGACGTACAGCGGACTGTGCAGCTGGCCATGCAGCTGGCCAGTGTGCTGACACTTAAACATCTCTATGAGGGCATGAACGCGTTCTCACTACACCAAAAACAAAACAAATATGTATGTTAAGAAGATGCATATTTTCAAACATGTACACGATAAACATAAATATTTCCTTGTTAAAACTTAAAATTGATGGATCATAAAAAGATCACATGTTGATTTTTAATGTTAAGAAGAAAGAAGAAAACTAAAGAAATTCAGTTGTTGGATTTGGGGAGGAAGACAGAAGGGTGAAACAGAAAACAAATTTGGTTCTCTTTGCAAAGTTAGTCACTTTCTGTCACATTGCAGCCAAAACAGGAGAAGCACAGGAGAAGTAGGTTGCAGAAACAGCAGGGGAGGGGGGAGGGACCTGGGGTGGCTGCTTCCCTCTCCTCTCTGTGCTACCCAGTCTTCACTGTGTGGACTTGTCCATTAACGAAAGTAAAATGAGAACTTGCTCATCAAAACGGGAAACCAAACTAGTTACCACTGGATGCAAAACAGTAGCTTTTCCGTGTGACAGGATAGTACATAGTGGATCTTGGCAAAGGCCAAGATTGGGTGAAATTCAAACACAGGTGTGTGTGAATGAATGTCCTCTGGGTGCTCTTGGGAATGTGTGTTCTTGAGTGTTTTCGGAGCAGTTTTGTTCCTTCTTCCCTCTCTTCCCCCCTCCCTTCTTTCTTTCCTCCTCCTCTCCTTCCTCCCTCCCTCCCTTCTTTCCTCCTCCTCTCCTTCCTCCCTCCCTTCTTTCCACCTCCTCTCCTCCCTCCCTTCTTTCCTCCTCCTTCCTCCCTCCCTCTCTTCTTACTTCCCTCCTCCTCTCTTCCCCCTCCCTTCTTTCTTTCCTCCTCCTCTCCTTCCTCCCTCCCTTCTTTCCTCCTCCTTCCTCCCTCCCTTCTTTCTTCCTCCTTCCTCCCTCCCTTCTTTCCTCCTCCTTCCTCCCTCCCTTCTTTCCTCCTCCTTCCTCCCTCCCTTCTTTCCTCCTCCTCTCCTCCCTCCCTCTCTTCTTACTTTCCTCCTCCTCTCTTCCCCCTCCCTTCTTTCTTTCCTCCTCCTCTCTTCCCCCTCCCTTCTTTCTTTCCTCCTCTTCTCCTTCCTCCCTCCCTTTTTCCCTCCTTCCTTTTTTCCTCCTTTATTCCTTCCTTCCTCCCTCCTTCCTTCCTCCTTCCTTCCTCCTTTCCTTCATTTCTTCCTTCTTCCTTACCTCTTTCCCTCCTTCCTTCCTTCTTTTTTCCTTCTTTCCTTTTTTCCTTCCTTCCTTCCTTTCTTCCTTCATTCCTTTTTTCCTTTCTTCCTTCCATCCTTCCTCCTTTCTTCCCATCTTCACAGTGTCTTACCCTGTGGCCTAAGCTGACCTTGAACTCTTAGTGATCCTCCTGCCTCAGCCTCCTGTATGCTGGGGTCATTTCTAGAAAGCATTGCTCACATCTAACATTGTTTTCCTTTTTTTTTTTCCCCCCCTTTTTTGGTTGTTTTTGTTTTGTTTTAGACTAATCATTAAAAAGCTAATTTCTGAAATGGAACCTCCCTTGTCCTTGAACAAAGTCCCAGCTGCACAGTGAAACCAAGAAGTCAAAAGCACTCTTCAGTCTGCCAATACTTAAACCAGAGCTTTTACTTAAAATTTCACAGTTTGGACACTGCGGTAGCAGGGTAGCAGAGCCAAGGATGGCTTGGCTTCAGCATGCAGTGTGTCTTCTCCTCAGGCAAATCAGGAGCTGGAGACCCTGGAGGAAGAGCTGGGGCAGATGCAGGCCTGCACGCGCCTCTTTGAGGTGGCCCTTCCAGAGTACACGCAGATGAATCAGTGTCGCAGGGAAATCCGGCTGCTCAAGGGCCTCTGGGACGTCATCTTTTACGTCAGGGTAAGATGGTTGATGGCAGCATGCTTCTCCTGCGTGAGAGTTTTCAGTCAGCGTTCAACTTTGACATCTCCATCAGTCTGTTTGGGTTTCATGGTGGCTTAATGTGTCCATACATTAGGTTTCACTCCTGGCCCCTGTTCTCAGAATTAAGGCTTATCTGCCTCTGTTATTGAAAGATTTGGCTTGTAATGGTTATTTGTGTCTTTACTTCAAGGTAAAATCTGGTATAATGAGCTCACTGCCTCGGATCCTTTGGGGGAGTTATATAAAATATGAATAAAAATTAATATATAAATATGTGTTAAGTGTAAAGATGGCCGTGCATACAAACCCACAGACATCCTGTTTGTACTTTCTGTATGCATATACAAACTGACACTGAAAATATTAACATGTGATTAATACTGAAAGGTTACATATAAAAAGTTCTAGGAAAATAATACATCTTGCATAAATTTCTTAAGCCATGTAGAAATATATTAACAAGATGTAAAATATAAAAATGTAAAAGATGATCAAAATAGATTAGTGAAATTTTTGTTATAATAAGAACTTTTGGTAACAGCCTATTTTATATTGTATATACAATTTAGAAGCCTATTTAATAATATGTTTATCGCTTTATTAAAACTGTACAGGATGAAATGGTAGGGGCTATGCAGAACTTATGATTGCTACTAGAAATTAACGTATCATGGCATTTTAGCCTTAAGTTTGACATGTTTTGACAGTTATTTTGTTTTAGTAATGAAGTTTTGACAAGTGCAGTTAATATTTTAAAAAATCATCTTTCCACTGGTGGAGAGGCCCTGTCTCACCAGTTTATATATTTCGCTGTGGAGAATCACTCCCACCAAATGTTGACACGTTTATCTCCTTGTGCATTTTCAGGGAAGCATTGATAATTGGACTAAAACCCAGTGGAGGCAGATTAACGTGGAGCAGATGGAGGCAGAGCTCAGAAGGTTTGCCAAGGCGAGTTTCCTACCTAACTGCCCGGCAGAGCCGTTTATCTTTCTCGGCACCACCTCCCTCCATCTTCCCCTGCCTAGTATCTGGTGTATTGGGCTGTTTTTCCTTATTTACTTCAATCAGAATGAGATAAGACAGTATTTTTCCCACTCTCCGGCAGCTGTACATCTTGTCAAGCCCGCCCTTCTTTGACGGAGCTGATAAAGCATGTTAGTACGCTTTTGCGTGTTAATGGGTGTGTGGGAGACAGCCCTGCCCCCCACCCCAGCGTATTATAGCTGTCTAGAGTGGAGAGGAAGACTGTGGGCATCAGTGCTGAGCACCTGGGTTAGAATTGAGCCTCTGGTGTCTTCCCTCAGCAACCATGGGCCTTCTGTATCTGAAAAGGCCCGTGGCTTTGGCTCTTGGGGTCACATCTGGATTCACAAGGACTATTACGACCTTTGTCACTGGTGGTCACTCCCGCACCCCAGGAGGGTGCCGTGTGCATAGGTCTTTGCTTCCTTAGCTTAGTGCCTCCACTAGTCCCTCAGCTGCAGGTAGCCTGGAGAAAGCAGAAATGCTCTGGACAAGGTCAGCGTGGTGGAAGACAGTCAAAACTGTCAGGCCCTGCCAGGCAGGTACGGGCTGTAGGCTCTTCCTCAGAGGCTCCTAAGGGAAGCCTGGACAAAAATAGAGAGAGGGAGGGGAGGGGAGAGGGAGGGGAAGAAGAGGGAGGAGAAGGGCGTAGGGAGAGGAGGAGAGGGGAGGAGAGGAAGAGGGAGAGAGAAGGGAGGGGAGGAGAGGAAGAGGGAGAGAGAGAGGGGAGGGAGAGAGAGAGGGGAGGGGAGGAAAGGGAGAGAGAGGGGAGGGAGAGGGAGGAAAGAAACAGGTGGGTCCTTGGCTTTCTTCCTGCTTCAGGGTCCTGACCCAGGTGAATTCTGCACTCAGCTTGTGTCTCTGCCCACTTTGCTCTCCCAGACTGCCCTGGGCTCAGCCCCCTCCCCAACCCAGAGCTAATGGGGCTGCTGTGCTACAGCTAATTCTGCGCTCACCCCTCCCCCATTTCCTTTGCCTTTGGTTTTTGTCCATCCCAGTGACAACCCCAATTCCACTGTGGGTGTTTACTCTTAAACCAACCGGCACCATCTTTTACCAAGTTTTATTCTGGCTTTTGTTATTGTTCCCTGGGCCAGGGTGAAGGCCGAGTGTGGGCTCTGTTCAAAACATCTTCAGAATATAAGTGGTTCCATTCAGCCATGATGTTACTTCATTTCTACTTCATAGCTGTAATTAATTTTGCTACTGTTATGAGTCATAACGTAAATACCTGTGTTTTCTGATGGTCTTAAGCAACCCCTGTGAAAAGTCATTCAGACACGGAGGGGTCTTGACTCACAGGTTGAGAACCACTGGTCTAGAGGACCCAGGACTTTTTCTTTCTTGTGTTTTTTCTGTTTGTTTATATAGCTAGCCCAGGGTAGCCTCTTATCTGGCTTCGCTGTCATTCTTAGTCCATGGATGGAGCAAGGTCTATGAATTCTCCCAGAGGAGGTAAATCGTATGCGTAATATATTGTTCTCTATAGGGATCTGGGCCTTTTCCCTATATTTCTTTAGGAAATTTGGTCACTGGACAAGGCTGTCCGCGTCTGGGATGCTTATTCCGGCCTGGAGGGCACTGTGAAGGACATGGCCACCTCACTGAGAGCCATTGCGGACTTGCAGAGCCCTGCCCTCAGGGACAGGCACTGGCAGCAACTGATGAACGCTATTGGGGTGTGTACTGGGGTCCCTTACTGGGCCGTGCTACATCAAAGTGTCACTCCTGCTCGCCCCATCTGACATCCTGTGCAACACGTGAGAAAGCCTCTACTCTCATGTGAGGTCAGGGTCCTCAAACACCTGCGGCTGAGCACCCACGAGCTCCGTCCTTACCCTTTATAGCCTGTGGGCTGTGTGACCTCAAGAAAGGCACCTCACTTCTCTAGTTTGGGTTTACTTTAATGTAAGGGTTCTGTCTGTTTTTCTGCATTCTAGCTGCCCTAGAAGGTGCAGGTGAGAAGAAACACGGCATTTTACAGAAAGCAGCTAGGAACCTGTGTGCCCTGAAAAGGACCGGGTGGTTTGGGTGGTGGCAGGGGCTCTTTATCACTCTCTGGGGATGGTGAACAGTGCTGAGAACCATTTCAGGGTGGGAAAGCTGGAGGGGATGGCAGCTTCCCCAAAGCAAGGCATCCTCACGGGACCTCAGGGAGACGGCTTTTCTGCAGCCGGCTAGCCAGACTCCTGTCACTTGTAAAGGACACAAGTTGACTTTGGGCTGTAGAAAAAATCAGGTTCTTGTTAACCTAATGCTGAGTGAAGGGCTGTGGGGGGAGCAGAGGGTAACAGAGAGGAATGTGAATTCTTTCACATAATAAACCTGAATGATGGCAGGAGTAAGAATGATTTTTGCCAAGCCACTAAGATTAAATTAGTGGTAAAAGTAGGTCATAATACGAGTGACTGGAAATTACGTTCTGGGAGCTCTTCAGAAGAAAAGACAAATGGGCTGCTGGTTCCTGGGCTTTCAACCAGATCATAACAAATGAACAGTGGGGATCTTTTTAGAAAGGAGGTTTATGGGCAACGGCGATGGGTCACAGGTTGACAGCGGAAGGGTGGGAAACAGAAGAAAGCATGGGTTCTGGACGTGACAGAGACGTGGCCCTGGGCTGCCGCCGACACCGCCGAGAGGACAGGTCAGGAGCCACGGGCTGAGCGGGCGACACGCTGCACTCCTGTCAGGATCTGCCATTAAAGTCTGACACCTCCTCCTAACCAGGTCAGGTTTTCAGTGAGTGACGCCACAACCCTGGCAGATTTGCTGGCTTTGCAGCTGCACCGGGTAGAAGACGACGTGAGGGCCATCGTGGACAAGGCTGTGAAGGAGATGGGCACGGAAAAGGTCGGAGCTCCCTGGCTGGGGCGTGGGCCCTGCCTGTGTCCCTTCTCGTGCTGGCTCGTATGTGACCAGTATCTGCAGCGGGGTAGCCTTGAAGCCCTTCTCACACCTCCACCCCATCAGGGAGGAGTGTGTATAGCTCAGATCCAGTAGAGTAGTTCTGGTGTGATGTTTGGCCCTTTGCAGTAAAGGTGTTTTCTCCCCCATCCTGTCCCTGTGAATCATCTAGAGAAGGAGAGGCCGGTCACTTCAGACCATTTATTTTCTAAATTAGCAGACACTAATTTTAAATAGTTATAATTATTTACTTATAAGTAGAAGCATTAGTATTAAACTTTCTTGAGTTCTAGGTCTTGGCTGAGCTATTAGCCCTCAGTTGAAGTTTGTGTGTTTTAATTAATCGGTTCTTCCCCTTCCCAGGTCATTGCTGAAGTCAGCCGCACCTGGGAACACCTGGAGTTCTCTTACGAGGCTCACTACCGGACAGGCACGCCCCTGCTCAAGTGTGACGAGCAGCTCTTTGAGACCCTAGAGCACAACCAGGTGTGTGAGTGTGTGTGGGGGGTAATTATAGATTGTAATTTTAATTAACAATTTTAGACATTTTTTTTCCCAGAATTCACACACAAAGTCCAATTCACTTGTTACTGAGCGCCCGCCTACTGTGAGGATCAGGAGCGTGAACACCCCGCAGAGGACTTGTGGTTCAGAAAGAGGACACAGATGAGTCCCCCAGGGTGCTGAGGACAGACACACAGACTCCTAGGGTGCTGAGGACAGACAGACTGAGTCCTAGGATGCTAAGGACAGACTGACCCCTAGGGTTCTGAGGACAGACTGACTCCAAGGATATTAAGGAGAGACATGCAGACTCCTAGGAGACTAAGGAGAGACAGATTGATTCATGGGAAACTAAGAATAGACAGACTTCTGAAGAGCTAATGAGAGAAAGCAGCCTTCCAGCCTGGGAATGTGAGTGTCAGAGGGTTCCTTGTAGGTGACGGTACTTACTTAGGCTAGGCCTTAAAGGACAGACTGGCCTTCGAAGACAACATGGCCGCAGAAAGGGACCGCTGTGCAGTGGGGCCGTGTTGTTAATACGTGGGACACCTGAACGCGGCCACCGCTCTCCTCAGAACACACTTCTTATTTTCATGGGCTACAGAAGGCAAGCCTGGAGACACGGGCGTGAGCATAGCATGTGTGGCCTTGAACTTTAAGAATAAGAGCTGGGCATCTCCTTAGACCCTGTGAGAAGAGCTGTAGGGGAGAACCTTGAGAAGGCGGGCACTGGGTGGTCCTGAGCCACGGGAGCACTAAGATTCTGGGCTGGCCTCGTGTGGCTGTCATGTCTATGAGGCAGAAGTCAGCCCGGAGCCTGGCACACAGGCTCAGGGGGCAGGAGGGCTGGGAGTGCTGTGGTCACCATCAGCACTGTGGAGTCTCGAAAGCTTAACAGGTCCTGTGTGGGCTCCCCTCGAGGGCCAGGCGGCGGGCGGTGAGCCCCCCGGGTGCCTCTGTGGGTCCTGGCGGGGAGCCCCTGGCCACCAGAGCCGCTGACCAGCACCGCCCTCCCCAGGGCCAGCTGCAGGCTCTCCTCCAAAGCAAGCATGTGGACCACTTCATCCAGCACGTCCTGAGCTGGCAGCGCAGGCTGAACTCGGCCGACGCGGTCCTCGCCACCTGGATGGAGGTCCAGCGAGCCTGGGCACACTTGGAAGGCGTCTTCACCTGCTCAGAGGATGTCCGGGCCCAGCTCGCGGAGGACACCCGAAGATTTGACGAAGTGGACGCTGAGTTCAAGGTTGGTCAGTCGGGCTGTTGGAGTGACGTTTGGACAACATGAAAGTCAATGTGAGACGCAGGAAACATCCCTGACTGTGAGACACAGGGAACATCCCTGTTAGATACAGAAAAATGCAGCTTGGACTTTAGTACATAGGAGTCAGAAAACAGGAATTTTAGTTTTTACACATCTTGCCACCTACACACCAGCTATCAGGGCTGCCGTTGTGGCCTGACAGACGTCATGGAGACAGAATGACTGCTCAGTAAAATGACGTCACCAGACACTGTCTGTGCACAGAAGCGTGTCCTGGTGGTCCTGGGCGCTGCTGAGACCATTCATGCAGCGCTGAAGGAGGAGAAGGGACGGGGTCTCACACCTGTCACCCTTTCACACAGGAGTTGATGCTCCAGACGGCCACTGTGAGAAATGTGTTAGCAGCCACAGGCAGACCCCTGCTCCAGGAGAAGCTGAAGGACCTGCAGCTCAGGTGAGAGAGCAGGGGTGGGGGGCAGCCATGTCCCGCCGTCCAGCCGTGTCTGCCCAAGCGTGTGCAGAGGCCTCTGCGCTCGGGCTGCTCCTGAGGGTGGGGCAGGCCTTCCTGTGACTGCTCTGTTCTACGCCTGCTGTGTGCCCACGCTCAGGGCAGCGCCCGGTCAGCCCATGGTTAGTCTGGGTGTGTGGCCCTCCGTCCCTCCCTCCCTTGGTGCTCCCCCTCTTTCGCTATTTTGCTGTTTTGGTTCTGGAACATCCCTGAACTCATGGGGATCCTCCTGCCCTGACAAGTGAGCTTGCGGGTTGAGGGCGTCTTGGAAGGTGCAGTTCTTTCTGTTGAGGAGTGATGGCGGAAGCACAGGCCATGCTCACGGGCCGTGCTCACTGAGCTTTCGTTGGTGCAGGCTCTCTGTGTGTGCCAAGGCCCTGGCAGAGTACCTGGACACCAAGCGCGCCCTCTTCCCCCGCTTCTTCTTTGTGTCGGCAGCCGACCTGCTGGACATCCTCTCCGGGGGCTCTCGGCCCTCACAGGTAAGAGCGCTGCCTTCCCCGCATTGGCACACACCGTCTGGAACAGAATCTGCCTAATGCCATGGAGGGGAGGAGGGGCAAGTGCCCAGGGTAGGGGCAGCAGTGAAGCCAAGGGCAGCGTGAATTCTGTGCAATAGTGAGCACCCGATGCTGTTAACCCCAAGTGTGCCCTGTTGAACACCTTTGCACGAGCAGTGCTCTGGGCGGGTGTCGTGAGTTCTTGCTCCATTTTTCTCATGAATAGTGAATGAGGACACCCGGAACAGTCAGGCCAGGCTGGACGCTCACCTCCCAGTGAACTGGGCTTCACGTGGTGCTTGGGTGACACAGGGGTGTTCCCTCACTTCTCTGGACATGGGACGAGGAACAGCTCAGGGGTGTGACTTGTACGAGAGGACTGAACCCAGGAACTCACAGGTGCTACATACACACATGTTCCTTTCCAGCCCTTCGCTGCCATTTCTTCACTGACCCCGAGTGTCTGGCAGCAGCGACTGTCGGTTCCCACACTCAGGAGTGAGGATCCATGTGCTGACTGTCAAGTAGCAGTGACTGTCGGTTTCCACACTTGGTAGTGAGCATTACAGACCACACACGTCCTCGTGGGGACTTAGGGACCCACCCCACGGCAGATGCTGAGCTCCACGCCTACCCTCACAGCCCTTACATACAGGTTGACGTGTGCGCATGGCGCCTGTGTATGCACGGAAGGTATGTAGGCCTCGGAGGTCGGTGGGCAGCAGGTCCACGAGCTGGGGCCATGTGGAGTCGTGAGCTGCTGTGAGCTGCAGCCACAGGCAGGTGTGAGCTGCTGACGTGGTGCCAGTCCAGCATGCACTTGCTCCCAGCACCTGGCTGTCTTCATGGCAGAGCAGATGTTGGATTCCAGGTCCCGGGGCTCAGCAACCACTTGAAGTGTCACAGCTTGACCACAAGATGGTATTCTTCTGCAGAGAGCTCAGAGGAGAGAGTCTCAGGCGCAGGCGCAGGCGAGGGCTTGCAGAGACAAATCTTCATGCATCGTTTCATTATACTTTAAATTTTATTTCCTTATTTGTCAAGTAGGAAAACATCTATGAATTTTTATAGTTTCCATCTATAAATTTTTGAACGATGGGTTAATTTTTGATGAGCTAATTGTATAAAGTCATGAAAATATTAAACATGATATGGTAGAAGTGGCCACCAATAGGTCTTCTCCCTGTCTCATCTCTTCCATCCAGCTTGCTTCTCCTTACACACCCATGTTTGTCTAGTCAGTGAGTCAGTGCAAGAGGCTCTTGGGCTCTTGGCACTAAGCCTTACCCTGTGCTGCTCTTGGAAGCTGTGACCTCCCCACCCGAGTCAGTTCTGATTTGCTGGCCAATGAACACAGGCCCAAGCCAGCACCTGGGCAGCCAGCACCGCATTAGAGAAGCCACAGTTAGCCGACCACAGAGGTGTGGTTGCCGGAACTATCCAGGGCCTGAAGATTCCAACACAGTTACCGCAGGCAGCCGAACTGCCACGGTGCGGAGCCGCTAAATCTTGGGGTTTGGAGGGAGTTGGTGATTCTTCCAAAGCTCATTGCTGTGTGTTGCTTCTGTGTTCATACATGTTTATAAGCACATTCATGTCCATCAAGGCCTTGGTAAGCTACTGCTTTAGAATGAAAGGTTGTATGTGAAATGAAAATATGAAGTTCTAATTTTGAGGCTAGTGTCTTCCTCCTTAATCCCTTCTTCTCCCCCTCTCTTCTCTTTTTCTGTCTTCCTTTTTCCTCTCTTTTCCCTGTGGGTTTTTCCCCCCTGAGGAGTTCTTGCAGTAGCTATAGCATTATTCTGACTTGTGACTATGGAAGGCTGATGAAAATGCCATCAACCCTTGTGTTTCATTGCCTCTTTTTAATTTGCATAGGTATGCCCTCAATCTTTAACATTTTGCATTCTCTCTCAAAACTCACATGATGAGATTCCAATATCAAACGCACCAAGTGGTTAACATTTAAAAATTCACAATCTTAAATAATATGGATGTGGGCAATGGGAATGCTAATGCCTCGTCACTGTGACTGTAAACTGGAATAAATACTCAGGAAAGCTATCCAGGAGTTTCTTTTAAATGGGAATATGCAGTCTATCTCCTTGGCTTACCCCCAGGAATGGGTACATACGTCCACAGAGAAGCACACAGCCCTTTCTCCCTGCACTCCCCCAGCGGAAACACCTTCAGCGTCACACAGCAGCCAGAAGTCACATGAGAGGGCAGAGCACATTGTGCGAATTTGTTCCTGCAGAGATTTATTGCTGGTCTTTTTAAAATATCCCATTTTGAGAGGAAGAGAGATTCAGGGGGGCCATGAGAAGTCTTTGGGTCTGGTTTTCTATTTCTTTTCTTAAAAAAAAATTATTAGTTGAGAATTCCCAGAAGTATACATTGCTCATATTCACCCCTCCCCTGGACGCTCCCAGCTTCCTAGCCACCAGCTTCAATTCCTCCTCCCCCCTCCCCCATCTGAGTCCAGCTGGTGCTGCCCGGCTGCCCTGGATAAGGCCTGCTGTGGACTGTGGTTGACAAGGCATCACGGCACTAATGAAAACTGACTGTTCTTTTCCCATCAGCCCCCAAATGCCACTAGCTCCCGGGGAGTGAGACACGGGCCACCTCCCCTTGTCCTGCAGGGTTTTGTCTGGGTTTAGCTGGGTGGCACTGGTGCATGCTGTGACAGTCCCTGGCTTCACATGTCCGTCCACCGTGTTGTGTCTGTAAAGCCATCTCCTTGGAGTCATCCGACACTTCTAGCTCCATCTGCATAGACCACCGAGCTTTGAATGACGAGGTTATGTACCTGGTGTAAAATCATATAATACACACGTGACAAAAATGATAGAAATCAGCAGAGGACACACCGTTCCCGCGATGTATTCCCGAAGGCTGTTTGTGAGCGCCCTGTTCTATGTGTGTGTTCAGCATGTTTAATAAATGCTCCTTTACTGTTCCATGTGGCATGCAGTATAATGACTACTATTCTGAAACGGGGATAATTGTCTACGGTTTTCCCGGCATGGCTTACATGTTTGTGGAGGTGAGGATCGTGGAGCAGACGCACATCCAGTCTTACTCTAGAGCGGAACAGCCACAAAGGGCAGAACTGCCTGCTTTTCCGTTCTCACACACAAGGTGGTGGGTATTGTCATTTTAAGGGGTTAGTGGGCAACCGTGAGCTCCTGGGTGCCACAGGCCTAGGTGGTGCAGCTTTGTGTAGTTCTGTCTCAGTAGCATCGTTATGTGCGGTGAAGCTGGAAAGCGCAAACTAACAGCGGTAAGGCTTGAGCTGGGGATTAGGATGACCACTTTAACTTTTCTTCCCTTCAGCTCCTAGGTGAGCTGCGGGCATCATTCATGGGCTACGCTACTGGTTTCTATTGTGAATTATAAAATAAATGTTAAGTTCTTCCATTTAATAAGAGAGTCTGTGCATGGTTCCGCCAGTACAGATTTCGGTTACTGAGGGCTGGTAACGGGACCCAGCTCCCTTCAGCGTGGTTCACGTTTGAGGTGCTGTGCGGTGCTGGCTGGAATGAGAGAGCAAGCTTGGGCTACCTGTTCTTTGGCCCATAGAAATCACAGATGTGCAGCATTACCAACAGTCATGTCATGTCTTTTCAACGTCTGTCAGCAAGAGGCCACTGTGCATCTGCCGAGATGCTGTCGTGTAACCTCAGCGTCCCCAGGACATTGTGCATGAGATGTACAAGAATGACGGAGAGAGGGGATTGGTGGGGAGCTGAATGCGGACTTGGAGGACGTGTATCATCCGGGGAGAATGCTAACAGAGGCAAGCACAGGTGGCGTTAGGGAGGACCCTCGGCCAGGGGCTGATCCCTCACCCTCGGAGAGCCTGCACGCACAGGCAGGCACACATCATATGAAGAACAACCATTCTGACATGAGTTACAGCCGTGGTTGGAACAGGAAGGATGGCGTGGTCAGAGTAAATGACGCCAGCAAGGAAATGAACAGAATCTCAAGTGGAGCAGAGGAAAACAGGGAGGCACACAGAACAAGCCGGAAGCCCTGACTAAGGGACAGAGAAGACATTCGTGACACCAAGAGCTCAGAACGTGTTGGCGGTTGCTTGCCAAGACACAGAGGAGCTGTTGCTTCCATGGCCCAAGCCGGAAGAGACGAACATCACTGAAGTAGCCCAAAGCTTCCCACACGATAACCGTGCTATACCACATGCCTTTGTGCTTTCTCCGTTTCCTTACACGGTTACAACACAGTAAGATTCTAGTGTTTTGCCAAAACTTTTTTGTTAGTTTATTTACCTTACATCCCAACACAGTTTCCCCTTCCCTCTCTTCCCAGTCCCCACCCCCATCCACTCCTCCTCCATTTCTCTTCAAAAACGGGGAGGCCTCCCACGGATAGAAACCAGCCCCGGCAAACCAGATGCAGTAAGCCAGGTAGACAAAGCAGCCGGAACGAGGAAAGGGGCGCAGAGGCAGAGCCAGGACCGCCCCTGCGCCCCCTGACAGGCGCCCACACCACAACCCAGCTGCACAGTTGTTGCGTGTGTGCCGAGGGCCCAGGCCGCTTCCTTGCATGCTCCCTGGTTGGCCTCATTCTCTGTGAGCCCTTGTGGTCCCACAGTAGCCGATTGTGTATATTTTCTTCTGGTGCCCTTGGCCCCTTTTCCAAAACTTTTACAAGTCTTTGCACTGTCATAAGCTTCTCTGTTGCTTATTAAAATGGTTGATGTCAGGCCGCGTGGCCGTTTTCATAAACATGTGCTACTTCGCTGAGCGAGGGCGGCCTGGATGCCGCAACTTCCAAGTAACACGGGGGACGTTACTCAGTTTTTGCTGATAACCTTTTAGACGCCACCTTGGAGCACAGTGGAGTTTAGTTTCTTTAATGCTAGTCTGAAAGTGTTATTTTAATGAATGTTTTTAGTTGTGAAATAAAATTTTTTCCCAATCCAGTTAGCCAGGAAGAAGAAAATCTAATTTCACTGAAAGATACCTCATTCATTTTGTTGTCTCTTCGAAAATTTCAATAAGAAAGGAACACCTGAGTTCACACCCACCAGATTCCAGTCATGGAGGGTTGTAGGTAGAGATTTACGTTTTCTGGCCACTACCATGATGCACAAGGCCAGAAGTTGTTGTGAAATTATTTTCTGAGCAAAGCCATAATGTGTGAGGTGCCTGATGGCTGAGGCCTCATTTTTCCCAAAGCTTTTCAGCTGAATATTACCGAGGCCGATTACCCAGTAGAAGCCATTTGACATCTGTGCACTTCCTGGCCGCTGCAGTGGGGAGAGCAACTCGTTAGATCATTGCAGAGACAGCCTGTATAAATGTCCTTCGGGTAATGTGTGTGGATGGAAGATAATCTGAGACCTCAGGTGGTGTTCTGCCCAGGTCTAAAGCGGGGAGGACCCTCAGAAACCCCTCTGTCCTAAACCTGAAGAATCCCGACGCCATGGCCCTTAAAGCCAGAACTGCTACCGCAGCAGCCTGTGAGGGCTGAAGACGTTAACCGACTGAATCCTCCCGCTCTTCCTGAGGCTGCTGGGCTTGTCGCTTGGATAGCTGAGGCAGCTGCCATTGTCTCCAGAAGCTGCTGAAGGCCAGCTAACATCCTGGTCGAGATGCACGGTGACAGAGGTCAAGTGTGTGCTCCGGGAGGTGATGCCCAGCTTTGAGCTTCCTTCTGCTGGCAGCAGCCTTTGCTAACCTGTGCAGTTCATAGCACAGGAAACCTGCTGTCTTAAAGTGCACACGTCCGTGTGGTCTGCACGTTTCTAGTGCTATAAACTACCGTGCCACCTTTATTTCTAAGACGTCCAGTCGTCCTTGAATATTCTCTACCCATTAAAGTGCTTGCCCGTGCCTCTCCCCTGGCGGCACTCGGAACCATGGGCCTGCAGGCTGTGACTGTGGATTTGCTGATTCTTGGTATTTTGTGTGAATGATGACATAGTTGATGGGGTTGGTTGGCTGCTGCTGTCTTTGAGCTTGGTGCCTTCAAGGCTCATTTATGTTGTTGTGTTGTCTTTTTTTTTTCTCTCCAGAGTCAGGTATAGATCTAGGACTTTGTGTTCACTGGACAAGTACTGTGTCACGGAGCCACAGCCTCGTCCTTAATTTGGGGTCTCACTGTATATGCCAGGCTAGACTGGAACGCAGTTTTTCAGCTTCCACTTGTCAGTTCTAAGATGAGCGCATAGGCTAGTACATGTGGTCTTTGTTGACACGCACACATACACACACGCACACTTCATTCCTTCATGCAGCTGAACAGAATTTCACAGTATGTACCTTGCACAATTTGTTTTCTGCCTGTTTGAGTAGATATTTGGTTGTGTCTACGTTTGGGCCGCTTCTAACAGTGGAAGGAACACCTGTATACCCTGTCTGTCTGAGCAGCCATTTCCTGGTGGCTGATGCTTTCTTGGGGATTCTGTTTGATTTGCTGAGGACCCTTGAGACTGTCTTCCGCCCAGTGGCACCACAGATAAGGAGGAACATGAGTTCCTCACCACTGGCGAGCCTGTGGGGGACTGCTGGGTGTGAGTCTGGGTTGAGTCACCTCCTGGAAGCTCCTTCCTCTCTGTTCCTCGGTGGCAATGCTGGCATTGTTCCTCTGTGAGAGGCTTGTCATGGCTTCATTAGGAGGGTCAGGGGAGGGGGTGGGCAATGTGGGGCTTGTATGATTGGAAGCCAGGTAGGTATTTTCTTCACACTGACCTCTTCAGACAACGGGTCTGCTGGCATTTATCTCGCACACAAACCCTGATTTGTCAAATGCTAAGAGTGCGCATCGCACTCAGAGCAGCTGTCTGCTCTGGAGAATGCAGGCTGTGAGACGCGAGGACGCGGGAAGGTGGTCCTTACTAACACGTCCAAACCTGGGACCACCACTCAGACTCAGCAACGCTGACTGGAAGACTTTCCTAATGAATCAGAGCAGGGAGACATCACTCAGCCTCGTCCTCTACCAGGGTACCTGGGGCTCGAAGTACCCTTCCCAGTGAATGATGTCATCAGACCCTGAACCATGAGAGTCTTTGATTCCAGATGTTGGTTTCAAATTTTTACCAGTGCTTCCATACGTTAGACCAACAATATAAATCTGAATTTTAGCAGTTTGACAATAGACATTCTAGTAAAATGAGTGTCGCCAGTCGCGGTGCATAAAGACAGGCTGGTAAGCCCCAGGCACTAGGTGGAAAAAATGGTCACTGCACAGTGGGCGCCCGTCAGGATCAGAAGCCTGCTGTCTGCCAGGCACATTTCAGGTCCTGGCATTGCATTAGTGACCTTGATCTCCAGACGACTCCGGAAGTTTATGAATAGAGGTTGGCACCTTTGTGCGGCTTCGTTCTTCAGTCTCCAGGGCACTTGTGCCGCAGGGAGTACTTGCTTCCCTATGCTCTGTCTTAGGTAACACGCCACCTCGGAAAGCTCTTCGACAGCCTCTCAGATCTGCAGTTTGAAGATGATCCGGAAGTTCCTGCACACAGAGCAGTTGGAATGTTCAGCAAAGAGAGGGAGTACGTCCCTTTCCAGGATGGGTGCGAGTGCATAGGCCACGTAAGGTTTCATTTTGAGGTTTTCTGGCAAAGGGGGTAATCTTAGGGCGGTTCCTGAAGGTTGAGTTGGACTTGCCAGACAGTTTAGGTCATGTGGAAAGCCAGGTTCTAGCTGGCGGTGCGGGCAGATCACTGCTTACAGCTCCAGCATGGGGTAGCTCCTCTCCGTGCCCAGTTTCTGCTAGCTTAGCTTTAGCCGCCAGCAAGGTGGCAGTGGCATCTGAGTTCAGCCGGCCAGAAGGGCTGCCATGGCTGTGTGAGCAGGACTGAGGGTCAGAAGCAGCCCAGTAAGTGAGCGATGACCATGAACTCTGCTTAGCATCCCTCAGACGCTGTGGGAAGGGAAGAGGCTTTGTGGCTAGCCATTCTGACGCGCGTGCCAGAACAGCTGCCTGTGTTAGTGAGGCTGACAGAGTTTGCCCAGGTGATGCTGTGTGCCCCAGTTGCCCTGCAGTTAGCTGAGACATTCTCCACTCTCATGCACAAATACCTGAAAGCATGAACCAGGAAGAGTCCTGCATTTTCTGGCAGCTGAAGGCAGTCTGATAAGGGAGAAGTTGTCTTAATTAAGGCTTCCATTGCTGCGATAAAGGTCATGGCCAAAAGAGACTCGGGAGGGTAATTGTTTATTTCATTTTACAACTCTCAGGGCACACTCCATCACTGGAGGACGCGCCTGTCCTCAGCTGGAGGCGGGAGCTGAGGCAGAAGTCCCACGGTGACACTTCTTGCTGGCTTGTTCCTAACGCTTGTTCGGAGTACTTTCTTACCTAACTCAGGGCCACTTGCCAGGGCTGGGACCAAGCACAGTGCACTGGGTCCGCCTACAGCAATAATTAATCAGGAAAAATGTCCCCAGATGCTGTCCCACAGGCCAGTCAGGTGAGAGAATTTCTCAGTTGAGGGGACCCTCTTCTCAGATCTCTTCAGCTTGTGTCAAGTTGGTAAAATCTAACCAGACAGGCCGGGCACTCTCTCTGATGGAGTATAGTGAGCGACCTTGGCAGAGGTTTCTGTGAGAGACCTTGGGCCAGGGCAACAGCTTCCTTGACGTGGTCTTTGCAGGAATGTCACTGCGCATGTGTCTTTACCATGTTCTCTTTACTCCCCTTTGTTACTTTTTAATATTGTACTAGAAAACTCTGCCAAATGAAGGGGAAGCAGATGGCAGGAAACGGCGATGAAAATATATTTTTGATCTCTTGGGCTTTGGGGGATATTATTGTAGTGATTAGAAAAAGTCACTATAAACTATCTTGACAAAAGTATGCTGCTGTCTGCTGTCTCCCCAGCAGACTGCTCAGCGACTGGCATGGTGCCCAGCGGGGACCGTCCAACTGATGGATATGCTTGTCAGTAGCAGGAACCCTTGAAGTTAGAAGATTTCAGAGGGCTCTAATTCATTCTGTATAAGCAACTTACGCTAGAAACTTCTGAGCATCTATGACATTCATTTTCTAGTTACATTTGTCTTATATATTAAAAGTATACTTTTTGCTTTGTGTTTTTATGCTTTCTCTCCACTTTTATGATTGGTCCCTCCAAATTTAGTCTGTTTAAATTTTATTTATTTATTTATGTATTTATTTATTCATCATATTGGGCTTTTATGGATCAGAAATGAAGAAGCCATGGTCCTTGCCTCACTGAAGAGCTGGCACATATATGATTAGTGCTAATCAGATGGTCCTTTTTGTCTTATGCCGGGCAGAATGTCAAGAGGTTTCAAAAGGGTAGGACATGGAAAACAGTCGTAAATCAGTTATGAAACCATACAGTAAGGGAGCAGCCTGGACTTGGGGTTCAGGTCTTTCCTAATGGAGCTCCTGAGGCCAGGCAGATCTGCTGAAGACGTACACCCCAGAGTACAAAGGAGGTGCTCCCTGGCAGTGCTTGCTCTCTGACCCTGACCGGGATCCCCGTGATGAAGGCAGAAGCACAGGCCACCATTGGCTAGATTAAAGACTGTGAACTTGTGCGTGCTAATGCCCAGCTGTAAAGCCAGAGAAACCCCTTACAGCAGATGGCAGATCAGACCAGGGCAGTGTCCCCATTTCTTCTCAAGCACAAGGCAGTCTGCTTATTCCTGCAGTTTCTTTCCAGTTCCCAAAGGGTGGGGATGTTGCTGCTGCCCTCGGGAGCCAGGGAAAGCAGGCAGTCACACAGCATCATCTCTGTGGCCCTGGGGCTCTTCATTGCAGCCATTTAACTACTGGGCTCTATTCTCAGTCGATAGCTATATGGCCAACTAGAAGCAGATGCATGGAGCGCTAGAACAAAGCGCACTGAGCCGCATGGAAAACTGGGCAGGATATATTTATGGGAACAACATGAGCTGGAAGTAAAGTTTTTAAGAAGATTAATTTCCACAAGTCCGCAGTGGTCCCATCTCTCACACTGTCCTGCTGTCCAATTTCTGACAAGTGTGAAGATTGGAACCAGTAGGAATGTAATTAAGATATTTGCTGAGAACACTTTGGCTTCAGACTAAGCACTGGGAAGGTTTTAGAGGGGAACTTTCAGGAGAAGAAAAACACTGTCAGAAGACATGATTCTTCAAGTTATGGTCCTGCAGTCTCCAGGTTCCAGCTCATGCCTGTCTGACTTCTCACACGCCCAGGCAAGGGGCTCTAGCTTAGAACCGCCCCCCATCTTCAAAGCCGGAGAATGAAGGACACGTCCTGTGTAGGAGCTGTCCACCCACTTAGCAGTGGTTAGGAATTGGCTGTAGTCTGGGAAGGAGAAAGGCTGGGGGGGGCAGCTGAGTCTGTTAGGGGTTGGGTCCCCCGAGTTCTCCTTGCCTCCTTGTGTGTGTTCAGGGTGGGTTTCAGCTGTGCTGCTGCTGCACGGCCTTCAGGTTAGACGGGGGATGAGATGGGGCAGTTGGTCCACCTCAAGCCTGTGCTGTCCCATTGCAATCTCCCAAGGTGGAAAGCTGGCTCCTGCGGCTGGAACAGACCATGAAGGAAACTGTGCGCCAGGCCATCGCCGAAGCCCTGGCAGCCTACGAGGAGAAAGCGAGGGAGCTGTGGCTGTTGGACTTCCCGGCACAGGTGGCTCTCACGGGCTCGCAGATATGGTGGACCACAGACGTGGGGATTGCCTTCAGTCGCCTAGAGGAAGGCTATGAAACAGCCCTAAAGGATTTCCATAAGAAGCAGGTACCTTTAGAGACTTCAGATATGACCACAGAAGGGGGCAGAACACCAAGCTTCCTTTACTTGTTACTTCCCATTAACTTCTGGAGAAAAGGGGATGTTGTTTTAAATGCAGTAGATTTAAAGTCAGAAGACAAACTGAAGACATGGCCAGTCTCTTCCAGGGTGCGGTTGGTCTATCGATATCTATGAAGGGAGGCATTTTAAAATGTTAAGATAGTACCCTTCTCCTTTTAGCTGCCGTGGGTTGGTCCTGACCAGACATCTTCCTGTCCCTCTCTGTTTAGTTTGAGCCAAGACAGTGCATTCCATTCCCCTCCTCCAACCTGTCATCCTTGATTCTCTGAATGTTTATTTCTTAAGATAGTAAATGGGGTATGTGGACATGTGTTAATACCAGTTTTACTATTTTTAAGTTGATGACTTCTTTAGATTTTGCTTATTATTAGAAAAATCCAGGAAGGCAAATAAACAAAAAAGATTTATTTTCTCAAGTATCCAGTAACAGTATTAGACATGTCACCCAAAGGTTTGCCCTCTGCCCGCTAGCTGTCTGTCTGTAATGGATACTTGCAGCTGTCCCCTTGGAATCACGTTATCTCTGTAGGGACACACAAAGTCTCACTGTCGACGTGTTTTAAAGGTAGCTTTGCCAAGACTTACTCCCTCCTGTGCCTCCTTTGGGTTGACTGGGACTGTTGTCTTCCTTTGGTCCCGAACACTTCAATTTCTATTTTAAATGTTTTGCCTGTTTTAAATGGAAGAGTTTGCACACTTAGGCTGACAGCTTGCGTGGCTCATGTGCACCCTGGTGGAGTAGACAGATCAAGTCACCTGACTGTGTGTCCACTCCCTTTCTGTGGCTGGAGCATCCGGGGTCTGCCTTGGCAGTTTCTGAGTACACAGCGTTGCGTCAGCTGCTCTCACTGTGACGTGCGACAGGCCCTGAGACAGACCTCTGAAGTCAGTTTTGCCCTGTCCAGCCTTGTGATTTCCAGCCTCTTCCATCTCAGCAACAGTTGGTAGATTTTCTCAGACCTTTGCAGCTGAACTGTGGAGGCCCACTGTGCTGCTGGTTTGTGAGGCTCCTTCCATCGTGGCTGCTGGCTGGGTCCTTTTGCCCACAGATCTCTCTGCCCTGAGTAGGGCAAATGCTCTGTGTGTGTCCATCTGTGAGTACATGTGAGTGCATGGTGGGCGCGTGTGTGCTCATGTGCCAGTGTGAGTTTGTGTGTTTCCTACTATTTTTTTGTCAAGAGCTGTAGAATCTGGATTGTCTCTGGTTGATAACTCACCATGGGTTTCCTGTTTTACCGGTAGGTGTGATTTGAGACTTTGGTTTGTTATGTGGGACTTTTTCCTTCCTGGAGCCACACAGTTCTTTAGAAGGGCAGGTGGAGGTGTTTACCAGCCCTCTTGGGCTGTGGAACACTGAAGGTCATGCTGCTCAGGTCCTATCTGACCTTGCATACACAGCATGGCGCCCACCATCTGCATGGGATGTTTCTGCTCCTGTGTGGTGACTGGAACCCCAGCCTGCAGGAGGCTGCTGTGGTGTCAGCAACTGAGACACGTGCTGCCCTTCCCTTCAGCATCACTCTGTGTCACGAGGGTGGCAGTCTCCCTCCCCTTCCCCCTTTCTTTCTCCTCCCCAGCTCTCTCCCCTCCCTCCCCTGTTCTCTCCTCTCCCTCCCCTGTTCTCTCCCCTCCCTCCCCTGTTCTCTCCTCTCCCTCCCCTCCCTCCCCTGTTCTCTCCCCTCCCTCCCCTGCTCTCTCCCCTCCCTCCCCAGCTCTCTCCCCTCCCTCCCCAGCTCTCTCCCCTCCCTCCCCTGCTCTCTCCTCTTCCACTGCTCTCTCCTCTCCCTCCCTCTTCCCACATCTTCTCTTCTGTTCTCATTATTAACAGGGCAGTAACTGCCCTTGTATGTTTACACTCCACATACTCCGTTTCTTAGATAGACAGCTAGAAGTAAGTGTTCAGACCAGATCACTCAAAAGACAAGTTTATCCCTCAATATTGATGCCAGGAAGTGTTGTCTGCCTCCCTCAACAAGGTTGTTTCAAAAGACTCCAGCAGCACCATTCAGCCAGGTAATGACTCTAGTTTTCTTCTCTTTTAAGGTTTTTATAAGGTTTTCCGTGTTTTCAAGACTTGTTACATACACAGATGCACATACCTATATGAGATATTATGAGATACATGAGGTATACACACATATTTATATGAGGTATATGTGAGATACATGAGGTATACACACAAATCTATACGAGGTATTATGAGATACATGAGGTATACACTTGTGGCATGTATAGATGCACACATATATGAGGTATGTATGATAAGAACAGAGAAGATGGCTTATGAAGACTTAAAAGCTTCTATTAGTGTGAGGGAGAAAGGGGAGCATGAGTGAGCACATGAGGTCAGAGCACAGCTGGGGTCCTTTCCTTACACCTTGCTGGGCCAGGATCGCTCTTATTTCATGCTGCAGCTAGCTGCTCTGCAAGCTTCTGGGAAAGGTCCCATCTCTGCACAGAAATACTGCATCATGGACGCAAACCACTGCATCACAAAACCACTGCATCACGGATGCAAAGCACTGCATCACAAAACCACTGCATCACGGATGCAAAGCACTGCATCACAAAACCACTGCATTATGGATGCAAATCACTGCATCACCAACACAAGCCACTCCATTATAAAACCACTGCATCACAAAACCACTGCATCACAGATGCAGACCCCTGCATCACAAAACCACTGCATCATGGATGTAAACCACTGTATCACAAAACCACTACATCACAGACACAAACCACTGCATCACAGACACAAACCAGTACATTACAGACACAAACCACTGCATCACAGATGGAAACCACTGCATTACCAACACAAGCCACTGAATCACGGATGCAAATGACTACATCACGGACACAAGCCGCTGCATCACGGATGCAGCCCGCTGCTTGTGGCTTTATTTTACATGAGTTCCTAGGATTATCAGGCTTGCACTGTGCTCCCTTTTACCCCAGGAGCCCCTTTACCAGCTTGTGACAAAAGCTTTTATGGAATCCTTCGGCACCCTCTGGAGTGTTTGGCAGACCAGCCACATGTGTGCCCTTAGCAGCGTTCAGATCTGCAGCTGGTACTAACATGGATACAGGAAAAGCTAAAGCTTGCACGCTGCTAACGCTGTGCTTAGGGTCATGAGAAGTGTGTGCATTTCTCTTAAAGCCCTTTTGACAATCTTTTAAAGAGACTGCAGAGACAGCTCACCCAGTGGGAAGGAAGGAATGCTGCTGCACAGCTTGAGAGCCGGAGGGCAAGACTCTGACACAGAAAAGCCGAGCACAGCTGCATCTGCCTAAGCCACAGAACTGTGGGCACAGAGGCAGGAGGATGCCTGAGCTTGCTGGCTGCCAGCAAGAGACCCTGTTCCAAGGAATAAGATGGAGACTCTAGAGCAGGACATTTGCTGTCTTCCTGTGCTGTCCGCGTGTGTACTTGGCACGCTCATTCATATGCATATCTGTGCATGTGCACTGTGGATGTACGGCCTGCTGGGATTGATTTTTAACTAACGTTATTCTCATAATAATGGGAGAAGCTTTTAAGATGAACTTCGGAGCTTTAAAAAAGCTTAGCTTTAAAACTGGAGATCACAGTTGGCATCTACAGATGATTTGCCCACAAATCACTGTTTTTCCTGTTGCTGCTTGCAAATCAATGAGATAAACAAACTCAGATCATTGCTTCAAATTCTGTTTCTTTCCTGGAGACCTACCATCATCGCATGTGCCATGACATTAGACACACACACATATTCACACACACTCATTTGCACACTTACACAGACAGATAAGCAGACACACATGTGCGCTTCTCTGCCTTGTCAGAATCTTTTGGATAAGAAATCAAATAGATTTGATTCCTTAGATTTGAAAGGTCCTTGCAAGTTGTTTGTTTCGTTGTAGTTGGCAGGGTTGCCCTGTGAGAAAGATCCTTGTTGTTAGATTTGAAAGTGTTTGTTTCGTTGTTGTAGTTGGCAGGGTTGACCAGTGAGAAAGCTTCCTTTGTTCGTATCACTGACTGTGTAGAGAAGCATCAACAAGTGGGTAGGAGCACTTTACACTTGGAAAATAAACCTCCTGTGCTGTGCTTGGCCTTCCTTCACCAAGAGAAGTGTGGCTAAAATCACGATGAGAAACTTTTTATTCCATAGTTGTATTCCATTATGTCACTATGTATCTTTATCTTTCTAGTAACTGGTATTTGCATTTCTAACTTGAAGCTTCAAGTGCTTCCATGTTCTTTTGCAAAAGCACTTTTGGTTTTTTGTGGACATATATTTTCTTTTCTCCTGGCTTCACAAAAGCAAACTGTCCTGCTAGTGAAGGTGTGTAGTTACACATCAAAGCTGCTGAGAGAGTCCCTCACTGCCGTGCTACCCTCAGTGACGCACAGAACCTCCCTCCACTTCCCCATGTTCCTCTTGCTCGTCTCCGAACTGCAGCTGTCCCTGGGCCATCAGTAAATATCTCAGCGCATCTTGAACCTGACTCTCTACCATCCGAACACACTGGACAATGGCTTCATGTTAATTAGTGTTCTGTCTTAGTTGTGTCTCACTCAATGTTTTAAACATTTGGGTGGCTTGCCCTTTTCCTATTAATCCCAAAAGTTATTTACTTGGGACATAAATCTTTTGCCAGAAAATGAATAAATTACACATTTTCTTCTGCCACCAGCTACATTAATAACCTCATAAATTGCATCTTTTAATGGGAATTGTTATGAATAGAATCTTGCAACTTTTTAATGTAACATACCACATTTTTCTCACATGGTAGTAGTGCCTTTTGTGTCACAGATAAATTCTTGTTCACCTAAAAGTCATCAGTGTGTTTAGTTCTGTCGAGATGTGTGATGGTTCTCAGGGTCTTGTTTAGAACTATGGTTCACTCATCTTCTTGTTTCTACTGAATTAATTTCCCACTTTGATCCAAAGGAAGTCAATTCTGTGTGTGTGTGTGTGTGTGTGTGAGTGAGAGAGAGAGAGAGAGAGAGACAGACAGAGAGACAGAGAAAGATTTTCACATTTTTCTGTCTCTATGACATACCTACAGTCCTAATTACTATAACATTAGAATAAGCCTTGAAGGCAAGTTTCATATCTGTTTGGTTACCCCCCCAATTGTTTAGACTTTTCTAAAATTTTAAAATAAAATTTTATTACCACGGTGTACATCGTTAGAGGAATGTTTTTAGTCTGATTCACCTTTTTCCTGGAGGACCGTGGTCGATGGAAAGGTCCTACAATGTTCCCATAGTGGTTCTTAGGAGCACCTCTCTCTTAGGAGCACCTCTCTCCCGCAGGCGGACCATCTTTGCTTCCTCTCTGCAGTCTCACAGCTTGTTACATTGTAGACTTGCGCTTTTCTTACTAGATTTATTTTGTGATATTTTGATCGTATTTTGTATACTAATACATTTTTAAATGTTAACTTCAGTGTATATGGCTAATCATAGAAAGACATTGAATGCTGTTTAGCTCCTTTAAGTCTGTAGATTTTACTATGTTTATCCTATATTATATGTCTAATATCCACTTATGAGTGCATATATACCATGTATGTCTTTCTGCTTCTGGGATACCTCACTCAGGAAGAGGATCCAGCCAGTCCTGATGGAACCTGATAGGCTAGGATCAGTTGGAGGGGAGGAGGACCTTGCCTGTCACTGGACTAGGGGAGGGACATGGGAGGAGAAGAGGGAGAGAGGGTAGGACTGGGAGGAGATGAGGGGAGAGAGCTACAACTGGGATACAAAGTGAATAAATTGTAAATAATAATAATATGTCTGCATAAATAAGTAAATATTGTAAAGATTTTTTAAAAAAGAAATACATTGAAAAAATAGTTCCTTTGCATTGAAGGTGTTTTCAAAATTTGCTTTGTATGTTTAGTACTTTGTGCTTTTTGAAGTATGGATTGTGCAGTGTTTGCCGTGGACATGAACATGTCAGCAGGGAGCAGTGACAGCTTTACATCTTCCGTCCTCTACTTGCTCTTCCTTTCCTTTCCTTGAGCGATTGCATTGGATAGAGCCACTAGTGCGATGCTGAAGGACGGAGACGTCCTTGATTTAGGAAAATACAAGGAAGCACAGCATAATGTGTCACTGTTAAGTATGCACTAATTTTAGTTTTGAAGATGTTCTTTGTCATGAGGCTTTTTCTGGGGAGATGTGAACAGTGCCAAGCCACCGCAGGTCGGACACTGAAGACAAATCGAAGAAACAATTCCAGCCGAGCCAGCTTGTGAGCCACTCTTTGCTGGGCTTACACAGTGTGAAAACTAGCCAGGGACACTCTCTGCTCAGATCGGGACTGACTTCTTTATATCCTGCTGCTCAAATGTGAGGTGTCTTCAGCGAAAGGCTCTAATTATGCAGCCACAGGCAACAGCAATAGTGTGGATTGTTTCTGAGGCCTCTGGGGCCTCCCTGAACAAGAGCTCCTAGGGAGGCATCCCAGGCCTTGTACTGCGAGTATCGTTTATTAACCCGAGCCTTCTGGTAATGGCTTTGTCCACCTATGCACGTAATTGTATTCAAACACTTCTTTTTTACAGTCGTATTCTGGAATTAGTTTACTGACTAATGAATTTCCATACTTCCTTAGTTTCAGTTGCTAGCACCTCCTCACCTCCATCTCTCAGCTCCCAGCTCCACTTAATCTTTTATCATTAATATTCTTCTCTCTTCTGTATTTTCACACCTTCTGCTCTCCTTCATCTTATAAGGTAAAGGTGGAATGTTCGGTGGAAAGCTCTCAAGTGGCTGTAGCCCCCTTTCATTGAGCTATTTCTTTTCCTATAATATTTTTGCCAGCTGTGGAACTCGGGATCTGCTGGAAAGGATTGGAAAGTAATCATCTATTTTGTGAGCAAGGTTTTTGCAAGATGTCACCATCAAAACTGCTGAGGCCTGGAGTTTCCTCTGGATGACGTTTTTATAACAAATGTAGTTTATATGTGTATGGCACCTGGGGATATTTTGATGGTTTTAGAGTTTGTGTTTTACAAAGACTTTAGCCGTTTCCTCTGAGCGAGGGGCTGGCAGCCAGAGCCACCACATGGCAGAAGAGCCCATTGGTGCCTGTTGTCAGTGGCTGCTTTTGTGCCACTGTGTCAAAGTACAGTGGTTTTGATCATGTGATATATAAAACCTGAAAATAATTGCTGTCTGAGTCTTCCCAGGAAAGCTTGATCCTTGGTCCAGGCTCTAAAGTTGGTTGAATGTTGGCTATGTGGTCTCCAGACTGTCCACAGCACATGCAGAAGGCCTGCCTGCCGAACTTCCTTCTTGCTGTTGTTAACGTGTGTTTCTCTCCTCATTAGGCGTCCCAGGTATTTGCCAATTTTATTTCTGTTTCCCAGAAGTGAACCTTTGATACTATTATTTTTGTTGTTATTTGCTTTATGGTCCACTGACTTCCTTATTTTTATTGTTTCCTTTTGTCATTTGAGTTTGGTTTGTTCCATTTTCAAGTTTCCTAAGGTAAGACCTTCAATCATTGCATTTTATTTTCTTGTGTGGCATACACAAGAGAAGGAATCTATCTTCCACTGTGCACACCAGAACTTTCGTTCCATTCGTTCATATAGGATGACAAGGAGTCACTGTCCCCAAGCTTACCTGCAGGTAGCGAAGTAGGATGTGCATGAAACACCCTCAGAGCACACAGAGCAGGGCCTGGCCGAACTCAGGGTTTGGAAAGGCATTTTGGAGGAGAGACCACTCACGCTGAGACCTTAGGAATGAGGAGTTGTGCTGTAGTGAAGGGAGAGCGGACGGGACCTCCAGGAGAGGAGAGTCCAGCATAGATGAGGCAGCTGTGGAAGCTGGCAGTGGCTTTGGACGTGGAGGACACCGGCGGCCAGGCCTGAAAGGGTGACCTCACCGTGGGTGGTCTGGGCGCCCTGCCACAGTAACTCCTCCTGTGGAAGGAGCTGGGCCAGAGGAGCAATGCAGCGAAGGTGTCATCCTCAGAAGTGGTGATAGCATCGCAGTGGGGGCATGACCAAAGAGGCAGGGTCCAGGCCACAGTGGCACAGCAGAGACACAGGCAGGGCAGCAGGATGGGAGATGGAAGGTGAAGGGTGCAGGAACTTTGTCGGTGAAGATGGAGTTCACACAGTCATAACCACAAGGGAGGGCGTGGAACGAGGGAGGGCGTGGAATGAGGGAGGGCATGGAGGGGCAAGGCTTCCCAGCACCTCCGGCACAGCGGCCCTGTGGCAGGATGTCATGGAGAATGGAGCACAGGCAGTGGCTTCTGTTGGCGGAAGGGGGGCACCACAGTCTGCACACGCTGTCCCAGGAAAAGATGTGCCGTGTCGGCGGGTGACAGGACAGTGGGGTGCTGTCATTCGTCCTCTCACTTCATCGAGTGCCTGTTTCCTGAGCCTGTGCGTTGTGCCAGCCACCCTGCTGGGGGGGGGAAGGGTGGCCCATAGGAAGACATGTGGGTCCGGAGCCTTTGGAGCTCATGGCAAAGAGAGGCAAGAGAGCACCGATAAGTAGCTAGTAAGATCCGTGCAAGGTCCGTAAGATGGAGTCTGAGATGTTGGCCAGGGAAGGCCCAGATGGTGTGGCAGGAGAGCCAGCCTCAGAAGGCCAGCCAAGCTCAGGGTCCCAGGAAGGGGGCGTTGACATAGACAGCCAGCTGGAGCGGCCACCCCCGAGCACAGCGCCGTGTGCAGAGCAGAGTGCAGAGGGGAGGAGGGGCCTGGGAGGCCCTGTGCTCTGCACACATGGTGGCCTGGACAGTCAGGATGCTATCTAGCGCCCAGTATCCATTTTCCCTTCTTGCGGTCTGCCTAGAGCCAGGATGCGTATGAAAACAGTCGGACACACACATGCGCACACACACACAAATGCATACAAACATACACAAACACACATGCACATACACACACACAAACATACACACATACATAAATATACATATGCACATACATAAACACATGTATGCATAGATAAACATGATAGACATGTACACAGAAACATAGATACATATACATACATATACATACCTGCACATATGTACTGCTTAGATAGCACACATGCACATACCACACATACAGTGTATGTGCGTATATATGTGTGTGTCTGTATTTTTAACTTTCAGTAAAGGTATCTGCACACAGCTGGCGGTGCTGCAATCCTGTTTCCCTCTGACTCACACTCCCTGACAGCTCAGGGGACAAAGTGCTGACTAAGCAGACAGTGTCCTTGCCTTTCGGGACACGGACACCTGGGAAGTGATGACTCCCAAACACGTCACACGTGAAAAACTGGCCACGTCTGCTCCCTCCCGGTGAAGTTGCAGGGCTGTTGTGTGGGAGTGAGTAGGTGACTGGGTGTTGTCAGCTCCGTCCTCTGACGTCCTGGAGGGTGTCGGGTTCCTGTGGGCCGAGTCTCACTTCCTGTGATGGGTGTGATGGACGCGTTTTCATGTCACAAGCTGGTGAATTTGTGTCCACACAGGTGTCTGGCTCCTGTTTAAGTCAGAATACCTGGGTTTTAAACTTTGTTTGTTTCACTTGTTTATAGGAAGTGCAGTATTGGGTCCTAACTCCTTAGCAGATACACGGTTTCCAAGCATTGTCTCTCAGTCCACATGGTGCCTTTTTGTTTTCTTTATTGTTTCCTATGTTGTACAGACGTTTTCCTTTGCTGTGGCCCCACTTCCTTTCCTGTTGCCGGTGGCTGGTTTCAAATCCTAGAACTCGGTGTCAAGAGTAGTGTAGAGGCCCGTTCTCAGGCCTGCTCCGCGCGGAAGGCTTTACTCTGCTGTGCGCTGAGGTTAGGGAGGTGGGAAGGCCCAGCTTGATCGTGTTTGATTTTATGAAGAGGGGTCTTAGGTCGGCCAGGTTGGCCTTGAACTGGTTCCCGAGGCTGACCTTGAACTGGTCGGTTGCCCTGCCTCCCATGTACTGAGATCACAGACACACACGCACATCTGCCTCCGTGTCCCTGCTGAAGATGGCAGCCTTTCCCAAGCACATCTTTGTTTCTGTATGGAAAACTAGTTGGAAATTTCAGTTCTGTCCTGTTAGTTACTACAGGTTTGTGATATAATTTGAATTAGACATAATTCTTCCATCTTCTCTCCCTTTTTTCTTAAGATTGCTTTAGCTATTCAGGGTCATTTGAGATTTCATATACATTTTAAGTTTTCTTTTTCTTTCTGAAAAGTGCTATTGGGGTGTTGATATAGATTGCATTTAATATATAAATTTCTTTGAGTAGTTTGTTTTTTAAGAAATAAGAGTTATTTCAATCCGTGACTATGTGATATATTTACTTGTGTCTTTTTTAATTTTCTATTACTGATGCTTTGTAGTTCTCAGTATGTAGATCTTTCACTTTCTTAGCTATTTCTACTAAGAAAATAAAATTCTGATGAATTATTTACATTCTATTTTTTATTGCAGCTTTATTCACAATAGCCAAAATATATAAACAGCTTTATTTTGTTGATAGATGAAAAATATCATATATGCAAAGATAGAAAGAAAGAAAGAAAGAAAGAAAGAAAGAAAGAAAGAAAGAAAGAAAGAGAGAAACAGATACACATATGCAGATTGAATACTCTCCAACCTTTAAAAGGAAAATTGTGCCACTTACAACAGCATAGGTGAGTTTGAAGTATAGTACGTTCAGTGAAATGCAGGCACAGAAGCATACATATGTATGACCTCATGGCTGTGAAGACCCTTGAAAAGTCAAACACAGGCAGATAACGAGGAACAGGCAGAGCTACTGGTCAGAGTGTAAAGTCCTCTGTTTTTACGAATGAACAGCCTGAAGATCTTGCAAATAAGGAGAGCAAGTTGTCAGCTGCGGTAATCACGTCACAGCACACACGTCAGTACACATGTGTGTACTGTGGTGCACACACAACATGTAGTTTGTTATTTGTCAGTCTTTCTTCAGTCTCAGGGAGAAGCAATAGACTATGCTGTGTAGGCTGGCGAGCCAGCTCAGTGGGAAGATCCAGCTGTGTAGACTGAGCCAGCCCAGTGGGGAGAGGTCTAGCTGTGTAGACTGAGCCAGCTCAGTGGGGAGAGGCCCCGCTGTGTAGACTGAGCCAGTCCAGTGGGGAGAGGTCTAGCTGTGTAGACTGAGCCAGCTCAGTGGGGAGAGGCCCCGCTGTGTAGACTGAGCCAGCTCAATGGGGAGATCCAGCTGTGTAGACTGAGCCAGCTCAATGGGGAGAGGCCCCGCTGTGTAGACTGAGCCAGCTCAGTGGGGAGAGGTCCCACTGTGAGAACTGAGCCAGCTCAGTGGGGAGAGGCCCCGCTGTGTAGACTAAGCCAGCTCAGTGGGGAGAGGCCCCGCTGGCCACTCAAGCCGATACAGACTCTGGGGTCTAACTTAATGTTACGCTTGCCTTTTGTAATACTGAGAATTAGAAAAGTGCTGTGCCCTGCCCTGTGTCCCAGCCTCTTTCTGGCTTGAGGCAGCTGCTCAGGCTAGACTGGAGTCACTCTGTAGCCCAGGCTTTCCCGTGACTTCTGATCTTCCTCTCTGCCTGCTGCTTATCTGAGCTCATGGGCCTGGTCAGCACGTGTTTTTATTTTTCTGAGAAAGGAGGACTTCTGTTTGACCGCACCTGTCTCTGGAATTCGTCCCAGGAGGCTGGAGTTCCTCGGCCTTCTCAGTGGTAACCAGGCCATGTCAGGGGTGAGAGGCTACTCTCTGACGTCAGACTGTGAGACCAGAAGCCCTGCTCCCGGGACTGGCAATGCCGTGGATTTGCGAGACAGTTCCTTGTGGGAGGGTAGGCTGTCAGCAGACTCTTATTGTCTAGTTCATTGCCCCTAATGGTGTGGCCAGAAAGCCTGCTTTCTTTGGAGCAGGGGGTAGAGAATGGGGAGGGAGATTGTTATAAAAGCACATGCGTTGATAACGGGCTCAGGAAGCCTGTCTTGTATTTGTGTAAGTTGTGTAAGGCACCACCCTCCTTCCTTCTGCCTTCTTCCCGCAGCGCATGGCTGTTTTCACAGTCCAGCTGCCCAGCAACCTCGAGGCCATCCAGGGAGTTAGGCCTGTCGTGGGCCTCTCCACAGCTCCACAGGGAAGCTGGCTTAGCGGCCGGTCCAGCTCTGAGGGCCTCCACTGGCTTGTTGCTTGCTTCCTGCCAACACACTCGGGGTCCAGTGAGCTGTGGTGGGCACGGCTCTGCAGAGCTGAGGAGGGCAGTGGGTAATTAGCTACGCAGGATGTATGTCACTCAGCCAGGATTTGTGTTGTCCCTTTTGCTCAGAAGCATCAAGTGAGGAGGGTTGAGGAAGGCGGCCTTTTTGTAAAGAACCACACTGGCAAAAACAGACAGACAGACAGACACCATCTGAGAGACCGCCTTTCAGACCCTCCTGGACACGTAACTGTTATTTCTGATCTGGTTGTCACATGTGTGCAGGAACGGTCCCACAGCAGTGTGTGCAGGCAGGTCCCACCCTGCCACCTGTAGCATCGAGCTCTCTGCTCCACACAGCTCAGGGCACTGTCGCTCACGAAGAGAAGACAGATACCTGGAAAACATGGATCTAAGGGATCAGAGGGCCTGAGGGAGGCTGGTGATGCAAAGCTGTGAGCATTTTCCCATTGACTGTCACCAGAAACAGGAAAAATGAACACGCTAATTGGTAGGCCTTTCCTCTAGGAATAAAATAGTCCTTTAGCTCCCATACCTGTAAACGGCTGCTTTTATGGCGTCGATTTGCCAGTTCTGAATGAACGGGCTGGCTCCTTAGGATGCGTTCATCCGTGTGGGCAGAAAACCTGGTGTCAGTGTTGGAGCCACTGGTCCAGTCTTGTCTGCTGTGTGTCCTGGCTCGTCCTTTGAACAAGGGGGCAGCAATTTGTCTCTTGCTAGGGTTCTCTGCTCAGCTGAAAGAACAAATGTGAGGTGTTTCACCATTAAAGCGTGCTTTATGACTGTTGAGCGGTTAGTCCTGGGTCTGTAACCTTTGCTTCCGTTGTGTTTAAACTCCTAGGTCTCACAGCTGAGCACACTGGTTGCGCTTCTTCTGGGAGAGCTTTTGCCTGGGGACAGGCAGAAGATCATGACCATCTGTACCATTGATGTCCACGCCAGAGACGTGGTGGCCAGACTGATTGCTCAGAAGGCGAGTGTGTTGGCAAAGGCTGATTTGCCGTTGTTTTCTGAACGTGCTGTTCATTGTTGGGGGGCCCTGGGCAGTTCGCGGTTTCCCAGAGGTCTCCGTTTGTGGTGGGAGGTTGGGTGGGTTGGACTTGAGTCGCCCGAGCAGTGCCTGGTGGCTTGCTCGGTTAGGAGGGTGCACATTAAAGGGGAAGCTAGGACGAGGGGAAGAGCCTGGTGTGGGCAGCCTTGGCCTCTGGTCTCTGTGCACGCCCATCGGCCTGAGGCTCTTACACACTCACCGTGGGCTGCTCCAGCCATCTGCGGGCAGCGGGAGCTGGCTCAGTGGGCGACGTGCTGGCAGAGCTTAGGGACTGAGTTCAGATCCCAGACTTCACAGAAAGCAGGGAGTAGCTGCACATTCGCTGTGATCACAGGGTTCCTATGGCCAGAGGGAGGGGGACAACAGAATCATGGAAACTCTCATGTCAGCCTGGACACAACGGTGAGGAAAGTGTGTCTCAACCCGGAAGACAAGGGCACTGCTGAAGGCTGTCCTCTGACCTCTGCACTTGTGCAGTGGTGAGCATTGCCTGCACATACACACATACACACGAATACACTACACACACCAATGCCCACACCGCACACAGGTGTACTAACACACACACACGCACTCCCTCAGACACGACCCTCAGAGACACAAGTGAGAACCTCGTTTCTGTGTGGTGTTGACCCTTTTCCTCCTGAAGAAGTCGGTGTTGGTCGCAAGTCTGGACCTCCTGGACCACCACGCTCACAGATGACTCGTCTTTCTGGTTATGAGGTTATTTTCTAGTATTTCCACTAAATTGACTATTTTTTTAACCACCATGTGTCTCTTAGGGGCTGAAGTTTTCAAGAGAAAGGAAGGGTTCTTAGTCTTTCTTCCCCCAGTTGTCTTTTCTGCTGTTAGAAACCTGATCGTTTGGCTCCTAAGCAGCGTTGCTGGGAGGACACTACCCCAGCACCACCGCAGATCTTCTGATGGGGAAGGGGCACCAAAGAACGAGTCCCTCTCTCAAAGCAAAAGCAAAATATAAATATATAAAAATAAAACTCACACACACACAAATGAAAATCAGAACAAACAAGAAAGACCAGTAACGCACACACACACACACACACACACACACACACACGCATGCACACACAGGCACACACGCACGCACACACACAAGTCCTAAGACAAAATGAAAAGTGCACGGAAACTATGGAGTTGGTTTGTGTTGGAAAGAGAGAAGATGAGGGCCGAGTGGGCAGGAAGGTTGGTATGTGTGTGTCTCCGTCACTCTTCTGCTGGGAAGAGATGCCCATGACCACACTTCTGAAGAAAAAGCGTTAACTCACGGCTGGTTCACAGTGCAGACAACACGTTCTCCATTCTAAACCAGAGACACTTGCCTGTTCCTGACCCCCACAGAGTGAGTGTGTGCTCCTGATTCCCGCAGAGCACGAGTGTGCAGTGCGGTTTCTGCCTAGTCGTGGAAAACAATAGGCAAGAATTTGGGTGATGTAAAGTGATTTACACGGATCCCTAGAGCCTGCAAACCTTGGAAAAGACAGAAGGGTTTTTTTCAAACTAGAAAGGACTTAGAGTTGAATAACACAGGGAAGTGGAGCCTGTGAAGCCACCGTCGTGTAATCTGATAAAAGTGAACGTAGGTGAAAGCACACTTCATACTTCAGCGTGCAGAAATTATGGGTTATGTGCAACTGTAATACAGAAAATGGTTTTTGTTGGATGTCCGTGATAGGTGCATAAAGACACAACTGACTCCTGCTGATTCACAAAGCGTAAATGCATTTACCCGAGCAAACACGATAGTGTTTGGCGTAAAAGACAAAGCGAAGCCTTTCCTTGCACACATGTCTGGTTAGTGGGGCAGCTGGGATGTGCAGCTGTGTGAGAGGGTTCCCCTGGAGAACTTAGGAACGTGGGTGCCAGAAGTGCTGAGGTGAATGAGTTTGCTGCCTCGGCGCTATGGGGCCCGGCGTGTTACGATTGTGCAATGATCGTAGGTTGTGAGCCCGAATGCCTTTTCCTGGCTGTGTCAGCTTCGGCACGAGTGGGACGACTCCGGGAAGCACTGCGTGGTGAGGATCTGCGACGCCCACTTCCGGTACTTCTACGAGTACCTGGGCAACAGTCCACGGCTGGTGATCACGCCCCTCACTGACAGGTAACGACGCACTTCCCACGGGCGGGAAAGAACCCCAGTGCCCGAGGTTGCCTAGGTCAGTGGAAAAGGAGCCCAAAGGGGACGCCCTCAAGCTAGCGTCCTAGAAACCATTGATGCATGTGCCTCATTGGCTGGGGCTGGGACACCTGGCTCTTGCTACTGGGGAGTGTGGATACAGGGGACAGGTGTTTGGCCCACACTTGGAACACCTGACGTGACTTCTACAGAGAGGCCTCAGGTGCTCACCTACGGGAGTCTGTCCACTCCATTTGGTTGGGAGACGATCTTCAAGCCGCACCTGATGGAAGGCCATGGCCCGCTTCCTGCTGTGTCTGTTGGCAGGGCGCTCTGAACCCCTCAGAGCTCTGCCCTGTGACTGTCTCCATGCAGCCCTGCAGTAAGCCTCAAGATGCTGAGGTCAGAGGGCCTCAGGTTTTTGGTCCACAGCTAGATTTCAGTCCCTAGTCTCCCGGCTCTGGGCTTGCCTCTTCCCGTCACTGTCGGCACTAACACACAAATTGTGTGGAGACCCAAGTGACAGTCACCAGCCATCTGAGGCCATCTTTTGCCGTCTTTTACAGACACTAAGTTCTAGCCTTCGGATGAGACTTTTAGTCTCAGAACCTCTCACCTCTCCCTACCAAACAAGTACCTCGCTCTGAGTGTGTGCAACACATGCCAAATGAATCCCTAAAGTGCATCGGCCATAGTGTCCATCCAGGAGAGTGTGTGCAGCTGCATGCACTGTCGGCCTTGCAGTTGGTGTATAGTTTTGCACACGTGTGTGTGTGTGTGTGTGCGTGCGTGTGTGTGCACACGTGCATGCCCCAGCTCTTAGTGTATTTGTTACAGAGCAATTAAGTGCAGTCATGTTTAATTCTTCACCATCTAAGACCCCTTCCCCCTCTCTCCTGTATAAACAGTTTGAGGCATTGTCTGTCATTTTAATAGTATCTTCACCCAGAAGCATCAGAAATTCAAGGTGTTTGTATCCAAATGCACAGCTCTTAGGAAGTGAAACGGTGAGCAAATCTAACGGCACACTCTTCTGCTTGTTTTAAGTGGTCACCCCACGACGCTGGCCGTGATGGCTGTGAGCAAACCAGAAACGGGCTCTGGGGTTTGCTTCTGTCATGTCTGAGCCTTGACTTTACCACTTTTTTTTTCTTTTTTAAGAAAATCATTTGTCTCCAGCGTGTCATGAAGTGCAGGCTCGACCACAGTATTTGTGTTTTGTCTGAAGGTGCTACATCACCCTAACCCAGTCACTCCACCTGACCATGAGCGGCGCTCCCTCTGGCCCAGCCGGAACGGGGAAAACGGAGACCACCAAAGACCTCGGTCGAGCGCTGGGCATGATGGTCTACGTGTTCAACTGCTCGGAGCAGATGGACTACAGGGTGAGCCGCTGGCTGACGAGGTGTGAGGCGCGGCACCAGTCCCCGGGAAAGAGCCGTGGGCCTTGCCTGGCGTGCTCGGCGCCGGGAGGCCGTTCCCACTGTGAAGTTTCCAGGTTCTGCTGTATTTCCATCCTCACAGTAGTGCAGGCCGCAGCCCAAGTCTAAACACGCAATTCATGTGTGTCACAGGAGCATGTACCGTGGCTTTAAGGTGGCCTTACGCAGGAGGTCTACTGATTTGGTGTGTGAAGCAGAATTTCACGTGGAAATGTTTCCACTTGTGAAGTCATGCTGGTTCCAGATGCCCGGTGCCGGAACACTTGTGTGTTACAGTGGGGCTGTCTAGCGTGTAAGTGCCCCTCTCTGACCACGCCACTTCCGTGCAGTCCCTGGGGAACATCTATAAAGGACTCGTGCAGACCGGAGCCTGGGGCTGCTTTGATGAGTTCAACCGCATCGCTGTGGAGGTTCTGTCCGTGGTAGCCGTGCAGGTGAAGGTGATCCATGATGCCATCAGAGCCGGCAAGAGGAGGTGGGCCCATGGCCGCTGGCTGCCTTCCCTCCCTCCCTCCCTCCTTCCTTCCTTCCCTCCTCCTTTCTTCCTTCCCTTCTTCCTACCCTCCTTTCCTCTTTCCTTCCCTTCCTTCTTACCCTCCTTCCCTTCCTCCTTCCTTCCCTCCTTTCCTTCTTCTTTTCCTCCCTCCCCTTCCTTCCTTTCCTTCCTTCCTTCCCTCCTTTCCTTCCTTTCTCCCTCCCTCCCTTCTTCCCTCCCTTCTTTCCTCCCTTCCATCCTTCCTTCCTTCTTTCATTTTTTCTTTCCCCCTCAGACAATTAGAAGATAAGCTCACCTTCTCAGTCCGTATTTTGTTACTTCTCTCTGTCACATTAGCTGGATAAAATAATCTGGGATTGTAACATTGACTAACCCATTTTCACTGGTAGTATTTGTGTGTAGGTGGGTGAGGAGCATCAGGATTTTATTTTATTTTATTTTATTGGCTTCCTGTTTGCTTCACCCAAGGTGTGGAGCGTCTCCCCTCACACTGTTCTCTTACCTCACACTCTTCCTTTCCAGATTTCCTCTCAACTGGAAAGGGGGGCCTCCCTTCCACAGGAGCCTCATGTTGACTGATGGGAAGGATTCAGACAGGGTTTTAGGATGCAGTGGGCTCATGTCACTGCAGCTATGAATTCTAAAGTTATCTTTATAGCCTGAGCTGTCAGTGCTTACAGGCCTCTCCTCTCTGTCTACTTCTCCCTTTACAGCTTCACCCTGCACTGACAATCTCAGGCGAGCATCTTTTACACTTTTGGAAATAGCTGGGTAAGGCACCTCCCCGCCTCTGGCTTCAATACACCGAATCAGCCCCTGTCTTTCCGTCAGGCTGCCTGGCTGGGCCCGTGCCAGTGAGACCTTCATGTCCTTCCCGCAACTGGGGACAAAGCCTTCCCAGCTGTATCTGCAGTGTAAACTCCTTTGTCCAGTGGTGCCCTGTTCCAAAAGCAAAACGCAGGCAGCACCTGGAGTTCGCTGTCTGAAACTTGACCGGAAGCATGGCACAACACCTGAGTCCATTTCTCTCTAGCCCCCTCAGGAACACGGCTGCACCAGGCCAGCCAGTTCTGGCTCACTCAGTTCTCTCACTTTTAGGGCACTTTGCTCAGCCCTGCTCGGGACACTGCCTGTCTGCTCACTGGTAAAGGCTCTCCAGCCCACACAGTCTACAAGTCTCCAGATGTCCGAGAAGCTTTTACACCTTTTAGACAACCTCTCAGTCTACACTACAGGGTCCTGAGACCTAGCTTCCCACACCCCTGCTGCCTTACCCACCCCACCTGCTCTGTTACAGAGGTTGAAGTTTTTCCTGTTGGATCCCCTGCCATATTTGGCCTTTAGTCAGAATCCCATTATCTAAGGGAACCAAGAAGTCATCAAGGCTGTCCTTTGTCATGTAGATTTATGATGGAACCTCCGCCTGCTCAGCTGAGCCCTGTCTCTTCTTCCTTAAGCTAGTTCATGAACAGGCTGCAGGGCTCCTTCATGATCTCATGAGTGGATTAACTTCCGCTTACCCTGCAGCACCTGAACCATAGATCTAAGTAAGCTTGCTTACCCTGCCAGCAAAGCCACGCATTGTGCTGGTTCCACCGATCGAGGCTCCTCCCTTTGAATGCAGGCCACTTCTCTTGACTGGAGGCCCCTCCCTTTACTGCAGGCTCCTCCCTTTGACTATAGGTCCCTCCCCCTGACTGCAGGCTCCTCTCTTTGACAGAGGCTCCTCCCCTTGAGTAGAGGCTCCTCCTCCTGAGTGCAGGCCCCTCCCATGACCGCAGGCCCCTCCCTTTGACCGAGGCTCCTGGCATTGCTTGAAGAGGTACCCAGAGACCGTGGCTACACCCACCCGTCCTCTGTGAAGGCCCACCCAGGCATGCCCGCCTTCCTGATTTCTCTATTTTAACCTGGACCAGTTAGAAAGTCACCTGCTGTTAGCTGCCTGGCATCTAAATCCACAGGAAGTCCTGTCTGTCCCCGTTCTCCCTCCCCTGAGACACCCCTCCAGTCTTCCCCTTCCTCTGGAGATCTTGCTGAGGCCCACATTTTGTCTGTCTGTCTGCAGGAAAGCTCATTGCACTCACATCTTTGCTGGCTACCATTTCATTGCCCTGGTCACCAACAGTCTAACTGGGCCCTCATAATTTCCCTCTGAAAACTGCTGTTTCTCCCCAGCTTTGGCGTGATAATGGTATCAACAGTCATAGCTAATGTCGGCTGAGAATTCCCTGGGTCCCGGGTGCTATGCTGTTAGTCATTCATGTTCTTTCATGTCCTCACCTGTAGGTGAGCTCATTCTCCTCTTTTATTGGGTGAGGAAACTGGAACAAGAAAGGATAACTGCACGCCTGATGTGCAGTGTAGATGGCTCTGAACTGAGTCCAGCAGAGCCGGCTGACCTAACCACCAGGCTGTCCTGCCTTGCAGAGATGCGCAGTACAGGTTCACTTAGTAAGCGGGAGGGTGGGTGAGTGAGCACATAGCTCGACTGTGAGCGTGGACGGACGCTCTCTTGTGCAGCGCTTCAGTCAAGGCCCTGACAGAAATCCGTTAAATGTTGAGTAGCTAAGCAGTCAAGTCTTCATGTCTCCAGTTTAGGCTGTGGGAAACTTCCTATACTGTGATTCTGGGGGGCAGGGAGGGTGTTCCTAATAAGTGTGCCCCAAACATTTGAAATGTGTGCCTGAAGCTGAAGGGAAATTACCCAGGACAAACAGCCTCCCAACACACATTTGCATTTTGCAGTGGCTTGCATTTGTCAATGTGCAGTTGTGTTCCGCGAACACATTTAATTCCATCAACATTCTCTTTATGGTAGATTTGTATTTCTTGGAGAGACTATCCCGCTGAAGCCGTCGGTTGGAATATTTATTACTATGAACCCAGGATATGCTGGTCGAACTGAATTGCCAGAAAACCTCAAAGCTCTGTTCAGGCAAGTGCGTGCCTCGCAGCTCATGTCTGGTGAGCTGTCGCCACCTAATGTCGGGCTGCTCTGACAGTGCGCTTCCTTTCACTGGGGAGTCCGATTTCCTGGGGAAACTTACCTCTTTGAGATCCCTTTATAGAGACAGTCTTCTCCCTGATGAACTCACCCGTGTGTGTTAAACCAGCGCTCAAATCAGTGTGTAAAAGTTATGTAGTAATCCCAAGTATTTAATCCTAGCTTTTCCTTTAAGATGTTTTATTGTAAACAATTTCTACAGGTTATGAAATATTGGGCAAATACTGAAATGTATGAAGAGAAGTTATCTGCCAATTGGACATGATTGCTATAGTTTTTCTGTCCTCTTCTGTAATTTATATTTTATACACTAGGCATAATTTTATTTAGTTTTGTCCTTACAGTATCTTGACAAACATATCTTATCATACCATTGAAATTTCTTTGGAAATATCATTTTACATAACTCTGAAATCATCCCTATTCTGGCTCTTCTACATTGTCCTGATCATCTTGTTTGGTGTGCAGGCTTGTTTTTTTGTTTGTTTGTTTGTTTGTTGTTTTTTAATGATACTTAAGTACCAAGGTATAAATATTTATTCTTATTCAAGTTATTTTTGTTTCTAGCTATTATCCCAGGATAGATTCTTTGTGTGTGTGTATGTGTGTGTGTATGTGCCTGTGTGCTCACGCGCGTGTGTGCATGCATGCATATGCAGGCCAGGGGTTGACGATGAGTGTCTTCCTCAAACACTCCCCACCTTGTTTTTGAGGCAAGGTCTCTCCCTGACATGGAGAAGCTGCAGAGCTCCTCCTGCCTCCACCTCTCACACACTAGACTAGGACTGCATGTGTATGCCACACAGCTCGCTTTTACATGGGTGGTGAGATGGAATCCAGGCCTCAGCTTGTGTGCAAACACTTTCATACCTGTTTCCCCAGCCCAGAGTAGATTCTTGGATGTAAAGTTAGTGGGTGGTGATCACAATCCATTGCTGACACACTTTCTACAAATACCCAGCCAACTCATACGCTAACAGCGGCCTGTGTAGGAGGACCTGCAGACGTGTCTCCATGACCCGTTATGCCGTGACATCTTTTCTGTTACTTCATTCTGGTGGGACCTGGTGCACTGCACGCTTTCATTTAAGTGAGCCACCAGGAAAGCAATCCCTCTGTCCCACAGGACTCTGCGACTAAGGATCGCACTGTCCTCCCTGACTTCTTAAGCTGTGGCCCACGGTGCTCTGGGGCTTCAAGCAGCTAAATGTGGAGTCATGGAAAATTTAGCCACAGCAAAAAGTTTCTGAATGTGTAAGGTCAAAACTTAACTTGGAATCCAGTGTGTGAGGAATTGGAGTTGCAATCCTTGTAGACTTCTGTGCAGTCTTGGTTTTGAACATGTAACACGCCCACCTCTGCCATCACAGGATGCGACAATGCGCCACGCTGCCTGGTGCGCCATGGCTTAGCTGCAGCACTGTTCTATGTCTGCACTGCAGCGCCTAACTGTGGACGCGTGGCTTAAGTAGAGAGCAGGGAGGCTCCCCTGCCGCTCTTCCTCAACATCTGCAGAAGCTCCACACTGTGTTTGAGTTTGGATCTGGGGGCTTACCAGCTGTCCAGGAACTTGTCCCAGGACAGAGAGACCTGTTAAAAGGAGGGCGGGGAATGGCGCCGAAGGTGACTTTTTTGGCCTCCGCACACCTTGACATAGGTTCCACACACGTGTGTATTCACATGCACACAAACACACACATGCACACAGCCTTTCAATGAGTTTTGGTTCAGGATTAAAACAGAATTTGCAACAGTTTCTGAGGTGACTCTGAACACATGTTTGCCATTGTTAAGCTGTCAAAGCAGCATCTCAGTATTGATGGTTATACAATCAAAGTATCGATCAGCTCTGCAGGAGGACATAGCCAGGATGTATTTCTTTGTGTAAAACTAAGTTCATATATCTTACCAGTATGTAAATCAGCTTTTAGCTTTAATAAGTCATTCTAGGAATACCAAGGAATTGCTTTAACGTTGGTTTCCTTGTTACTTACCATCAGTGACTGTTTGTATACCTGGTCTATGCACCTGGAGCCTAGGATCATGGATAATTCTCTAGGGCAAAGGGGGCATCTTGGTGTACTGAGCCCGCCGATCCTTCGCACTCTCTGGCATCATTGCCTGAACAGTGTCTTCTGACTTTGGTCCATGCTTATGGGCTGATCAGGAGTTTGTATTCTACGGTACAGACATGTTACTCGCTATTTATCGCTTCACCACGGGTGTGCGTTTGCAGTGAGTCCAGTCTGGACCCTCTATGAATAAGGCTGCGATGAAGGTGTGTGAAAGTCTTTGCACATTTTCATCTCTTCTAGGTGTGTATCTAAGACTGGGCATAGCAAATACATTTTAACTTTTAAAAGAATGTGCAGTATTGCAAAGGCCACTGGACTCCTTTTTCACTCTCACCATTACTGACTGAGAAATCCTTTGTTTTATGTTCTTGTCAAAATCCAACATTGTTAGCTGACATTATGATATTATGGCAAGTTTTACTGATGTAATTGATCCATTGTAGTGTGTCAGCATGAGTTTATATTGTGTTTCCACGAAGGCTCCCAGTCTTCAGTGCTTTTTTCATGGTTTAGTGGTCTTCCCCATTGTGTGTGCGTGTATGTTATTAGATAACATTCAGAAGAAAGTTTTTCTCTTATTTTGTGGCTTGCCTTTTTGCACTTTTGATGATGCCCATCACAAGTAAAGCTTTCAAATATCATGAATTATAATTTATCAGTTGTCTTGTTTGTTTTTATTCTGGTTAAGGAAGCTTACTTAGCCAAAGCTTGGAAATATTTTAACTGTGTCTTCTTCAACAGATTTTGTTGTTTTACAGCTTCTTAACTGTCCTCTGTTATTTTGTTGATTTACTGACCTATATCAGTTGTCTTTCTGATGATAAGTAAGCCCTTTAATCTCATGCTCTCCAGATAACCCTCATTTACTCAGGAGGCATTGTTTTTTACATGTTTTGCTGAATTTAACATGCTGTAATTTTGTTAGAGCTTTTTAAAGATTTGCAATACAGAAAATTTTGGTCTCTAGTGTCGCCTTCATAATCTTTGATTTTTGGTAATGCTGACATCATGACATCCACTGTTGAGTGTTCTGTTTTCATGGGGGTGGTATCATTTGTTGCTAAGTATAGAATAAATCACAGAAACCATCTGGACCAAGATTTTTCTTCATGGTAATCTTTTTGTTACTGAATTTCTTTAATAGATGTGAAGTTATTGAGATTTTCTTTCCCTTTGGCTTAGTTTTGATGATCTACAACTTTTATGAAGTTTGTCCTGTTGCCTGGATTATAAGTGTTTACTATGCATTTGCCCATTGCATTATCTATCTGTAAGGATGCTATGAATTGTACATGGTAGCAATAATCTGTGTTGTCCAACTTCCTCTTGTTCCCTGAAGATAATCTAATGGCTTACCAGTTGATTTTTAGGAGGTCTGAGGACTGTCTGTGTCTTTACTTACTTACCATGCCTTCAAAAGAGTTAAATGCCTCTTTATGTACGTTATAAGAATGTTTATAGTTTTTAGTGTGAATTCCTTTAATTCTTCGGGCCTAAAATATGCTTATCCACCCATTTTTATATTTAATAGTAATTCATTTATATTTTATTCTAATATTATGGCATTACTTTTAAAGTATAATCCACGAAGTGAAACTCCAGTGGGTCATACAAACGGAGTAATAACTCTGTCCCCTGGTGGTCACCAAATATTCTCCCATCTCATGCTGCAGGCTTCTGCTCTTCACCACAGCAGCTTTCTCCAGCAGAGGCATTCCCCACCTCACTTTCTTCAGGTGAATTGCTGCCCTAGCAGTGAGTGTAACGGAAGCAGAGCACACGTGTTGGGGCTGCGTGCCACTCCAGTATTCTCACATTTCTGACACACTTATGTTATGCACTTCTTCCATCTGGGTCTTAAATTTTTATTTATTTTTGACATTTTCAGAAATTTTATTTGACAGACTAACTGCAGCATAATTTATGTGTTGATGTTTGTAATAGTGTCAGGAACATTCTAAGGCTTGGCTCTAATTGTCTCCAAATTTCCTAACTTACCAAGAATCATGTGCCTTCTCTGTTTATTGAGACGTGTAGGGACAGCCATCAGCCTGCATCTCTGTAAGAGGCAGGTGAAGAGTACTCGCCTCTCAGAGCTGTTAGAATTAAGGGAGAGAGCTCAGGAGGAGACGTTATCACCCTGTGTGGTGTGAAGTAAATGCAGGCTAAGGTATGTGGCTCAGAGTTCTGAGGACACTCTCTGCAAGCACTGGGCCAGGGCTGGGGTTCCAGCACTTCAAGGGCAGTTAAATTTCTAAAGGAGGAAGAAGGGAGGGAGAGAGAGAAGATGATGGGAGGAGAAAGGAAGGATGGGGCATTGGGTGTGCTCTCTTTTTCTTTACGATGTTTTTTAATGTATGACTGCTCTATCTGCATGTTCACCTGAGCGCCAGAAGAGGGCGCCAGATCACGTTATAGATGGTTGTGAGCCACCACGTGGGTGCTGGGAATTGAACTCAGGATGAGCAGCCAGTGCTCTTACCTGCAGCGCCATCTCTCCTGAGTTTAGATTTAAATATATGTACAGACTTCTATGACATGAAAGCAGGTCTGTTTGGGAGAAGAGACAGGGCAGACTCCTGGGAGAGTAAATGTTTAAGGTATGATATGTGCACATGGAAATGTTATAATTAAACCTATAATTTTGTGCACTAACTAAAAAATTAGTAATACACTACATTACACTAATGTAATGGCAGACAATATTCTTATGCCTTTCTTTTCTCTGCCTTCTGCTGCAGGACAAATAGGACATGTAAGAAATAATCTAGGGTCAGGTTACATGGGGGCTGCAGTCCCCTAGTCCCAAAGGCATTCTGGGAAGTATCCAGGGTGAAAAAAAATCAAGTGTATGTGAATTAGAGTGTAACTGTCTTCACAGAAACACATAGAGGTTCGGTGCAGTCTCACAAACCTAAAGCACCTGGTGTGTGCCTGGCTGCAGTGCAAAGCTTGCAGCTGTGGCTGCTTCTGGCTCCTGTCTTTGACGGGAACTTTTTGAAACCATCCCGTACATAAAGAGGGATTTGAAACTAGATGTTTCTAAATCCCCCTCCTGGTAAACCCTAGTAGCATTGTGGAAGAGATAACTTGTACATTCTTAAAATGTTTAGGTTTTTATTTACTTTCTAAAGCGTATGAGTGTTTTGCCTGTGTGTATGTAAGTAAGTATGTTTGTATGTACATATGTATGTATGTATGTGCATGCCTGGTGCCCACAGAAACCCACATTGGATCCCCTAGAACCAGAGTGATTGCCACCTGTGAGCCACACGGATGCTGGGAACCAAACTGGGGCCTCTGCGAGGGCAAGAAGGAGCATCCCTCAAGCCTCCCCCTTGCACATTTTGAAAGTGATGACTGGGGCTTTCATAACTGTGTGAGACAGCCATTAAACACAGCTAGCTTTGAACTAAAACACATCATGCTTTGTTAAATAAATCACAACAAAGGTATGAATATTCACTCACAACTCTCTCCTTATTTTTGTACTGATACTTGTGCCTTGGAGGTCATTTGTCTGGTAGTTATTGAAACCAGCCATGGAGCGAGGTATTGTTCTCCGGGAAGCAGTGGGCACTGTTTTCTGGCAGTGTGTTGTTTGACCTTCACCAGGACACAGCCGCAGCTGAAGGCCAGCCTCGGGCTCAGTATCACCATGCATCTTCTTGCTAGTGAGATCATTAATGCTGGAAGTTAGGGGCCTGGGCTACAGCTGTGTGGTGGGACACAGGCTCAGAGTGTTGCCCACCAAACAGGCAGAGACCAAACCCAAGCAGCTGGGGAGGGAACGTAATAGACTGTAACCCTGCATTTTCTTTAAACCGCCCCACCCCCAGCCCTGGGCGTCTGCATCTCTGCTATCTCATCACCTTCCCGGGGTCCAGCGGACATGTTTTGGTTGAACTGAAAGGCTTTGTTAGCTGTGATTGACAGAGGCCATTATGACCTGCTTAGGAGTGGTGAGTGTTGGTACAAGCTAGTCACTTGTGTTGAGTGATATGCACATACGGCCTCACCGTGCTTTAACTGCAGCTCCTGTCCCCTGCAGGCCCTGTGCCATGGTGGCCCCTGACACTGAGCTCATCTGTGAAATCTTGCTAGTGGCGGAAGGGTTTGTAGACGCACGCTCGCTGGCCCGGAAGTTTATTTCGCTGTACATGCTCTGTGAGGAGCTCCTGTCCAAGCAGGTGAGAACTCGGTGGTTATCAATTTTTGGTTCTATATCACATGAAAGTAACAATTGAAAAAGATGGATGTTGGATAAGTTAGCATCTAAATGACACCTGCATTTGGAATGATTTCATGTTTTCTATGGAATTTTCAAAATACGTGTTTTCCGAATCTTATTTTTTTCTGAAATTAAATTTCAGACATATTTGTATGTTAGTATCTTACTTATCCTCTATACACCCTTTATCAGTGGGTTATGGGATTTTCTCTAAGCGTCATTGATGCTACAGTTATAAAGGAGATTTCACTCGTCTTCATTTCTGACAGTGGAGGAGGCAAAAGGGGTCATAAGGTGAGGTGGAGTTGATTCTGGACGAGATTCTAGAAACGGTAGTTTTCTCGTGTTTGCTAACCCCGTATTTGAAGCTGTGTGGGGCTTCGTTTCTTAATCCCAGTCTCTTCTCTCAGCTGGTGAGGTTTCGGTGAACCACAAACGAGTGTGTATCACTGCAGTCTTCTTAACTTCAGCTTTGTGTTTAGCTCCGGGGGTTGCTGGGCCCCTCCCAGCTCCCTGTGACAGTAGTCCGCAGCTGTTACACACCAGGGCATCACAGACACTGGTGCTACCCCGTGTGTTCCAAACGTGCTGCCTTCATGGTGAGAGCGTGGGAACCCGAGAGACAGGGTTATACTGTCACTAGGTATGACCTCAACCGCCGATGTGTATTCTATACGTGAAATGACTGGGGAAATACAATTCTAGACACTTGTCACTGCAGAGTAATATTATCAGTATTTTAACTTTCTTTTCTAATCTGAAATCTCCCTTTAAGTCCAATTAAAAATTATAGCAAAGAAATGCATTCCCCATGGAAAATGAAACTCTCCACAGCAGTAAGCTGTCAACATTTAGTGACATCTACTATAGCCCAGTAGCGTGTTTGCTGATGACGGTGAGGGAAGGGTAAGACACAGAAACAAATACGTGGATTTTCCTGGAAGGAACCTGGAGGTTCAGGTGTATGAAGTAATCAGAGTTCTCCAGGAGGACAGGGGCCGGTGATTGTAAAATGCAGTGTTTACTGCATTCGGTTTGGTTTGTTGTGAGGTAGCATCTTACCCAGCCCACCCTAGCCTCCACCTCCTGGGCATCCTCCCTCCGTCTCCTGGGCACTGGGATGGCAGGTTTATACTGCCGCATCCAGACACACGTCCTGTGTTCTAAAACCTGTGTTCTAAAACATCGCCGCTTGGGTAGTTACAGTCCTGTGGATTGATGGGAGTTCATGAAATGACCCAAGTCCTGAGCTAACAAAGCAAGCTCATCTCATTCTAACTCTGGGACTATTGGGCCACATGCAAGAGGAAGGCAGGTGCTGAAAGTCAGGTGGGAGAGAGAGAATTCTTGTTCTGCGTGCATGAGAGAAAGGAAGCCTGGCCAGTAAAGGAGAGCTGAGTTAAGAGCACAACCCAGACATTTCTGAACAAAGGAGTAGAGTCGGAAGGAGATGGAAACAAAAAGATAGTTTTCTAGAATCAGTATTTATTGGATGGCACAAAGGCGGCAGTGAGAGTTATTTTAGCAGTGGTCACAGCATTTGAATATTCAGGGGTTCCCTGCGAACTGAGCCCGCAGCTTCCACTGCATCCTCTCCTTGACCATTATTGCTTCAAGGACTTGGCCATGACCAGTTTCTGTGCCCTGCAGAGATGTTGGCTCTTGTTCGCTCTTTCTTCTTCAGCCCTTGTCTGTTTTTGTACTTGTGACTTCCAGATGATCTCTGCCATGACCTGTGATTTAAAAAAAATAAGTCTCTGCTGAGACTCTTCATTAGAAGCCCCAAACGCCCCCCCCCCACACACCTGAACAAAAATGTCCTCTACTCACTCCTTGCATTTATTGTCCGCACCACACATGGGGGTTTTTAATTCTGTTCTTCTCTATTTTTATTACCAACAGAAATGATGCCCCAAACCTAATTTGGTTTTATTATCCACGAATGCATGAAGTGGCATGCTTATTCGTGTATTTATCACTTCAGTGTCCACAAAGCATCCATCCCACATGAACAATTCCACCCCTGCAGCCATTTATGAAGTAGATGGCTATTTCTGTCTGCTCTCTACAGCTGCTGCTGCCTCGGAGGCTTGGAGGAGAGGTGACCTGTCTGTAGGCACAGCTGAGGAATGTTTGGGAGAGTTGTTACCATGAAGATGTTGGATAGGGAACAGGGACAGAATGACAGTCACCCCAAATAAGTCATTTTGGGGCCAAGGCTGGTGGCACACACCTTTAATCCCAGCAAATGCAGGATCTCTGTGAGTTCAAGGCTGGCCTAGTCTCCATAACAGATTTCAGGACAGCCAGGGATTCATAGTGAGACCCTGTTTCAAATATGATGAGTCACTTTTGAATTAAGCTCATGCAATCTTTGTTCACTGAGCAGCTTACTGTAAGCCAGCTCAGGAATTCTGCAGACAAACAGACAGAAAGGCGTCTCCACCTTCCAGGAGTGCAGAGCCAGCGGGAGTCATTGGGAATGACTGTGCGTGTCTCAGAGAGATTCTGGCTCATAGGAGAATTTTGTGATTTGTATTGTATTTAACACCAGCACTGGGACAGAGTTGTTTAAGTGACAGACGTGAAAGGCAGGGACTAAGTATGGTTGGTGCATGGGGGAAGGGAACACTTAGACCAGTTCAGGTCTGAGGAGTCAGCTAGACTGAGGAAGAGAAGCAGAGGAGAGAGATGGGAAATTGAGCAAACGCTGCGATGAAATGCTATAGAAAGAAATTTGCCAATAGAGACTGGAGAATGGCCAAAGGGAGTCGAGGGTGCACCCCACAGAGAAGATTTATGAAAGTGTTTACTTTACTTCCAGAATTAATGGTAAATCATGAAAATGTGTGTCCATCTGAACTCTTTTTGTTTCTGGCTTTTACTTCTGGAATAAAGAGCCGTTCAGTTCCTGAGAAAGAAAGACATGCCTGTGCTTGTATTTTAGGATCATTATGACTGGGGACTTCGTGCTATTAAGTCTGTCTTGGTTGTAGCTGGCTCCCTGAAACGAGCAGATAAGAACAGACCTGAAGACCAGGTACTGAGTGCTAAATGATGTTGTACAGTGAGTAGCTAACAGGCTTCAGGCACATGACGCCCATTCTTGGCTGGGGAGGCACGCATCACCCCATTTATAAAAACATCTGTTCCTAATGGAGGCTATTTTAGGGGTTGGCATTTCTTGTAAGTGGTCACAAGTGTTCCTGACTACAGAGATGGTAATCTGGGAAGGAAAATGTGATTTTTATAAGTGCTTTTGAAATCTCAGCCACAAAAAGTACTTTGACAGATAAAATAGTTCAGTAATCACTCTTTGATCTCCTTTGAGGTACATTTAGGAACCCTGATTAATAAAGCTGGTCCATTAATCCTGAAAAGCCAGTGAGCTCACGCCAGCCTAGTGGGGCACAGAATGTCCACTGTTGGGGTGGGCTTCAAGAGGAGAGCACAGCAGGGGGAGCCTCGGGCTCTGCTTTCCTTCTGTGCTGACAGCACAGCTCTCCTCAGGAGGAAATACGGTAAGAGTAGGGTGAAGTGTGTGTGCATGCAGTGTGTCTTGAAATGCAGGAGAAAGCTAGATCCATTGAGCATGCTCTTTTTATGGTGAGGGACATTACTTGTCTTGAATTTGCTAATATTTCTTTCCTTGGTCTCCACTCAGGTTTAGCCAGTATTTTCTACCTTTAATCTGCTCTGTAGTGAGTGAGAGTGGAGTGTGTAGCTCTGTATGTACCTTGCTCTGGAGTTCCTGCTTTCGAAGTCTGACATCTACTTAGTTTCTAGCCGGTGTAAAACAAAGGCACAAACCAAAAATATTTGTGTTTATGAGCCTGTGGCAGCAAGAGCATCAAGCACTGTGATCTGATAGGCCCAGCTTAGAGCCTGAGTGGTGAAGGCAGGACAGGAGTTGCAGAGGTGACGACCAGAGCTGCCTCCCAGCCGAGCAGCAGACCTCCTTGCTCACCTCATTCTGAGGCCCATCCATGTTCGCCATGCATGTCCACTAACCTGAAAGCGTTTGCCTTCCCGTGGAGAGAGGATAGTGCTCTCAACTTAGAGATGAGGGTTAAAAACGTGGTCTTCAGGGTCTGGAGAGATGGAGAGAAGAGTATGTGATTCTTCTAGAGGACCTGAGCTGGGCAGCTCACAACTGCCTGTCACTCCAGCTCCAGGGTCTTCCACCTTCTGTGGGGATATACGCAAACACACACACAAACGCACATGCACAGCACTCCCCCCACACAATTTTAAAAATCCTTTTTAAACTGTGTGCTAGCTCAGTGGGTACTTGTCAGTTTGTGGGAAATTACACTTTAACTGTCACACAACATAGAAATTCTATGTCTCAGGGTAACACATGATGCTTCAGTACAGTGCATTATCTTGCAATGTTTAGTCAGGCTAAGCATGTATCCCATCATTTATTCATGATAAAGGAAATCTTTCAAAAGTCCTCATGTTCAGTGTTTGAAATGCTCTGTGTTGCCTGTAGATTGTCTTCTGTTTCCTAGGTGCTCATGAGAGCATTGAGAGACTTCAATATGCCTAAAATTGTAACTGATGATGTCCCGGTGTTCCTGGGCCTGGTCAGTGATCTGTTCCCAGTCCTGGATGTACCTCGGCAGAGGAATGCACACTTTGAACAGATGGTCAGGCAGTCCACCCTGGAGCTCCGCCTGCAGCCCGAGGAAAGCTTCATTCTCAAGGTAAAAGCCATGTTCCTGTTGAGGGCAGGTGGTGCTAGGGGTAGTCCAATCTACCCAAAACTTTAGCTATATTACAGGGCCTTAGTGTGATCTTGCTAAAACCTTCCAAGCATTTCATACGATAGTCAGCCAAGGAACATGTAAGTAAATGCTTCAATATCTCATCCCTTTCACTGAGGTTTTAAAAACACAGGAGTGACTTGCATGGTTCTAAATGTAACCAGACTTTTAATTAATCACAAAACTTACTGGTATCATGTACCAAAATCTTTTGTGTTCTCTCTCCCTCTAATGCATAGAATAGTGAAAGCAGAATCATCCATGTATCCTGGTAGGGGAGAGGTATGTCAACATGCCTGACAAACCCACAGGATTTACTGTCTGACTCATCCAAGCTGTGCCCAGGCTGCCCTGGGGTCAGTGAACATATGCTTAACAATGCTTAAAACGTCCATGTTCCAGAGAGCTCCTGTGACGTGCGCCATTGCTCCTCTGTGGGTAGTGATTGCTGCACATCATTTCTACTCAAAACTCTCAAGAGTCACCGATTTTGTAAGCAACTCCTCCCACCGTGGACCAAGTGGCATTAGAGAGTTATGAAACGGGGTGATGGCTCAGCATGTGGGAGGGCTTGATGCACCAGCGTGAGGACCTGGACTTGAACCTCCTACCCATGTGAAAGCCAGGTGCGAGCGTGTGTGCAGACAGAGGTAGATTCAGGCATCTCATTGTTCTCTAGAGAATAAGGTAAGGAATGGTGGAGTAGGTCATTCAGCATTAATCTCTGCCTTCCACACATAACCACACATGTGTGCCCCATAAGGGGTGATGCTGATGCTGCGGATGCTGAAGATGACAGCAACAATGGTGGTGATGATGGTGATGCTGACAGTGACAGTGATGGTAGTGATGATGATGATGATGAAGATGATGGTGATGGTGATGATGATAGTGATGATGACAGTGATGGTGACGGTGATGATAACGAGGGTGATGAGGGTGAGGATGATGAGGATGATGATGACAATAATGGTGAGGATGATGATGATGATGGTGACGGTGATGATGATAACGGTGATGATGATAACAATCATGGTTATGACGAAGATGATCTGGTGATGATGAGAGTGATTACGATGATGGTGATGATGATGATGACGATGACAAGGATGACTTCATATTACTCTTTCTGCTTTTTATGTGGGAAACCTAAAAGAAGCTAAACTGTGGACTTACAGTCTATTTTCCCATATGTCATTGGGGGCTGAGTAGGTCATAGGAGAGAACTAAAATGATAAGCTATCTTTTGGTCACTCAGGTCCTTTCTTGATGAAAGGACCTGAGTGACAGCCATCTGTTGCAGGTTGTCCAGCTTGAGGAGCTCTTGGCTGTGCGACACTCCATCTTTGTGGTTGGAAATGCAGGCACAGGGAAGAGCAAGGTAGGATAACTTGTGTTTTGCCTTTTAGCCTGGGAGGAATCTTCTCTGGAGGGCGCTGTTTTCAGTGTTGCGGAGGTGTGTCTTCAATGAAGCCCACGATAACATTGATGTTGAGTTAGAGTCTGAAATCTGCTGCTGCCATTTGATCAGTTGACAACGTTTCCCTTCGTATGAAAGAGAGCGACCTGCAATACACACACACACACACACAATATGCCCATCCAGAGACGAGGCTTTCCACACAAGACAGGGAGCCTCCTGCCTCGTTCAGGCCTGCACCTGCTTGCACACACCTGGCCTCTTTCCTCAATGGTGAGAGACTCTGGCCGAGGGAGCCACCTGGCTTGCAGGATTTGATGAGCACTTCCCACCTTTTTCAAAACTGCCTTCTTACCACTTTTGGATCATCATAAGTCCTCTTTCCCATATCATTAAGAAAACAAGTGCAAATATTTTTCTTCATTTATTCCTTCAGAGATACAGATCCTTCCACCTGGCCAAAACAAAGCTGGAAAGAAAAGAGGCAGAGACACCCCTTTTTGGGGGGTCCTTATTGTGCACCGGGATAGGTGAATTGTGTGATTTTCTGCATCATGATGAGACGCTGTAGGTGTTCTTAAGCTTCGTTTTTAGCTTGCTGCTTGGTTCTGCCCGGCCTTCCTGGCAGTCCACTTATTTTCTTGGTTGGCAAAGTGCGCATGCAGAGCTGTGTGCCTTCCCATTCAGGGTGCTTGGGTATAAACACACTTGGTGGCCAACGGCTAAAAATAGTCGGAATGGGCATGAGCTGTCAGCATGGCTGCATGCAGCACTTGCCGGTCCTCGGAGCTGAACCCAGAGGGAACAATTGCTCAGGGAGCCTCTGCGGAGGTTCTTTCCTAGTGAAAAATGTAACTGTTGCAATATTAAAGTAAATTACTGATAGACCTATAATTACTTTGTTAGTGTAACTTTCAGATGTAGGCCGTGGTTCATGGAAGGATAAAATTAAATTCTGTAATTTCCAGTAGATTAATGGTTTCTAAAAATGTGAGCTGCATATTCCTGAGGCGTCTCATTTCTTTCCTTTACTCTGCACCTATTCTGTCCTGCTCGACACACACTTAGGCCCATGCGAGCAGAACCATGCTGTTTACCTAGTCACCGTCCTGACGTAGTTGGCACTTCTTTTTTTGCACCCCTTCACAACTCCAAAACAACAACTCTGGCTCTCAAGGGACAGGAAAGGACACGGTGGCTGTTTCTTGGGTCAGTTAACTAGCTACATGCCCAGTGAGTCCCAATTCTGGGGCCTCCTTCAGGCTTCTGTTGGCGATTAGCTGGCTCACTACAGACTGGATGTTTGCTTTGATGTGTCCATCCTGGGCACACACACACGCTGAGCTGTGCCCCTGGCCCCACTGGACGCCAGCAGCACAGTGCCACAGCTCAACTCTCTCCAAGTCAAGGCCACATCATGAAGGTTCACTCACTGCTGTCAGCGTGCCGGTCTTGGTCAGCACAGTCGTCATCCCCAAGTCCTTTTAGCCACGCACACACAGGTGCCCTCCACCTGCTGAGTGAGAGGCTCTGGCTGAGCTCCAGCAGTCCATGTTGACAGCCTCTGGGCAGTTCTGAGATGGGATAAAAGATACCGTCGGAGTGACCTCCCAAACAGGAATGCTTATGCACGAGCATCCAGCTAAACATCTCAAACTCACTCTGTAGCCATCCAGATCTCAAGTTCATTCTGTACTCACAGTTAAGCTCTTAAGTGATGAGGCAGCTTTCTCTGGTCTGGACGCCTCTGAGATTCAGACGGGCTTCCTAGGCATCATGGGATTGAATATTACAAGATGAGGTGGAGGTGTGCCTGTGGCCATGTTCCCATCTTCTGAGCTGCTCTACACAGGGCATCCGTGGAACCCGGCGAGCCAGGAGGTTTTCACTGTCCATTTGGCCAAATTTTACCTAGTTCTCTTCACTCATTCTTCAGATTTTGAGAACACTGAACCGAACATATGTTAACATGAAGCAGAAACCTGTTTGGAGTGACCTAAACCCCAAGGCTGTGACGACAGGCGAACTCTTCGGATACATACATCATGCTACCCGAGAGTGGAAAGACGGCAAGTACCGTGGCTCCTTCGAAGTGCTAAAAATCTCTCTCTCTCTCTCTCTCTCTCTCTCCCTCTCTCTCTCTCTCTCTCTAGAAATCTGTCTTTCAGTATAAGCCAGTCACAGATTTTAGTCATAGTCACAGATTGACAGTGTGTTGGCATGGTCAAAAGTGTAGCTGATCGAAGTTGCCTGCAGAAAGCGAGGACTGAGGAAGTGCTTGGTTGCTTTTGTCAGATTTCTGCTCAGAGCTGTAGTGGGCACCACAGGTGTCAGGATGCTGACTGAATTCAGGTGGGCATCGCAGGTGTCAGGATGCTGACTTAATTCGGGTGGGCATCGCAGGTGTCGTCAGGGACACTGATTGAATTTAGGCAGGCATGGAAGGCATCTGACATGGAAGGCAGTTTGGGGAGTCAGAATATTTCAGATGTTTGCTTTTGGATTAGGAGTGTCCAGCTGGAGGCCAATGTAAACATTCCAAAATTCCCGAGAGTTTGAAATTAGAAACACTTCTAGTCCTAAGATTTTGGAGTTAGGGGAATTTGGGGAGAAACACACCCCCCCCTTAGAAGGTTTTATAATGTCCCACTTCCATCCAGAATGCTAATCTTGGTATAATCCTCAGTGCCCAGTTCCTCTGAGGCCCCCACAGCTGACTTCACGGTAGATTCTGTTCTCATCATCTTTAAACGTGTGTTGAGGCTGTGCCCATAACGCCAGCACTCAAAGGTTGAACAGTAGCAGTGGTGTCAAGGCCAGCCTGTGTTACAGTGAGTTCTGGGCCAGCTTGGGCTACAAACTGAGAAAGCGGGGAGCAGTAACGAGAGCATGGGGCAGGGGAGGAAGGAAAAAATAAGGAACTATATACATGTATTAAAAGTCAGTGTATCCCCATGGGTGCCCCATTAATCCAAGCTGTCATATTCCCAGAACCCCAGCCTTTTGCTTTCCATGTACAAGTCAGAGCCTGCCATGGGATGCTGTCCCTGGCTTTCAGATCCTGTCACTGTACAGCCTAATCCTTCTGTGGCCTACAGACTGTTGGTTGAACCTCCAGCCATCTCTAGTCTCATTTCCTGACTCAGCCCTTCTGGCTGGCGTTCCTGGTCCCGGCCCCGCTGCTCAAGCCCCTTCCTTTCCAAGGCTTGCCCCCATCATCCAGGTCTGTTCCCTAGGGTCCCCGGGGCCTGTTCACATGGGTAGTATGCTTGGTCACATGCCACATACAGGACCTGATTTGAAGTATGACTCCTGGCATTTTTCTTTCTTTTGCCTTGCAACATTGCTGATTTATTGGTCACTTTTGCCACCTTTTCTGAGGATCTGATTTTCCTGAGGGATCATGTCAGGGATAAAGTCATCCTCATTACACAGGAAACATGTACCCTTGACTGGAGAACCACTGGGAGAGCTGATGACTCTTCAGCCATGGTGGCCAGTTTATTAGCTGCTGTAGTCTTGTTGTTTGTCCTGGAACTTACTTTATAGACCAGGCTGGCCTTGAAGTCACAGAGCTCCACCTGCCTCTGCCCCCAGCCATGGTTGGTTTTTATACCAAAGACTTCATAGAGGAACTCTCCGTGTGTCTGCTGAGGAAGGTTTGTTCAGTGTGGGGTGCTGAAGTGTGAAAAGCCGCCCCTCCGCTCTGTGACAACAGCAGAGGAGAATGCAGAACAAGATGGTTTTCTACATCTATGTCATGACAGCCCAGCGTAAGTCTCATGACCAAAGCTGGGAAGGAGCTGAATAGCACTTTGTAGCATGGGCTTTCAAAATCAAAACCTTGAATAATGTAACAGACAAAATGGAGAATGTGAAATAGGTGGTCTAAGATAGATACTTACCACAGGCGAACGAAAAAGGACAGTCTTCAGTTACTATGTGTTTTCAGTCTACGTTCATTGCCGTCTATAAATCTCAGAATGGTTCTTCGAGGAAGAACGCGTCTGTGCTGGACAGGTGGGTCAGGAAGCTCAGATATTAAGGTGAGGCCCCGCCCCTGGGCAGTAGACCATGCCTGTTAGTAAGTAGTAGGACTAACTAGACACAGAGCTCCACTGAGAGGGCTCACTCGTGAGAGACAGCAGCTGTTATTTAGCTGATAAAAGCGCTTCCAGGAGAAACAAATGTCTTCTGGAAAGAGCTCTCGATTGTCTCAGCAGCGTTTGCTCCTCCTCTGCAGGCCTCTTCTCCTCCATCCTGCGAGAGCAGGCAAGTCTCACGCATGGTGGGCCAGCCTGGGTAGTCCTGGATGGGGATGTTGACCCGCTGTGGATCGAGTCCCTGAACACAGTCATGGATGATAACAAGGTGGGTGCCTGCCGCCCCTTAGCCCAGCATCGGGGGTCGAGGCCATTCGCTGGCCGATGTCAGGACTCTCTTGTCCTCTTTAATGTGAGTGTGTTCTTGTTGTTTTTTAATGTAATCACTGTTTTGATGAATGCCATTTTCCTCACAATTCATAGTTTAAAAGTTGGGGGGAGTATATTTTCCGTGTCTCCAAATTGAATCACCTTTCATGAAGGTTAGGTACATAGATAAGAATTCCATTTATCTGCTTATTGTTTTCTAAGAACCAGGAATTAAATTCTTATATCTCATATGGTCTGATTAAATTTTGAATACATAGACAACAAAAGAATGATTTTGTGCCATATGATACTGATGAAACCTGGTAATGCAAATTAAGTTGTTCCTATGGCTACAGATCATGTTTCAGTGCTTTCCCAAGCGTGTGCTGTGGTTGTCCTGGGAACAGCAAAGACAAGAGGCCCCATGTGATACCAAAAAAGTAATACAAGACCTGTTGTTGGGGCAGGAGTGAGAAATCAGGAGCAAACGTTGCTCCCAGGTAGCAACAGTGGCCACCTCAGCAGCGGCCGCTGCTTTCCCAATGAAGACATTGCTTATCAGAAAACAGAGGTTGAGGGTTTGCTTGCCCATGAGTGAGTACAGGAGACTTGGTAATTGTATTGTTGCGGATCCTCAGCTGTGGAATTGTCTGACTTGTGGGATTTAACTTGTTGAGTAAATGAACAAATACTAGCATATGTGAAGCTCTGACACCTACCTTTTGTGCAGTTCGGGTCTTCAATGGGGTTATTGACGGTGGCTGCTGGGACTGGGAGCTTGGCCTTCGCAGGTCCATAAGGCAATTCCGTCCCTCAAGGATTAGGCGGTCCAGACGAGGCCACCTGCGCTGTCCTACGGGGAACACTGCCGCGGTGCTGGCTGCTGGCTGCCGTTCTGCTGGTGGCAGCCCACGCCGATGACCACCCTGATGTCCCTCGCAGGTGCTGACGCTCGCCAGCAATGAGAGAGTGGCCCTCACACCCTCCATGAGGCTTCTGTTTGAGACCCACCACCTGAGGTCAGCCACGCCAGCCACAGTCTCCAGAGCCGGCATTCTGTATGTGAACCCTCAGGACCTGGGCTGGAACCCGTGAGCACTTTTTCTTTTCTCACATGGTTTTGTCGTGAAAATGCGCATGACAAAAACTCCGCTGCATTACCGCAGTGAGGGCAAAGCTGGTGGCAGAGAGTGTGTTGATGCTGTTGTACTGTCACCACGCCATGGATCCACAGAGCTTTCTCGTCTTCCCAGGTGGAAGCTCCGCGCATGCCAGGAAGTAATCACGTCCCTCCCTTGCCCACGCTCCCAGCACCCTTCCTCCTCATGGCTCCTGAGTTAGAGCGCTCTAGGCAGCTTATGGAAGTGGAGGGTGCGTTTACTCTTCATGACTGTTGGGCTTGATGGTAGTCTCTGTGGTGGCGTTTGGTCGGCTTTGTCCATTTGTCTCCTGGTGGATGCTGAGGCTGCCACATTTAGCCGCTGGGGAATGATGCTGTGAGTAGAGCAGCTGCTCTTCCAGGTCCAGTGTCAGTCTCTTCGTGACACCTCAGGCCTGCCGGGTCAAATGCTGACGCGGCTTTTGGTTGTTAAGGACCGCCATGTTTAAGTACGGTGGCTGCAGCAGATCATCTGCCAACGTGCTGCTCGGGGGTGCTGTGGCTGCCATGCAGTGCCCTGTCCTGCCCAGCCCCGCGGCTTTCCTTCTGTTTTAGCTTTCCTCACCGCCTGCTTTTCTAGGAGTCCTGCTGTGGGTGCAGGTGGGTGCCTCACTGTAGTCTGCACTTGCGTTTCTCTCGCGGCTAGCTACAGGTAGAGCATGTGGTCATGGGCGTGCTGAGTGTTTGTATGCCTGTACATCTCCTGTGTTCATTCGTGATAAGTCCTTCTTAAGTCCTATTTATTTATTTTAACTTCAGTTAGAATGATTTGAAGAAGATACTACTAATTAAATGTGAGGCTCATTACATTAGTTTAAAGGTAATTAAATTAGCATAGCACCCAGGTGTCTATGTCATTTTCCTTCGATATTGCCTCGATCACACACTTTGAAAATATTTAACACTTAGTAAATATGTGTTGAATAAATGAAAAGATAACAACTTATGTGAAGCTCTTAGATGCATAAGTCATTTCACGAGCATCTTCAGGTCTGTGTGTGTGACATGTGTATGTGTTTGGAGATGCTTCCTCAGAGCGAGGGTCTTGTCTCTTTCTGGATGATATGTCTCCCACAGTGCTCTCCCTCTGCATATCAGGAACCTCTGAGCTGGACAGGCCACCGCAGGCTCCCGGGTCAAAGGCCCTCAGTCAAGCCATCTGCACAGCCTCCTCGCCCTGTCCCTGCCCCAGACCCTGCTCCACATGACCACATAGCCGGGCTCCTATCCTCTGGCTCCTGGTGTCTTTGGCTGGTGGAGACCCTTGGCAGCAGCTCAGGCTGCTGCTTCTCCTCCCCTCCCCGACATGGTCACAGCGGGACGGCTGTGGGTCAGCTCAGGTCCGCAGCTCAGTGGTTCTCCCGGAGCTGCCTTCCTGGAGGCCTTGCATCTCCTTCTTTCACCCCTGTGCTAGGAACTGTCCCTCACTATAGCAGGGCCCTGAGAATCCCCGAGTTTAGAGAGAGAGAAAGCTGGCTTGGGCTCCACCAGAGAGATTTGGTCTCTCATTTGGGACCTTTGTTTGGGGGACTGTGATGAAGTAGTGCATTGTGGCAGAGTGGAGCTGTTCCCACGCCCTTGTGACTGAGATATCCGACAGCAGAAGACACTCGGGCCTCCTCCAGTCCTACTTGAAGACACACCTGTCGTTGCCTCACAGATGCCACCCTTGCCCTCGTGTTAAGGACCAAGCCTTCAAGAAAAGATTGTTGGGGCCCTCTAGAGCCACACCTTGTCACGCTGGGTTCCTCTCCAGCCTGCTGCCACTTTGTGGGTCGTTTCAGTCATCCTTACTGACTCACTTCCAGAACGACCCCTACTTCCTCCTGTTGCCTTGGGTTCTGGTACTCACAGGGAGAACCATTGCCAGCTCTGTTGCTATAATAAAGCTTCTTTGCGTTTGTCTGAGGGAGACTTTCCTGTCTCTGCAGGGCAAAGTTGCTCTTGGGCCAGCCTCTTTCTCTATGGAGGATGGTGTTCCTAGGACATTTTTGGTGGTCATGACTGCACCTCACCTCCCCCACCCCAGAGCAGGCGACATTCACTTCCCTAGAGGAGTCCTTATCTGCTCCACTGTGTTCTGATTCTCTAAAGTCCCCTTGTCCTCCTGTGTCAGTCATATCCTAAGGCATATCCTTATGGGGCTCAGAATGACTGTAGTCAAAGCCCAGGGAGCTTCAAGAGTCATCAGTTTGTATGAAGAGTTAGATGCTCCTCTTCCCAGTTAAGTTCCAGTGTGTTTTCAGTGTATCAGAGATAATGTGTCAGTTTAATTTTCATGTGAATGACCAAAGGTCCAGCAGAGACACTTGCAGAATAAGAGAATCTTCTCTAAGGGTGTGTTATTTTGTGTGCGCTGTTGCCAGGGTTTCAGCTCTCTCAGGCCTTGGGTATTTGCTTTCAGTCTATAGTAGTTAGATAGCTCGCTACCCTATATCAATACCCCAACATAATAGCTTTATGTATATCATTTATTCAATATTCATTTACATTCAGAGATCAATATACTCATTAACCTCATTTTTTGAAGCAGTATTTTTTAAAAAGTGTCAGTTTTCTGGAGCTGTTTGCTTCCAGGGGTTCCAAACTCCAGGGAAACAGGAGCCCGCTGTGGACTCCAGCCACAGAACCCTGCTCGTGAAGTCTTTGCCTGCCATGTTGCCTCCCTGGCCTGGTCTTGGCACACACAGGCCTGCATATATAGACTCCAGTTTTCTTCTGTTAGTTTTTGTCAGAATCCTTGATTATAAGTTGTAGACATTAAGACATTTCATCTGTAAGTACTTAAGCATTTATTTTCTAAGAAATAGGGTACTCTCTTCTATAAATGCAATATAATTCATATACCTACAAAATCCATCTTGGATAGCACAAGCATTTTTTTTAAATCTTGCCAATTATAAATTTCATTTGTACATTTAAAAAAAAATCCAGCACCAGAACAAAGATTTTGTTTATTTGGCTCTGTAGTTCCCATTTGTCTAGACATTCACCCAACTTGTTCATTCATGACGTCTATAACTCTCAAGTCCCTCAGAAGATGCTGCGCTCATGGTTTGTAAATTCTGATTTCCTCCTCCAGGCATTCTCTGAACATTCTTTTCTGTATGAACCTTTTCTTGCATCCATTTTCCTTTCTACTTCCCTCCTCTTATTCTTCGCAGTGTTCCTAGCCATTTTCTGCTTTTCTATCCATGGTTTCTTGTAGTTTCGTAGGTTATGTATAACCTCTTACCAACATTTATTTCCTTTTTGGTTCTCAGATGGTCACAGATGTTGCTAGGAGGAACACCTCCCCTGCCCCCCACGCCAGCTCATCTCTTCTGTGTTCTGTATCACTTATCTTTCCGAGTCTTTGGGCACTTGTATGTCTAGCTTGTTTCAGGGTCTCCTTATTTAAAATGTAACCAGCCATTTCTCCAAGCAGTCAGGAGGGCTTTTACTATAAGCAGTTGCACTTAGAATCCGGGCTGGGCTCCCTGCACTCGTGGCTTCTGAGAGAACATTGTTTGTAATTATTCCCGAGGTGGTGGCCTTTCCTACCACCTAGCTTCAAATCTGTGGCATCTTTTGTGAGATGGGGAGAATTGCTGAACAGATGCCCATCTGTGCCTTAGGTTTTGCCTCAGCTGCATAAAATGGCCCAGACCTCTAAATTTTCTTTCTTAATGTCAGTTTTTATTCCAACCTATATAAAAATTTAGAAATAATTTCTACATGGAAATGTCAGCTGTCCATATTTGTTGATAGAAACCTTTAGTCCCTTTGCTGTATGCTGACACTGAGCTGTAAGGGAGGTCATTGTTGGACATCTTTCTGTCAGGCTCCCTCTGACCGTGTGAGCGGTCTGATCAAGCTTGCCTCTCCCTGGAGCAGTTGCTGTTCATGGAGACAAGGGGGCCAAGCATCCCTTGCCAAAGGGAAGTCCTGGCTGCGACCATTGTAGCTCAGCAAACCCCTAAATTCAAAGCCCATTTTAGGGTTCTTTTGGTACCTGCTGCTCCTAGTGGTTCTTGCAGTGTCCTTCTGTTTCCCAAGAAATGTAGAAATACTGTGCCAGAAGCTAGTGTGAGATGTTTGTGCTTAGTAGAGCCCTACATGACAATTCTTGCACTCAGCTGAACAGATTGAGAAGATGCATGGGGAGACAGGGCCCGCATCTGAGCCCAGGCCTCACTGCCACCGACTCTGTGAGAGGTAGTACGGTGTTAAAGGCCGGTATAAGCTCTCCGTGCCCATACAGTCCTGTCATGCACACAAACATGGGGACTTCATAGCATCATCATTTCCATGCACACTACTGACGATCTTAGCCAAAGGCCAAGAAGAAGTCTCCATTCAAAGCTGGAGAACCAAGGCACACATAAGTCACCTTCCCAGGGTGCCCGGTTAGAAAGAAAGGGAACTGAGCTGCAGACCAGGATAGCCCAGGCTAACTCTGTCCCCCTGAGCGGTGCCCTCCCAGCTCCTGACAGAAGTTCTGGTGCAGAAACCCTCCTCTGGGGCTGGCAAGATGGCTCGCAGGGCACTCGGCCGCACTGCTCTCATAGAAGTGGGCTCCTACCGGAAGTCTGACAACTTTCCTTCCAGAGGCTGGTCACTGTTTTATCTGACGTCTCTGTGGCGTCTGGGCAAGGCACAGGAAGGCTTTGATAAAAACTCACACCTTACCTTTGCTTATACTGTACTCAAAGTGCAGACTCTGACCTGCCTTTGCCACGAGGCCTGGCTGTCCTCAGTCTGTGGCAACCCGGGTCATGTGCAGGCTGCTCAAGGCATTTATCGCCACTGCTTCCTACTTACGCACGACTTTCCGAGTGAATCTTTCCCATTTAGCATCTTAGCTGCACCCCAGAGGGCACTAAGGATGCCATCATGGCCTCTGTAAGCAGTTTGCTAATACGACGGCGATGTTTAATGCATCAAAATAAACGTTTACAAGCTCGAGGCAGCGAGAGCTACAGATCATCTAAACATCCATCTACCGAGGCATGCGCTTCCGCAGGTGGAGTTGCAGAGTCCAGGAGAGGAGCAGGGTGAAGTAGCCCCTGTGGGATGCTCACCTCTTTATTTATAGCCGATTCCTCATTACTAAATAATTGATGCCAGGATTAATCAAGAAAAGCACCAAGCTGTTTTCACAAATAAGCCTCCACCACAACCAGAGCCTGCTCATTTGGGAAATGACACAGTGCGCTTCCCGGTGAATGCGGAGTAATGGCCTACTTAGGCGCGATTATGTTTGCCTTCTATGAGCTATTAGGAGTTTCTTTTACGTTCTTTTCATTAAAGTGAAAATGCCCATTAAAACAAGGCTTTACGGGCCATTTAGAAGCATTTTCCATTTGAGAAATGGAGTAAGACACTCAGCAGGTCCGGGAGTGCTGGGCCAAGCTGTGTGGAAGGGCAGCCTCGAACTCAGGCTCGGGCTTCTCAAGGGCCCCCCACCCCCACATCACTCCCACCCCCTCACCTTACCCCTGCCTCCACCCCCACCCCCCACCCCCTGCTCAGCAAAGCTTTTTCGCATCCCTTTTCAGGTATGTGGCCAGTTGGATCGACAGAAGGCGCCATCAGTCAGAAAAGGCCAACTTAACGATTCTGTTTGATAAATACGTCCCCGTGTGCTTGGAGAAGCTCAGGACCAGCTTCAGAGCCGTCACTCCTGTTCCCGAGAGCAGCCTGGTGCAGGTTCGTGCTCAGCCTCCGATTTTCTGTGCCTCCCAAAGGCGGCAGCGCATGTAACTTGCTTGCTTAGGGATATGGGGAAGGTGCCAGTAGGGTGTCTCAGTGGTTAGAGGCTCCCAGCACAAAACCTGAAGACTTCAGTTCCATCCCCGGGGCCCAAGTGCTGGGCAGAACTTCTGCAAACTACCTCTGACCTCCGCGTGAGCGCCAAGGCACCCTGTGCCCATATGTGCACACACGTTCACACGCCCCATCAATACATAGAAATAAGTTTTTAAAGATTGTCAGTCAGGTCGCTCCCATCCTCCTGCCGTCACCCTGCAGTCCTCGAGCTGTGTGAGGACCCCAAGAATGGAAACTCCTCATTCCCCGCCCACCCCAGAGACTGGCACAGTTTCAGTGCTCAGCAACAACTCTGTGTTTCTGGGATCATCGTGTTGTCACGAGCACTCTTAGGAAGCAGACTTAGGAAAACAAAGTTGCTCCAGCTGTGGCTGTGAGCTCGTGCCTGACAGAAACAAGAGAGAGAGCTTGCTTTGGCTCACAGCTGTCAGAGAGTGCAGTCCTCACGGTGAAGGAGCTGCTGGCAGAGTGAAGGCTGCTGACACTGTGCCAGGCCAGGGAGTGGAGGGCACAGGAACCAGACTTGGGCCATAACCGCCAGCAGCCTGCCTGCAGGGCTCTACACACACTAAGTAACCACCCCTGAAGTCTCTCTCGCTCTCTCTCTCTCTCACACACACACATATGCAAACACCTCACTCCTTCTCACCCCCATTGTGTGTGTGTGTGTGTGTGTGTGTGTGTGTGTGTGTGTGTGCAGGTCATGGTGGTGTGTGGAATGAATTATCATACTTCACAAAGGTTCACAAAGGAAGTGTTTGCCCCTGCAGGAAGGAAATTAGTTCCTTCAAACTTCGCTCCCAAGTTTGTTCGACTCGGAGTTACAATAGTTAGGAGCGTGGTAAGAAAGGGAAGTTCAGGTTTCTGATAATTCACACAGCAATTAAGGAAGCGATGGTATTCAGCAGTGATTATCGGAGGTATAATTTGTGTCTGAAAGCAGGTCTGAATTTACTCATAATGAATTAATTATGTGGTTAGCCTAATTAGCCTTCCTGGGTGTAACGCTTGTGAAGAGCGATCGAGTTCTTTCTCAGGTTGACTTGTGTGTTTGTGTGAGTCTCTGTGGTGTGAACTTTGCTGTTCCAGACGGGTGTGAAAACGGGTCCGTGGGCACTAACATGGCTTCTGGTGTCCCCTCTCCGTCCTGTGCTGTGCAGAAAAGGCGTCTACTTCTTATCTCCTTGCAGCTGTTGTCCCTCGGGCCCCCACCATTTGGTAGACATGCAGGGTGTAAGGCAGGGAGAACAGTTTAGTGGTGTTCTCAGTCTTCTTCGTGTCCTTGGCCTCCTCGGCGTCCTCAGTCCGTGCCCTGCTCCCCAGCAGGCTGGCATCTCCAGGAAGTGCGTTGACTAGAGCTGGGCACAATTTTATAGCTGCTCACACAACACTCAGAAACGTTTTCTGCTGGTGTGTGGCTGAGGAGAGGAGGCCCAGAACTTACGCTGAGGGTGTGTTTGCTGAGTGTGTGTTACTGAGCGTGTGGTCACTGACCATGTGTGAGTATGGTCAGTATGGCACCTCGGCCCTTGGCTCCTCTGCTCTGGTTTGTAACCATTTCTCCAGGAACCACAGTTCTTCCTCAGATGTCCCAGAGCCACAGAGCTTCAGAATCTCTTGGTAAGAAGTTGATCAGTTTCATTAGAAAACTATCTCAAGCTGACAGCAGGACCAACGGAAGGTGCCGAGAAGGTTTTGAAAGGTGGTGGGTGCCTTCTGTGTGGGTGAGATGCTTCCCCCCTCTCCTGAATGGCTGCCACCTCAGCCTGCGCAAGAGACTCACAAACTCCTAGAGCCAGAGAGATACCAGCTACTACAGCCCGTCTGTTCTGTGCCCCAGGGCACCAGCCCACAAGAGGGATAATCACTGTGTGTGTATGTGTGTGTGTGTGTGTGTGTGTGTACTTTGCCCACTGATTGTTATTTGAGTCATTTAAAAAATGTTTTTTCCCAATCTTTTATTATTTCAAAGATTGATTGAAGGTGACTTTTTCACCACTGACTTTGGCATCCAAGGCACAGTGATTTTTGTCTCTAAATTTAGTAAATCACCGAGTTTAGAAAAATTGCACAATCTCCTAAGAATCGGTAGAGTTTGTAAGGAATTGTTTGCCCCATCTCCAATATTGACACACACAGACAGTCACTGCTGTGAGCTCATGGTGCTGGTTCTCTCTCTCTCTCTCTCTCTCTCTCTCTCTCTCTCCAGACCCTCTGCACGCTCCTGGAGTGCCTGCTGACCCCCGAGAACGTGCCGCCCGACAGCCCCAAGGAGACCTATGAGCTCTACTTTGTCTTTGCGTGTGTCTGGGTGTTCGGAGGCATCCTGCTTCGAGACCAGGTCCTCGGAGGGCGTGTCCGGGGTTTTACTTGTGGGAGGCTGGGCTGGGCTTGTGCATGTCTTGCGTCTGTGAGTTAGCACACCCTGATGCTGGGTTGCCCACGGGGAGCCCCTGTGGGGTGAAGGTAAGTGTGAGTCCCCCTGAGCTCAGGCATGTTTCCCTGGAGTCCTTCTGCAGGCCTGTCACACTCTGCCTGAGAAACACCTCTCCCTCCGACCACACCCCAATTTCCTCTCCCTCGGTGTGGCCCACTCCCCTTCAGGGAACTCACTTCCCTTCCCACATAGCTCAGACGCCGGTGTGACTGGCACCGTGGATGTGGACTGGCAGATGTGGCCTTTGCTCGGCAGGCCCAATCCACCGCAGCGCAGCCCTCACCCCGGGTGAGGCTTGGGCGACAGTGCAGCTCTCGTGAAACTGCTCCCTCTCCTGCACATGATGCCTCCTGTACCCTTAACAACAAAGAGGAAGGCTGTTGTCTCACTGGTTCTCACGAGGACACGCACCTCTCATGATGCTTCACTAACTAAGCGTCCCTCAAGGATCCCATTTCCAAATGCCCCAGCTGTTAGACTTTCCACACACGAGCGGGCGCAGTGCGGGAGGATGGTGGTGAAAGATGCTAGAGCAGCGAGGAGCCTCCGCATGGCTCTGCCTCCAGTCCGTCCTTCCGTGACCAGGCTGGGCCCGGATTCCCAGCCTTGTCATCTGGGAGCCACCGTCAATGCTGGGTGCATTGCTTCCCATGCTCCTGCGGCAAGTGAATCTGTCCCCTACATGCACACCTCAGCCCAGCCCATACACAAGCCACTTAGAACACTTACCAAGTGCCAGAAACACATGGCCTCACCCCCACCATCTACATCCGCACACAGAGCTTTACTGTGTGCCAGAAACACGTATGTGGGTCTCACCTCCATCCTCTTCCAAGTGTGCCAGAAACACATATGTGGGTCTTACCCCCATCGTCTTCCGACTATAGATCTCTGTTGTGCCATGAGTGCTTCAAGGCGCCCTTCATGTGCAGAGAGCCAAACTGTCTCTCACAGAGACAAAGGTCTCCTAATGGCTGCAGGATTTCTTGCCCGAGTGTGTCATCCTTCAAAGACCGCACTTCTCCTGGTGCCTCTGCTTTCTCATTGTACACCAGCAGGGGTCCCCGACTTTTTCAGTTAGGATGGCGTGCCATCAGCCAGCCTTCTAGCTTTTCCAGATCTCCGGGCATAAGTAAGGGATGCCCCTCAGAAGGCACACATCCAAGAGTGACCCCACATTCCTTACTGGTGATGGGAGCTCTGGGCCAGCCCCGTGTCTTGTCACTGAGAATAACCTGAGCCTTCTTCATCTTCCTTCTGTGTTGCCTGCCAGACATCCTTCTGTGATTCCAAGTTTGATCCCCAGCACCCATGTGGCAGCTCACAACTGTCTGAAATGCCAGTTCCAGGGGATCTTCCACACTCACGCGCGACATAGGTGCAGGGGAAACACCAATGCACATACATTGAGAATAAAGAAATTATTTTAAGATGTTTTGAAAACAGGAGAAGAGGTTTCAGATGCGTACAAGATCGCCGAGGGCAATGAATGCCCACAGTGTTATCAGATCTTATTAAGTTCACCCAGGCAGCTTGATCCCACAGATAGAGGCGTTGGTAGACTGGGGAGGAAGATCTCGTTCTACCAGGTCATTGAGGAGGTAGGTCTCTCGGCCAGGGCACTGAGGATGCAGAGGCTGCTGGCCAGGTCGTCTAAGCCACTGTGCAGGTACTGTGTCCTTCCTCTGTGTCCCACCCCCTAGCAAAGCGACTGAGCTTTTACACTGCATCAGACAACAGCCTGGTGTAGAGATGGGGTGCTGCCCACGTTCTTGGGGGACAGGAACTCTTCTTTACGTGGCTGACAGCCAGACCCTCAGCTCTGTGCTGCTGGGAACCAAGGTCAAACTCTCCTCCATCCCTTTTCCCTGTGCACTTCCATGTCTAGAATGCCACTGGTGGACCAAGTTTTAAGAAGGCTTTTGTTAATGAGACAGTGTTGCCAATATGTATTTATTGAAAGAAATATATTCTTTCACTGTCATCATTTTGTAAAAGGGAAGATGTCGAACAACGAAAGGCCTAGAGGCTGGAAACTCAAAGGAAGGTCAGAACATCCATCACAGAATTTACAACTTAAAAAATCTGGTGCTGTTTTTGTCTCTGTCCCTATCAGGTGGTGCTAACAGGTGAAAATAGACCATAGTGCTGATGTTCCCTGTCCAGCAGTACCCATCACAGTGATTGTATAGTGTGTACATTGCACACTTTTAGGGTGATTTGTTGTTAGATTGAGTACTGAGGAGTCATGGAAGGCTTTCCCAGTTTCACCTTTTTAAGCCTGTTTTCTATACTCAGTAGCTGCCTGTTTGTAGCAGGGCATGTGTTTTTCCTCCTGGCCCCAGGCTCCTGGAATAATGATACATGAGACTCAAAACATATTTACAAGTACCTGGGCCATTTGTTAAACTACTCTCTGACTAGCTCATAACTTAAAATAACCCATTTCTGCCAGCCCGCATTCTGCCATGTGGCTGGTTACCTCTGCTCAGGTACCATACATCTGTCCTCCACACATCTTCCTGAGCAAATCACCCCCATCTGGCTCTGTCCCAGAATCCTTTCTGCCTACTGGATGTCCTTGCTGCCTTCTGTTCTCTATTCTATCCTTTCCTATAGGCCACAGGGTTTTTATTGACAGGTGTTGCGTCCATACAATATACAGAATAGTCTCTGTATATTCATCTCTCAGTACTTAATGTCTCCACAGTGGTATCACAGGAACAACTCAGATCTGGTGACTCACTTGACTCAATGAATTTCCATCAGGAGTTTGGTTTGTGATTACAGTGCAGCTCCCAACAGACCCCACACCGAGAGGATTTGGAGGGCTTGTGTGTGCTTCCACGGTCCATGCTTAAGAATTTTCCCGTTCTCTATAGCTTTCTGATTATCAAGCTGACTTCAGTCGATGGTGGCATAAAGAAATGAAAGCAGTGAAGTTTCCGTCCCAAGGAACTATCTTCGATTATTATCTGGATCACAAAACTAAAAGATTCTCGCCTTGGGCTGACAAGGTCCCCCCATTCACCATGGATGTCAGCGCACCCCTGAAGGTAGGTGTGCGAACAGGAGTCCTGGAGTGCTGTTGGGCCTCGGGAGGGCCTGCCCTCTCCTGCCAGAGGCACAGGTGGTCTGTGCTCTGAGGAGGGCATTTCCCCCAGGAGAGAAGAGTGAGCTGTAGGGACCCTTAGTTCAACATAACCCCATGGGAACCACTTTCTTAAAACTTCCTAAAACTGTTCAGCTTTGCAAAACCAGAGACAGCGTTTACCTCAATCATTCCTACTTCCGAGCTTACAGAGACTCTTTACACACCACATTTCATGCAGAACTGCCTCCTCTTACCACCCCAGCCACAAAACAATGTGTTTGCTCCTTTCCGCTCCGGTGTTCCACGTTCTCACAGCAGCTGACGGTTGCACACGGATCTTTGTCATGGTTTCTCTTTGTACGCGGCCCATTCCCACCTCTCTCAGAGCGAGTTATTCTGCCTCAATGGCTTTCTTTTTAGTGGCATGTCTCATTTTGGATCATTTTAGAGCTGGGTGGACGGCTGATGGGGGCTGGTGGCGCTGGGACGAGGCAGCTGGTTCCAAACAGCAGGAACTCGCAGCCTTGGCTTCCTGGAGCCGTCCTGAGGGCACAGCGAGGGGCTCAGCGACAAGGGTGAGTCTAGGCACTGCATTCAAGGTGCAGGGTAGATGTATTGATCCAGTCTTCAGTGACATTTGACACATGTACACATGCGTGTGCGTGTGTGTGTGTGTGAATAGTGTGTGGTGTGTTATGTGTGCGGTGTGTTATGTGTGTGTGTGTTATGTGTGTGGTGTGTTATGTGTGGGATGTGGTGTGTATATTATGTGTGTGGTGTGTTATGTGTGGGATGTGGTGTGTGTGTTATGTGTGTGGTGTGTTATGTGTGTGGTGTGTTATATGTGTGGTGTGTTCTGTGTGGTGTGTGGTGTGTGTGTTATATGTGCGGTGTGTTATGTGTGCGGTGTGTTATGTGTGTGGTGTGTTATTTTGCGGTGTGTTATGTGTGTGGTGTGTTATGTGTGTGGTGTGTTATGTGTGCGGTGTGTTATGTGTGCGGTGTGTTATGTGTGTGTGTGTTATGTGTGCGGTGTGTTATGTGTGTGGTGTGTTATGTTGTGTGTGGTGTGTTATGTGTGTGATATGCATGTGTGTGGTATGTTGTGTGTGGTGTGTTATGTTGTGTGTGGTGTGTTATGTGTGTGGTGTGTCATGTGTGTGGTGTGTCATGTGTGTGGTGTGTCATGTGTGTGGTGTGTCATGTGTGTGGTGTGGTATGTGTGTGGTGTGTTATGTGTGTGGTGTGTTATGTGTGTGGTATGTTATGTGTGCGGTGTGTTATGTGTGTGGTGTGTTATGTTGTGTGTGGTGTGTTATGTGTGTGATATGCATGTGTGTGGTATGTTGTGTGTGGTGTGTTATGTTGTGTGTGGTGTGTTATGTGTGTGGTGTGTTATGTGTGTGGTGTGTCATGTGTGTGGTGTGTCATGTGTGTGATGTGGTATGTGTGTGGTGTGTTATGTGTGTGGTGTGTTATGTGTGTGGTGTGTTATATGTGTGGTGTGGTATGTGTGTGGTGTGGTATGTGTGTGATATTCATGTGTATGGCATGCACGTGTGTGGTGTGGTATGTGTGTGGTGTGTCATGTGTGTGGTGTGTCATGTGTGTGGTGTTATGTGTGTGGTGTCTTGTGTGTGTGGTGTGGTATGTGTGTGGTGTAGTATGTGTGTGGTGTGTTATGTGTGTGGTGTGTTATGTGTGTGGTGTGTTATGTGTGTGATGTGTTGTGTGTGTGGTGTGGTATGTGTGTGATGTGTTGTGTGTGTGGTATATGTCTGTGGTATGCACGTGTGTGGTGTGGTATGTGTGTACGGTGTGTGGTATTTGTGGTGTGTGTGTGTGTGTGTGTGTGTGTGTGTGTGTGTGTGTGTGTGCGCGCGTGTGTGTGTGTCTTGTGCCTGGAGCGTGAGTGTGTGTGCTTACAAGTGCCTGAGCTTGCACAGGGACATGTAAGCAGGTGGCGATGGGCCAGTGTCTGCCTCAGTCACTTCTCCGCCTCATGTTTCGGTAGCCGTCTGTCACTGACCTATAGCTCACTGTTGGCCAGCGCAGCTGGAAGGAAGCGTCAGGCCCTCGTGTGTTTGGTCTGCCACGGCTGGATTGTAGACGGGCCCTGTGTGTGGTGCCTGGATTTTATGTGTGTACCAGTGACCCGAACCCAGGCTTTGCACTGAAGTGGCCACACTCTGCCAGCTGAGCCTCTCCCTAGCTGCAGTTGCCTAACTTATATTTTTATACCAACCTGGCCACTAGGCCCCATTTTATATATGGAAAACAGAAAAACAAAGACAGGAAATGCTCCCACAGTGATATCGCGTACAGAATGGCCAATGGTTGTAGTTTGATGGGATTGAAGGCATTTCCTGAATGTTAGTGTGTTAACCGTTTAAGCTGGGAGAGCTGCTCACGCTGACACAGCACAGCCGGCCGTCCTTCTGACTCCCAGGTCCACTCCCTGAGCAGCTGTTTGTGTCGGGGGCTTGAGCTGAGTGCCGGCCCCGTGAGTGGATCGGAATCTGAGAAGCTGCTCAGCTGAGACACTCAAGTGGCCTGAGCTCTCTGAGGAGGAACAGCAGCGGAGATGTCTCCAGGTTTGCTGTGGAGACCGGGCTGTACTGCAGATGTGCTGGGGGAGGCCGTGCAGCTCTGTAAGTGTCCATTGCTGGCATTCCTATGTGAAGAAAAGAGCTGACAACCAAGGACAAGTATGGTGATGGCAACTATGGCCAAGAAAGGAAACCATGGTCTCGTCTGTTTAGAAATCTAGTGCTCTTTAGTGGCGCAGAGCAGCCTGGCCTTCAGAACTGCAGGGTGTTGCTGTGCTTCAAAAGAAGCTGCGGAATAAATGGTTATATCAAGACCATGGTTTGCCTTTCCCTGATGACTAAGGGTGTTGAGCATTTCTTTAAGTGTTTCTCCACCACTCTGTATTCCTCTGTTGAGAATTCTCTGTTTAGCCCATTTTTTAATTGGATTAACTGATTTGTTGGTGTTGATTTTGTTCTGATGACAGAGATCTTTGCTTTACAGAAGCTTTTCAGTTTCATGAGGTCCTATTTATTGATTATTGCTCTTAGAGCCTGTGCTGTTGGTGATCTGTTCAGGAAGTTGTCTCCTGTGCCAATGAGTTTAAGGATCTTCCCCACATTTCTTTCTAACAGGTTTAGTGTCTGGTTTATGTTGAGGTCTTTGATACACTTGGACTTTAGTTTTGTGCAGGGTGATAATAAGTAGATATTAGCCATATAATATAGAATAAACAAACTAAAATCTACAGACCTAAAGAAGCTAAACAACAAAGAGGACTCTAGGAAAGATGCTTAAATCTCATTCAGAAGAGAAAACAGGAGAGACATCAGAAGTGGTAGAAGAGAGAGAACCAGATAGGAGCCTACCACAGGTGTCCTCTAAAAGACTCCATCCGGCAGGGTTTGAAGCAGGTGCAGAGATGCACAGCCAAACTTTGGACAGAGCACAGGGAGTCTTATGGAAGAAGGGAGAGATAGAAGGACTAGGAGGGGACAGGAGCCATACATGGAGACCGACAAAGCCAAAAAAGCTGGGCCCATAGGGGTCTGCAGAGACTGATGATCAACCAAAGACCATGCTGGGAGAGGACCTAGACCCCTGCTCAGATGAAACCCATGGACAGCTCAGTCTCCATATGAGTTCCCTAGTAAGGGGAGAAGAAAGTCTCTGACATAAACTCTGTTGCCTGCTCCTTGATCACATCTCCCTGGTGGGGCAACCTAGCCAGTCCACGGAGGAAGAGGATAAGGCAGCCCTGATGGGACCTGATAGGCTAGGGTCAGATAGTAGCGGAGGAGGACTTCCCCTATCAGTGGACTAGGAGAGGGGCATGGGGAGGAGAGGGAGGGAGGGACCAGGAAGAGTTAAGGGAGGGCCTACAACTGGGGTACAAAGTGAACACAGTGTAAATAATAATAATAATTATTATTATTATTATTACAAGAAAACAAACTTTTGAAATAGAAAAGACCTTGACCTGAAATGATCCACAGAATCCTCCATCTTGATCAGTATGTACTAGCCAAGTAAAGACAAACTGTATCCATTATGATTACTGTATCCATTTTTAATGTCAAAATCAACCCTGTAAGTGGGAGTTTGTGTGTGTGTTATTCTATGTGTTTTAAGTTTGACCACCAAGAAATGCATCAAAATAGCAGCTATTTGCAGAATTCAGTCTCCATGTCTATCTTTTGTGTGAATATTTTATTTTGTTCTATATTTCCCTCAGCCTGTTCTCTCTCTCTCCCTCTCTCTCTCTCTCTCTCTCTCTCTCTCTCTCTCTCTCTCTCTCTCTCTCGTGTGTGTGTGTGTGTCATGCACATGTCTTGGAGAGGTCAAGGGGAGACCTTATGGAATCAGTTCTCTCTTTCTGCCTTTGACCTCTGAAGACTGAGCTCTGGTTACCAGGCTGGCACGGTGCCTTTCCCTGCTGAGCCATTTGACCAGCACCCCTGAGCCTAATTTTCACTGATTTGATTTTATTCTTGTAGGTCACTTCAAGTTTCTGTGGAACGTTATGGTCCATGAATAAAGAAATATTAACAAACTCCTAGCTTTCCAAGTGTAAGAACGAAGGCGCAGTTTCTCACAGGGCAGGGTGCGGCAGGTGGCAGGTGCCCTTGCTTGGGACCACTCCCGGCTCCCCTAAGGGCTGTCTCCTTGCACCAAGCCCTCCGAGTGGACCTTGCCTTGTGCACTGCGGTGTACGGCTTCACTTCTTGTCTCATCAGCTTCTGAGGAGGGTGTGCCTGCCAGGCCTGTCTGCCGTATCTCTCCTAAGATGGCTGCAGGAGGGACGGGGCTGAGAAAGGACCTTACGGCCTCCGAGCTGCCTCCCCCGGAAGCCGTGATGTGGGCACCATCACTCAGCCCTTCCTTCTGGACACGACCTTGTTAGAGAGGTCTGTGGGTCAGCCCTGAGTCTCGGTAACGCCTCCTCCTTCCTCTGGCTTTTCTCCTAGACCGTTCTGGTACCCACACCGGAGACAGCTCGCCTGAGGTATTTTACTGAGCTGCTGCTTGAGAAAGGCAAACCGCTACTGCTGGTTGGAAACGCAGGAGTGGGGAAAACGGTCTTCGTGAGCCACACCCTGGCGGGTCTCTCGGAGGACTACCTGGTGTCCCGCGTGCCTTTCAACTACCACACCACAGCGGCGTCCCTGCAGAGTAAGTTCGTCTCTTCCGTCCAGACGAGTGTCTTGCGGTGGCCTTCACGCCTGCCTAGCCTCGGGCAGCCCTTGTAAACACACTTTAACTGTTGCTAAGTTTGTTTTGTTGTCACACAAAGTGTCACCATGTATCCCAGACTTCCCGGAACCTGTGCCTCTCCTGCCTCAGCCTCCTGAGTGCCAGGATGACAGGCGTAGGCCACCTTGCCTGGCTAAGTCAAAACCTTTAATTCCACTCACAGCCTGGTTGGGGTTATTACTTTGTAGGCCAGGAGAAAAGATGATATTCACAGTGATAGCTATGTCACCTCTAACCCGTTTAATTCCCTGTAATCACATCGTGGAAGGGAGGAAAGAAGGGCGTTTACGAAGGGTATCTAGTCGTTCAGGGAAGGAATCGACTCGGGAGGCTCTCAATGACGCATGCATCTTTGAGTTATTAACTGTTTCCATTGCATTTAGTGTGTGTGTGAGAGAGAGTGTGAGTGAGTGTGTGTTAGACATATAGAAGAAAACGTCCTGGAGTCAGTTGTCTGTTCCACCCAGTTCATCAGGCTTGGCAGCAAGCACCCTTAACCCTGAGCCATCTTAGTGGCTTTGTCAATATCTCTCTCTCTCTCTCACACACACACACACACACGACTTTTCTTTGTATGAGGTATTTGTAGTCTGAAGAGTCAACATATGATTGACCCTGTGTCTGAGAAACGTAGTACTCAAGATCTTATCCATGCCTGACTCAGTCACAGACACAGGAACAACATAGACACAGACAGAGCACAGACACAGGAAAAACAGAGACACAGACAGAGCACAGACACAGGAAAAACAGAGACACAGACAGAGCACAGACACAGGAAAAACAGAGACACAGACAGAGTCACAGACACAGGAAAAACATAGACACAGACAGAGCACAGACACAGGATAAACAGAGACACAGACAGAGCACAGACACAGGAAAAACAGAGACACAGACAGAGCACAGACACAGGAAAAACATAGACACAGACAGAGCACAGACACAGGAAAAACATAGACACAGACAGAGCACAGACACAGGAAAAACAGACAGACAGAGCACAGACACAGGATAAACAGAGACACAGACAGAGTCACAGACATAGGAAAAACATAGACAAATAGACACAGACAGAGTCACAGACAGACAGAGCACAGACACAGGAAAAACATAGACACAGACAGTCACAGACACAGGAAAAACATAGACACAGACAGAGCACAGACACAGGAAAAACATAGACACAGACTCACACACACAGGATAAACAGACACAGAGTCACAGACACAGGAAAAACAGACATGGACAGACAGAGTCACAGATGGGAAAAACAGACTCGGACAGACAGAGTCACAGACAGGAAAAACAGACAGACAGAGCACAGACACAGGATAAACAGAGACACAGAGTCACAGACACAGGAAAAACAGACACGGACAGAGTCACAGACAGGAAAAACAGACACAGACAGACAGTCACAGACGGGAAAAATGGCTGTGTTGCACTTGGGTGGTGTCTGCACTCATTGTCCTCCTGTGCCCCGTTGTCGGAGGAGAGAGCCATGGGCACCTTGGGGACGTGGGCGGCTCTTGGAATGGACGTGGTTTGGAGGCTGGATGCTGGCTGAACCAGCTGCAGCAGGTTCAGGAGGAGAGAGGACGCCTGAGCAAGGAGGCTCTGTCAGATCTGAGCAAAGGAGCCATGTCACACGTCTTTTCTGAGCGAGGTCTCTGGAAGAGGGCTGGGGTGACCTCTGGTTGACAGGAGGGAGGGGGCAGGGGCCATGTTCACAGACAGAGCTGGGGCACAGCTCTTACGTGAAATTGCAACCATGACACAAACAAAGCAGTGGGAAAGAGGGAGGGAACGGGTAAGGGCAGGAACGCGCATGCCGTCAGCCGCTGGCAGACAAAATCGCATGTGTGTTTTTAGGAGTTCTTGAACAGCCTCTAGAGAAAAAAGCTGGTCGTAACTATGGCCCCAGAGGAAACAGAAAGCTGGTTTACTTCATTGATGATCTGAACATGCCTGCGGTGGACCTGTACGGCACGGTGCAGCCGCACGCGCTGCTGCGGCAGCACATCGACTATGGACACTGGTGCGTGAGCCCCTGTCTGCCACCCCCCCCCCCCGAGACTGTCTGGGGCTGCTGAGTGAGCCCCTGCCTGCCCCCCCGCGAGACTGTCTGGGGCTGCTGAGTGAGCCCCTGCCTGCCCCCCCCGAGACTGTCTGGGGCTGCTGAGTGAGCCCCTGCCTGCCCCCCCCCCCCGAGACTGTCTGGGGCTGCTGTGTCTTCTGGCAGCATTTTCGACATCTTCAGTTTGTAGTCTTGTTTGTATGTGTGTCCGTGTGTGCATAGACATGTTTGTACATACACCATGTCCACTGGTGGAGGCCAGAGCTCTTCGTCAGATGCAGATCACCAACTTAAGCTCTGACAGAGAGTGCTTTACCAGCCCTGCAGCTGCCCGGTGCCAGTCAGCTGGGCCCGGGGATCCTCCTGTCTCAGCTGCCCGGAGGTCTCAGCTGTGCCGCCTGGTTCTTAGGTGGTGGCTGGAGATCTGAATTCGGGTCCTGTGCTTGTGTGGCAAACATCTTACTGAATGAGCCATCTTCCTGGCCCCTCTTTATATAAACATAGACTTTTCATCGTGCTGAACGGAGCAATTTCCCTTCGTGTCTCTGCAAGATTGGACTGAAAAGTAGCTGAGCAGCAGAGCGGCTGTGAGGAAATTTGGTCACACTAAGTTACTGAAGAAAGCGTGGCTTTCCCCAGTAGCGTGTGAGCGTTCAGTCACATCTGGAGATGCCACCTTGCTCCCGTGACAGCAAACACGGGGCGAGGGCACCCCAGCCTCCCACCAGGCTTCGCTGCGAGGACAGTCTCCACTCACGCTCACATTATGAGCCATGTGAAGATCAGTGAGCAGTCGCAGTGTGTGTGGATTCAGCTCTTGATCTGGCTTAGGCCTCCAATACATTTTGTCACCTTCCGTTTTCTGAGCCCAGGTTTTGATGGCCCCCAGAGACAGCCCAGAAGGGCACGCTTGCAGAAGAGTGTGAAGATGAGGAGTGTATGTTGGACTCCTTCATGCCTGGTGGCTCGCTGTTTTGCCGTTCTTGGACTCGAGGCTCTGTTTTCCATGCCTTAGGTATGACCGGCAGAAGGCGGTGCTTAAGGAGGTCCGAAGCTGCCAGTACGTGGCCTGCATGAACCCTGCAGTGGGCAGCTTCACCCTCAACCCCAGGCTGCAGGTGGGTTGACACCCCACTCTCCCCGGTGTCCTTGGAAGTCAGATTCAAACCGTAGACTGTGCTGGGTGTGTTGGCATAGTCTCGAAATGCCAGGGCTGGGGCTGTGTGTGGGGGGGGGGGCTGTGTAAGGAGTTCAAGGCCCACCTAAGCCACACAGTAAATTCCAAGGACGGGTGAGCTTCATAGTGAGGGGCTCTCTCCACGGAACGCCACATCCTGTTCTCGGTGTTTATAAAATCAGATCCCCCCTTCCAGCTAATTAAGCAGATATGTTAGTTCCTAATCAGGGCTGTGTGCTAAGTTCCCACGCACAGCAGAAGGAGGCAGGGGTACTTCAGTCTAGGCCCACCCACGCCGCTGCATTTGAACTCTTAACCTCGTGCATTAGTTGCATTTGACGAGGTGATGTTGACACATTGTTAGGAGCAAAGCTCGGGTTGCCGCTGCATTGTTAGGAGCAAAGCTCGGGTTGCCGCTGGGGTTCCTGACAGATGTGTAAGGACAGGTGCCCACCACTGAAGTATCACCCAGCAGAGCTTCTGCGCCTGAGGTCCGCTCTGCTGGATGCCTACCCTTCCTTTGCCTCTGCAGCCCCACAACCCTTAATCCTTGAACATCACTTCTCACTTTTGTTATTATGGTAAAATACATATTACATAAAGCTCACTAGCTTAACCAACTCTTCCACTTGTGCAGTCATGTGCACTAATGGCTTTCTTGTGCCCTGTCACCACCATGTGCTTCTGTGAGCCCGTCTGTGAAAGGAAACTGTCCATTAGGCAGTGACGCTGCTGCTTTCTCCCGACAGCCTCTTCCTCTCTCCTCTGAGTCCTGGCAGTCCTGCTTTCCATCTCTGTGACCCTGACTTCTCGAAACCCTTCATGTAAGCGGAGGCCCACACTGTCTAAGGCGTGCGCCACAGGCGTGCTGTGCTAGAGATCACGCATGTAGCATGTAGCGTATCGCACAGTTTCCTTTGAAGCCTGGAGGTGGGCTGTTTTGTCCCACATGCTGCGGTTTCCCTGTCTGTTCACTCACGGTGAGCACAGGGTCACGGCCAGGCTTTTTCTAGGGTGAATAAGGCCACTCTGCACATAGGCACGCAAACATCTCCTGGAAATCCCACTTGAGTCCTTTAGACTCTCCACCCAGGGGAGGGGCTACAGGATCCGACAGCGATTTGGTTCTTGGCTTTTGGGAAGCAATCACTGTTTTGGCAATGGCCCTGTCACCTCTAACCCCACCAGCAGCGCACCAGGCTTTCGCTTTCTCCACATCCTTGTCACACACAATTTCCGCTGTTTCTTTATCCCAACTGTGCTAACGGAGCAAAGTAATATCGTTATACTTCTGTTTTTGCATTTCTCTGCTAAGTAGAGACCGGAGAATTTTTCATGTGTTTCTTATCTATTTGTATATCTTCTTTGGGAGATGTTATTGAAATCTTTTTATTCATCTTTGGATCAAACGTTTTGCTGTTAAATTTTAAGCATCCTCTCCATCTTATGGATACTTAATTCTTAAGCACTGGCCACTTTATTGTCTCCATAATTTGTTCTTTTTCCAAAACAGTGTGTAGTGAGATCACTTAGTGCCTCTCCTCTTTAGCCTGGCTTCCTTTGCTTACCTTGGCCATAGCACTTAGAATGCCCCATCTTCACTCTTGGCTTGGTAGGTTCTTTATGTTTTCTTGCTGTGTGAGTGGACAGGGCTAACTCATTCACCTGCCAAGGGACAGCGTGGGTGGCTTTGCCTTCAAATTTCGGCAGTGACACATAAAGCTGCTGTCAACAAATACAGGCAATGATTTTCTGGTGCATATAAGCTTGCTAATAGTGACATCAGCCGCAACTAACATCCATGCAATAGCCACACAGAGATGCTCTGTCCTTACCTGAGTCAGCTGCAGGTAAGCTGCTCCGCTGGTCTTGTCTAATGTCTGAGCTTGTGTGGCACAGGCTGGAGTGGTGGCAGTATACCTCTGCCTCTGCATCTTTCATCCTTTAGCAAAGTCTGAAAGCTCATGGTGAGTCAGTGGCTTGACGGAGTGAATGTGGACTCCAAGCCATTGACAGTGACCAGCTATTCTCATTTCTGCTTCACTCTGTGGGTTCAAGTGGGTCACATGGCCAACCCCAGGGAAGATGGCAGTGATAGTGCATTAAATGGCAGTGGTCCTAAATAAAGAAGAGGATAAAATTCAAGTGCTTTGTTTGTTTGTTTTGCATTTCCTGGCTTGGTCATGATCTCTGTTTGTCCTTACTGTTTTTCAGAGGCATTTCACTGTGTTTGCATTCAACTTCCCGTCCTTGGATGCACTGTGCACCATCTACAGTCAGATCTTCAGCTTCTATCTCCAGCAGCAAGCCTTCTGCCCATCGGTTCTCAGGACCGGCCCCTCCTTGATCCAGGCAGCAATAGCATTGCACCGGATGATGGCACAGAGCTTTGTGCCCACGGCTATTAAATTCCACTACAGTTTCAATCTAAGGGACCTAACGAACGTCTTCCAGGTACCTCAACTTGGAAGTTAGCTTCTGTAGTATCAGAATAGCTTCCGGCGACCATTTCTAGGCTACTTCAGCTTTAAACTGGGCTTTGTTCTTGTTTGTGTGCTGCTTTTCTTTTGCTCGTAAACCTCTCTGTGAAGTAATGTGGCAAGCCCTTCCTATCCCTTCTATGCCCTTCTTATCCATGAGATGTTGGTTCCCTTGTTCTGCTGATTCAGCAAGGTGCCTGAGACCTGGTAAGGCATAAGCAGTGGGAATGTATTGCTCAGAGTTCAGCAGTGCTGAGAAGTCTGCCGTCAAGGTAGCAGCACGTTCAGCTCCTGGTGAGGGCCGGGTCTGTGTTTTCAAGATGGTGCCTTGAACATTGTGTCAGTCCGCTCCAGACAGGATGAAAGGGCATACACCTAGGGCTGCTTATGTGAGGTCACTTCCTCCTTATTGCTTACTAGTTGCCAGAGGTCCTGCCTCCTCATGGAGCCACACAGGCACTGAACGTTGTTTTTATTTAGTGTGTATGTTGGGAGGGGGTAGTCTATGCATGCCTATAGAGGTCACATGACAACCATGAAGCTGGTTCTCTCCTTCAGCCTTTATGTGAATTATGGAGGTTGGACTTGGTCATCAGGTCACCCATTGACCAGTCTCCCTGGCCCCACATAAATTTAGGAAGACAACCCGAGTGTGGCAGGTGGCGAGTTAGCGACAGCAGTGAAGGTAGACACTTGAGCTCTGCAGGTTAAGCGCTTTACTAAGTGCCAGGGAAGGGTAATTGGTCATGTTTTTGCATAAAACATCAATGTACCATTTTAAACACATATTAAAGTATAAAATCTTAATGTACAGATCATTTCCTTTGATACTGAAAATTATCTTGATTGCATAGTGTGTCAGGGACAGACACAGAGGCCAGGGCTCCAGTATCCCTTCCCAAGGCTTGCCCTAAAGTGTGCTGAGGGGCCACTTAAGATTCAAGCTGTGGCGTGTGGTAAAAGGGCAGCATGCACTACTCATCATGTAAAGGGATTTCTAAAGAGGGAATCCGAGGTCTGGACTTCCTGACGGACGTCATGCACTCTACAATGCACAGTGAAACACCTGAGGAGTGAGACCCCAGCTTCCTCTGTGCAGAAGAAAATGAGAGTTCACAGGCCTTCCCACAGCTCTGCTCAGAATCACCCGGTGGCTGCCCGAGCCCTGCCGCAGCATCAGGACATAGCTTGGTAATAGCACGGGCCATTTGCTTTCATGCCTGTGTTTCTAGCACCTCAAGAAAGGCTCTGATTAGTAGTCTTATTTAAAAGCAAGTCTTCAGAGAATAGGTGGCCAGAGACCTGGTCCTGCTGCTTAGCCTTCAGATCCAAGCTGCCAACTGCCTCTGATACCTGCGAACATTGTCGGCCTCTCACAGCTTAACTCTCCACAGCATCCTCTGCGTTCTCATGTGTGCAAAGCAAACTGCTGGCTGTCCATGAGGCTGGGGCCACCTGTACCCCAGAGGCTTCAGAGCAGTGTTGGTGGGCACAGGAGGCATGGTGAATCCATGACAGTCCTGGATCTGCCTTCCAGGAGCAGACTATCAACATTTGGGGTGTGTGTGTGTGTGTATGTGAAGAAAAAGGGTTAGATTGGCTGGTATGAAGGGATTAAATATAAGGACAATTCTTCGAGTTTTATTGTACTTTGGTTTTGTAAGATCCACTGGAGACAGACAGATATGCATGTGTATATGTGTGTATGTACATACTCTTGAAATAGTTTTGGGTACACTCCTGAAGTGGGCGTGACGAGGGAGCTGGCGAGGTGGCCCAGCAGTTAACTGCACTCGCGGCTCGTGGCGAGGTCCCAGGTTCAGTTCTAGCACTAACATGGCGGCTCACAGCGGTCTGTGACTCCGGTTCTGATGGTTCAGCTCCCCCTTCTGGCCTCTGGGAGTTTTCCCGTGTGTGGTATACACCCACCCAGGCAAGACACTGTGTGTGTAACATAACAACATCCACCCAGGCAAGACACTGTGTGTGTAACATAACAACATCCACCCAGGCAAAACACTGTGTATGTGTGATGAGGGCTAGAGAGATGACGCCACAGTTGGGAGCACCGGCTGTTCTTCTAGAGGACCATGTTCAATTCCCAGCACCCACATGGTGGGTCACAACCATCTGTAACCCAGCCCCAGGGATCTGAGGTCGCCTTCTGGCCTCCCAGCGCGCCAGGCGCTGTGTGCGCAGGCAGACTTTTAAATGGGTGTGACACTAAATTTCTGTTGCTGCCTATGAGAGTGTAGGGTTTATTTGCACATGTATGCGCTTGCTCCTGTTTGTTTCTTTCAAATTGCTAAACCCAGTGCAGAGTTAAACAAATACTGAAAGTGTTCATTTGGACTGACGGTGTCCTCTAGTTAAGGCTGTGTCCCCCGTCCTCTCCCGCAGGGGATTCTGTTTGCTTCTCCTGAGTGTTTAACGTGCCCGGAAGACCTACTGCACCTGTGGCTTCACGAATCATCCCGTGTGTATGGAGACAAGCTGGTAGACGCCATCGACTGTGACTTATTTCACAGGAAACTGCTGGATGCTGCCCATAAGCACTTTAAAGTGAGTGCGTGTGTGTGAGCAGTCGCTGTTCACGGTTTCAGGCTGAGGTTGAGGGGGCTGAGCTGCGTGTGAGCAAGCGTAGCTGCCTCTCCCACAGATGTGCTGGACACTGTCCTGCCCGATACTCCTGTACAAGCTGGCGTGGCACTCTGGGGGGGGGAGCACAAGCTGGCGTGGCACTCTGGGGAGGGAGCACAAGCTGGCGTGGCACTCCGGGGGAGGGGGTCCTGCCACAGTTTCTCCTTCCTCCTGGGGGGGTCCTGCCAAGGTTCTCCTTCCCCCTGCGGGGGGGGCGGTCCTGCCACCATTTCTCCTTCCCCTTGGGGGGGTTCCTGCCACGGTTTCTCCTTCCTCCGGGGGGGGGGGTCCTGCCACGGTTTCTCCTTCCCCCTGGGGGGGGTCCTGCCACAGTTTCTCCTTCCTCCTGGGGGGGGTTCCTGCCTCAGTTTCTCCTTCCCCCTGAAGGGGGGTTCCTGCCACGGTTTCTCCTCCCCCCTGCAGGCTGCCCCGGACCACCCGCTGCTGCAGCAGCCTCTTATCTACTGCCACTTCGCAAGCGGCCGGGCAGCCCCCTGTTACAGGCCTGTGAAGGACTGGGACGCGCTGAAGGCAGTGCTTACGGACACGGTAGACAGCTACAATGAACTCCACTCTGCCATGCACCTGGTGCTGTTTGAAGACGCCATGCAACACGTGTGAGTTTCTCGCCGCGTGGCCTCCGGTCCAGACCTGTCCCGCGGCACTAAAGACATGTCACTGTTAGCTACATCACAGGCTTGATCGTGTACACACAGGCAAGCTACTTTCTAAAGGGTCGCCAATCCACCCGAAATGTCAATGTCATATTCACCGCAGGCCTGCCAGAGAAAGGTATCCTGAGTCAGAGGAAGTGCTTGTGGGCTTCGTGGGCAGGACTTCCCCTGAGTTACCCGGGTTCATGGGTTAAGTGGGCCGTTGTAGGACTTGGCCAGCTCCTGTGGCGTCTTACAGCAGTTAGTGAAGACAAAAGGATGGGCATATCTTAGAAGTTAAAGGAAGTTACCTGCCCTGGGGTAGAGCTTGACCATCCAGGCTCATGGCCTAGTCTGGATACCTCTCTCCAGTCTTTTCTCCAGAGAAGCTTGAGTGTGTGAGAGCTCCAGGTGAGCATTTACAGGGCTCAAACAAACGAGCAGGGAAACACTTGAGAGTAAAATGTCACGCCAAGAAGTGTAACAGCGGACAAAGGAAGAAGATGCCATTGAGAGGCCTTCACAGACGTCCCTGGGGCTGGAAGGGTTCCATCTTTCTGGTATTTTCCTCAGACCCTGAAGGACTCACATACTTGGAATAAGACATACCCTAGTAACAAGATTTCTTTACTTCTCGTGTGCATTAAACTTTCTTCACGTGGCATCCAGGTAGTTTTACACTTTTAGTGTGGCTGAGACTTGACTGTGGTCTGTCTCCTAGACACATAAAATGCTTGGGGTTTTAGAGCAGTTAAGACTGGATTTTGAAGAGACTGGTGTCTGAGGGAGGGCCGCATATCTACATGATAAGCACACCACACTGTGGGAAGACTGGGGAGGGGCTCATTGCAGAGGGCTGCTGTGGCTCTGAACCAGGAATGCTCAAAGAAGATGAAGGCGGCTGCAGCCTAGCATGGGTTAAAGACAGGGCAAGCAAACTGCAACATAAACAGGCCTGATGTCCACAGGACGTCCTCACAATCCAGGTCAGAAGACAGGCTGCAGTAGGGCTCACCAGTTCTGGGGCTACCGGGAGGGAAGGCTTTCCACCCTTCCAGGAAGACAGTGCTCCTAGCCAAGCCAGCCCCACTCAGCCCACCTTTCTATAAGGGATGGCAGACAGTGTTACAAAGGTAGAACACAAATCGCCAAAATCAGGAAAGATACTCATGAAAAGAAGTGAATCGGAGTCGGGACTATAGGAAGTTCAAATTTTAGAAGAGTTACTATAAAGTGTGTGGCCTTGGGGCTGAAGAAAAGCACAGGGACCGCCCCACCCTGACTCGCTGCAAGCTTGCTGAGTGTCAAGAGTTTCCCTGATGCCTTCCTTACTCACAGCAGGAGTCCAGGTGGAGACAGTGAGTTATTGGCCACACAGTTCTGCATGAGCTGTGATTTGCTGACAGTGCGCATGGCAGGTGAAGCCAGCCCCCTCCAATGCTGAGGGAAGAAAGCTCCCCCTATGGGGAAGAGTATCTAACCTTTTGTATGGGCTTCCTTGTGGCCAAGCCTTAGGCCATTTTTCTGCTCAGAGACTGAGATTAAAGTTGAGGGACTCAACATTAAGGAAGACTTAAGAGAGTGTTCTTAAGCTTTGAAGAAAGGGACGGCACCACTTAGTGGATCCTGTTAGACAGAAGGTGTGCGTTACCATGCAACCAAAGCCTATCTCCAGACTTGGGGTTTCTGTCCTGCCGTATCTTTCCCAAGGCCATTTTGTGCTCACATGAGGTGAAGTTGAATGGAATCAGCAAGCTCGTAAAAATGACCCATCTTTTCAATTGCTGGAGACTTGACATGATGGTGCCCATCAGCCCCGGAATAAATGACTCCAGCTTCGGTTTTCCAGAGGGAAGAGCAATGTGGGTCATCCAGGCTGGAATTCAAGCTTGTTTCAGAAAAGCAAACATGATAGCACCCAGCTTTTGCTTTTTTTGTGGGTGTTTTTTTAATTTGCATAACACATATAACAAGCCATTTCTTGAACTTAACCAGCATCACACTGATGATAAAACCAGTGTGTTCACACCTGAGAGAGTACAGCAATGACAGGAGTAGGAAACAGTCAGAATATCTTGGCCAAAGTAGGTGAGGGGTGGGCTGACCTGTCAGAAACTTGACTTTCCAATAACAGTGGCTAAGGTTGTGGCCTTCACATGGGGCTTTAGTGAGAGGAAAGCCAGGGTCCTACCAAGAAACAAGTGATGGGAGTTAGAGAGACGGCTCAGTGCTTCAGAATACTTTCTGCTTTTGCAAAGGCCCCAGGCTCAGTTCCCAGCACTGACCTAACAGCTTCCAGCCATCTGTAACTCTATTTCCAGGGGACCCCGTGCTTCTGATCTCCTCAAGTGCCAGGGACATGGTGGGTATGAACAGAGGCAGAGGGGACACTCCCACAAACTGTGATTAAGCATGTTTAAAGAAGCAAGTCTTTAGTCTCCTTGCATGAGGCACACTGCGAGGACTTAACTGGAGCCAGTCCACTCTGCAAAGTGGCTCTAGAGCAAAGGTTTCATGCAAACGCTGTCCTCCCTTGATGTCTTTGTACTGGGGGGGACTGCAGAGAATTGGGATTTTTGTTGTTGTTAATCAAGACTTTAAAAGTTGGAGCTCACACAGGGGACTTGTGAATATTTTCAAGTGATAAGTAGTGACTCAGTGAAAGTCCAAAAGGGGGCTGCTGGGAAATTCCATAGGCAAGTCCCTGTAAACCAGAGTCTTTGCTTGAGGGGAAGCATGGGAACAGGGACTGAATGTTCCCGTAAGACTGGTACTTCATCTCTACACGTGTCTACAAGCGAATACAGGGCAGGGCGTTCTGCTTCTCGCCTCTAAAGCCCTCCTGTCTCCAGGTGCCGCATCAGCCGCATCCTTCGGACCCCTCAGGGCCACGCCCTCCTGGTCGGTGTCGGAGGCAGTGGCAAGCAGAGCTTGTCTCGGCTGGCAGCCCACCTCTGGAGCTTGGAGGTCTTTCAGATCACGCTGACAGAAGGCTACGGGACCCCAGAGCTTCGGGTGAGCGGAGCTACGGGGAAGCAGTATTCCAGTTATCCACAGGAGGGGTGCGTGAGCCCAGATGAGGTTCAGGTGTGTGGACGGTCACATCTTTACGTGGCCTGAGCGTGCTTGCAGTCAGGTGCAGGTTCCTCACAGCACCTAGCGCAGCGTGAGTGCCAGCTGCAGCAGCAGTCAGTGCACAGGGGAGGCCAGGAGACGAGGGTGGCTGCTGGGAATGAGGCAGACCTAATGCGCCGGCGCTGTCCTTGTCTAAAGTGTGTTCTCGTTGGCTGAGTCTGTGGCCAGCTGTATTTCGGGCCGTTTGTGCAGCAGACAGAGAATAAGCTGGGAGTAAATCCCTGTTCCTCTGCGATGTGGACAGGGACTCCCAACCCTTGGTGAGAAGGAGTTCTGTCCTGATGCCTCTGATGGTCAAACACAGACACATTGCTATGATCTGTACAGGTTCAGTAACGTAAGCCTGGCTGAAAACAATATTGCCTTGCATGTATGAACATGTTTTTATTTCTGCCTTAAATGAACTCAGTGTTCGATGCTATTTGTGTCCTTATGTGACAAAGAACATAAAGTATAAAGACACATCCTTTGGAACTGCAGGGAGGTTTCTCTCCCCTTTGGGTAAGAGTGTGAGAACAGCCTGCCACAGAAACAGTGTGCTTAATATTGCTGACCAAGTAAGGGAGCAAAACGACTTTGAATGAAGAAGCGATTGTAGGAGTGAGCAGAGAAGGGCCATAGTGTTACGGAGGTGCCACTGAGCTCGCAGTCACGCTGTTAGAGAAAGGGCGGGTCTCAACAGCAGCCTGTTTCATCCCTGGGCTCACCAATAAATGCCAGAAACGGGTGGAGGGGGTGACAGGTCACTGGAGGAGAGGCCCAGTACTGGCCCACATCCCCTCCCAGCACCCAGCCACACACTCCCAACACCACGTCAGCGTTTCAACAAAGCATGAGCGATGGCTTCCTTTCCTTGCAGGTAGACCTGGCCAATCTGTACATCAGAGCGGGAGCCAAGAACATGCCCAGCGTGTTCCTGCTGACAGATGCCCACGTTCTGGACGAGAGCTTCCTGGTGCTGATTAATGACCTGCTGGCATCCGGTGATTAAACGGACACATTTCTTGAAAGATCTTTCCTAATGACAAAGTATCTGTAGTTTCAATGAACTTTAGAGAGAGATAATTTGTCTTTGGGATGTTTTCTAGGGCAGCCTTTGGGGAGAGACTACAAACCTGACTGATTTGAACTGTATTGCTTTCTTAGTGAGCTTACGGCTGAGAAGTGCCTGCAGGAGGCTGACCTAAAGTAAATGTTATTCCTCAGTGTGCAGGGGCAGAGGGCGCTGGTTTAGGGTGCGGGATCGATAGGGTGTACTGCAGGGTGCAGTCGAGGGGCTGTGTGGGCGCCTACGTGTAGCGTCCAGTGGCGTGTGGGGTAGAGGCGTGCACATCCACGGGGTGAGAGCTGTCGGAGGGTCGTGTCTAGAGGAAATGCAGCCCTAGAGCATGCACAGGTAACTGCTGGCTCTCAGCGAGTTCTCTGTCTTATCAGAGCAAAGGGCAAAGGAAAATGACACCCCTGATTTCAAACTTTGTCTTCAAGCATAGCTTCATCTTAGAAAGCATGTCAAACAATAGAAAAGCCAGTCTACAGTGTAAATTGCAAGACTGTTACATAATTTTGCCCATTCTTTGGGGATAGGAGACATCCCGGATCTGTTCAGTGATGAAGATATGGACAAGATAATTTCTGGAATTCGTAATGAAGTTCGTGGTCTTGGCATGGTGGACTCCAGAGAAAATTGCTGGGCATTCTTTTTGGCTAGAGTCCGCCTACAGCTCAAAGTAAGAATCATGCACTTCACCTGTACATTGCCTTAAAGCTGTTGTTGACATTCTAATGTGCATCTCAGCCAGGATTCATATTATGGGTTTGAATTTCAATGTCGTCTTTTCTCAGCCATGTCCAAAGTGTATGTCTGGGACCTAAGCAGCCCTGGGCCGGGCAGGACGTAGGGCATGCTATCAAAGCCATGTTCCTCTGTCCTGAGGAGCTGGTGTGGCAGGAAGTAAGGAATGTCACCAGGAGCTTTCCTATGGGACAGGTGTACCTAGCTCATGGCAGAGGGGGCAGCTGCCTCCTTGTCCTGGAGAAGAGTGCTGCGTCTGTCCGGCTTGAGCAGGGACTCTAAGTAGGTGCGTGTAGGGAGAGGAAACAGTGCTGTTCTTTTTCATTTAGATTTATTTATTGTTTTTCATGAATGTGGATGTTTTGCCTGAATAAGTGTTCGTTCACCGCGTATGTGCCTGGTACCCATGGAAATCAAAAGAAGGTGTCATGTTCCCTTGAGCTGGAGTTACAGGTGGTTGTGAGCTACCAGGCTTGTGCTTGAATCTGAACCCAGGTCCTCGGTAACAGCAGGAAACACTCTTAGCTTCTGAGTCCTTTCTCCATCTCCGTGAGAGGAGACTGTTCATGAAAAGAATCTGTTTGGAGAAAGCCAAGATAGCTCCAAAGGGCACAAACATGGAGTCCTTGTGGGGGAGCATGGTTAGAGGCTGGGGTAAAGCGAGGCACTCACATCACGTGAGCACCAGGCAGGACTGCACTAATGTGGAATTGAGTTACCCGCATGTTCAGATAGTCTTATCTCGAAACCCTTCCGATTACACCTTGCCTGGGGGCGGAGGGGTCAATGCAGCTTCAGAGGCCCGTGTTCCCGAGAAAAGCCCTCCAAGGCTGTGGATGCCGCCTAACACTGTTGTAGCAATGTTCCTAGTGCAGTTAGTGTCCTAGTGAGGTGTTTGCTTTGCTGTCTCTTCCATGGTCTCTGTGCCCCTCAGCTCGGTGACAAGTTCTCTGTGAGCTACACAGTGTGGGACAGCAAGGAGCAGAGCGGACAGCAACAGCAGCAGCCAGAAATCAGCTCCTTGGATCTGAACCTTTTAAACTCAGAATTAGTTGGTGACATTAACTCTTCCGGCTACTCTTAAGGCAGGCTAGTGAGAGCCGTGGGACTTACTTCAAGATTACCTTTCACCACAACTAATAACGGAATTCAGACTAAGCTGGGACCAGGAATTTTCCTGCCTTATCCACCTAGTGCTAGGATGACAGGTGCCACCTGCCTGGTCGTCCGGGGTTATCTTGCTTTAGAGCAGAGCTTCTCAACCTATGGGTCACACCCCTTTGGCGATGAATGACCCTTTCCCATTGGTCACACATTTGATCATATTCAGTATCCTGCAAATTATATATACAGGTGTATACATACACACTGTGATTCATAACAGAGAAAAACTGCTGTTATGAAGTAGCAATGAGATAATCTTATGGTTGGGGTCAGCACGAGGAACTGTATTAGAGTTCATAGCATCAAGAAGGAGCCACCGTCTTAGAAGCAGTCGGGACTCACAGGGCTACAGAGGAGAAAGCCCAGCTGAGATCTCAGAACCTCACCTGCCAGCCCAGCCTGGCTCACCAGCCTTCGGGGACCCAGGGTCTCCTCAACTTTTCCTTGGCCAGCATTGTCTGGATACCTCTTTCCTGCTCATCGCAGGACCGAGTACATTCACACTCCAGTCAGGGAGAGAAGAAGGGAGAAAAGGACCTCGTTACCATTTCAGGAAGCCAGAACTCAGCCTCCCGTAATGCCCTGAGCTGAAATCCTACTGGTCGTGAGTGTGTCAGAGCTCCAGTGGGCTCAAGGGAGGGAAGATTTGATCTCCACACATTTCCCGTATGATATAACAGGAGCGACTTGGGAATACAAGTGTACCTCAGCTTACCACAGGGTGATTTCCCAGTAAGCCACCGTGGGTCAAGCTTTGTCAGTTGGGATGCATTCATGCATCTGTGCGATGTCAAAGCTTCACGTCGCAGTAGACTCAGCCCTCTCACTGGCACGGCTGACCAGAGGACAGCAGAGCATCTGACACCAGCCAAGGAGAGGTTGAAATTCAGGAGTCTCCGCATGACTTACGGCATGTGTGTTGCTCATGTGCTGTCAGAGTTGAAATCAGAGGCTAGCAGCCACAACTGAGAAACGATTTGAAGGAATGCCTCCTCTAGAGTATAATTTCTTGCTCTATGTGGGGAAGCAGAAGCTGAGAGACATGTTGTGCTTCCTCAGAGATGTCTTCATCTTAACACCATGTGTCTCCTTAACAGCGTCATGCACCATCTCTGTCACACCCAGAACCGCCCGTTACCAGACCTCCCTCAGATTCTTAGTTCTCTCTCCTTGCTGAGCTGCTTCCGCTGGTTCCAGGGTCGCCCTGCGGAAACGAGCAATACTTCCTTACATATTCTAGGATCTAATGACTGTCTCTGTTCGAGCATTTCCTTACTCTCACGTGCTCACACACTCTGCTACCATCTGATTTCTAACTAAATCATGCTAACTGCTTATTTTCTATATGATGTCGTATGTTCTGTTGTTCTCATAAACTCTATCGTATTTTAATATGGGGAAATACTGCCTTTTAACTTTGAGTAGCTATCTTACCAACTTTGTTGGTGGTTTTCAAGGGTGTGTGTGTGTGTATGCGCCTATGGGTGCCTCCGTGTGCAGGCACTTATGCACAGAGCTGGATGCTGTAGATGTATGCATGTCAGAGGCAACCCCGCCGTCACCCTCCCAGTGCCCTCCACCTTGTATCTGAGGCAGGGTCTCTTGGTGCCCTGGTTCATCACCAGATAGGCTAGGCCAGCTGACCAGGGCTTCTGGGGATTTGCCTACCTGCTTCCTGCTTCACCCTTGCTGGAGTTACATGTGTTGGCACAAACCTCCAGCTTTTATTCTGTTGTGTGAGACCTGGTTATGTGGCCTGGGCTAGCCTCACACTTACCAGCCTTTGACCCCAGCCTTCGAAGGGCTGGATTACAGGCCTGCCCTGTCCACCTCGACCCTCTCAGATTCTGGGAGCTGGTTGAAGTCATCTGACCTGTAGAATTATTTTTGACTGTGTGGCTTATCCCCACGGCCTTGGTAAGGACTGCAGAAGAACGGTCCAGTTATGCCAATGGTGATGGTCTCTGGACCCTGGCTTGATGGCTTCCTGTTGACTTTTGGTTTCACTCACCCATTTTGTCAAGGAGGTCTCCACCGAATTCCTTTTAGTATATACTGAGATAATTACATAGTTTCTCCTTGGGCTTATTAATATTCCCAGAGTTAAGACCAACACCGAGCCGCTCAACACTGTCATATTCTTGCAGCCAGCAGTCTTTCTTTAAGCATTTCTCTCATGCTCCACACAGCAAGGCTTGCAGAGCAGAGATCTGCCTGTGCCTTGCTCAATCTGCTGACCTCTTCCCGGAGGGAGAACTAATATGCAAAAACAGACCACCTGCTGGCTCTCCAATGAAACGACAGCTTCACCGCCTTCTCTGTGTATGACCCTCATCTTTGAGGTGTTAGAAAGCCGTCCACATTGCTCTGCCGCTCTCTCACACTGTGCAGCTCAGGCCACAGACTGGGGTCTGACAGGCTGGATCTTCTCTGCCTCTGCTCCTGACTTGGACAAGGTGGGCAGCAAACCCTGCCACAGGGGCTGCGGGTGCCATCACTCATGCTCACCCCGGACTGGTTGGAGATGCCGAGGGTGTGTGTTAGCACCTGCCGCCCTCTGAGTCCACAGGCAGGCTTTCGCTGTTGCCAGCTGTCAACTGCATGTCCTTGCATCAAAGCACCAGTGAGCTGACGTCAGATGCCTTCTCTCCTTCACTTGTGTGGAGATGAACCTCCCTCAAGTCCTCATCCTGTACTAGAGAAACAGCAGTTTCACCTCTCTTCCTCGGCCTTGGGCTAACCCAAGAAATGTGTCTGTGTCTACAGTTTCCCTTGGTCTATGCTTTCCCTTACTGCCCATGTGAGAGGGTAGCGCATGGCCCTACCGTCCAGATTTAGACACCTGTGTTTTCATGTCTGTCTTGGAACATGTAGAGAGATCCATCTTTGAATGACAGTCATTCTAGAGAATTTAAAAATAAAGAACCACATAACGAAATGAATGCTGATAGATTGCATCCAAGTTTACTGTATATAAACACTGTATCTATATCCATAATAAATACACATTCAGGAAAGCTTTAGTAACATTTTCCTTTCCTTTAATGTTATTTATTTATTCATTTATTTATTTTAGTTTGTAGGCCCACCCAGAAAAAAAGTAAAATAGTTCAGGAATTTGATGCACAAAATAAAATATTTAGTGCAAATGTGATTTATTCTCAATAACTACTTACAGTTATTAGAAACCATCCATTTGTCCAGTTCCTACTGGTTTGCTGATTTTACATGTTTGAAGAAGATTTTTATGTAGTTAATAGTATATGTCAGTAATATCCTTTCCTGTTCTACATTTTGCCTGTTTTTCTCTAATTTTATCATAATTCTCACAGCTTTCTTTATAATGTTTATTTTTCATTTATACATATTTTAAATTAATAGCGGTTTTCTTTTTTTATTTATTTTATTACGTATACAATGTTCTGCCTGAGTATACAGCTGAACTCCAGAAGAGGGCGCCAGATCTCATTATAGATGGTTGTGAGCCACCATGTGGTTGCTGGGAATTGAACTCAGGACCTCTGGAAAGCAAGCAGTGCTCTCAACCTCTGAGCCATCTCTCCAGCCCCACATTTATACATATTTTAAGTCAGATATTTTCTTCTTACTTCTGTGTTAATTCTGCACTGTGTCATTTAAAAATAGTGATCTTAATTTTCTTTAAATGATAACATTTTAATGGTTAGCCCTAAGTTTTTTATATAGCATAAAGTGATTTTACTATATTTTTACCACAGAAAATTTCCCTGAGCTTCTTATCATATAACTTCTCTAACCTATTGTTTTTTGAAGTGTTACCTATCTCATATATTAAATGCCTAAATATATGGGATAAAATGTCTAGGAGTCGCCTCAGGTCCGATTGCCCTGCCCACCTGTGAACAGATGAGTCAGCTGCCCGTCACTAGGAGGAAACAGATCTAAAGAACAAGAACTGCAGTTCTGTGGCTTTTGCCCGTCTTTGTCAGCCCCTTGCTTCTGAGCCCATGCTAAGGCAAAATGTCATGGCGGGAAGCATCCGGCCGGGCGCAGATGATGGGGTGCAGAGCTCTCGAGTGCAGGGGGCCTGGAGACGAGGCGGCCGTTCTGGGGTCCCACTGATTGTCCCCTCGACTGCACCCTGATGGAGTGAGGAGCTCGCCACAGTCACCTCCTAGCAGCCCCTGCTCTGAGAGCCTCCTGCACAGGCACCAGTGCTGAGCTCTGCAGGTGTGCTCTTCAGGCAGGGCCTTACCCACAGCTGTCTGCCCCTCCTGCCATGAGGAAGAGGAAGCCAGGGCTGGCCACCAAGGGCTCTGACCATCTCTGGCCTGCCAGAATCAGCCTCCCCATTTTCTGATTATTGGCAACTTGCAGAGATATTAAGGAGACAAAAGCTACTCTCTGTATCAGTTAATTTTCTGTTGCGGTGATAAAATACCAAACCCAAAAATACTTTAGAGGGGGGAAAAGGGTTTATTTTAGCTTATGACTAAAGAGGCATAGAATCCTTTGTGATAGACAGCATAGAAACATGGAATGCACCCCGCCAGAGCAGGAAGCTGGCTGATTTTATCCACACACAGGAGCGAGAAAGCACAGAATTGGGATGAGGCTACAAATCCTCAAAGCCTGACACCAGTAACAGACTTCCTGCTACTCTTCTCCACCTCCTAAAGGATCCATAACCTTCCCAAACATCACCACGAACTGGGGACCAAGTGTTCAAACACAGGTGCCTGTGAAGGATAATCTTACTCCACAGTGCCTTGTCCTGTATATCTGAGGGGCGCACACTTTGGTATTGAATAAGCCAGCACAACCAAACAAAAATAACATAAATAGCAGTATTTTATTCGCCCAAATAGAGCTTTTCAAGCTGCCACCTGCTTACACCCTCATTTAGCCATTGGTCAAGTGTTTATTGGGGTCCTGTGATGTGCTGGATCCTGGGGAGGTGGCAGGAGTCTGAACACCCCAGCCCATCTGGAGCCTGCCTCACTGTAGGAGGCAGACGTCAGTCTAATAGCTCCATTAAGTAGCATGAACCTCCATCTCTGAAAGGGGATTAGATGCCCTAAGAGAGAGCCCAGCAGTAAAGATCTCACCGAGGGAATGGCTGGAAAGTAGATGTCTTTTCTGTTATTTTATTCCCTAAAAGGCAGGTCCATGCGCATGTGTGTGAGCATTCACATGTGGCTAGCTGAGCCGTGTGTGGGCGTGCAGAAGGATATGCATAAGATGCCGGTGCCAGAGGGCAACCTGGGTGTCATGCTGCTGTGAGTCTGCATTGTTTTTCTTTCTGAGACAAGGTCTCAATGTCCTGGAGCTCTCTAGACTGGCTGGCCAGACAGCTCCAGACCCCACCCCCATCCCATCTGTGCCTCCCTGGCACTGGGATTACAAGCCTGCGCTGCCACACCTGGCTTTTTTTATATGACTGGCTTTTAGCGAGCCAGTTCTCCTGCTTGCAAAGTGAGCGCCTGAACCTCTGAGCTGCCCCACAAACCCCTGAAAGGAACTTCTAACAGCAGTAATGAAAGGCTCAGCCTCAGAGTAAAGGCGGTCACTTTACACAGAATGTACCTGGCGTTTATAGAAGTGTTCTGCATTCAGTGTTTTCTTAACACTTAGAGCTGGGGTTTCCCAGTGGAGTGTGAGTCCTTCCCTACCCACGTGGAGGGTAGTGCCCTAGTAATGCCAGCTGCTCTGCCAGCGGAGCCACAGAAGCTGCATGAGATCTCTGTTTACAGGAAAGATGGGTGTCAATCTTCTTTTTAAAAACTAACAAAAATTAAGGCTGTGTAGACTAGCCTGCACAGCAACACGAGTTCGATGCAAGCCCAGGTGACACGCAGGGCCCAGGAATGAGCTTTTCCTCCCGATGCTATTCCTGCGAAGGAGAGGTGTTTTTGCCATGGAGATTGAATGCACATTCTCTGCAAGAAGAATAATTTCCGTGTTTTACAAAATGGAATAGAGGTTGTGGAGATAGCCCTGCAGGTAAAGCACTTCCCATGCACGGGTGAAGACTTGAGTTCAAATCCCCAGGACCCACACAAAATTGAATGCCGCAGCACAGGCCTGCAACCTCAACACTCCTGCAGTGAGAAGGGAGGTGGAGGCAGCAGAATGCCAAAAGCTGTGGGGTCAGCTAGCCTGGCTTACGCCGCAACAGACCCAAAAGGAGGCCTTGTTTCAAACAAGGTGGAAGTCAAGGACAGACGTGTGCGCTGCGCGCACACACACACACACACACACACACTCCACGAATTAGAGAAACAAGATGAATTGAAATTCCCTGGTGCCAAACATTCCTATTAGGAAAACCTTAAATTTGAGACAGTTTGGTTGTGTGCTGTCTGAAGCAGGCACTCAAGTTGGGTCTTGTTTATGTGCCCTTGGAAGATGCTGCTGGATCTTTTGAAAATAATTGAAATTAAAAGCTAATTCGATGGGCATAACATAGGAAGACATGAGGAGGGTGATAAAGGGAGAGTTTTCAAACAGAAAATGCATTCTATAATAAAAGTCCATTCCGTAGGGGCTGCCTCAGCAAGACTCGGGCTTATTATTCTTGAAGTACACAGGGACTTTGGGTGATAAATGCAAACATAAGTTATGGATAGATGCTTTGGGAGTAAGGATGTGGGAGGCTTCCTTCTACCTGAGAGTAAACTACATCAGCTGGAAAAATACAGTGGCTGTGGCAATTCAAATTTCCATTAGGAGATGAAATGGCCTGAGGCCTGTTAGTGATACACAATTATGTTCTCGGGAAGGGATCGTAGCCGCAAAAAACTGGGGCACATTACAAAGCGTGGTGACATGGGGTATTGCAGACCAGTCATAACACCCATGTGGGGAAGGAAAGAAAAAACAATAAATTCTCTGGTGCTAATCCCAAAGCAAGTTCTTGACACCTGAGACCCTGACGGTAGAGCTGCTGGTGCAGGAGCCGTGGCTTCAGGGTTGGCTTTGCACTCGGGAGATTGTGCTTTGGGAAACAGCATCGCCGCCTGCTCTTCACCTTATTTTCCTCCTAGCTACCTGTCTTTCTGTCCCCACTGATGGCTCATTTGCAATTGCCAGGCACTCTGGTGGAGGGCGGGTGGCAATGAATGAGTCTGGGTGCTTCCTGAAAGGCAGACAGCATGAGCTCAGTTAAGGGGTGGGGGTCCTCTCTTGTAACACACACTAACCTGACTTTACATCAAGACAGGCTGTCTAATCGAGAACGCTGCTTCCTGCCCAAAGCTTGCTGGTTAACGCACTGTGCAGCCTGGCCTGTGGGCTCACTGCCGATCTTGTCTCTGGAGACCTGGCTGGCGCTGATGTGGCAGATGTGGCAGAGCTAATGTGGTGTCTGGTCCTCTCTTTGGGATCCTGTTCACAGTGCCCAGGACACATCAGTACCTGGGCTTGCCTGCCTGGCTCTTGCATTGGCAGAGATGAAGGGCTTGCCATGTAAGCCTGCCAACCTGGGTGCAATCCCTGGAGCCTGGAAAAGTGCAAGGAGAGAGCTAACTCACATACACACACCATATAAAATGTATTCTTAAAAATTATGTGTAAGTCAAAGACAATGCGTAACAAGGACGCTGTGTTTGTGAGGAGGTGTCTAAGCGTTCCCGGTAGCTGAGGGGCTCCCTGGGCTGCTGGGACAGTCTGGAAAGTGCTCCCACCCTGTCGCCTCAGGCATGTCCAGTTAGATGCCTCAGATAACACCCTTAGAAGTAGAGTCCATAAGAGGAGCACTCGCCTGCATACCCATATAGCCTGAAATATCAAAGCTGAATTATGGACAAGACAACAATCTGTTCAATCTTTTTTTATGATTCAGAAACTATCCTATTCTTTATACTAATTTCACCTAAAGTTATTGAGAATATAATGAGAAAGCTGTTCAGAATGAGCACCAGTCTTCTGGTGCAAAATAATCTGCCTGTGAGTTTACCCCAGGTTATTAGGAATTTTGATTAGAGTGTATTTTAGGGGGAAAAATTAGAGTAACTGACAAGTTAGTCTTGAAAAAAGCCTCATAGAATAAATGTGCTCACACAGATGTGCTCACACTCACGCATAAACATACGCATAATTAAAAAGAAAAAGGAGAAATTGCAAATTATTTTGTGCACCAGCACGGTCTGCATAGCAAGTTCCAGGGGAGCCAAGGCTACACTCAGAGACCCTGTCTTGGAAAAAAATGAGAGAGACAGACAGACAGACAGACAGAGAGATGGGGGGAGGAAGGGTTGTTTTACTTAAGCATTCCCATCAAAGCGAAGCTGGCTGCTGTCCTTGTGGGAATGGGAGGCCTGGAAGAGCTTGATTCCTTTTGAGCTAAGCAGTGCATAGTGTAAGGTAAGATTTACTTTTCCTTTCCTCTCCTCCTCTTCTTCCGTCCCCTCCCCCTCCTCTCAGGGTTCTTCGTCCCCATCTCACCTGTGCTCACATTTCTCATGCCAGTGATGATGATAGATCACTATTGTCATGTTAGTGTAAGCCGATTGCTCAGCGATCACATGCTAAGAAAACTTGGGTGACGATGTCTGCTTTTCTTTATCACAGCTCGGGCCTTAGGTCACTCCTCCCAGCCTTTTCTTCTTTCCACACTCGAGTGTTCCTCTTTCCTTCCTCACACGCTGCCTTTCCAAAACCGATTCTCCCCTACGGGAATGATTTCAGAAACTTCATCTGAGGGAGGCAGAGGCAGAGAAAAACAAAACAGCATCTCATTTCGGATATTCCAAGTATTTTCCACGAGCTCTGCAGTTCATCTGTTTCTACCCTTATCGTTGGCATACCGTTGACTCTCTTGAGCATGGAGAATCATGACTGGTCCTGTTTATTCCCCTTGGGGGAGGGGCAGGAGGTGGGAATGGCCTCCCCCTGTTGCTTTACTGGTTTGTCTAAATCATTTAGTAAAAGATAATATAACAAGGTCTTTCAAAAGTCTATTTTTGTTTTCTAAAACTAGAAGTATTTTCTGTGTCTTGTTATTAATGAACAGTTAAACAAGGATGATCATCACATAATTTCACCTGGGAGGGCTCACAAAAAATTCTCTGAGAGGTGATTAAAGATTATAATGAAGTCCCCTCCGTCAGGAAGCCTGCCAGAACAACTCGGCAATATGTGCTTTCAAGAAGCAACCGAAAAAATCCACGGACAGATGGGGGACAGTATGCATAAACAGTGGATATTCTAGTATAAAAAGGAAGACAACGTGTCCATCTGCCACGCTGTGGATGGCATTCGATGGCATCACGCTAAGCCATCACGGGCAGGCCGGCGTTGCACAGCGTGCTTATGAGAGAGCCCTGAGCTAGGCTTGTGTCGCTGGAGACTTGGGAGACTGAATGGACAGACGAAGACTTTAGTCACCAGTTGTGAAAAAGTTCCAGAGGTGCACTCTGCCCATAGCTGGCAGCAGCACAGTGCACACTAACACGACTCACGAGTGAAATCAGGCTGTGCTGCTTTTACCACTTTAGAAAAATATTTAGATATTAGAATTTATCTTGAAATGTTGAATACAGTAAGCCTGTTAAATAAAGTATTACACAGCTTGACATATGCTGGAGGTCGTTTCCTCACATGGATTTTAAAATGCCGAGAGAACAAGGAAACAGTGTCCTCGGAGACCGTGACCTCACCCACTCCCCGACCTCGGCCATGAAACCTTGGGGGCCTGGTCTTCTATCGGGGTAGCCTGCCCTGAGAAGAGGAAAGAGATGCTCTCCACTCATGCCTCTCCAAGCCGACAAACAGTCACGTCTTCAGGTCCACAGAGCCGGGGCATGGAGAGTCCTTGCCGAACCCGCGTCTTCACGCTCCCCCTGAGCTTCTCCCCCAACGGGCCTCTAAAGCTCAGGCCCTGGAATGGGCAAGGGGATAGCCCCACATCTGCTCTGCTGACAGCAAACAGCCCTCCCACCCACTGTCTGTGGCGTGCTGCTGGAGCCCTACTCGGGCTCCACCGACAGAATCCGTGTCCAGAGAAGGGATCCCGAAACGCACGCAGGTGGCCCTTTCCAAGCGCTGTGCCTCCTCCACGAATCCCACCAATTGTGGACAGGCAGCATTTGAAGAGAAACTGAGCCCTCCGGGTATGCACACCTCTTTTTGTTGTTGGATTCCCTAAACAGCGCTGAATAACAAGGCCTCACACTGGCTCTCACACTGGTTAGCTTGCCTGGGGATGCTGGTCATCTAGAGGAGGTTGAGGACTCAGGTTTGATCTGTAGAGGTAAAAATACCTTTCGTGTAAGCATTTTAACAGCCTTGGAGTTACGTCTGGGGATCCTGGAACTGATCCCTACAGAGCCCAACACAGACCGATGGCTAATTCAGGTACTGACTTTTAAATAACTAAGTATCTAGTGAAAACTTCAGGTTTACATCAGAAACTTTTCTCAGGAGGGACATGTTCACTCAAATTTTAGAATTTTAAAACTGAAAGTCTGAGGGAAGAAATGAAAGAGGTGTTTTCACTTTAGATGCAAGCACAAATCAGTGTCCTTCGCAGTTTTGTAGTTTTGTTTGGAAAGGGTATTTCTGCTTTGTGGAAACCTGTGGGATCACAGAGTGGAAGGACGTTGGAGGAGGACCTACTGAGACTCTTACCTCATGGTGACCGATTTTCATGTGGCTTGTGTTAGGGAGCAAATAAAATGCCCCACTTCCAAAGGCACTCCTGAGCCATGCTCGAGAGAAGAGGGGCGCGCTGAGGAAAGCTGCTCGAGAGAAGAGGGGCGCGCTGAGGAAAGCTGCTCGAGAGAAGAGGGGCGCGCTGAGGAAAGCTGCTCGAGAGAAGAGGGGCGCGCTGAGGAAAGCTGCTCGAGAGAAGAGGGGCGCGCTGAGGAAAGCTGCTCGAGAGAAGAGGGGCGCGCTGAGGAAAGCTGCTCGAGAGAAGAGGGGAGCGCTGAGGAAAGCTGCTCGAGAGAAGAGGGGCGCGCTGAGGAAAGCTGCTCGAGAGAAGAGGGGCGCGCTGAGGAAAGCTGCTCGAGAGAAGAGGGGCGCGCTGAGGAAAGCTGCTCGAGAGAAGAGGGGCGCGCTGAGGAAAGCTGCTCGAGAGAAGAGGGGCGCGCTGAGGAAAGCTGCTCGAGAGAAGAGGGGCGCGCTGAGGAAAGCTGCTCGAGAGAAGAGGGGCGCGCTGAGGAAAGCTGCTCGAGAGAAGAGGGGCGCGCTGAGGAAAGCTGCTCGAGAGAAGAGGGGCGCGCTGAGGAAAGCTGCTCGAGAGAAGAGGGGCGCGCTGAGGAAAGCTGCTCGAGAGAAGAGGGGCGCGCTGAGGAAAGCTGCTCGAGAGAAGAGGGGCGCGCTGAGGAAAGCACAGCGGCACTGCTGCCTGCCCTGTGGGTCAGATGCCGCCTTGCTCCAGTGGCCTGTGCTGGGGTGGCTGGCCGGTGTGGCTGGCCATGCCCCTTCATTGCCGGGGAGTGCAGAGGCCCTGGGCACACTCACCGTCTGCTGTTCTGACCTGTCCCCGCTCCCTGTCTCCACAGATGGTGTTCTGCTTCTCCCCTGTCGGTCACACGCTGCGGGTCAGGGCGCGGAGGTTCCCCGCCATAGTCAACTGCACAGCTGTGGACTGGTTCCACGCGTGGCCCCAGGAGGCGCTGGTTTCAGTCAGCAGGAGGTTCGTGGAGGAAGTCGAGGGGATTGAGGTACGTGTGTGTCGGCCCTGGCAGTCACTTCCAACCTCACCACTTTGTCAGACGCGTCTGCTTACTTTTGATGAGGTTGGCAGCTCTGGTGATGTTTTTAACCGTCTGTGTGACATGAGCAGCGGCAGCAAAGGTCTTCCGCCATTTAGTTTCAGAGAGTAAAGGCAGTGACTGAAGCAGTCCCACATCTCCACAGGAGCAAGGTGAGGCCCCGTGCTTTCCTGATTGGAGATTGTGTTGTAGTGTGTCTCCAGAGAGCCTGGCCCTCTCCTGAGCAGTAAGGGCGAGGGCCTGGAATAGGCTGGATTTAGCACGCTGAGGACACAGGAAATAATTTGCGAAGCAGACTCTGGAAGCAGCGTTGGCCTGCTTTGTTGCTGTGCCTGGGTGGCCGCAGACCAGTCTGGCTATGTTGATAAGGCTGGCTGCTTATACGCACAGCTTTATTGGCTGGTATTTTAAAAAGGAGTAAGTGGATGTGCACAGCACAAGGTGCGCAGGCGTGGGCACCCGCGCAGGCTCTTCCCCCTAAATGTCTGTGAGTCTTGATCATCGGACTGCCAGGGGAGGCAGCCTCCAGCTGGGAGACTCGCCTGGAGCAGCAGCACTCGTCTGCCTCCCTGCTCCTCTTCTCCACAGGCGCGTGACCAGCACATGCACAAGAAAAAGGAACAGAAAAGGAGGTCTTCCGAAGTTGGGTGGAAAAAGTTAGATCTTCACAGCTAGAGAGCCGCTAGTTATGATTAAAGTAGCATCACGTGACTACCAGGCCGTGAGCAAACATGAGGGTCGTGTGCCGTTAAAGTGCATCGTCTAGTCTCCAACAGTGAGAGGAGAGCCTCAAGGTCCACGTCGAGGGGCGTCGGCGCGCGCCATGTTTTAATAGCAGATTTCTAGTTTACCTGGTTCATCTTCTCAGGCTGAAAACAGAAGTGGGCTGGCTTCTGGATAGCGCTTGGCTTTTCCTCTCTTAGTAGGAAATCTGGGCTGGCAGCTCCAGGAAGTGTGCGCATTCAGCCTGACGACAGGCTGCCACCCTGCCGTCCTGTCCTGAGTGTGTCTGTGTCTGTGAGTGTGTCTATGTCTACTTTCTCTGTGGTGACAGGCTGCCATCCCTGCCGTCCTGTCCTGTGACTGTGTCTGTGAGTGTGTCTGTGTCTGTGTCTGTGAGTGTGACTGTGTCTGTGAGTGTGTCTGTGTCTGTGTCTGCTTTCTCTGGGGATGCAGGCTGCCGTCCTTGCCAAGCCTGCCGTCCCGTCCTGTGCCCCTTTCTCCCGGGAGCAGCAGCCCAGCCTGGCCAGGGCTTGTGGACACCAGGGCTTTACAGTGCTCAGAGCTGCAGTGCCTGGCCACGGTGTCATGCCGCCTCCTACAGGAGCCTGACTGTCAGCAAGGACGATTTTGAGCACTTCAGCGCCTTAGCTTGATTTCTATCAAGCTGAATTACGCCTGCAAACAAATTAGCCCGATGACTTCCTTACGGTGTAAGGTGCTTGTTTAAACTCCTCCACCCTCCTGATTTGCCACATGGAAGGTACTAATTAGAATTCAGAGAGCACTGTCCACATTCCCGTAAAAACATGTGCTACCTTTCTGTATAGGTCAGAAACAGCTTTTAAAATTTTGAATGAGTGCTCATTTGATCACTTCCTTAGTTTCAATATCCATCATTTAGAATGAAAGTTATCTGCACAATTTAGCCTCTTCTTAATTATTGACCCCACTGGGTGAGTGGAAGGTACTTCTGCAAGGTGACCCCTTCGGCCACAGAGAACACAGTCATTAATGACAAGCCATTTCATGTACACTGACATGTAAGTCCCATCAGTTCACACTCAGCACCCAGGGCTACGGGCGGACTGCCTCTCGCTGCACACGTGTGGATTTCTTTCTGTTACCTGACACCGAACTAAATGACAGCTGAGAAATAAGTGACCAAAACGGTTTGACACTTGAGTGTCACCATGTTATTCATCAGATGCCTGTGTCAGCACACAGTGCCTCTCCCTGGAAATTAGGAAATTGCAATGAGAGAGGCAGGAGCAAGGGGTAGTCTTACAGGCCACTGGGAGTGCAGTTGGACACGCAGAGGACAGAATAAATGCAAAGTAAAATGTAAGCTGCCTGGGGAAGGTGGCTCTGTGTTGGAGGATGTGAAGATGGCAACAGCCGTGTCCCTCAGGCATGGTAGCTGAGCGACAACAGAGGAGGACGCGTCGCTTGAGATGGTGGCCCTCCAGTACAGTCTCACAGCCCGATACTGTGTCACGCCACGGTAAATGCGGGATGACTTGGGCCAGAATTCTTTCTTTAAAATGTCAGCTACAAGCATTACTGTTGACTGAAAAAGTACGGAGTTGGACGTGCCCTGTAACAGTCCTATTTGGGGAAAAGACCAGTGGGACAGTGCAGACATTACCATAATTTTAAGGTAAAATTCTGGGTCCTGCTGACAGCTCTAGTGACCTCGGTTTGGCCATGCAAACTCAGTATGATGAATAAAAACAGGAAATGTGGAAACAGAAAAGAGAGGCCATTTAATGTGCTCTCACGTTGCTGAGAGCCACGAAGAGAAGGGCCCAGTGCCAGCCCAAGGCGGTCTTAAAGGTCCTAGTGTAGGCTTGGGCTACACACCTAGGAGGCCTAGTCAAGGTGAGGCCCCGCCCACCTTTGCCCTTCCACATCTCAGGACTGCCCTGCAATGTGGCTAAGCTGTGTGACATCTGTCCTCCTCCTGGCTGTCACCAGGACCCCAGCCTCTCCCTCTCCCGGGGCAGTTGTGATTCCTTGGGGCCCATTGTTCCAACAGTTTGGTAGCTAAAGGAAGCACACTCCTAGAATACTAGTCTCCTACAGCGTGGCTGCACTAGAGCCATTTTGAGGTTATCAAGACAAAAAAAGCTCTCTGAGATCTGCCTAAATTTCACAACTTCAGCTTTTCTCTTCAAATAGGGAGGAAAGACACTTTCTTGTTCATACCCTGCCCCGTCCACACCCTGCCCTGTTCACACTCTGCCCTGTTCATACCCTTCCCAGTTCACACCCTGCCCCATCCACACCCTGCCCCGTCCACACCCTGCCCCATTCCCACCCTGCCCCCTTCCCACCCTGCCCCCTTCACACCCTGCCCCCTTCCCACCCTGCCCCCTTCACACCCTGCCCCCTTCACACCCTGCCCCCTTCACACCCTGCCCCCCTTCACACCCTGCCCCGGCCACACCCTGCCCCGTCCACACCCTGCCCCATTCCCACCCTGCCCCCTTCCCACCCTGCCCCCTTCACACCCTGCCCCCTTCACACCCTGCCCCCTTCACACCCTGCCCCCTTCACACCCTGCCCCATTCCCACCCTGCCCCCTTCACACCCTGCCCCCTTCCCACCCTGCCCCCTTCCCACCCTGCCCCCTTCACACCCTGCCCCCTTCACACCCTGCCCCCTTCACACCCTGCCCCCTTCACACCCTGCCCCATTCCCACCCTGCCCCGGCCACACCCTGCCCCCCTTCACACCCTGCCCCATTCCCACCCTGCCCCGTCCACACCCTGCCCCATTCCCACCCTGCCCCGGCCACACCCTGCCCCCTTCACACCCTGCCCCATTCCCACCCTGCCCCCTTCACACCCTGCCCCCCTTCACACCCTGCCCCGGCCACACCCTGCCCCGTCCACACCCTGCCCCATTCCCACCCTGCCCCGTCCACACCCTGCCCCCCATCACACCCTGCCCCATTCCCACCCTGCCCCCTTCACACCCTGCCCCCTTCACACCCTGCCCCATTCCCACCCTGCCCCCTTCACACCCTGCCCCCTTCACACCCTGCCCCGGCCACACCCTGCCCCGGCCACACCCTGCCCCTTCCCACCCTGCCCCATCCACACCCTGCCCCCTTCACACCCTGCCCCCTTCACACCCTGCCCCCTTCACACCCTGCCCCGGCCACACCCTGCCCCATTCCCACCCTGCCCCCTTCACACCCTGCCCCCTTCACACCCTGCCCCGGCCACACCCTGCCCCGGCCACACCCTGCCCCTTCCCACCCTGCCCCATCCACACCCTGCCCCCTTCACACCCTGCCCCCTTCACACCCTGCCCCATCCACACCCTGCCCCATTCCCACCCTGCCCCCTTCACACCCTGCCCCATCCACACCCTGCCCCCCTTCCCACCCTGCCCCCTTCACACCCTGCCCCCTTCACACCCTGCCCCCTTCACACCCTGCCCCCTTCACACCCTGCCCCCTTCACACCCTGCCCCCTTCACACCCTGCCCCCTTCACACCCTGCCCCCTTCACACCCTGCCCCATCCACACCCTGCCCCATCCACACCCTGCCCCCTTCACACCCTGCCCCGTCCACACCCTGCCCCCCATCACACCCTGCCCCGTTCCCACCCTGCCCCATCCACACCCTTCCCAGTTCACACCCTTCCCAGTTCACACCCTGCCCTGTCCATACCCTGCCCCGCCACACCCTGCCCCGGCCACACCCTGCCCCCCGCCACACCCTGCCCCCCTTCACACCCTGCCCTTTTCCTCGTCACCCAGGCATGTCAGTATGTCATCACACATTTGTTGCACTGTGCCTATTCATCTAACTTAGAATAGAGTTTTTAAAAGAATGCAATGTTCAAGGTTTTTTTTTTTTTACAGGTTTCTGAAGTTTAGTAATCCTTCCGCATATGAAAGCAGGGTCCAGTTTTATGGTGAGCCAGAAATCTGGCTGTGTTGCTCTGCTGGAACCAGCTTTACTCGAAAGGGCTTAGTTTTGTGGCTTTTTTTTTTTTTTTTTTTTTTTTTTTTTGTATGCTAGCCCCGTGAGCTGCGCCATCTCCTGCCTTATCCTTCTGCAGCAGTGGTCAGCTGTGGCTGGGGAGATGCTAGGCGGATACCAAGCACCCACCACACAGGGCTGAGGACTGGAGTCTGATCCTAGCACCCACAGAAATTCTGGGTGGCTGTGGCAACACTAGAAAGACAGGGAAAGGAGATCCCTGGAGCAAGCCACCTACAGGAACTCACTAAGGCAGTGAGCTCTGGGCTCAAGTGGAAGGCCTGGATTCAGCCTGTAACAAGGTCCAGGGCGATTAAGGGAGACTTCGGCATCAACTTCCTGTACACACACGTAGCTGCAGAACACAGCAGATGAATGTCAGGAGGGTAGCCGGGCCTCCCTGGGTTCTCAGTCACTTCTGTGTTTCCACGTTGTGGAAGAGAGCCATGGGCTCTGGCCTGGACTCGACCTTTCCTCCCACCAACCATAAATTCCAACTTTAAAGACAAAAAGTAAGAAACGCACAGGCAGAGAGCTGCTTTAGATCAACGTTGGGCTGGCCGGGACACTGCAGACCCCAGCAGCCACACCGCTCACCTCTGTCCCAGCCCGGTGAGCAGAGCCAGGTCTTGCACGGGCAACAGGTAAAGGCTGACACTCTACCCAACTCACTGGGAGGAGGCCAGTGGTTGGAGCCCAGGGCCCAGGTTTCCTTTTACTGTGTTTGTGCACGGTTACCTTGAAAGCATGGGAAAGAAACATTGAAAAGAAACCATTTTGTGGGTAGGAGGAAGCAAGGGGAATGCTGGGAGCTGCTTCATTTTCTTCAGGTTGGAAATGTAACCTGGGTCCCAGGAAGGAAGCCTCACTCCTGCCTCGTCAGTCCTTCCATTAGAGTAGCTACCGTGAGCTGCTTAGAGCTGCTCACCTAGAATGCTGCTTCTACACAGTGTTAAATTCCCTTTAACAAGCCACCTTTCCTTGAACATCTATCAGTCTCTTACCAACCCACAAGACTGAGTTATAAATAATAGATTTGTGACTTGGTAGTTTGACCTTTAAGAAGTTCACATGAATAATTTCTGAGAAAGCATTTCAAGCATCCCTTTAAGGGTATGACATCATACATGGCAAAATTGCCCTGGGTTTAACTAAAATAAACAACAGCAGCAAAATAAAAACAAAGCAAAATCTTCTTCATCTCTTCTGGTTTTATTTCTTTCTTGCAAGTCCAAATTTAATTCTACAAACTGGTATAGTCTGATTTGCTGTTCTTGGAAAGCAATAAAATACTTTTTTTTAAATCTTAGAATAGCATTCACCCTCTGTCAGCATCCTCAACGGGCACTGGCTTAAACACCGGCCTCCTGAGTTCTCTGTAGGGCAGGGCCAGCCAAGGCCAGAGAGTGTCCCGCCAGGAACCGTAGTTTGTGTTTCTGTGTTTACAGCAAACTGACTGAGAGAGTGGAAAATAAACATTTCTTTCTTCATACGAGGAAAAAAACAGTCTTATCTGTGCATTGAATTTCGCAATGGAGACAGCATGGCTTCCCAAAGCCATCTTAGTGGGAAAGCCACAGATTTAGAGCCATTTTATAATGGCTCTCTGCTTATTTTTATTTTTGCTTTCACCACGATTGGCTGCAAAATGCCTGCAAAGTGGTTTCAAGCAGTTCCCCTGAAGGGGCAGATCTGGCAGAGATGCTGATCTTTCCCCGTGTCTACCGGGTAAGCCTCAGCCTGAGCTGCTGCATCGCTCAGCCCCTTCCCGCCGCCCCTCAGAAGAAAACTGGAGATAAATGAATGGCAGAATAAATAATTTATGCTAATGAAATTACTGCAATTAGTAGTTCTACAATGACCCTTTTAAAAGCCACAGCTGTTAGTGTCAGGAAGCGCTGTCACCACTGACCTTATCATAAGAGAAAGTGACAAATTGGGAATGCAGGGAAGACCAGCCATCAAAGAGGTCGTTCTGGACCGGTTAGAGTTTTCTGAAAAACAGTGTGAATTACACCCAGCTGCTCCCTGGCTCCGTGAGCCTCCATGCTGAGCCATTTGGTTAAGCCCCATAACAATAGTTATTTTGCCCCATTGAGACAAGTTGTGTCGGGCTACTTCCAGCTCCCCCGGAAGCCACTCTTTCCACTGGGATTTACAAATGAAACTGTTGTTAAAAGGAGCTTTCAGGGCTGCTGAGGAGCCTCCTCATAAGGATCATGGTTGGGCAGAAGCCAGGCTTCCCCTTGTCAGGAGGCCGCCCTTGGCTGAGGAGGTGTTTGTCTGTATGGAGGAAGGTATGTGTGAAAGTTCCTGTCAAAGCAAGGCAGGACGGGAGCAGACTTGTGCCTGGCGGATCGCAGCCAAGCTGCTTTGAAAATGAAGTCCTCAGGAAATATGATGCCTGTGACATTTATAGAGACTTGCTCATAGATTTTATTTTCTGGATCCACTAGTTGCTGATAGGCATGCGTCGTGAATTCCCTGGAATCCAGTTCAGTTCAAGCTTTGCACCCCGAGGCTTGCTTTGAACACATATTCTTTCAGGGAGCAGTGGGGCAGGTTTTTTATCAGCCCAGCGGTGCACTAACAGGAAGATTTTATGCGCATTTGGGGTTTACCCTGAGGTCAGCGTCTGTGTGCTCACGAACACTGCGGAGGAGCGGCGGCTGCCCTGTGCCGAGGCTGGCACGCCCTGCTGGCTGCAATGTTGAGGGTCCCGGTTTGAGGCGCTTCGCTGCACCGTTGCCCACATGTGTGCGCTTTCCTGAGCTGCCCGGGGGCTATTGACAGCTTTGGTAAATTATGTGTGACTTTCCGAAGAGTTGGTGTAGCTCATTTAACTCATATTAATTGATTTTAGGCTTCCCTTGATTAATTGAACCCGGTTCGTCTTGTACAGAATGCAATAAATAATCATTAGAATGAGGGAGATGTGGCTGTACAAATTAAAAAGTTAACTATTGGAGAAGTCACAGAGGACACAGGGAAGGGATGAGGGACAGCGGGCGCTCTCGGGGGCTCTGGAGGGGCTGGTCCGCTTTTTTTTTTTTTTTTTTTGTCTCCCTGACTTTGTATTGGTTCTTTTTGTATAAAGTTCAGCCTAAAAGTAACATCTCCCCCCAAAAAGTATCCTCTGAAGATTGTCTTGCTTCTCTTCTCTTTTCTAAAGGTAAGTTGTGAGGACCTAGGCTTTGTTCTCCCTGCTGCTTCTGGTTTGTTTGAGAACCAGGTAAAAACATCCTTTGTCCTACCTGTTAAGACACTCAGGAAGGCTGTAAAGTCTTGCCTCCAGTTCTGGGGCTTCTCACAAAGATGAAGTGAAAGTTCCCACCTTCTACTGTGATTCATCCTGGCTTTTAGAAAGAAAATGCTGTATAATTTGTAGTGTTTTTTTTCTTTTATTTTCTAAATTACATTTTCAACTTGAAGGCATTTCATGAGAAGTGTAAATCTATGTTTCAGCCACAGCACAAAGATTCTGTTAGCCTTTTCATGGCTCACGTTCACACCAGTGTAACGGAAATGAGTGCCTGGTACTACCAGAACGAGAGAAGGCACAACTATACCACCCCGAGGAGCTTCTTAGAACAAGTGTCACTGTTCGAGAGTCTGCTGAGGAAGAAGCGAGGCGAGCTGCAGCAAAAGAAGGCGCACCTGAGGAACGGCATCCAGAAGCTGCAGACAACAGCTGCACAGGTGTGATGGAGACCGATGAGGACCGATGGGGACTGATGGGGACTGATGGGGACTGATGGGGACGGATGTCACCTTCTGAGAGGGCCTCTCCCTGTTCTCTGAAAACTAGATCTCGGCTTTTGTTTATTTTTCCTTTCTTGGCTTTTTTTTTTTTTTTTTAGATTATCATATAATTCCAGCACTGCTCCCTTTCTGCCCCCAAATCCTCCACGTACTCTCTAGCCATGGCCTCGTCTTTCACTAATTGTTGTGGCTGCATGTGTACATCTATAATATGGATCTGCATACAAGCTGCTCAGTCCATATAATGTTCGTTGTGTGTATGCTTTCAGGGCTTTCATTTGACACTGGCCAGTCAATTGGTAGCTCTTCTCTGGGAAAGACAGAGCATCTCTCTTGCTCCCAGATTCCTTGGTTGCTTATAGCTCTGGATGTAGGATTGAGGCTTTTTGGGCTTTTCCCACATCCGCTTGGGTGTGTCCACGGGTGCTGGTCTCGTTCGGCCTGTGTTCATGCTGGTAAGACTATGGATGCAGCTTCTCACAGCAAGCTTCCTGATCCTCTGGCCTGTATAACCTCTTTCCTCTCTTGCACACTGCTCCCAAAGCCTTGGGTGTGGAAGCATTTTGTAGCTGTGTCCTTCTGTCAGGCCGGGCTCCACACTCGGCATTTTAACTGGTTGTGCTTTTCTTGGCGCCCTCTCTCTGTAGCAGAGAGCAGTTTCCTCATGAGGAGTGGAGGCTATACTTATCTGTAGGTTTAAAAACATCTGCTTACAGATTGCTGCCCCCAGAGATGGAAGGAAAGTCCTTACCTATTGCTGAAGACGCTATGTACTTCAGAAGCAGGATCCAGAGCAGGAACTGATCTGAAAGCCTCCTTCCTTCACACTAGCTTTCATGATGCCAAAAGGCACAGTTCAAGTGTCTGGAGGAGGGAAGGGACCAGCACTCCTCCCTGGGTGTGATGCCTGTGACCCACATTAGCAACAAGCATGGCACGATGACCCTGAGGACGCAGTAGTGCCACACATGCTTGGCAGTAACCAACGGCTCTCTAATATGACTTAAGAATTGCTCAACAAGGGTGATGCCATGCCTGGTGCTAAGGACACAGCTTACTGCTCAGTGCTAGTGGAGCCAAGATTCCTGGATATCTAGCTTTGCCTTGGATAGTCTGAAGCCAAGGGCACAATGCTGTGGGTTTTCTAATAAGAAGAGGGCTTACCAGTTCCTCCTTGCCAGGCTGGTTTGAGGACACACCTTCACTTCCCAGCCTGAGGCTGTGTGGAGCAGTGGGAATTGAGAGGGAAGAGCTTCCCGTTTCCTCTCTGGTCCCTGACTTCCTGGCACTGGTTTGCAGAGGGGACTCTGCCGTGTTGCCGGGACGGGAGTAGGACTCCTTGCTGTCTTTGGCACTCAGCCCCAACCAGTCCTCATGGCCTGGCTGATGAGTGTTGCAGCGCAGGATCTGTGCATCTCCCTGCCCTCAAGCCAGTTTTAGCGACCGGCTGTCTCAGGTGTCCTCACCTGTCAGTACGCTCCTTCAAGGCCAGAGCATCTCAACCTAAAGAAGTCAAGGCGCAGCACTGGGTAGGAGCTTCATGTCATCATTAGAGTCAAAACCAATGGGAACAGATGTCACTGCTGCAGTGTAAGATGGCGAGTGCCAAGGCCGGCACCTGAAGCCAGTCTCTGTCATCCTCAGGGGAGTGTGGTCCGTGCTCTCACACAGCTGCTGTGGGTGTGTGGTCCGTGCTCTCACACCACAGCTTCTGTGGGTGTGTGCATCTGTGCTCTCACACAGCTGCTGTGGGGGTGTGGTCCGTGCTCTCACACAGCTGCTGTGGGTGTGTGTGGTCCGTGCTCTCACACAGCTGCTGTGGCCCAGTCGCAGGGATTAGGTTGAAACACTGGGACAGGGCAAGCAGCCTGGCCTTCCTCTGTGCTAACTGGGTCTGTAAGTTTCCGTTGCTGGTCATCCCCAAGCTGAACATGCTGGCAACTGTCAAAAGATCTGTCATCAGGCCCTCCCACACATTTCGTGACAGACGGTGTTTGGGGGAACAGTTTTCCCTGAGAGGGTTGGGTGGCCCATCCGTACCCAGGATGAAGATGGGACAAGGTCTGGTCAAGAGCCGACATTAGAAGCGATGCACCCTGACAGGTTCTCTGGCTGCCATCTTCTGGAGTTGTTTAGGTTTAAGTTCTGCTCGGTCTTTCCCACATCATTTTATATGCCAAGAACTTGCATTTGAGGAAATGCTGGGGTCACGAGGAGCTTGTTATGACTGAGAAGGAGGCACTGAGGGACAGAGTCTTCAGAAAGGACCTCGTGCACACCCATACTTGGGCACCTGCCGTAGCCTCTGTTTTCATACATCTCCCCACACTCCTTCGCCTCATCCTCCCTCTTCCTCTGTTCTTTCCCTGCCTGCTTCTCCTAGTCTATCAAGATCCCTTTCCTTAGTAAAGGTTTCCTGCAAGTCCTGTCGAGCCAAGAAGACGAGAAAAGGCTGTGTGGTGTAGCTCTTAGGTCCCTTTACATGGTGTCCCAACCAAACCTACTGACTCTGCCCCGGGAAGGAATCGTGTTGTCACCCAAGTCGAACTGTCCATTTCCTTGCCTTTGGCAAAGAAAAATAATGTGTCTACCATATTTAGAGTTGTCTTCTGAAGTACCAGAGCTAAAGCCTAACAACATAGCATCTCTGACAATCCTAGAGGTGATGATGTCTGAGCCAGGGGAAGGCGGGGGGGTTAGAAAAGAGCCTGTGGCTTCTCAGTCACCCCATCTAGGTCTTGAGAAGTCAAGGACAGGGAAGAAAAGGGCAAGGGGAGGAGCCGGTCTGCTGTGGCCTACTGTCTCTACCAAATACAGGACCCCCTGGGGGCTTACCTGTTCTTCCAGCTGACAACTGTAAGAGAAAGCTTTGTGAAGACACATGAAGCCTTGGGTCAAGGCTTGCAGCTGGGTCCTTATTATGTGTTCATACATGAAATTCTTCTAAGATGAGAAAAGTGGTTGAAATATTTAATAGTTACTGGCAGTTGTATGAGAATCAGTTTGCTGTGCAAGGGAGGCATGTTTTCCCATGTGGAGATGTAAAGAATCTTACAGTGCAAGGCCAGATTGTGTTTGAGACAAAACACCCTCTTCTCTGGATTTGTCTGCCTAAAGCAGATGTGTTTCAGAACTGTCCGTTTCCTTAGAAACTGGAAGTAGGACTGGAAATTGTCTAGTCCCTGCCCATTCTCCGAGACTATGGCTCAACAGAAGACTTGTGTCAGTGACTGAGAGAACAGAGCAGCAAATGTGGGCATGCTAAGGCCAGACGCTGTCCTAGCTTAAAGGGCAGTGTTGCGCACCAGGCTGCTGCATGGGGAGGGTGTAGGTGGTTGTGTTTGGACAGGGGCACACACTTACCTGCATACAGGCAGTGGGTGTGTGGCACAGACAGAGCCATCCAAGCTTTCATTAGTCCTTAAAGTCACTCACCTGACTCTTCTGTTTATGTAATCCTGGAACTTCGGAAACAAATGCTAAGCGTAGCCGAGTCTCCGCTGAACTCTAGGGAGAATCACCCGACACGTCTGTGGATGGCACAGGAAGGCCGTTCCCCGAGAGCCGAGTGGGGCTGGTCGGGGGTGAGCCAAGGGCGGAAATGTGCGTGTGCAGTGGCACTTGGTTTCTGTAACCCACGCTGTGTGGTAGCCAAGGGCACACACCCTTCTCGCTAGTGCCAGGCTCTGTGCGGATGGCTGTGTGGCTCTGCGCTAACCCCACGAAGGTGCGGAACTGGGTGGGAGGAGGAGAAACGGTCAGATGGCGTTGCAGGGCGTGGTCACAGGGAGCTTGGAGCAGCCCTCCTCCAAGAGCACAGCAGGGTGCCCTGCTTGTCACTCAGCTGGTGCTCCTGGCCTCTGTGATCCCAGATTCGGAGCAGACGGAAGGAGTGCTGAGGTGGCGCGTGCCCTGAGAGACACCACCCCAAGTGTCTCCTGGATGTCCGTGTTTAGAAGCCACATCAGCCGCTCGGTGCTGACACAGTCATCCCGCGTCCTGAGAAGAGTGTTCTGATTTTCCCATGTGGAGAAAGGAATGGGGCTGCGTTTTGACAACTGGGAGAAGTGAAATCTGGGTGTAAACAGGTGTGTCTGAACTGCTGGGGTTCTCACCAGAAGCTGCTCCACAGTCACGGCTCTTCCTGCAGGTGGAGAATCTGAAAGCCAGGCTGGCCTCCCAAGAGGCAGAGCTTCAGCTCAGAAACCACGACGCCGAAGCCCTGATCACGAAGATTGGGCTTCAGACGGAGAAAGTGAGCCGGGAAAAGGCCATCTCAGATGCAGAGGAGCAAAAGGTCAGGCTCATTCCACCATTTAGAGTGTGGAGCTATATTTAGCACAAAATAAACCTTTGTAGGTGAACAATTTTGAACAACTTCCTCCACAGGGAGCATAAAGTCTAAGGAATTATTATAGTTACACATGTAACAGCATTTCACACCATGATTACCATTTGACCTTTCTTTTCATTATGCATTTTCCCAACCTTTTAGCTCTTTAATGACACGGAAGAACAATAAATACTGAGCTCATTCAAGCATATAATGGATGTGGGTCTTGCACATCAGGCCTATTTGTAATACAGTAAAGGTCAGGGAGTCACCTCAGAGGTTTCTAAAGGTTTCCAGTTTTTAGGCAAATTGAACAACTCAATGTTAACAAAGCCCATTCCATCACTTTGTAGATGGTTTTCAAGTTCCACGTTTTAATAATACAGCTAACGTTCATTAGGAAGCCCTAAGCTAAATGTGTTCTCTCCACTGGACCAAGGCCCTGGCGTCCTGTGTGAGGCTTTGGAAACAATAGCTTTCCAGCTGGCACGGTGCCGCTTTCTTTGAATTTGAGTTTCTAGCATCTCCAAAATAAATAAAACTTCACAATCTTTGTTCAGCCAAGTGGAACTTAGTTCTTGTGTATCTTATTTCCCAAAAGAGACAAGACAGGAAGCATAGATAATTAATAAAAATAAAAATTTTAATAAAAGTTAAAGTATTTATTAATTTATTAATGCATTAAAATTAATAAATACTTTATTATTGGGGGGAAATATTGTAATCGGGGCTGGTTAATTAAAAGCTGGAAATCACGTATCCTCTCATAACTGTGACTCAGTAGCCATTATGCTATTGTTTTGCATTTCAGTGCACCAAAAAAAAAATCTAGGTTTTGTGGTGGCAATGCCAGTGGTTCTTACACAATCAAATAGTTTTCTTTTTTTCTGAGGTGCACTGAAAATACTTTGTCTTGAGCAACCAAATATTTTTCAAGTACCTTGAAAAACTATAAACAATTAAAAACCATCACACAGTATAATTGAGGCAAATAATGAATGCATTTGACTCAGTAGATAAGCATGTAATTTCTAATTTTGGTAACATGTTTTCACCGAGTTTCAGAGATGCAGAATGTCTTTAAAAGTGTGTTATGAAATTAAGGAATCAGGTTTCCTGGGTGGTGAGGTGACTGGGAGCTCACCCACCTGGGGCACCTGTTTCAGGTGTCACACAGATGTGTGGTATTTAGTAATTATAACCACCAGTAACTTCTGTTTGTTTGTTTGTTTGTTTGTTTGAGGCAGGGCTTCTCTGTGTAGCCTTGGCCTTCCTGGACTCACTCTGTAGACCAGACTGGCCTCAGAATCACAGAGGTCCTCCTGCCTGTGTCTCCCTGAGCGCTGAGATTACAGGTGTGCACGGCGGGCATTTATTAACCCACCCTCTATGGGAACCTGTTGAAAATCTTGACCTATAACAGGGATTTGAGATTGCCCCTCCCCCCATTGCTTGCATGTGAATTCCCAAGGTCAAGGACCAGCATAAAGGAAGAAAACGATTTTAGCAAATTAGAACACATTTGATATTTTCATCAGGTTTATTAGACATAAAAAGAAATATATTATTTTATACCCATTATATACCAGGAAGTATAAATAACGTTTACATGTTCACTTGTCAGTAGAGCTTAACTTTCTTGTATCACTCTATATGTGTGTGCACCTGCATTTATTTCACCATTTTGGTTTGGGGGTAGGTGTATTGTGGCCTAGGATCTTAGGGATATCTGACAGTTCTGGACACCGCAACAGGAAAGCAGTGTATTGTTTTACTGGACCAGACTTAAGCCAGGCTTAAGCAATAGGCTTATTTTTCAGGTTCTAAAGACTGAGATCAGGATCCAGGTATAGGCTGGCTTCGTTCTCCTGAGGCCTCTCCTTGGCTGGTCACTGGCTGCCTTTTCCCATGTCCTTGCTGGCCTTCCAGTGTGAATTCTGCTGCTGCTGGCCTTTGATGTGTTGAAACATCCTCTAGAGATAGTGAGGTCAGAGTAGAGCCTTTTTAACTTCTTCACCTCTGTCAGCCCTGTCCCTAAACATAAGCACGTGCTGGGACACGAGGCTGGTGGCATTGACAGAAGACTCCGGGTGGCTACAGTTTAGCTCTTCCCCTTGGGACAGAGGTTCCTGTCTTCCTATGCTGGCCTTGGACTCACTGTACAGCCAAGGATGGCCTTGAACTTCTGATCCTCTTGTTCTACTTAGGAGCCATCAGGCAGGGTATGTGCAGAGCTGAGGATCGAAGCCAGACTTTCAAGGATGCTAAGGCTAGCTCTCTACCAACGAAGCTACATCCCAGGCTCAGATTTTAACTTAAAACTTTGGAGAATCTGTAGTCAACCCAAAAACCTTCTCAGGAGTGGCTGACTAGCAGGTAGCAGATTTCTGGAGTGCCCAAGCATGGAGACCATCTCCAGCCCAAGCATGGAGACCATCTCCAGCCCAAGCATGGAGGCCATCTCCAGCCCAAGCATGGAGGCCATCTTCAGCCCAAGCATGAAGGCCATCTCCACCCCAAGCATGAAGGCCATCTCCAGTGCCCTGCCTTAGCATCACGGAAAGGGAAAGCAGACATGCAGGCAATCTGTGCAGCCGCTGCCCTTCTCCAGGTCGGGCCTTGCTGGCCTCTGCCGTGCAGCTGTTCAACAGAGGAAGATGCATGCTGCAGCTTGCTAGATCTGTGACCTTTTCAGTATTGTGTTGCAAAAAGTATTAGGAATGAAAAGTGGGCTCACCAACATAGAGTATTTACCTCAGTTGTAAGGTTGTGTTCAAGATTGCCTAGTCCATAAGCATGATGCAAAGGAATAATCCTCTATGAGTAGTCTGGAACTCCCAAGAACAATAGCTTAAAGAAAAAGTCCTGGCAGGTTCCCTGAGTGCAGAAAAATCTATGATCAGAAGACCCAAGAAAAGTGATTTTTAAAGGATGCCTTTCTAAGCGTTAGAATGGCCACAGGAACACTCACATGTTTATGTGAGACGAATAAACTCCATTGCAGGCATCCTCATCTGTGACAGTGTGTTCAGAACCTTCATGGTCCACGTTCGCCTGAGCTCTGGGGTGTGCTTGAGAGGAGCTCTTAGCAAGCATGTGGACTCTTCTTATTCACATTAGCAGTTGCTGTGTGTGTGTTAGCAGGAGACCACACATCTACCCTGAACCAATTACGTTCATAAAAGCTACAGAACACAGCCAAATAATGGTTAATCAGGAGAGGACTGATTACGCTAATAAAGCGGCAGCAGACAGCATAATTTGTTGTGAACTGTGTTTAATTTGACAGTGTTCGTTCCACACACATGTGAAGAAATGCACTTTTGTTCTACTTTATAAGCCACGCTCGTTCACTGTCACCTCAAGAAGTGTCCTGCCAGGACTTGATCCTGGTCCCAGTGCCACAGCTTGAAACTCAAGCTTGAAACTGCTGGGCATAAAAATTCGCGGTGACTTGGCACTGAAATTCTATAGCATTCTGTGAGGGGAAAGACAGACCTCCAGCCTCGCACACCAGGCTAGCCGAAGTCCACGCCTCCCGTAGGGAGGTGGAGTGACACAGCGCCCTGTTGGGAGGACAGACAGCAAAGAACAGACGCTTGGCACATTCGTGGCTGCTTACTTGTCCTTGGAGAAGCCACCATTAATCTCTTTGCATATAAGAATTCTGTCTGTTGTGAAGTATGCAATCCATGACCTCTGAACAAAGGACCTTCTCTGCTGAACAAAAGATCTTCTCGTGTGTGTGTGTGTGTGTGTGTGTGTGTGTGTGAGTGTGTGTGAGAGTATTTGTGTTCAGATGAGTGTGTGTATACTGGTGTGACCATGTGTCAGAGGCCAGCGGCCATCCTCATGTGCCATGTCTTAGGAGTTTCTCATTGGCCTCAAGCTCACTGGTTCAGCCAGCCTGGCTGGCAGGAGGACCATGGGAGTTTCTACTTCCCTGATGATGGGATTACAAGCACATGTGCCATTTGGCTCCTCCCTGTGGGTTCTGAGGGTCAGACTCAGGGCCGTGTGCCTACAGCTGAGCCATAGCTCTTGCAAATGCTCTTCATGGCCAGCAGGGCGGCTAAGTGAACATGAGCAACAATTAAATAAAAAATTCTAAAATACTCTGCACCGGCTTCCCAGGCCAGGCTAGATCTCTTAATTTCTCAGAGCACTGAGGATAGGGGAAAGCAAAAAGGAAAAGTAGCTAACAGAAAAGTGGCTGCTTACTCTTGTTTTGTGTTTGTTTAATTATTAGTGGCATCTTATAAACAAATGCCTCTTGGGAATACTTTGGTGTTAAATCTGTTTGTTTTGTGATTTATTTACAAAGCCATAGCCATAGTGGGCTGATGGGAAATTCCCCACCTGTTTAAACTATAGACTTGTGTTGCCTAATAACACATCCAGATAAGTCCATGCTTTGTGCTGGAGATCTCAAGGTAGTAATTTGGGGAGGAGGAGGGGTGTTTCCTCTCTGTTCACCCTCTCTGATCACCCTTTCTGATTAGGTGGCCGCCATTCAAGCTGAAGTATCCAGGAAGCAGAGAGAGTGCGAGGCTGAATTACTGAGGGCTGAGCCGGCCCTGGTGGCTGCTGCTGCTGCACTGGACACGCTCAACAGGGTAACCTGGTGTTGACTGGTGGGATCTTTTTAAACAGCCAAAGATTGTGAGGGTTTGGGACAGAGTGGGTGGTCATGAGGTCAGGGTGTATCAAAGCTAAACCAATCTTTATCACTCCACTTCTTTTTCTTATTTCTTTCTCTAGGTCAGTGTCTTTAGGTCAATATCTCTTAATTCTGTTTTTCTGCCTTAAACCTTAAATCCTTAAACCACTGGGAATCTCAGCTGGCCAGGGAGGGATCCGTGGTGGCTGAACTGTCTTAGTCTTACTGTGGTGGGAATCCTCCGTGCAGAATCCTGGATTATCGACAGTGAAATCAGGAGTTAAATTACAGCGGGAGTGAGGAAAGACATATGGAACAGGGTATCTGTGTGAAGTGTCTGTTAGCACCTGTGGTCCTGCAGCACCCCCAGGAATGCCCTCCTGAACACTGCTAACACAGGAGAGTGTGCTCCGGCCTTCTAAGAGCAAGCCTGCAGTAAGGTGACTGCCCAGGAAAGGCAGCTGCTGAGCAATGGTGGCTGCCGCAGCCTTTCACTGTTACTGAGATGCCCACCAAAAGCCTAGCTTTCCCCAGAGTAAGACCTCACGGAGCATCCTGATTCCCATGAGAAAAATTATCTGTGTGTACCACAGGGTAGTGTGAGGGACACTGTGGGCAGTGTTACTTTAAAGCCCACAGATAATCTTGTCCTGGCGTATTGCAGCACAGGCAGAGAAAATCCCAGGACGTTGCCAGGCCTGATCTCCTAAGATGCAAGGATCTAGCTTTCACTGCTTTTCCAAGGAAATCCTCACCTCCTTTTGAGTCTTTTTTGGGAGAAAATAATTTTGACCAAGAACAAGAGCCTTGTCAGAATTTTGTAGTGTTATCATAAAGTTGAAAAAAATTGTTAAGAATGTAATTGTATCAGGGGAGATCATTGTATACTTATTCTACTGCCCTAAAATGATTGATTAAATATTAGTGAAGAAAACAGAAAATGTTCACAGTAAGTAAAACATACTGTAAAATGAGACACCCGTGACTCATTTGTTTGAACAGAACATTCATCTACGTTGATAGAAATTATAAAATATAGTACAAATAGAAAAGTAACTGATCTCCTCTGAGTTACAGAATATTGATTTCTGTCTTTCCCTAAATTTGCAATTTTTTCTCTAAATATATTTAATCTTTGTATGTGAGAGGGTACAGTAAAGAAACTTCCAAAATGACCATGGCACACTTAAGGTTGTTTGTTTGTTTGTTTGTTTGTTTGTTTTGTAAATATGAGAGAGAGCAGTCAGAGCCATCTGGAGGAGGCCAGAGCAGAGAGAGAAAGTAGACTGAATGTGCCTGGCAGAGTGGGCGTGGCCAGGGCTATCTGTGCTAGGAGGGAGAATAACCAGAGATACAGAACAGAGAGAGCATGGTGAGAATAGCAGGGGGAGGGGAGATCTTGCCCTTATATAGAGCACAGAACAGGCATCTGGGAGGAGGGCAGCCTGGGGCAGTGAGAAGCCAGCGTGCTGAAGGAGGCTTAGGGGTGTGTGGCAGGTCTTGTGATGCTTACAGAGCCAGAGTGGGCTCTGAGGTGCAGCCACAGGTATCTGTCAATGGAGCCGCATGGCCCTTCTGACAGAGTAAAGGAAGTGATTCCTCTTGGCAGATGGAGACTGGTTTCACAAGCTCCTGAGGGGTGCTGGCTTGTGCCTAACTGCCAGAAATCCTTCTGTGGTCCAGCTGGAGCTCATTTCTAGATGTTTGGATACCATGAGACCTAACACTCTTTAATCAAACAAAACAAACCAGTTTCCCTAGCAATGTAGACCTGGGCTATGTGAGTGATGGAAAATCCTTGTTAGTCAGATCTCAGTGTTCGTTATCATCTGCTTTGGCTTTCATGCCTGTTCTCTTCTTTGCATAAATGGATAGTTTTGAATGAAGGAGCAGAATCACACTTGGTTTTACTATTTATTTTGGAGCTACATGTACTTCTAATAGGTACTGAATCCTCCTCGCTCTCAGGATTTAACCACAATTCCATTGTCAGTGGGTCAGCATTCTGCACAGAGAGAATTAAACAGTAGGAAAGACATTTCAGCATCCATGGGCCTCTCCCAGTTGAAACTCATAGTGGTTTAAAGAAGAGATGTCTACTTGCACATTTGAGGCAGAAAACCAGAATTAAGACACACTGACCTAGAAGATGGTATTTACAGGGAGGCCCTGGTAAAGATGACAAACTCTCCAGTCTCTGTACCTGGGGCAAAACTGGCATCATTTTCTTGACAGCAGCAACATTGCAGTGATATTTCCAGAGCATCAGAGAAGTGCTCAGGCAGAACTGGGGCTCCTGGAACCCCAAGGTAGAGATCCCAGCCTACAAGAAATTAGGAGTCTGAAAGACAGCCTGGAAACTGAGTGCATCCCTCCCAGGACCCCTCATCTTTGTTTCAGGTGAACCTCACGGAGCTGAAAACCTTCCCCAACCCCCCAAATGCTGTCACCAATGTAACGGCGGCTGTGATGGTCCTTCTGGCCCCACGGGGCAGAGTGCCAAAAGACCGAAGTTGGAAAGCAGCTAAAATCTTCATGGGAAAGGTACCGTTAGCCAGAAGAGCAGGAAGAAAAGCTCAGCAACTCCACATGGTTCTCATTATAAACACACTTGACAGCAAATGATGTTTAAATCAATTTAAGTCAAAAGCCGCCGTCTCCATAGCTGGCCAATGTCAGCAGCTCCTGTTCCCTTAGAGTCTTATCTACGTTTCCTGGCCAAGTTGGAGGCTGGCATGGGGTGGTGGCACACCTAAGTCAATGCCAGCAGCAGGTGGAAGGTTGCTAATTATTTGCAAAATTATGAAAGCGGCTAAGTGTAGGAGGGAGAAAATTACACGGATTTCTTAGGCTGGAAAAAAATGTTACTAATGTACAAGAAGGTGAGGCAGAGGGGCTTTGGGGTATGTGGTTTTGCTTTTCATTTCCTGCCTTTCTTTTCTTCAAAACGTGAGCACCTCCTGTGCTGGCGCAGAATGCTTTCCCCTGGGACGGAAGAGGTTTTGAAAGTGTCCATTGCTAATTCTAACTTCGTACTGTAAAGGCTGAAAAAGCCAAGCAGTGGGATAAAAGCAGCTTGCCAATTGTGCCTTTGTAATGCAAGTCCTAAAAGCTGATTTTAACTTCTGATCTTGGAATTTTCTCTGCAGCCAGAATGGCTCATTGCAGTAAGTCCTTTTGCTTTACAGGTTGATGACTTCCTGCAAGCATTAATTAACTACGATAAAGAGCACATTCCAGAGAACTGTCTAAAAGTAGTGAACGAACAATATTTGAAAGATCCAGAGTTTAATCCAAACCTGATTCGGACCAAATCTTTTGCAGCTGCTGGTCTCTGTGCCTGGGTCACCAATATTGTTAAATTTTATGAGGTATCAGTCTTTAACCAATGGTTTCAGGTGTTTGTGTGTGTGTGTGTGTGTGTGTGTGTGTGTGTGTGTGTGTAATGTATTTGTGATCTTATTTTACCCCCTTTTGTCCCCTCCTCACTCTTGTTGATGGCCTTTCCTTCCCAACTAGTCATTTCCTTCATGTCTTCAGAAAAAAAGTCTTGATTCACTGAGTTTAGCTGGGGGTTACTTATATGAATCTGAGTGGGGGAGCAATTTACTAAAGCATGGGCACCTTACCAGCTGCCACATTACTGAAGAAAGTGACCCCCTAACCCTGGCAACCACTAATTCTCAATAGCCTATCTCAGAGTGGCGGGGCCTAATGCCTGGTTCCTCCGTCCGTGGAAGAGTCTCAAATGGCCTGGTCCTGTGCCTGTCTTGTGTGGGATCCACAGCGGCCTGTGAGCTCATGGGTACAGTGGCCACATCCTGTGAGAAGATGGCCTTCATGGCATCCCTCCCCATCCTCTGGCTTTCACACCACTCCCACAGTGCTCGCTAGGCTCTGGAAGGGGCAGGAGAGGCTTCTTGTTTATCTTATTCTCTTATTGTCACTTATTCTCAGTTCTTTGACCTGTTGTGAATCTCTGCAGTCGCCATTTCCTTGTAAACAGAGGTTTCTCTCATCTAGGCTGAGCAGTACTTGTACGTGGGCATAAACGCGACTATTTAAAAGAGACTTTAGTTATCTGTCCATAGCAAGACAGCAGCAGGAGCTTCCCTGGAGGCCCGGAACCTCCCTAGCCACGGGACATGACCCAAATTTACAGCGGCAGCCCGGTTCCGTCCTGTAGAGTGAGCTTGAGTCCAGTCAGGAAGTAATGCTTTCTGCAGAGTCGCAGCGCTAACTGCTAACTGTGTCGGTGGGCACCCCTGCCTGGCAGGTCAGGCTGTAGAGTGCAGCATCTACAGCAGGGCGAAACCATCTCTGCTTCCTGATCAATTCTTAGGTCACCAAAAATGGAATGCCATTAATTAATTATTTTGGTTTTGGAGACGGGTATATAATTCTAAGAATGAGACGTAGTATCTCAGAGTTAAACGGGAAGATACTTGACATCTTAGAAAGTGTTGGTTTTGTGGTGAAGAGTGGCTGGTTTCAGTACCTTAGAGCACTTTTTAAAGTAGCAACTGGTTTTACATGTATAAACCATGTTAACACTAAACCACTCATTTTATGTTGACCTGAGAACAGTCCGAATCCATACAGAATCAAATGAAGCGTTGCTGTTAAACGCTTTGCCACCATCTCTATTATAGGTACAGTGAGATGAAAAATAACTATTTGCTTTAGTGTCTGAATGATATTAATTTTGCCTGTGTATGTTGGGAAGATGCAAAAGCAGATAATCCTTTCATTCAGCCGTATATTTATCCACTGTTTATCACGTGGCAGCCATGTCTCCAACCTTCTTACAGTACCAGGTACAGAAGAACAGTGTGTGGCCCGGACTTTGAAGAACTGACTGGTTTTGTTGTAGAAAGTTATGTCATATTCAGATTGCAAATTATGGAGTAAAAGCTAATCATCCTGCCATTCCCCAGTTAGCATGATAAAATCTGGCTCTACCCCACAGTGCAGGGTCTGTAGAGGCAGGCCTCCATGGCTCCGTCTGTCACTCCCCCCCCCAAAGCTTTCACAGATGGTTTAGACAGGCCACCGCAGATTCATGGCTTTTCTCTGCAGCCCAGTGCCTGAGTGCTGAGTTCAGTTGTTCCCTGGAGCCCTGGGAGAGAGAAATGCAGAGCAGCACTATGGCTGCACTGTGCTGTTTCTCTATAGAACCGGAAATAGGATTTGATCCACCCTGATTCTCCAGCCACCATTCTAGCAATACATGAGGTAGTCGGGAACTCAAAGCAAGAAGTGAGCATATACTTAGTAAGTCTCTCCCCGCCCCTTCATTCAGAGAATTGCTCCGCCCTCCGCTCTCTGCCTCTCAGGCTAGACCTCATCTCCTCTTGCTTAGATGGCTCCAGTGGGGGCTCATCACTTTAGCACAAACTGATTTTAGCATATTGGTGCTGTTTGACTTCTTAACATTTTATGCACGTGCTTACTGCTCCAAAGTCCAGAATAAATGAGGAACTGGAAGAGCAGACAGCGTGCTGAAGGCTGTGTCTACTGGGAGGCTGGCTGGCAAAGCAATCAAGAGCACATTGCTGTCTACTGGAGACTTGCTCTGGAGTGGGGTCCTGTCCTCCCTGTCGGCACGGCCTTCTCAATGATCCCCACGTGGATTTTCAGGTCTACTGCGATGTGGAGCCCAAGCGCCAGGCATTAGCCCAAACAAACCTCGAGCTGGCGGCAGCTACTGAAAAGCTAGCGGCCATCAGGAGGAAGCTTGTGGTAAGTGTCCCCGAGAAGCCGACACTCTTACGAGGAAGGCCCTGTGCCAGCCTTGGGGTCCCACCTGCAGATATGGCCGCATTTGCAAACAGAAAGAAACGTGGTCCTTAGGAATGCATTCACCCATCCTCAGTTTGTAGCTAGTCTGACTTGCTTCGTGCCATCCTCATGTCTGGTAGAAGTTGCCAAATGGTCTCTGAAACTGCAGTCAAGCTCCCTGGAGGCAGACCTAGCTGGACCCCCTGTTCACAGTTCTACCATCCGAGTTGGTTAACTCTCAGAGCAGAGGTTCTGTCATCTGTGACTAGGTACAGATTGAGCACTTCTTATTCCAGATCCAAATTGCTTCGAAGTCCATCACTTTTTTTCCCCTAAATGAAGCATTTTGGATATCTAACATTTTAGATTAGAAATGTGCAACATGCAAAATCTACGTAAGTACTCAAAAAGCTGAGATGTTCCCAAATCGTGCAGGGGATCATGCAACTCTCAACCTGTATGACAGTAGCATCTTGTGAAGTACATTGCAATGATTAAATGTATAATTTATGTTAATCTATATTGAGAATTTATCGTGGGGCCGAGCGTACAGACTCAACGCTTAGGGACTATCTGTAGCTATGACCATCATCATCACTAGTTTTAAAGATACCCACTAGTCTTGTGGTGTGACGCTCTGAGCACATCCAGACACATCTGTGGTACCAAGCCCTGTGAGCAGGGAAACCAGAATGCTGCTGAGGGGAGGGGTACTTGACACGCTCTTTGAAAGCCGCTTAGGAGTCACAGCCTTGAGGACAGGAAAGGTGCTCCTGTGGAGATGGAGGAAGAGCGAAGGAAGCAGGAGGACTCTTGAAGAGTCACAGAAGGCAAGGGCACTGAGAGGGACGTTGCAGGGAATGCTGACAGCAGGAAAGGTTGAAGCGGGGAAGGATGAAAGGCGTTTGTGAAGACAAAGGCCTTCTCAGCCTTTTAAGCTACGGAAGTTCAACGTTATCTGACTGTTGAAGAGCTATATCTGACTGGGAAAGATTTTAATAGGTTAATGACACCATCAAACAGCTTCTCAACAACTGAGAGGACGCTGGAAGCAAAGATGTCTAAAGGCAGAAAGACAGGTTCAAAGGCAACCAGAGAGGGCTCTGTGGGGCCTCAGCTGGGGCAGGAACAGCTGGGGCACAGGGCTGGGGTGACATCACAGCTAGCTGACAGATGTGGAGAGCAGGAGGAGAAAGAGATTTAGAGAGGGTGAGGTAGGCCGCACTGAGCACTCCACAGACTGACAGCTCACCCCCAGCCTCTGGCTTCTCATCTGTCATTTGTGGTAAAAACTGCAGCCTCTCAATGAGGATGAAAATGAGTCTTGGTGTGACCTGGTACCCACTCTGCCTTCTGTGAGGAGAACCAGACTCCTTTGTCCATGAGACATTCACATGATGTTTGTTCAGCTGGAATGACTTCCTCTCCAAGGCCTACATACAAATTTGATCCACAAGTCACTAAATTGATCCCCATCTCTTGAATCTGAATATAAGGAAAGAGAATAAATGCTGAAGTAGTAGCCAAAGACGGTGTGTTGATGTCTAAGCTGGTGCCCAGGGTTAGGCCTCTGGAGCTCCTGCTTCTGTGACCCTGTTGAACTCTGCATGCATGTGCCCTTCCCCCATCCTGAGGACCCTGCCACCTCCTTCTAGGACAGTCAGTTGCAAGTACTAATGGGGGCTCTGTCCTCTCTGTCTGCTGGGTTGAGAGACACTTTGGTGTATAGCAATGGGATATTTCATAAACTTGGTTTCCATTGTTTTCCTGTACAAATTCTATGTGGTGGTCTGGGCTTAGCGAAGTTTCTCATGAGCACAGATTTTGAACACTTAGGGTGAAGAGCATGTAAGCAGCCACCTTGCCATGTGAATGTATGAAGAAAGAACAATGAAGGCTTGGTACATTTCAAGCAAGCCATTGCTGTCTAGAACCCTTAGAGTGTCCCTGTGACCGTGCAGGCCTTCTGTAATACTTAAGCTAAGCTTGTGACATTGACCAGTGGCTGCTCAGCTCGGTCAGATGGGATGAGGCATTTTCTCATAGAGACTCCACTAGAACTCTCAAGACAAGTTGTCAAAATCAGCGTGAGATTAATTTCTCAGCAGAGACCCTTGACTATCCCAGCAATGTACTGAGTTGTGCCCTTATCTTATTCAGTTTCCAGGGCCTCTTTGTGGCAATGCTTTGAGTAAGATGGCCGGTAATCCCGGTCTCCCCTGACAGCTCTCTTGTCAATCCGCTTCCTCCCTCCTTCTGGAGAACCCACTCAATACACCTTCATACCCCTCCTCACCAGGCCACTTGCCCACACCTTCCTCCAGCATGCTCTTCCGTCATACCCAAGGACTGGTAAGCTGGAACCAGGTCAGCGCCAAAGGCAGCTGATTTAGAGATGTTTGGGATACACGTGTATAAAAATGATTTCCATCACCATTCTGACTAAAATGTAGAAAATGCTACTATTCTTAATGGTTTGTGCAGCTCTTAGAAGCAATTTAATGTTCACAGGGAACGTGATGGCGCTGAAAAGGACCAGGGAGCTGACTGTGCAAAGCCTTTCTGTTTGTAAAATTAGCCTTTTGAACACAGGCTGCAGATAGCTGGAAGGTATCCAGAGCAAATGTTTTCACACATATTGATAAACCTCAGAGCTAAATACTCACCAGAGAAAAGGACCCAGAGTGAATCTGACAGGTCTATGAAACATGAGTTTGCTCAAGCCCCCAGCAAGAATGGGCTCCCGGAGAGCTTCAAGCATCTTCAAAGTTCACGTGCCTCCCCAGGCCTCAGGAGATGCGAGCTAGGGGAACATACCTCTCCCTGTTTCAGCCAGTGGTGCAGAGTGAAGGAGATTCGGCAGGTGAGATTCGCCCAGCCCTGCTGGATTTCCTGGCCTCTGCCATCTCACATCTCCCTTCTGGGCTTCCCCACCTCTGAGCTTAAGTCAAGTGTTTTACTTGGAACATGGGTATTTTTTGTTTGTTTCTTTGTTTTGTCAGATGGTCCCATCCAGGCTGCCCTGCAAATCCATTCAAATCGGTGTGCTATCTCTGGATGTGTTAGTTTTAGAATAAAAGACAGCTTTAAAGATTGAGAGAAAAATATTACTAAGTTCAGTGGAAGAAAGGCTGTGGTGCTGTATCATTTATCTATCATCATTTGGGGGTAAGCATGCACAGACATACAAACACACACACATGCATGCACACACATGCAAACACCGCACAGTACACACACACCTTGGTGCACACATGTTTGGGTCACAAGATACTCCCAGGCATCAGTGCTCACCTTCTACCTCGTCTGAGGCAGGGTCTCTTGCATGTATGGCCCACTAACTACCAGACATTCTCCAGCCTCTGTCTCCCATGTCGATGGAGGAGGAGTGAGATTCTGAACGCATGCTGTTGCCCCAGCTTCACCGGGATGCTGGGTGTCTGGACCTGGTCCTCACACTGCAGCACTTTAACTGCCGAATCCTCCCCTCTGCCTCATATCTTAAACATCCATCGTGTGTCTTAAATGAGGCTTAGGGATGACCATAAAGGAAACAGCCCAGGCTCTCCAGGTAGTGTCTCTCAAAGCGTGGTGTTCTCAGACCAGTAGTGACATGTCACCTGGGAGCTAGTTGAGAAGTCAGGTTCTCTGAACCATGTTCAGATGGAGCGGGAAATCTGGTAGTGGATCCCAGTAGTCGGTAAGTTCAGCAGGAAGCAGAAAGATGGCTCAGTAGGTAAGAGCTGTTCCTCCAGAGGACTTGAGTTCGGTTCCTAATCCCAGGCCACTCACAACCATGTGTGGCTCCAGCTCCAAGGGCTCTGGTACTTCTGGCTTCTGTGGGCACTTGTACATGCGTACACACACCCAGGAACACACATACACACAGCTACAAATTTTAAAATAATAAAAAATATGAATAGGTTGTGTTTTACCACTTGCCTTATCCAGAGATCTTAGAAGCTTGCACGTCCTTACAAAAGCAGTGTTATGGTCTTAGGCCTGCTAGAACTCACAAACGGTGAGATGGCTACAGTGAGGTTTCTCAGAACCATCTGACATCTTACTTGACACTTTTCAGCTGTATTAAACTCTTTTAAGATGTCTTAATGTTAAAAAAAAAAAAAAAAGCTCACATGACTGACAGGAGAGAGTGTGGTTGGACACCCGAGAGTCTCAGGAAATGGGAAAGCTCCCAGGAAGTCTCCTGGAAGCCCTCAAGAACTGGCAGTGGCTCATCTTGAGTCTCCACACAGGATGATCCTGTCCATACTTAGTTTGCTTTTCTGCACCTGTGTTTGAGGGTGCCATCCCTACAAAGGAGAACCCCACCCCCCGACCAAACTGACACATCTAAGTTTTTTGATAGGACAACAGATTCTGAGTCTCAAGGTCTGAAGGGATTCAGTAACTGACATCTTCCCTCCTTGTCTTGGGTCTGTACCAAGTGAACAAAGTGTCATTAGGTAGAAAAGCACAAACAAACCTCCACCATTGACAGGCAAAGGGCACACACCTAAAATCCCAGCACCTGAGAGGCAGAGACAGGGCAGTTGAGAGATCAAGCCAGCCTGGGCTACCAGTGAGATGGTCTCTCTTCTAAAGTAAGGAATGGCACAGCTACTGCTGGAGGGTGGGACTCACAGAGCATCTGAGGCATAGCCAGTGTCGCTCAGTTCCGCCCCCCACCCCGTGCACCCCACCAGGAGGAAAGTAAGACACATAGCTGCTCCTAGAGCGACTCTGACATACTGGTTATCATCACAGCTTCCTTCTTCCGTAAAATGTGTGTGGTAAAGGGCAGTGGAAGGAAGGGGGCTCAGTTCCTGTCAACAGGCAGCTTCCAGTGGCTGGAATGTTGGTCTTGACTAAAACCACCTCTGAAGTTAGTTTCCACTCCACCTTCAGGACCTGGATCAGAATCTGAGCCGACTTACAGCTTCATTTGAAAAGGCAACAGCTGAGAAGGTCCGATGCCAGGAAGAGGTGAATCAAACCAACAAGACGATTGATCTCGCAAACAGACTTGTCGGCGAACTTGAGGCAAGTCCTCTTTCCTTTAGAGCTCTCAGCAAAGTGTTGAGGCTGGTGTTTGGGGGTTGATGACCATTTGTTGCCAATGACTAAGTAAACATAGAATTGATGGTATTGGAGAATAGTTAATCATTACTCAGACTTAAAGATCCAGGTTTCCAGAAGGAGGAAGCCAACAACCAACCATAAGCCCAGATAATCTTAGCATTTGGGACTCAGAGGCAGAGGTTCAAGGTTTTCCTCAGCTACAAAGCAAGTCCTCAGAGTGACTAACTAATAAGAGTCTGCCTCAAAAAAAAAAAAAAAAAAAAGCAGATAGATAGATAGATAGATAATAAAATGACCGATCAGTTGCTTTTGTGTACATATATATGGCCAGTAAACTCAGTGTGACAATTGCATAGTTTACAGTCAAAACAGAAAGACTGATTTTTACACTTTCACTGTTTAATAATATACTTTTCTACCACCAAAAAGAAAGAGAGGAGAGTGAGAGATTGCTGTGACAGAGTCAGAACTGAACAATTATCATTTTATGTTCTTTCATGACCTCACCATCTGTAAAATGCAGCGTGACATTCCACGTCCTCAGAATGGCTGTTAGAACTCTGCAGAAGTTCCCTGGGGTGTGCGGGCTCTGGGTCAGGTTAATTTCAGTGCGGGTTTTTATATTTGTAAGTTCTTGATAATAAGGCTTTAATTAAAAGATAACAGTTTTGTCAGAATTTAGTTGTTTTGTACCCACTTTGAGATGATGGGGTAGGCTGGATGGAAGGCTATCTACTCATTTTTTAATTTCTTTGGTGGTCTTTAAGGTACAGCATAGAGTTCAGAACAGCTCTTGGGCAGTTTGCTGCTGGCTTCCACCAGCAGATCAGACCTTCATACCAAAACTGACAGTTTATGTTTGTGGTGGTCACACTTTTTATGGCTGATTGACTTGTGTGAACAAGTGCAGTTGAAGAACATGACCTTGGACATGAGTAAGCTGCTGACACCAATTTTATTTGTTCTGTGAAGTCACGTTAAACGGTTTGAGACAAGTCTTTGAAGTGAGGGCAGCTCTCACTTGCTGAAGGCTCCTCAGTTCGGGGCACGGCCTTGTGCCCCTCCCCTGTTCTTGCTGGAGCACTGACTGACTTGATCTTATGCAGGTCTTGTACTGCCAGCCAAGGTTGCTGTGAGTTCAGGAGTACAAGCATCCTGCCAGGCCCAGAGACACTGTAGGGCCTGCATCCTCCCTGACTTCTGGCTGCCACAGTCTTTCTGACCCATCTTCCACAATATGTCTCCAGAGCCTCTTGGGGTGTTCTTTTCCCCAAATCTATCATAACCTTCCCGACAACAGGAGCTTCATGTACTTTGAACTACTTGATTCCGGGCAAAGAGACTAGTACCCGGTATCAAGGTCATTAATAGATATTTGTTGAATAAGTGGGTTGTTGAAATATCTTTTGCTTAAGAGAGAGGGTGAAGAGAGAGGAAGACAGATGGGGAGAGAGATGAGGGAAAGAGAAGGAGGAGAGGGAGAGAGGGGGAAGAGACAGAGGGAGAGAGAGCAGAGAGAAAGGAAGACAGGGAGGGAGATGGGGGATAAAAGGGGGGAGAAGAAAAGAGGGAAAGAGAGGGGAGAAAGAGGGAGACAGAGAGGGGAGGGAGAGAAAAAAGGAGAGAGAAAGGGAGAGAGGAGGGAAAGACAGGGTAGAGAAATGGAGACAGAGGGAAGGGAAAGGGAGACAGACACAGTGGGGGAGAGGGAGAGAGAGAGAGAGGGAGAAAGACAGGGGAGGGAGAGGGGGAGAGGGAGACAGAGAGAGGGAGGGGAAGGGAGAAGGAGAGGACTCATTCTTCACAGGTCAGTTGAGAAAGCTTGCTTTTTCTGGTCCTTCTATCTACTTCCACTTACTGTGAAGAGCTAGGAGAAGTGTTTACCACTTGTGGGGTTATGTGAGAAAAGAAGGCCATGTAAGTAGAGTGCTTCTTAGGCATCTCACAGCTCTGTCATGGTGAAAGCAGCCCCCTTCAGTATCTCTAATGCACACGAATGGTCTCAATGCCTGGACTCTGCTGATTTAGACAATGGGGGGGGGGGGAGAACTTGTATGTTGTTAAGTAGAAAAATATATTTTTGAAGGATTAATTGAACATGTCAGATCTTTTCCTCTGAGGATAAATTCTTTCTGACTAGAAAAGGAGATAGTTAACTTGTGAGAAGCATCAAGACTGATGATTTCGTCTATATAGCATTGACCTGGAAGTCCAGCCATTCAGACTAATAAATCAGGCAATTTATATTTAATCATTAACTAACTCCTGAGCTGAACAGCTGTTCAAAATTAGAAATGGGTCACCCCAGCCAGGATGATATTACAGGCAATCTATAATGCATTAGAATAAAATTATAGTGATTTTTAACTGTCCAGAAATTTATTACAGGACATGTTCCAGCTCTTAAACCCTTGCTAGCCATTGTCAGTAATGATTTATGTGGCAGTGGAATGAAATTATTGATGCTCTCGACAGCCAATAAGTCTGTGTTTAGTAAATCTTCAAGTCCAAAGGTGTTTTGGAGAATGGGGGGGAGGGTGCACTTCGGTATCACTTACAAAGCAAAATCAACAAATATGCAGGCCAGGAGTGGGGACGCCCCTCCGGAGCACGCCAGATGCATTGTCTGTGGCTGAGGAAGGAGAGTAATGCATTCTGAAAAGAGGACTAGAGAGTTGGACTTCCCGTCATTAGCAGTGTGGCTGGGATGGTGCGTAGACCCAAGAACGGCTCCAGGAGCCGTCCACTGGTATCCCAGATACTAGTATGCTTTGCAGGAAGCTGACATTTTAATATTTTGTTTTATGTGTCAGTTATATTTCCTGTGACCTTTTTTTTTCCTGGAAGAAAGGGAGAGTCTTAGGATTCTCTTTCCTTATACTATGAAATTGATGATTATTTTGGCTCCTATTAATTTTCATGTCCTTAGAATGTTATATTAGTTTTCAACATGCCTTAAGATGGAGTGAATTAGTGAGCTACCCTGCAGTTCAGGCAATCCATATATAGTTATTGCAGTTTTATACAAATCCAATATTAAGGGCTCTACACACTTACCCTGTAAATCAGATTTTAAATGGCCAGCCCACTAGATAAAAGGACTTCAACATGGTTTCTGAATGTATTGCCACTGAGGCTAGCCGAGTCCTGATTCCCATCATTTAGCATGGCTCAGAGCTCCCTTCACTGATTTAATGATTATACTAGAAAAATGGCCTGAATTTGGTTACTACTGGAATCATTCTTTAATTAACAGCATTCAGAATAAATGGTTATTTCAGCTTTATGTTTTAATTAATTAATGTGAATGATGTTTGGCAATTTTCTTTGTCTGGTCAGCCTATAGCCAGTATATTAAGAAAAAAAAAATGTTGGTTTAAGCAGTACAGTGCTAGTGTCAAAAAAAGAGGGTAAAATGGAGACCAGCCAGGCTGACGTCAGGTACCCTTGTACATGAGCGTGGCATTACACAGCCATGGAGTTGGTGGCACTGGAGATTGAGGCCGGTGCAGAGCAGGCTGGAGGCTAGGCAGCGTTCACAGTGAGAGCTCCTTTTAAAAGGTAAAACAAGGCCCTGAGATCACTTCCTTGAAGCAGCAGGGGCCCCGCTCTGGAGGGCCTGGGCAGCATCGGGCTGACCTGGTAAGAAGGGGCATGACTACAGAGTTAGTGCAGCTGGGAGCACAGGCGAGGGTGAGCTCGGCCCGTGCTGCTGAGCGTGGCTGGGAGATGGGCTCCGGCCGCGGCCGCGCGGTCCCTGCAGACCCGGGCGGGAGGCGCGCGCTCGCTGCCTTGCGCGTGCGCGGGCTGGCGCTCACCCCGTGATCACATGTGGGTACTTTCTTCTGCAGTCGGAGAGGCTCCGATGGGGCCAGTCCGTCCAGGCCTTCGAAGCTCAGGAGGAGACCCTGTGCGGGGACGTGCTCCTCACCGCCGCCTTCGTGTCCTACCTGGGGCCCTTCACGCGCCAGTACCGCCGCGAGCTGCTGGACTGCACGTGGGTCCCGTTCCTGCGGCGCGAGGTGAGGCCACCGTCCGCGTGCCGGCCCCGTGCTCGCCCTGTGCGGGCGTCTGGCGGTCAGAGGGTTACAAGACGGTAGGGGGCAAAGGCAGTGTTGATTATTAAAGAGCGAGCGTGTTTAGTTAGCTCCGACAGTAGCATAGATTATTAAATAGTGTTTTGTTTCCTTACTAATATTGATATTTAGTACAGATTTTTCAATCACTTTCCAATTAAAGCCTAACATTTTGTAAAATGGCATTAAAAAAAAAAAAGCTTACCATAGATTTGAATGCTAAAATCCATAGATGACATAAAATCAAAGAGCTGACATATTTGAAACGCTGTGGTTTAAGGTCTCCCGAGCATAGTTGAGAATTCTCAGAGGCCATACTGTGGGGCAGTAGTCAGCGCCTGAGGTACAGGCCACAGCACCGCTGTGAGGAAGCGGCCTCCCAGGTTACTTACCCTTGGCGAGTCAGGCCATCCTCAGGCCTCTGCACTGACGTTCTCCGGGAGGCAGTTACTCCTCAGCTTCCACGGGGCTGTCATCGCAACTGAAGTACATGCCAATGGAAAGTCAGCAGTTTAAAGGACGTCAGTGTGTAGGGAGCGCCCCTCACCAAGGGCGCAGTTCATCACTTCATGGGAAAGTCCATCGTAACTAAGCCATTTCACACACCTATGCTCTCAAGACCTGCCTTTACACTGAAGGCTTCATACATGAGAGCACGTGAGTTCTCTGAATCTCAAGGTTGGTCTTCCAGTACCATGATCTGGTTAGGTATGAGTCAGGCTGCTAATTCTGCCCCATTCCTAGGGCGTCCTCGTTTCTAACATGGTCGTGGGCTGCTTCTTCTCTTCTGTTTTTATCTTCCTTGCTTGTCCACCCCATGCTTGAACTTCCTGTTTGTGGAGGTCACCCAGTGACTCTGCAGACGGACTCTCTTAACGGTTCTCTGTGCACTCCCATTAGCGGTAACGAGCTCTGTTCTCCCAGAATCCTGAGGACATTCATTCTAACATCAGAGTGACTGGGCGTTGGCCTCCTGGCGTAGCTGCCCACTTTGGGCTTGTGCCGAGATAAGAGCGAGTGCTGCCAAGGCATTTATGTTTTCTACACCAGAAACTTGCCTTTTCTTCATTAGTTTTAAAACTGGTCTTTAATTGCTCTAATGTCATTGGTGCTTCTAGAAAGTCCAACATCACTTGATTTGTGTTTTTTCCATTCCATGGAATCCGTCTAAATCCAGATTTATGAATCTGTAAACCAAGCATATAATTTATTGCTGACCTGGGCATGGTTAAGGTAACCTCGGAAGAAACTCTTCTCTGAATAATGAGAATTGGTTGTCCTCAAGTATTCTCAGAAATGCACAGGAGATTAGACAATACGTATTATTTTAATACGTTGTTATTTAATATATATTTAAGATAACTATATAGTTTATATGCATATAATCTAAATACGTCAGTCATGGCTTATTTGGAGAATAACTCAATTTGATTCAAGTTAGAACTCCAAGGAAAATTGTGACTTGACTTGACTCAGTGGTTGTAAAGTTTGCTAAGGGGTATGTTCTTAAGGACAGCCAAGCCATTTTAAAATAGAACCATAAGAGACCCTTGTCCTTCAAGACATTAAACATATTCTAAAAGTACAGCATTACAACAAGTCCTTCTGCAGGGGACACAGAGTAAAGGGATAGACTAGTACTTACCAGCATGCATGGCCACGAAGAGTCTTTTGACATACGTGCAATGCACACGTTCAAACACAGCTACACCTATCCCTCACCATTGCCCTGTATAGACTCGGATGCTGTACCCTCTGTCTGAACCCCCGAGAGGGGTCCGCTTCCCCTGCCCACTCCGGGGTCACCCTAGACAAACCTTCATCCAAACATCTGTCTGTCAGAGTACATGCGCACAGTGCTGAGGGCACTCCAGGGAACCGGCGGTGCCTCCTCCCACCTATGCTTTCTTCATTTGCTCTCAAGACAACACCCTCCTCTGCTCTTGTTCTTACTCCACTGGTCAGTCTTCTTGGGTTTCCTTGGCTCCCCCGACTTTCTACTCTGCAAGCTGTTAATAGTGATATCCGGGGCTTCCTGTCTTTCACTCACGTCATCGTTACCATTTGGCCAGATTTATGCTTTAATCGCCATTTGACGCTGCTGACTTCCAAATGCATGCCTTTAGCCCAGACTACGGCGCCTGTTCTTGGACGTCTGGAAGTTGTCTTATATGTAGCAGTATGACTCCTGACTTGCCCTACCTCTGCTCAGCATTTCCTGTGTGTTTCTTGGCAGCTCCCTGCTGTCACCTCCATGTTCCCTTTCATGTAATCCAGAACCCTGCATGCAGTGAGAGTCTGAGTGTGTTCTGCCACTTCTGGTGCTGCCATGCCATCATGTTCTCCTGGATAGCTGTAGGAACCCGCAAATGCCTTTCCACAAGTTTATAGTTCATTGTTTATCCCTTAAATTGCCTGGGAACATATCATCTAGTTAGAGCTTTCAAAGACAAACGTCCATTTTCTTCTTAAATCCCTTGAGTGATTCTCCGTTGTACTCAGAACAAAATTCAGATAGTCTATCAAAGCTTCAACCCTTACAAGAGCTGTTCACTGTTTCTCTTGATCTCGCTTTGATTCCCTTCCTATCCTGCTCTTGTCACTCCAGCCTCCTCCTAAGCGGTCCAGGTATTTTGGCCTCAGGCCTTCGTTCTGCCTTCCTCCTCTGCCTAGACTATGTCCTCTGAGAACACCCTGTGTCTTCCATCTACCAACTCTTTGTTCACTTCTCAAAGACTATCAAAGGTTATCAAAGACCAACGTTGAAGGGAGATGCAGAAGGACTGACACATCGTTCCGACATTCTAATGTGGAGGTGTGCTGTGTCCCATTGCTCCTGTCGCATGGATGCCATCACACATCATAGCAGAGATAAGTGACACAGGACTCACAAGGGCATATGTCTTCGTGGCCCTGCTTTCCACCCGTAACAGTGGCTTGAACTTTACCTTAGCATAGGAAGTCCCCTGGGGAACAGGAGTCTTTATTAATCATGGCTTTAGTCACCACAGTGATGCTTTCTTCAAGGTCTAGGCATGACAGGAGAAGACAAGGGATACTGACCCAGCCAGGCACAAGGTTTTGAGGCAGAGAGGCAGGGAGGCAGGGAGTTCATGTGACTGGGGGAAGAAAATTAAAGTATGAGAGGTATACTTCAGGCTGCCTAGAAACCCGAGTTTAGCTGAAGGAAGATAAAATATGGTAAGATGCCTCAGAATTAAGTATGCAATTACAGTTATGACTTTATACCCCTGCTCGTGAGTCTATCGTCAAGAAAGGAAAGCCGAGGTCCAGCATCTGTTTGTGTGCTCTGGTCCCTAGAAGCATTGCTGTTAGCCAAGAGCTGGGCGCAGCCCAGGCATCCGGGGACAGGTGAATGGATTGTTTCTAAAGTGCCACAGGCATAAAACAGGAAATCTGGTTCATCCTGCAGCATGGATCACTGGCAGACATGGTTCTGACTGAGCCAGGCATAAGAGCAAGCACTGTGTGAGTACTGGACAGGATATAGAGGTCAGGTGACATGACCTACAAAGGAGTAGTAGATGCTGTGGTGGGGTGGCAGGAATGGTTGTTCTGATTCAGTTTGGGAGGATGAGAAAGCTCTGTAGATGAAGGTGGGTGATAGCCCCATGACATCATGAATATTTATTGCTACTGGAGTATAGACATTTAAGAATGCAATGTTTACACTGTGTGACATTTACCATAATGAAAAAGAAAACCCATGGTAGGTAACCCAGATGTCCTAAGGCCGTTAATGTACATGGAAAAGAGCGGAGAGGTCTGAGATCAGAGAACTGGATCTGAAATTTCCGACTTGAGTGGTAAGGTAGTTTCACGTTTCCTGAGTCAGAGCAGTGGCCGCAGTCCCACAGAGAGCTGTGGAGGAACCACACATCATGGAGAGGTGTGTGTGAAGAAGGCCAGGAGGGAGGACACGTCTGCTCCTCCTGTCCCCGTGTGCCTCCCCAGGATGCTAGCATGGATACGAACTAGGGTCTTTCTATGCACTCTGGCCATGGAGAGTTGATGGCAAAATATGGAAAGGCAAAAGAGGCCAAAAGGAAGCAGTCAGCAAGATGAAGGCGTATATGGAGGGCTGCAGAACTGGACCATGTCGGCCTCGGAGCTGATGTTTCAGCTGAAGGTGGAGGGGCGGTGTCAGGGGAACTGGCAGTGGAGAGCAATGGCTGCCCCTCCCCTTCCTCAGTCCCTAGTGCTCCGAGTATGTCTCCACTTAGGAAAACCCTTACGTGGAGTTAGCTCCTGGCCCATGCTTCTCCGGCCCCCGCAGGTGGTGGGTGAAGCTGCACAGGAGAAATCTGGTTAGCTGTGTTAATAGCAGTTGAAGCTGAATCATTGGACTAAAGGAAGGGAGTCTGCTGAGAGAGCCCTTAAAGTCCCACTCAACTGTGTGACCCGTCTCGCAGATCAGTCGAACAAGGCCCTAAGAGAGGGGGTGAGGATGGGGGAGGGCACAAGAGACTCATGGAGACACGACAGATCCCTGATCAAGTCGCTTAATGAAGGCAAAGCATACACTTCAATAGAAAAGAATCACAGAAGAGTCTCCTCACAGTATCAGTAATTGTATCGTTTGGCAAGGTGTCCGAGGATTCACTCAAGGCTGCACAAAAATTACCATCCAGCTCCAGGCTTGAACGAAACTTGCTGTCTGGTTCTCAGGAACAGAACACCCGTCTCCCATGGACCGCCAAGGGCAGTCCCGGGACTTTAGATAAAACTCGTATCTGCCAAGCAGAGTCCCGTGTACCAGACTCCTAAAGTTTCCCACAGCAACAGCCTGTCATCTAATTCATGGAAAAGTCCTAGCTGGCAGAGAAATAGAAACTATAAGCTCAGTTAGTAAAGAAAATGGCGACAACCTCTAAAATGGCTGAGTTAGAGTCAAGCCAGAATAGTCACATCAGAAGCAGCGTCCCACAACTGTGGTAGACAGCCTGGGTTTGAGAGCTGCTGGGCCAGGGGCAAGCCAGGCTTTGGCTGAAACAAGAGGATGGGGTGCAAGGCTAAGATTCTAAAGGAAATGTAGGAAGAGCTATCAGAAAGATTCAGAACTGGAAATCGGTTCGGGGGCCAGGATGGGAAGCACGAGGCTTTATCCCTGAAAGGCAGTCATCTTGCTCGCTTTCCTGAAGGTGGCCGGGCTCAGCAAACTGCAGACTTGATGATGAACCCACTCCAGAAAGGGAGGCGAAGTGGACACAGTCAATAATCTAGATCCTGGACCCACAGCTGACAGGATTCTGAAAGGCCTGTGCGCTATCAATTTCACAGCGCAAGTTTCGTTTGGCTTTGAGCAGTGTGCAGCCAGTTTGCCTGTGTTTCTTTGACATCATTTCCTCTTAGCTCTGGACTCATTTTCTTGTCTGGCACAGTCGGCCGTTTTCCTCTGCCATGCTGCTAGTTGATCCCTTCCACTTTGATTTCAAAGGTTTCCATCCCCATAGCAGAAGGCCTGGACGTGATTGCCATGTTGACAGATGAGGCCACAATTGCGTCCTGGAATAACGAGGGGCTACCCAACGACAGGATGTCAGCTGAAAACGCCGCCATCCTGACGCACTGTGAGCGCTGGCCGCTGCTCATAGACCCCCAGCGGCAGGGCCTCAAGTGGATCAAGAATAAGTACGGGCCTGACCTGAGAGTCACACACTTGGGCCAGAAAGGGTATGTGTGTGTTGCCCGCTCAGAAGTGGGTATGAGCTGGGTAAAGCCTGGCCTTTCCATCGCTTTATAGCATTACAGTTTGGTCCCACTTGCAGATTTCCTAGCTCATATTTCTTATAAAGTAATTGTGTTGAAAGACATTCATGTAAGGCACTATCTAATTAGTTGAAAGGGAAATAAAAAACATTGCATCTGAGATTTAAAATCTGGGCACAGGGGTCCTTTCTGAGACTGATACTCCAACCAAGAACCATGCATAGAGATAACCTAGAACCCCTGCACAGATATAGCCCATGGCAGCTCAGTGTCCAACTGGGTTACCTAGTAAGGGGAACAGGGACTGTCTCTGACATGAACTGATTGGCCTGCTCTTTGATCACCTCCCCTGAGGGTAGGGCAGCCTTACCAGTCCACAGAGGAAGACAATTCAGCCAGTCCTGATGAGACCTGATAGACTAGGATCAGAAGGAAGAGGAGGAAGACCCCCCTATCAGTGGACTTAGAGAAGGCATAGGAGGAGATTAGGGAGGGAAGGTGGGATTGGGAGGGGACAAGGGAGAGGGCTACATCTGTGATATAAAGTAAATAAATTGTAATAAATAAAAAAGTAAATTAAAAAAAGAATTAGGCCTGTAGGTTCATAATCATTACGGTCACAGCCCTGAATGTATTGTTGACCTAGGGAGGGGGCTAACGTGGCTACAGGGTCCCACATTGGATGTCCGACCTCCCGGATGCTGAGTCTGCTTACATGCCACGTCCCTGTGCCTGGAGCAGCCGAGTTCTCAGCAGCGGGAAGCTCAGAGTTGGCCTCCATTCAGTGCTGATAGGTCTTGGACACACTGACGCTGCCTGGCCTTCCGCACACAGAGAACTAAGGAGTGTCTGCTGGTGTGAGACACAGACCTTGCCAATTGAAAACTCACTCTGGTTAGAGAGAGACTCTTTTCGGAGAGTAGTCAGGAAATAAGATGACAGTGTACCACCTTATGGGACTTAAAGGTGTAAACACCAAGGACTGTGGAGATGGCTCCATCAGTAGAGTGTTTGCCTCGAAAGCATGAGGATGTGAGTTCCAGCTCTAGCACCCGGAGAAAGCTAGATATGGAGTGTAACCCCAGCACTGCCGAGCTGAGGCATGTGTGTGTGTCAGGGCTGCTGGCCATCAAGCCTCAAGTCAGTGAGAGACCCTGTCACAAAGACTCCTGAGAAACAGTACTCAAAGTTGGCTCTGCCCACACACGCACGCGCACACATACACATGCAAGCATGCAAAAGGTTTAAAAATAGAAATTTTGTAAAACCACAGTCATTCGCTTTCATTTAGGTCTTTTTATTTTTAGATTTATTTCTGTACTTTACAAATGTGAGTGCTCTGTCTCCAAGGACACTGCAGGCCAGGAGAGGGCTTCAGATCCAGGAATAGATGGTTGTGAGCCGCCGTGTGGTTGCTGGGAACTGATCTTTGAACCTCTGGAAGAGCAGCCAGTGCCCTAAACCACTGAACTGTCTCTCCAGCCCTAGTTTCATTTATTCTACATGGGAAAGTGGAGTGAATTTAAACGTATAATACTTAGACCCAGTGTGGCTATTTCAAACACTGATTATATCAGGAGCAATTAATTTATATTTGACTATAAAATTTCTCTCGAATGTGGCCCTAACTTCTGGTGTATCATCACACATAGCTTAGGCGAGGGCATGCGTACTCTTTCATAAGTTTCCTTTATACTCTGCCATAAAATTGTGTGAGATAGCTACATAAAATACAATTTCATCATAGGATTTTGAACGTTTTCCTGGGCTTCTCTACCCTGTCTTACTGTCTCGATTCTGACTGTACTTTAAGGTTTTTAAATGCCATTGAAACAGCCCTGGCCTTTGGCGACGTCATCCTAATTGAAAACCTCAAGGAAACAGTGGATCCAGTCCTCGGCCCTCTGCTTGGCAGGAATACCATGAAGAAAGGAAGGTAAGCGTGGTTTTCTTTTCTTTCTTTCTTTCTTTTTTTTTTTTTTAAGCTACACCTTGTGCCAAACGAGTTTGCTGCTGCGGATTTCTTGGCCTCACAGGCAGACAGCCTCCACTGTGTTTACTTGGTGATATTTCTGAATTCCATTCTGTCGCCCACAGCAGAGCAGCCCCAGAGAGCCCAAACTCACTCCTCAGTGCGCTGGACACATTCCCTTGTGTGTGCACTGCTTGAGACCACACCCCTGTGAGGGTAGTCCCCATGCTCGGTGTACACAGCCCGCTGTCTGGCGTCAGCAATTTGCAAACCCTCGTGCTTTTTCCCTGCGGATCGCTTGCATTTGCTTAATATTGTCTCAAATAGATTTTAAATGGTCAGCATTTGCCAGCATCCAGTAATAGCATCTAAAGGAGCCATAGGTTGCTAACTCTTTTCCAGTATATTCAACATGCACGCGTCACACACATCAAAGGAGAGTTTCTCTCGAGACCCCCGTGACACCAGCCCACAGCACCAGTTGTAGGTGACCACAAAGGGGTCTGTCTGGGCTCTGCCTCACTCCTAGTCACTCATGAAACTGTACAAATGGCTCCCTTCCCCTTGGGACATCACACGTTCCAGAATGTTCTCAGGGACGTGAGAACTGCTTCCAGTGGTCACTGAGTGGCATGTCCAAGCCAGTCAGAAGCAGAAGGTATATCTCATTTAAGCCTGCTTGGGGCAGGAGGCTGGGGTGCTCTGGTCGCCAAGTCATGCTCAAGCACGGGGACATGGCCATCATGGGGCTGGATGAGTCGCACTCACCGGGCATGCCAGACCGCCTAGTGTGAGGTGGAGGCAAAATTCACAGAGGCTCACAGCTGGCCTGGAGCTGGCAGTGCTGAGGCAGCAGCGTGCCTGTCTCAGTGGCTCGTGAGGACAGACGGCTGCCTGGGGCCTGCACATGCACACCGAGACAGAGCTACCAACAGCGCCTCACTGACGTGCACAGGTGCTATGCTCAGATGGACACACATGTCACTACGAAACTGACTTTTCTGAATAACTTTTTTTCCATTTTCACTTGTTTTTCTTCACTGGCGTATAATTTAAAACTTCCCCAAACTCACTCTTGGGTGCCTCCCCCTCTGTCGTCTCTGTTCCTGTCACTGACTCCCCGAAAGTGGACGTGGGCAGACTTAGGGGTGACGGCAGTCTCCAGTCAGTTATGCTGGGATTTATTATTACAGCTTCTCAACTAAGTCAATTTAGAGTGACTGACAGCTTATAATTGTTTAATAAACCAAAATTTACTCAGACATGCATTTAGGAGAGTCTAATAAGCCACCTGACAAACTGGAACTCTGAATACAAATATAATTGCAGCTTTGTGTGATGTGTTAAAATACAGTGTAAAATCTCGATGTCACTGGAGTGAAATCCTTGTTATTAAGATTCTGGCTCTATTATGAAGACCTAAAATTTTTTGCCAGTAAAATGTGTATTCTCTGAGGCTTAACATCAACTCACAACAGCACAATTTATGTATAAAAAATTTGATGACTTACCATCACTCATGTTTTTGGATAATTTGAAGTTGCTCAACACGGATACATTTGAGACATGACTTCTCCTGAAGGTGGGTGAAGTGATGGCACAAGGATTCCAAAAGCCTTGAGTTTAGGAACAAGACTTAACCATCACTAAGGTCCCTCACACTGTCCACCCAGAGCAGCTTATTCCGAAGAAGCACCCTGGCTAGCAGTGTGGCTCAGCAGGTAGGGCACCTGCCCCAAGCCTGACCACCTCAACTCCAGGCCTCGGATGTCCATGGCACAAATTTCCCCTTATTTCCTCACGTACAACTCAGCATTCACATTCGCGTGGGGGCCCACACACTCTTTAAATAGTAAATGGTAACTAAAAAATTTAATAATGTGCTCTGTAAGAACATAGCAGATGGCGGCTGGGAGCCTGGTCAGCACTTAGCAGTGCTCGCTGCTCTTCTGGAGGGCCTGACTTTGGTCCCAGCACCCCATCAGACAGTTCACAGCCACCTGTAACTTCAGCTCCAGGGGATCTGACACCCTCTTCTGGCCTCCGCCAGCAGCCATGCAGCTCACACACAAACTAAAGCTGGATCTTGAACATTTGTGTAACACGTTGTCCTTCCTTAATTACTGTACTTATTACATCTGTGTGTGAGGACCGCTGGCCTCAGGGGAAGAGTAACTGTGTCTCCAGCCTCACCGGCTTCCTTCTCAGCAGCTGTGATGTCTCCTCAGAAACTCCAGGGCTAGTGCAGTGTATACACAGCCTTTGGTCCAGAGTGAACCCCTGGCTACTGCTGCATGGCACGCACGGCGCTCGGTGAGCCCTGCACACAGGACACACCAGTGCGTACCCCTGGGGCAAGCCAGCTCGTAACCAGTAGAAGATGCTGAGCAGACAGTCCTTGCTCCACGGTGGAGACGTGAAAAGGCTTTAGGAAAGAAGCTACCATTGCCCACATTGATAGTGCAGCTCTCCAGACGGCTGGGCATTTCTCAGGTGGACCGGCGAGACGGGTCCTAGTGCCAAATATAGAAGCAGTCAAACTACCCAGGAGTTCTTGGGGGTGTGTGCTAGGCAGGCAAGGAGGGCTCTGCGCATGGTGGGGGCGGGAGGCTAGAGGGGCAGCGGGCCCTGAACACACAACCCACGCTTGTGCACAGCTAGCTTGTCCCTTACGTGTATTATTCTTCCCTCTACCCCAAACACACTCAAGGGGCCAGCTCCTGTCACTTCTAGTTGACAACAGCAACTGTCACCAGGCCTCTCCGGAAGTCCCCATGCTTTCCCCTAGCAGAGTGAGTGGGAAGCTTATGATTTTTACGGTCACGGGAAGAATCAAGCGAGACTCACATTTCTGAAAGGCCGCACTGTTGGCACAGTGACAGCGTGAGTGGATAAATGAGAGAGACAGAGAGGGGGAGAGAGAGACAGAGACAGAGACAGAGGAATAGAAACAGAGAGACAGAGGGGGACAGAGACAGGGAGATAGAGACAGAGAGACAGAGACGGGGAGAGAGACAGAGAGGGGGAGAGAGACAGAGACAGGAATAGAAACAGACAGAGGGGGACAGAGACAGGGAGATAGAGACAGAGAGACAGAGACAGGGGGAGAGAGACAGAGAGGGAGAAAGAGACAGAGACAGGAACAGAAGAGAGACAGAGGGACAGACAGACAGAGATGGAGGGAAAGGTTAATATCATCAGCCATGATTATTGATTAGGCATTAGGGAAAACGAAGGATCCCAAGTAATTTCCAGTTGGCTGTGTGAGTGTAGGCTGATGAGCAGACAGCAGCCTCATGGAGTAGTCATGCAGCCAGAGCAGATGATTTAGGGAGAAGCTATCCAGTCCAGAGAGCAAAGACTCCCCTTTCTTCAGATGAGAATCAAGAGAGCCTCGCTAGGTTTGGATACTATTTGACACAGGCAGTTCTGAATGTAGAGACTGTTTCTTCTGTCTCTCCCCAGCCATCCTTCTCCTCCTACCCCTTCCTCCACATTTCCTTCCTTCCTTTCTTTCTTCAGTTTGTTTATTTGTTTGTTTTTCTAGACAGTTTCTCTGCGTAGCCCTGGCTGTCCTGGACTCACTCTGTAGACCAGGCTGGCCTCAAACTCACAGAGATCCACCTGCCTCTGCCTCCCAGAATGCTGGGATTACAGGTGTGTGCTAACACACCTGACTTGTCTTCAGTTTTTTAAATAATTTATTATTATGTGCGTTGGTGTTTTGCCTACATGTAAGTCTGTGTGAGGGTCTTGGATTCCCTGGAACTGGAATTGCAGACAGGTGGAAGCTGCCATGTGGGTGCTGGGAATTGAACCTGGGTCCTCTGGAAGAGCAGCCCATGCTCTTAAGCGCTGAGTCATCTCTCCAGCACCCTTCTTCTTGAAACAGTCTTTTCTGTCCCCAGCTGGCCTCAGACTCTGTGTATAGTGAGATGGCACTGACTCCTGACACTAGTGCCACTACCTCCTACGAACTGGGATTTCAGCACACGCTGCCACAGCTGGGAGCTTGTAATAAACTGTCCCGGTTAGCTGGCTCTGCTGCCTCTCGCCGACACTCATATCACGGCTACTTGCACACTCAGATCTTCTCCTTTCTGGTCTGTTTCCTTCTTAAATCTTAGGTGGATGTGGGCAGCATGCATGTGCCATGACGGCCTGTGGTGGTCAGAGGCCTCTGGCGAGTCTAGTCGCCTTCCGCCAGTGGGTCCCAGAGATCAAGGTCATGAGGCTCAGTGGCAGCCATGTCCTACCACGAAGCCAGATCACTGCCCCCTAATCTTCCATGTTCAATGCCTCCACTCACAGTGCATCCTCCATTATTCTGCCTCTCCTTCCTTCCTTCCTTCCTTCCTTCCTTCCTTCCTTCCTTCCTTCCTTCCTTCCCTCCTTCCCTCCCTCCCTCCCTCCCTCCCTCCCTCCCTCCTTCCTTCCTTTTTGGCTCCAGTTCAATGTAGTTAAATTTTCACCTCTGGATTCCCGTGCTGAGGACTGTGCTCTATTAGCTCCCCACCGTTCTGCTCTATCTCTTATCACTGTAGCTAAGTCACTTTACCCTGCTTCCGGCGCTTTATCAGGAGCACCTGGCGTTAGAAGTCGGGTTCACGTGTCTGTGCGTGTATCTCCACCATCTCGTGGGCTTTGGCAGTCAGCTCAGCTCCATGGAGTCTCCGTGGCCGCACACCAGCTTGTTGCTGGGGTCACGCGTGGAGTGGAAACACAGAGAGGAGATGCTTCAGGCTTAGCCTATCCTAGTCTTGGCTGCTGTCTGGGGGCGGGCTCTTCAGCCTGCTTTACTGCATTAATGTTCTGGGTTTTTCATTGTTGGTTTTGTTTTGTTTTTAAATGTGGTGAGAAAAAAAAGATCAAAGAACACGGTACATAGTCGTGAGTGTGCTATACCAGAAACACAGATGGCCATGTCTCTGGCTTTCCAGGATGTCACGATTTATTGAAGAAAAACGGTGAAGTCACAAGGGTTAGCAGCAACCATGACATCAACCTGTCATGTGCTGAGCCTCGCTTGACAGGCTGGCTGAGGTGAATGTGCGTTCTTTTATTCCAATCTGATATTAACGCTCATGTGACACCACGTGCAGTAGAGCATCCAGACCCTTGCATGTGAGTTGCTGGGCAAATGCAAGTCTGCACGGCTGTAGCGGAGTCCAGAGGCCTCAGAAATGGTCAGAAACTCTACACAGATGAGATAGCGGACTAGACCGCTGTTGGGGGTGGAAAGCTGCTTGCTGAACCGGTCCAGAGCAGGAAACAGGCTAGCAACAGCACGCAGCAGTCATGGTCCACAAGGGCAAATGGGCAAGTAGGCAGTGGTCAGGCAGGCTGAGTGAGCCGGCCAACCATGGGGACCAAGCCGGGTGGTCCTAGAGGCCTCACCACATGACCTGTGGACCAGGTACAGGGTGGCAGGTTGCTCTGGGGTAAAAGCACCACAGTCTTGATGCCCATCACTCTTCAGGGATTCAGGCGAGGGAGTTACACCCTTTTCTTAGTGTGGTTTGTCCAATAAGTGCATATAAATGTGTGTGTAGATGTACAAAATCTGTAGTATAAATTTTTAAAAGCATAACAGTCGGTATGTCTCTGCCACTTGTGTTAACGCTGACCGCTCAGGCCGCTTTCGGCCCCTCCTCTCCCACTGTGTCTCCTCTTCCAGGGCAATCAAGAGGTTTGCGTTTGCCAATCATCCCAGTTTATTTACAACAATGTTGTCATGTATGTGTGAGATCATGAATGACACTGCTAAGCTTTCTCGGATTTGGGACTTTATAAAAAGTCTATCATACTGTTTGCAGTTTAAATGGGACTATTTTTTTTATTTGGTACTATATTCTGAAATTTACATATCGCTTTTATCTCTAGAGCATCTTTTTGTTTCTTGTTCTTTATCTTTTTTAGTGTGGAAGCCCCAAGCCAGGGCCTCGTGCGCGCCAAGCCAGGGCCTCCTGCGCGCCAAGCCGGGGCCTCGTGCGCGCTAAGCCAGTATTCTACTACTAGGCTGTGCACTGGCTTCCTCTTCCCTTATTGCAGTATTCAGTGTTGTGATCTTCCCGTGTTAATTTGAAGTTCTTATTGCCAGGCATTTAGCTTAGTTTATTGTTTTTAGATTAGAAGCTGCACAACTCCAAATGTTATAGACGGCACGCTTGTCACAGACGCCTGGGTGAAAGGATCGTCTGACTTTGTTCTTGGGAATGGAATGGCTGTGTAAAGTACAGGTTGCCGGCTTTGAAAGCTAATACCGTGGGACTGGGGAGATGGCTGAGTCTGTCAGGCGCTTGCTGGCCGGTGTCCGGACCTAAATCCAATCTTCAGAACTCTCGGGGGCCAGGTGTAGTGCCTCCAGGGCTGGGAGGCCGAAGCAGGGGCCCCTGGAGCTGGTTGCCTAGACAGCTGGGAGCTCCTGCTCAGTGAGTCACGGCCTCAGAAACGAGGGGCAGCTATTGAGAAGACAGGCTGATTTCTGGCCTCTACACGAGCACACACAAATGTGCATGAGAACACACTCACACACGATGACACACAAAGACATCACTGGTTTTCCAAAGTTCTTAGTGCTTATTTTCACCGTGGTAGTATGCAATTGCATGTCTTTCAGAGAGTTGGTTAGGGAACTTCAGCTGTCTTTACAACCCGAAGAGTCCTACGTAATGCTCTTAGCTGCCCCTTCCATGAGGGACCATCCCACCTCTCACACTCTCTCCACCCTTACTCTCAAGTGAAAAACGCATGGGTGCCATGTTCTGAGAGTAAGTATTCCCAACAAGACATTAAGCAGCACTTGAAACATCATCATCTTAGTATTTTACTGATTGTATTGTCTCTATCTGATGAGCTATTTGGAATAAAGTTTTGTTTCTTCATTCAACTCACACTTTTTAAATGAGGAACTTTAAAAACTCTTACATGTGTGCCAGCTTAAGGGGAAATGGGAAGAGAAAGACTGGCAGAAGGAAGAGCTTCCTTATCTGCTTAATTCCACAGATGGAAATGAGAAAGGACCACAGAGAGAAGGTGACAGTGGGGAAAACTGTGTACGCTTAGGAGAGACGTGTGTAATCACGGGACGGGGCATGTGCGCATCACTGTGGTCCTCCCAGATTAACAATGTAAATCCGTCAGGAGATCAAGCTTTCTGACCGCTAATACTGGACTTTTACTAAGTTTCTGTCGCCTTTTATTCCTATGTCCGTCTCTACGTTTTGTTCTTTATTCCAAAGAGGAGGCAGTGTCTTTAACATTTTAAAAAATGGGGGCAGGATTTACGAGGATCACTAGTAACCTAGTAACCCTTTGTCACAGTCCCTGCGAGCAGGAGAGAGCCCCAGGGCTGGCAAAGGCCTCAGTAATAGTGTTTGTATTTGTTTTAGTTGTTTGCTTGGGGAGGGGCTTTAAACAAAACCCTGTTAGCTTATTCGGGCTAGTAATAAATGCATGTGCAATGCTTGTGATAGATACAGTGTAGTCCGAAAGTTGAAGTTCATCAAGACCTGGCATGTTGCGGAGTGTGAAGTAATGAATACTAATTACTGCTCTCATGTCAGAAAGCTCCCTGTGGACCAATACATCAGCCCAGACTTTAATTTGGTTCGAGTAATGGTTTCATCAATAGTGCATTAAATCTGTGTTTGAGAAGATATACAGTTGAACCTGACCCACACTGTAGAGACTGCCATAAAAGGGCCATAGGCTGACAACGGCTGGATAATTACAAATAATTAAATCCACCTAACTCCAGACAATCCTAATTTTATATAAAATATATCTTAACGTATTAATCGACAGAAAACATATCTGGGAAGATTTATCAACATGTATTTTTTTCCAAAGCAAATTTACTGGCTTCCATATTAGAGAAGTTGCTGAACTGTGAAGCATCTTTATAAAATTATATCACCTTAATCTTTCAAATCCCCACAAGTATTGTGGAAGTCGGTTCCGAGCTTTAATTTTGCCCAAAGAAACCTCGCGGCAAGATGAGTGTTGGCTTGTTTCTCAGGGTCTAAATATTTTTAAAGATAATTTTACTTCCTCCTGCATTTCCTTCTCCTATACTCTTTAACAATAGTCTGTCTTAGAAAGAGACCCAATATTGGCTAACAGATGTATTAGCTGTTTAATACACATTTTCATTTTACAGATATAATACAGTAAAAAGAGTCAACCTCTGTTGACATTTGTCTTGTAATCACTGGCTTTCCTCTTGGTGGTGTTAACATTAATACAAATTGCCTTGTCAGCCAGTGTCCAGTTATTAAATGTTCCGCTGAAGGCGGAATGACGGAATTACGTCATGGTCAGGTGTAGACCTGTGTGGCGGAGTCTTGAGTCAGTCCCGCTCTGAATTCACTCTTGCTTTGTAGTAACGGAACTCGGCATTCTGGTCTCCCCTGTCTTCTAACTGCCAAGTGAAGCTGTTAGTGCTGGGAGCCTTTTCCGTTTTACCTTAGTCCAGGTAGTTAAAGGGAATATAAGCGGTCACAGAAGGGCTTCTGTGTCTCCCTGCCACAGGGTCTGGCGCTTAGATTTTACCTGAAGGTGGTTAGCAAACCCTGCTGCAGATTTAAAAGAAACAAAGCGCTTCGGAGTCCCCAGAAAAGCAGTCCTCTCCATCAGCCCTCAGCCTTCCCAGTGCTGCGATGCTTCAACACAGTTCTCATGTTGTGGTGATCCCCCACCACAGAATTATTTTCACTGCTGCTTCACAGCTGAAAGTTTGCTGCTGTTATGAAGCGTGATGTGAGCACCTTGGGACTAGAGGGGGCCAAAGGGGCCAAGACCCACAGGACTCTTGGTTTGACACCGTGCTATAGTATTTCAATATGGTGGGCCTGAGTGTGGATGCGCCCGCGCGCCTATTTCAAGGGAGGTAATTTTCTTTAACTTGCTTTTTACCTTTTGTTGTTCTGTGCAGTGTTACCTGGAGTTCTAAAGCTTCTTTTTTTTTTTTGTTTTATTTTGAAATTCCGATTGAAGCCAGCTTTTATCTAGAGGCACACGCCGGCTACCTGTGCGCACTTGTGTGAAGAACCGAGCAGATTAACTCCTTTCTGTTCCTTCTGGGTTTCCTCCCTCTCCTCGGGGCTTGCCAGCTGCGAGGCTTTCAGCCTCAGCCTTTCAGGAGAAGCTGGTTCACCAGCGAGAGCGAGCCCTCCTGCTGGGGTTGCTAAGCTACGGCTCACACCCCTGAGCTTGCGGGCCTTGCTCTGTGGCCACGCAGGCATTCGTTTTAAACAGCGGGGTGAACAGCGGGCTTTTAGATGTCCATTGAGAGCTGATTTCCTCTCTGGGGTGCGACTTCACGCCCAAGTACTGGGACTCTATTATTTATTTACCATAAAGCCTGCCTTCTATCTTTACCCGAACTGGCCAAATTAGAAAGGGAACCTTCTATGGAACACTGCGCAGTATCTTTAGGCAGTTCCTCTCCAAGCCCCAAATCCTTTACAAGCAAAGGTCCATCTGCAGCCAGCCCTGTCAAGGGAGCCAGCCCTTACAGTAAACAGGTCATGCTGTTTTCCCTGTTTGGTTTTGGATATCTACGAAAAGCAGTGATGGTGGCACTCAAAACAGCAGGCCACGTCAGAAATCTGATTCCCGTCATTCAGAGAGGTGAAGGTGCTGTTCAGAAAGTGGCTCTAGCCAATGCAGGAGACCCCTGGTGTGCAGATTTGCACCCAGAGACGGAGACACCTCCTCCGCCAGCAGCATGCAGTGCTGTCCACCGGAGCCCTGTTAGTTCCAGCCTAGTCTGGTCTACAAAGTGAGTTCTAGACCAGCCAGGAAAACACAATGAGATCCTGTCTCAGAAAGAAAAAGAGAGAAGGAGAAAGGGAAGGAGGGAGGGAGGAAGGAGGGAGAGAACACTCCACTGTCTTAGTTATGGTTTCTATGTGACCAAAAAGCAAGTTGGGGAGAAAGGATTTATTCAGCTTACATTTCCACATTGCTGTTCATCACCAAAGGAAGTCAGGACAGGAACCTGGAAGTAGGACCTGATACAGAGGCCATGGAGGGATGCTGCTTCCTGCCTTGTACTCCATGACCGACCTGCTCAGCCTGCCTGCCTTCTTCTTCCTCCTCCTCCTTCTCCTCCTCTTCTTCTTCTTCCTTCTCTTCTTTTTCTTTTCCTTCTCCTCCTCCTTCTCCTCCTTCTTCTTCTTCTCCTCCTTCTTCTTCCCCTCTTTCTGCTGCTGCTTCTCCTTCTCCTCCTTCTTCTTCCTCCTCCTTCTTCCCCTTCTTCTGCTTCTTCTTCTCCTCCTCCTTCTTCTCCTTCTGCTTCTTCTCCCCTTCTTCTTCTCCTTCCTCTTCTCCCTCCTCCTTTTTCTCCTTCTTTTTTTTTTTGAGACAGTTTCTCTGTATAGCCTTGGCTCTCCTGGAACTCTGTAGACCAGGCTAGCCTCAAGCCCACAGAGATTAACCTGCCTCTGCCTCCTGAGTGCTGGGATCAAAGACATGTCACCACTGCCAGGCTCACCCTGCTTTCTCATAGCACCCAGGTCCACTAGCCCAAGGATGGCACCATCCACAATAGGCTGGGCCCTCCCACACTGATCACTAATTGAGAAAAGGCTTTACAGCTAGATTTCATGGAGGCATTTCCTCAGCTGAGGCTCCTTTGACATGAAACCAGCCAGTACAACCACATTTTTTTATTTTTGTTGTTTTAATTTTGGGGAGAGAAGCAGGGGAATAGTTTTTTTGTTTTGTTTTATTTTGTTTTTTTCAAAACTCAGGATGTATATGATGTGAGAGCAAGGATGAGGCTTGGGAATGAAGGAGGATTGAGATTCAGAGACATATTTGCTCTAAAGAGTCTAGAATAGTCTGTGGCATTCCTCAGATCTGTTTTAAACTTTTATAAAATTTATTATAAAAAAAATCTGCAAATAAATGAAAGCGTGACACACCAAAATGAACCAGACACCAATTCTCTTCAACTTAATGAGCTTGGAAGTAGCACTGAAATACGAAGCTTCACATTAGACTTTACACTTTCAGAAGCAATAAAATTCTATTTTATCCACCACCCAAACCAAGAATTTATGACAGAATCAGGACTGAACAATTGGCTTTATGTCCTCTTTGAAAGCTTGTGTCTGCCCCCTGCTCCATTATACTTTTCCTCCCCCCACTCCCTCCAGACGCTCCATGTCTCTGTGACCCCAGTTCTTCTCATGTCTCTGTGACCCCAGTTCTTCTCAGCTTCATGACCTCTTTTTTAACACATGCTGCATAAAACATAACCACATCCTGCCGAGTCCATTTTCTGTTGCTCGTGTGTGTATGATCTCGGGACTGAGATGGTATTGGCTAACCATCTTGGAGGCGCTCGGCATTCCCTAGCTGCCTGTAGTTCTCCGAGTCTGTGGAGGGCGTGTGAGTTTCCCCTCCGTTTCAGCATGTTTGTTGCTGTGGCCGCAGGCCTGCTTTGGGCAGCCACACTGCTGAGCTGTTGTAACTGAAGCACGTCTGTCATTTTTAGGAGCTGTGGCAGATTTCCTGGTTCTCTGCCTCTTACCGTCTCTCTGCCCCTCCTCTGCGATTTTGCCTGAACCCAAGGAGCAGGAGCGGAGCTGTGTCCTGTAGGGCAGTGTGCCCCATGGTAGTTCTTTTCCGCATTTGGCCTAGCGTGATTTTCTGTAATGTCTTCCTCCACTGTAAAGAGGAACTTCTTTGTTGAGTGATAGGAGCTACAGTTACCTGTGGGTAAGACAAGTGTCTAGATTTCAGCAAGGAACTTTGTATGTTTGTTAGCATGGTAGTAACAGCTCTTCTCTAAGATCCGTGAGCTCACTAGCTCCAGGCACCAGGCATGTTTTCTCTCCTTTTTGCCTTACGTCAGATTAGACAGTTGTTGGTTACTAGCGACACGAGTGCTATCATCCTACCCTCAGGGGTGTCTTGCCCTGCTGGGCCTTGCTATGAGAAGTCCACATTGGAACCTCCGCTTTCAGAATCTCAGCTTGGTGAAGGCCTCTGACTGTGTTTTAGGAGTCTCCGGTAGCAACCACCGTTAGTACAAGGTGGTCATGGAAGCGCTGTGAAGCCAGTCAGTAGACCCTGCCCATGTGTCCTCAAAGCGAGGTGTGCATACACCCCGTGATCGTGACCTTCCACAGCTTGAGGCAATGAAATGCCTCTTCATTCCAAAACACTCTTGAACTGGGTTTTAAAGAACTTTGAATTTCTAGATCCCAGTATTCCTGGTTTTTATTCAAACCTGACCCATAAAAGCTGAATTTTGGTTAATATGCATTTGCAGATTGTCATCATTTCAGAATCATTAATTCCACTAAATATCCTTTGCTCTTCCTAGAAGCCAGAGGTCTGTAACTTTCACATACGTTTTTAAAAGAGATAAATTAATTCATACAAAAAATGTTTACCAGAGATTACAGATCTAAACAAGTTTGGGTACTTGAGTAATCACAGCCATTTTCCTTCATAAACAACAGAATTCCTAAGCAAAGGTCAGCTTGTCATGTGCCCCAACGCCTGTCTGGTTTTCCTCTAGCTGCTTCAGGCCGGTCCCAGGTCAGCTGTGCCCCCCCACTCCCCTCTGTGATTAACAGGGGGTCCAGGTGACAGATGCCACAGGCCGCCTCCATGAGCACAAATTAGCCTGCAACAGGACACAGCGAGGTCGATTTTATCCTTGGCATCTAGACACCAGGGTCCCAGCAGTCCCAGCTCTGCCAGGCAGCAGTGACCTTGGGCAAGTCATGAGCTCTTTGAGTCCATAAAAAGAAGACTCTAGAGAGGCAAGGCTCGCAGGGAAGTCACCTCTCAGCTCGGGGAGCCAGAATGCCCTGGACGCACACTGTGTCCTGGCCAATTGGACCATGGCATTTTCCCTGGGAAAAACCATCTCATTCACTTCTGAGCTGTGCTAATAAGTCCTCACCTCCAGACCAGCCAGTGTCATCCATAGAAGGGGAGGGGCAGGGTAGCCAGCTCCTTGGGAGGCTGTAAAAAATGCCCTCCATGAACAACTGTACCCCAGACTCGAAAGTTCCTCCCACGAGTCACGCTGTGACAGTGGTGGCAAGGACAAGATATTCCATCCCTCAGGGCGGCAGGGCAGGACACACATTCAGACAGACTTTGCTTTAAGCAGAAGTCTGCACTTGTTCTTTCTCCGTCACTCCTCACCGCTCCAGCGAGCCCCAGCTGCCTTGTATACGTTGTCAACCTTGTGCCTTTCTCAGGAGCAAGAACATGTGTCTGTTTGCTTTCCCGCCCCTCAGGTTAACGCTGCTGTGTGTTAGCGTTCTCAGAGTAGAAGAAAGCATTCACAGACTGTTTAATTTTCCCAGGTAGGAGATTAACCAGAAATTAACCTAGCAGCAATGATAAGCCCACTGTGTAGTTCTGCAATTTTTGCCTTTCATAGATCATAAACACCCCAATTGAGGATAATTTACTGTCCCTGGGAAACCTACAGCTATCAAGCGATACTTGAAGCAAGATGTGAAAACCCAGTTTGTTTGCAGAACTCCCATCCTTCAGTAACGATTTTATTTTTAATTTATTATTTATAGTGTGTGTGTGTGTGTGTGTGTGTGTGTGTGTGTGTGTGCGCACCTCCGTGTGGAGACCAGAATTTGATACTAAGCATTGTCTCTAACAGTGTGCCACCTTTATTCTTTGGAGAGTGAATCTGGAGCTCGCCAGTTCAGCTAGCTGGCTCACCAGCAAGTCTCTGGATTCCCTCAGCTTCCGAGTCCCCAGAGCTAGGGGCACAGGCGTGTACCAGACAGGTATCTCTTTATATTCTGTGGCCGCTGAGGGTGAAACTTGTGCCCTCCCGTTGGCACAGCAAGCATTTGCTGCCTGAATTACCTCTGCAGCCCCTCTGGCTTGTCATAGGGAAAACTCAGGCCTGGCAAAGCAGATACACATCGTGGCTCTTAAGCTGAAGTTGCAAATGCCTCACAGTGCACATAGTACACAAGGGAGATATGGGTAACCTTGAGTATATTACAGAGTACCTGCTGTAAAGCAGATTATTTGGCTAAATATTTAACCAGCTAAAACCTTCATTACGTTCATGACATTGTGAGACAGACACACTTAATGCTGACCTTTCTCCTGAATTGTCCTTGGAAGTCTGGAGGGAGGTTATCGGTAGAGAGTTCTCAGAACCATTGGCTTGGCCAGGCTTTTAGCAGAAGTCATACCGTCTGACATGGTCCTCTGGAGAGGGAATTAGCCGGGAGCCTGCAAAGTGTGACCCACGAGCAAAGAAGGGTTGTCAGTGGGCACATACAATAGCTGGAGAGATCCACAGAGATGACACTCAGATGCTCTCGCACTAAGCATCAGCCAGTCTCTTCTAGACAGATTTCCTGCTGAGGCGCAGACACTACCTGCAGGCAGTGTCTTCATTTGAGACACGAGAGCCAGAAGCATTTCGGTTTGAGACTTTTTTTTAATTTGGTGTTATCATGTAGACATAATGAGATATCCTGGAGATGAGACCCTAGTACCTAACCATAAAATCCATGTATGTGGCACACACATTGGGCACACCTAGACTAATAGGATCCTGTGTGTGTTTTATTGTCCCTGCCCTTTGACCACAGCCCATTGGAGGGTCAGGAGTGAGATTTGCCTTGTGAGATCCTGCTGGTTCTCAGAGAGGTGGGAACTTGGAGTTTGCTGCTTGCTTCCGAAAGTAAATTATCTGTGACATTGGCAGTTTGTCTGTCTGGTGGAGCTGTGAGAATACACAAACATGCATATTCCCTACGTGTCAAGGTAAATTCAGGTTTGACTGCCTTCTCCTTGTGGCCATGGTGACCTCTCCGAAGCACTCCTCAGTTCAACATCCTCCCTGTGCTGTGGGATGCCTGTGTGTCTCCCTGGAGAAAAGCCCTGAAGATTCTTTGCTCCCTTCATGCCCGCCATGCATTGAGGGTTTGGTAGGTCCATATCAGCAGAATTCTGTGCTGTGTGGTCCTCTGTGACTTCCCATTTGTCTTCATGGTGACATTTGTGTCTCCTTTCTAGAGAGCAATCTCTTCCTGCCTTTTTCCTGTCCTCTGATCGAGCAGGTTTTCGTACATACGCCTGTCGCATCATGGGCCTCTGACACACAGAGGAATGACTGATTCTACACTTAAAATGCCGTGCTCACGATGCCTGTTGTTAGGAAGTAATATTTGTAAGGCAGAAATCTAATTTGGCCTTGGGAATAGCTAGATACTCTCTGAGAACCTGGCATAGTAGGCATAGTACCAGTGTTCACTTGCTATTTAAAAAAGGATGGTGCGTGCACACACACACACACACACACACGTATCCTATACCGTGATACAAGCCTGGTATCACCATGTCACTGTGAACACATGTCTGACACTTAGCCTACAAAACAAGAGCTCAGGCCACCATGACCATCAGCTAGCTCAGTGTGCTTGATCCATCCACTTGTAAATGTTCTCTGTAATGAGAACTTTGGACTTTTGGTTTCTTCAAAACACACAGAAATGTCTGGGCGTGGTGATACATACCTATAATCCCAGCACTCAGGGAGGCAGAGGCAGGCGGATCTCTGTGAGTTCGAGGCTAGCCTGGTCTACAAAGCAAGTCCAGGACAACCAAGGCTACACAGAGAAACCCTGTCTCGGGGGGGGGGGGGGGAAGAGCTATTTGGCCATATGTTTTTGTTTTATCTCAGCTATGGGAGTTGGGGGCTGCTTCACAGCACCCGAGTGTGGTTTGCCTCGTGCTCTAGCAGAGGCATGGTTTTGGCAGCTGCAGACAGTTTCTGCAGAGGTGTGATATTTGGAATTCTGGGGACTTTTCAGAAGATATGCTAATACTAGAGCACTGTAGGTGTGGTGTGGCTGGTTGGTTGGTTGCTGGTGGTTTCGGTTTGTTGCGCAGTCATTTTCCCCAAGGACTAGATACCCCTAATCATCAGGAAGAAGTCTAACTACAGCCACCCCTTCTCCTCTGTTCCTTTTTCTCTCCAATCTAGTGTTGGGGGTTGAAAGGGAAGAAGTAAGTGGGTGAAGAAGGGTGGAAGAGAGAAAGGAACCCACAAAGTAGCCAACACTGGCCATGGTTCTCAGCGTTCAAGCAGGGATGTCAATACTTCATTCAAAACTGTCCTTGTCTTTGCTTAAAGAGGGGGGCGCGTCCCACAGGCACACACCTCTTAGGAGCGGGGTGCTTGAGGAACGGCCCTTTTTCCTCCTGTAGAAGAACGACAAAGCAAAGATGAAGCGAAGCGGGACGCAGTGACTGCCATCACCTTGCAGCCCCACAGAGGCTGGCCCTGAGGTGGCTGGCCGGCCGTCTACAGCCTCAGGCTTAATACTTGCCAGGTTTTTTACTGCAAGTGTTAAATTTAAACAAAATTTAATTGAGTCACTCGTCTCATCAACCAGCTAATTAAAGTAAGAGTGGTATAGGAAAATGATCATTTTTATCATCTTTACACGTTAGAGCAGAGTGTCAAAACTTCCTGCAGCTACGGTGAGTGGAGGAGAGGTACCTCGGTCACCATCCGAGGGTGATCGTTACTCGGTCAGGCACAATTGCAGAAGAGCAGGGCCAACATTCCAGGTGTTGACACAACCTGGCATTTTGAGTAACTCGGCTGTTTTAATGGTTAGAAACAGATTCTAGATGTTGCACGCTCAGTTTCCAAAGTTAACAAAATACCCTCTCACCGGAAGTCGTGAGACGGGCAGCACGTAGATTTCTCTCCTGAGTTATACAGCATTCTGTCTTTAGATCAGTAGCAACACGGGCTTTTCATGATGTTGACCATCAGAGCATTTCAGCAATCAGTTTTTTACCGAGCAGTGCTGACCATGCAGCCTCTACCTAGGAGGCTGAGGCAGGAAAATCACACGTTCAAGGCCAGCCTGGGCAACTTAGTGACACTTGTTAAAAATGAAAAGTAAAGGGAGAGCAATAGATGCTTTCAGTGGTACAGTGCCTGTGGAGAGTGCCTGAGGCTATGCGCTCAGTCCCTGGGACCTCAAAAAGCAAAACTGCACATACGATAGTGAAGACTCTAGAATATTGATTAAGATTAATAAGATTAAGTGGGAGTGAGAAGTTGCTGCTTGCTTTAACTGCACTCCAATCTTATGTAAATTTTTGCTCACCAAAGCAAAGGGCTGATGCATCTCTGAGTTTAACTTTTCTTTGTGTGCCTGTCACCTGAATTGAAGAACTCATCTGCTTGTTCCTCAGAGTGGGTTCATAGCAGAAAAGAGAACATAAGCCAGAAAAGCTGGAATATGATCGCGCTAAGTGTGTATTTTAATAGCTTAGCTTCTGAAACATAACTATCAACATATTGCTACTATATTTAATATTGTAATACTATGTTAATATAATAAAAGAGACGGTGTATCATTTAAGGATATAGCATGCACAAGTCTTTAATATTTTGGCAAATAAAATATTCCACTTTTACATAGTAATGTAGTTCAGTGCAGACATAGATTAATGTGTATATATATATATACATATATACATATCTATATCAACACAGGCACGTTCATTCTATCCATCAAGAAGAACAGTGTTTTCCTATGGTTTCACATGAAAATAATACAGCTGTAGGAAATAGCAATCTGATATAAGCTTAATCCCAGAGAGCACAATGAAAGCCACCATTTGCTGGTCGTCAGAGCAACATAAGCTGCGTGGCCACACTGTCGCCAGTTCACACACGAAGAGGTATCCTCTGACTTAGGAAAACCGGGAGTAACTGGGAATCCCTCGCCCTGGCCTGCCGTACAGGAGTGTTACAGAATCAAGGATGGAAGGGCACCCCATGCTCATGGTCTCCAGGGATGTCCTGAGTGTCTGCTGTGGTCCACGCAGGTACATCAGGATTGGCGACAAAGAATGCGAATTTAACAAGAACTTCCGGCTCATCCTCCATACAACGCTGGCAAACCCGCACTATAAGCCAGAACTGCAGGCCCAGACGACACTCCTCAACTTCACAGTCACAGAAGATGGGCTCGAAGCCCAGCTGCTGGCAGAGGTGGTCAGTATTGAGCGGCCAGACTTGGAGCGGTTAAAGGTAAATCTTAGAGCGTCACCCCAGAACGTACTCTCCCGCCCCCAGAATGTCCTCGCTGGCCTTCTGCACACATGACGTACCAAACGCTGCTCTGTGAGGCGGGGTTCTAGAGCTGAGGAAAGTGTAGACACGTGTGGAAAGTTAAGATGAAATCGTCCTGGGAGACAGCAGGTAGCTGGGGCCAGGCTGCGTGTGGAGATGGACCAGGTCTCTGCCTGGAGCCTGTCGGGGTTAGCTTCAGCTGTCATTTGCTTGATCTCCAACTGATGTAGGAGGGTGCAGCCCACTGTGGACCAGCCCAGAAAACTCTGGGGAAAAACTGGTGTTTTTCTTTGCAGTGGATATCAATTAAAGACAGCTTCTTGGGTAGGGGAGGGACCCTGCTTGCCTCCTCTCTCAGGGCTGGGATTCTGGCTGAACCTGTGCAGGCCTGTGCAGGCTGCCGTATTCGTTCTGTGAGTTAACGTGCGTTGACCTGCTGTGTCTTGAAGACACTTCTCTGGAGCTGTCCATCATCGCCAGCTCTTACAATTTCCTGCCTCCTCTTCCACGTGTTTCCTCAGGTGGTTTGATGAAGATACTCCGCTGAAAACTAAGCTGCTCCCCTGTCTCTGTGCCTGTGGGGGTCTCTGTGATACTTTCTGTCTACTGAGAGAAGCCGTGCCTCTGACGATAGCCCAGCAAGCCACTGATCTCTAGGGGTTCTGTTTGATACCCTAAATTTTTCATGTCCAGTTTTATTTCAGTTTGGATTTTGTTTGTTGGTTCTGATCCTTTGTTGAATTCTACTTCCGTGTCTTGAACTGTTTTCAGTATTCAACTGTTCGTGCTCTCACAGACTTCATTAAGGGATTTGTTGGAATTCCTTTGAAGGTCCTTGGACGTACTCAGAATTCCTGTTTCACAGTCCCTGTCTTGATCTCCAGCCGTATTGGGTTGCTTGGGGCCTACTCTAGTAGTTACTAGACTCTGATGGAAGCGTGTTGTCTGTGTTCACAGCTTGATGCTGGCATCTAGTAATAGCGTTTGAGGTGGTTCTTGGTGTCTGCTCTGTCTTTGCTGTGTGGGTATTGTGTTCTTCGGCTGCCATTGTCCTCTCTGGATCCAGTGTGGTGGCTGTGGAGGGCTTCTGAGCCCCAGGCTGGTGTGGCTGCTGGCCCCTGGCAGAAACTGTTTCTGTAAGTCAGCAGCTGACAGACAGCCATGTCCAAGTCTTACTCTAGGTTGATGCTGTCTCTGGAGACCACGCCTCTGCCGTGAGAGCACCTGTCGGCTCTGTGTGGCCGCTCCTGTCTGTAGGGCTGGGACGTTGGTCTGTTTAACATTTGCCGTAGCGTGGGAGCCACAGGCTTCAGTTCCCTCCAGTGTTCTTTTTGGTTTGCTGGTTTTCTTCTGTTATTTCAGATTTTTCTCTCAAGCAAACAAAAACTTCCTTTTTGAACACAGCCTGTGTCTTGACACTCTCTCTCTTTGACCCACTCTTATTAAGGAAGACCTGGCAGGTGCAGTTCTGAAGGAGACACACTGGATGATGTTCTGATTAAACCTCAGATAGCACGACTAGGCCCACGCCACGGTCTCTGGCCGCCAAGGCCCCCCTTCACCTTTTCAAACCCTTCCTTGGTGCTGCCATGGTATGTCATTGCCCTTCTCTTACATCAGCTTTGGTAACGTTTCCCCCTGGTGGCTTTGACCAGGGCAGGAGGAGGCCGTGGGCTTTGGCCAGGGCAGGAGGGGGCTGTGGCCGTGGGCGGAGGGCCTGTCTAAATGATGGCAGTTTCCTCGAGCTCACCCCTCCTCAAGGCAGCTGTGGTTTACTCTCTGTCGTTACTGCGAGAATGTGGCCTGCCTCCCGAGGTAGCAGTGTGCAGCCTGCCCGTGAATGACCTCCCCTGGGTGCCCACGAAGGCTTTACTCTCCTTCAAAGGCCGGTATTACAGCTTTTACACTGTATCTGTGTCATAAACTGTGACTCTCTGTACTTGCCTGTCCTTTTGTTCTGGCGTCAGTTGGCCCAGGTGAGAGACAATTGCACACATTTTCCGTATTGTGAAGTCTTCCTCATAACAGGTCTTCCAAACTGTTTAAACGTCAGAACATAAGTGAGAAATTTCTGTTATTTTCTAAAACAGTCTTCTGAGAGGTTCTTGATGTTAAAAAAGTGCCCAGACGCTGAACTTTGGATTGTAACCAGATGCTAACATGCTGTCTCAATTATTTAAAAGAGATTTTCACAGTTGTGATCATTGTGGCTTTCTGTGTTCTCTTACCATGCCTGAACTGGCTTCTGTGACTCCGGTTATGGGAGCTGGCCTGCACAGGCAGAGACCTAACCGCCATTCCTAACATTTCCTGTCAGCTGGCGTTGACCAAGCACCAAAATGACTTTAAGATAGAGCTGAGACAGCTTGAGGACGACCTTCTCCTACGCCTCTCCGCTGCGGAGGGGAGCTTCCTGGACGACACTGACCTGGTGGAGCGCCTGGAGACCACCAAGGCCACCGCAGCAGAGATAGAGCGCAAGGTAAGGGCGGCAGAGACCGCCTGGCCGGTCCAGCGCTCTGCCTCCGCTGGAATGATGGCTGTCAGCACAAAAAACAGTCCTCTGGCCCCAGAAGTAAGGGAGTTGACTCTGGAGCCAGCTATGTGTGCCCATGGCGTGGGAGCACAGATCCAGGTTACCCCAATACTGTCACCCAATGCAGTAACAGAATCATAGTGTTTTTATAGCAACCGATAAGAAATGACAAGCCTGAGCACTTAGCACAGGTGGGAGAGGCATTAGTGGATGGGTTACAGCCAACAGGGAAAACTCGACAATGAGCTCGGCTGTTACCTACTGCATTCTTAGCTCTGAAGCTGGTAGAAGAAGCTAGCGGCTTGCTGAGAATTCGTTAAAGGTGGCCACAATGATATTCGGTCAGACGAGGGTATACGGGCCATGAATGGCTTTCAAGGGACTAAGTATAACAAAAGATGATTAGGCTGGGGGTGTGTGTGCAACATTTTAACTCTCCACACTCAGGAAGCATCTTGACATAGCTGGCTTATCACCACCTCCCTCTGGGGATTTCATGCCACACAGTTTAATCAGGGTCCGGCAATTCCCCTGGGGAGGCAGGTTTGTTCTGTACTCCGGACACTTAACGAGTAGTCCTCAATACTCGGATTAAGGCGTGGCGTTAAGAGTGGAAGTGGCTTGATTTGTACTTGAAGTTCCACACAGATCCAGTCATTCAGATCATTTTCCTTGTGCGACCCTCACTGGAGCCTGCTGGTTTATATGGGAGCTAAAACAGAGGAGGGCGCAGCTCAGCTCCAGTAAATAACATCCCAGCATGCTGGCCCTTAGAGAAAGCTTTTCTTAATTGTTTAAATTATTTATTTATCCATTTTACCCCTCCCTCTTTTCCTCCCAGCCCCGCCCCCGCTCCTTCTATCCCCTGCCTCCTACTCCTCAGAAGAGGAAGCCAACAACAGCCCACCCCAGCTCACCAGCTCGAATCAGGACCCAGCATGTCCTCCTTCCCTGTGGCCTGGCAAGGCGGGCCCCACAGAAAGCAGACAACAGAGTTCATGACAGAGACAGCCTCTGCTCTCCTTACTAGGGAACCCTCATAAAGCCGGAGCTGCCCATTGGCTGCATCTGTGTAGGGGGCTTGGGTCCTGTCCGTGCATGGTCCTCGGTTGGTGCTTCAGTCTCCGTGGGCCCTTCTGTGCCCTAGTTAGTTGGCTCTGTTGGTCTTCTTGTGGCGCTCCTGTCCCCTCTAGATCTTCTGTCCTTCCCCTGACTTTTCCATAAGACTCCCTACGCCTCACCCCATGTTTGGCTGTGAGTCTCAGCATCCGTGTAAACATACGGAACGCTTCAGGAATGAAGCCTCTGGTGGCAGGAAGCCGAGTGGGGTGGTCCTGTGAGCACCTGGGAAAAGGGCATTTTTCCAGAACTGTTTCCCTTGAACAGCTTCCTGGTGACTGAGTGGCATGGTTCACACGGGGCCACGTGTGTTTTGTGCACTCTGGACTTTCACAAGTGGCCACTGTTAACATTGCACAGTCTGGATCAGAATTGGACTCTTACTTGCCTTGCGACCCATCCTCATTACAAAATGATCCACTAATCATCCAGTGGGGCTGTGTGGCCATACATTCAGGGTGTGTGCCTTAAATTAAGCCAAGAGAGTTCCAAATTACCCTCTCCTTCTAAGTAACAGGTTTCTAGGTGGCTCCGGAGATCATGAAGATTAGGGCAATTAAGTAAATTAAGTCTTAGCTTTGAGGCTACCATCTAATTGTCTCGTAAAACACGGCTTCTGTCTTCCTACTGTCTCACCCTGAAGCTGCCTCCCTCTGCCCTGCATTCCCTTCACACACACACACACACACACACACACACACACACGCGCGTTACTAGTCAGGGCCACTGAAGCATTTAGGGGGAAATATCGCAGCCCCTTAAAGCTGCCCTGGGCCAGCAGCATGTGTTCCTAGAGAAAGAAAGAAATAGGTTTTTGTTCGTTTTTAGAAATGGGCATTTTTGACCCCCAAACAGAAGTGAATATATTAACTGATGGTGAGATACAGTGTCTCAGAAGATGTGGCCGGAAGCTAACCAGTGAGAATAAAGGGGCCGTGTGAGTGGCCCTGCGGGATCGGGTGGAGACAGCCCTCACACGGAGGCTCTTCGGACCGTGGCTACTGCGTGCGCCGCTCACCTCGGCTGCATCTGTAGCCCTGTGCCTAATAAAACCACGGGCGCTGCATTGACCTGGCAGACCTTTAAGAGCCATCGCTGGGAGGCGATATCGCTGGCTTATTAAGGCCTGCCTGAACAAGAGGAGGGAGGCGGGAAGGTGACATTACTCAGAGCAGATTCTGCAGTCGAAACAATTAGCATCATTTAAATCTATAGGCTAGAAAGCAGCCAGCACGATATCCCTTCCCACTGGAGAGCAGTCACGGGAAAAGGTTATTTAGAATAGATGTAAGACTTTATTTTGAATTGTTGTTTATTGTTTGGATATGTGTTGTGTTTGGCGTGCACACCGGAGGCAGTGTGGGCTCCCATGTACCACGCTGTCTGAGATCAGCGCACAGCCCTCTAGACTTGGTTTTCTGACCCAGCATGTGCCCAGGTTCTGGCTTAGGCTGCTGGACTCGTGTGCAAGCCCTTTTCCCTGCGGCGGCCATCTCGCTGGCATGGCTCAGGTAATTCGTTCTGTTTTTCTGAGCAGGGGTCTTGCTCTCTACAGCAGGCTGATCTGGGATACCCCATGGTAGTGCAGAGCAGACTCAAACTCACAGGACTGCTCCGGGCTCAGCCTCCAAACCCTGGAATTCCAAACGTGATCACAGTGTCAGGGGCACGTAGTAACAGCTGCTCATTTCAAATACTCCTAAGGGTCCTTCCACTGCAGGAATCTGTTTAGAAAGGGGAGGACGACTTATGCTGCCATTTGATCCACCACAGGTGACAGAAGCCAGAGAGAATGAGAACAAGATCAACGAGACTCGCGAGTGCTACAGGCCGGTAGCCTCCAGGGCCTCTCTGCTGTACTTCGTCATCAGCAACCTCCGGAAGATCAACCCAGTCTACCAGTTCTCCTTGAAGGTAATGCGGAACAGGGCAGGGAAACCCACAACTCCAGAAACCCTGACATTTTTCCCCTGAAGATTAAGCATTTATTTCCAAACAGTCCCGGAAGAAAGGGAGAACGAACGGGGCAAAGCATTTTTTGTTTGGTTGGTTTTGTTTTTATTTTTCTGAGACAGGGTTTCTCTGTGTAGTCCTGGCTGTCCTGGGCTCACTTTGTAGACCAGGCTGGCCTTGAACTCACAAAGATCCATCTGCCTCTGCCTCCCTGAGTGCTAGGATCACAGGTGTGTGCCATGCCGGAGGGGCAGAGCATTTGAAGCAGCTATTATGGTAGCAGATACTCAAGCATCCCAAGAAAGTGGAAGTTTTCTCCTCGTCAAAAAGGGTAACGTTTTCAGATGTCAAACAAACTGCCCCCAAATTTTACATGTTGTGATTATAAGAAACAGGATTTCAGCTTGTGCCTGCTTGACTCCAAAGGCCAGGCTTTGTATGTCATGTGGTTCTGCCTTTGCGAAGTGTTTGGGTTTGTTTGTTTGTTTGTTTGTTTGTTTATTCTTGCTGTCAGTTTTGAAACGAATACTCATGAAATCATTGATCATGCAGTCAGCATAGGTTGTCTTTTGTTTAGTTGTTTTGTTGTTATTTGTCTGTCTTGTTGTTTTCATTTGTTTTCTGTTTATTTGTTTTTAGAGACAGGCTTTCTCTGTGTAGCTCTGGCTGTTCCAGAACTCACTTTGTAGACCTTGAACTCCCAGAGATCTACCTGCCTCTGCCTCCCAAGTACTGGGACTAAAGGCGTGTGCCATCACCACCCATGTGTTTTGTTTTGTTTATAATAAATGTGGGCAAAGGCACAGGGGACACTGAAAAAGAAGAGACTCTGGAGGGGAGACTCCTAGGGGAGCAGGAAGTGAGGGAGACGAGGGAGGGAGACTGCCACACTGTTCCAACACCACAACGTAACACCATGTATGGGCGTCCCAGGGATTCAAACGAGGAAAGCAACGCATCCTGTGCAGTCATCAGTCAGCTTTACCTGAGTGGATTTTATGTAAAAGCTTCTGGTTTGTGTTTTCATTGCTCCGTACGGAGCAAGTGTTGTTTAAAACACTCCAACATGTCGGTTATTGCTGTGGTTCATTCCTTAAACAAACACTATGTTCATTTCAGATTTTTAAGTAATTGGCTTTGCAGGTCAGGGCCCACCAAGTCTGACAACCTGAATTTGATCCCCTGGACCCAGAAAGCAGAAGGAGAAAACAATCCCATTTGTAGGTGGTCAGAGTTATCATTAATGAACACATAGACTTATAAAAAGATGCATATAGTAATAAATAGGGAATTACTTTATCAGAGGCCAGGCAAAGCCTTCCAAAGAAAGTAGCATTTTAGCTAGCACTTGAAGGAGAGGGAGGAATTGGCTACCTGGCAAGTGCTGGGTAAATAGGGCTGGGCAAGGCATTAAAGGAATGAGGGCCCAGGCTTGAAGACCCACCTCTGGCCAGAGGGTAACAAGTGTGAGGGGCACAAGGGTTATGAGACAGACCCCAACAGGAACGCAGCTTGGACCTGATCCTGTAGAACTTCTTAGGCTCATACGAAATCTAGATGGTACTCTCTGTGCAAAAAGAAGCCAGTGGGAGGCCTCAAGCAGATGACAGAAGACTCAGAAGTGAGCATAAGGAAGGTGTGATTTGAATCTGCAGCCTCAGGCCCCCATGTACCAAGGAGCTGAGTATAACCGGCATGCCTCCTGCTGTGTAACTGCATGTAACTATCATGCAAATGCCTGTGAGGAGCACAGTGTGGCTGGTTTCACAACAGCAACAGTGAATGAACAGAATGAGAAGACTAGACCAGTAATGGCAGCCCAGATTAACAGATGCCCAGCCGGACCCAGGTACTGCAGAGCCGTCCTGTGAGTCTTCAAAGATGGAGGCAGAGACAGCTTAATTCCTTCAGCATGCTAACCAGTCAACACGGGCAGCTCCAGGCCAGTGGTGAACCGTATCTCACAAAACAAGGTTGACAACATCCAATTAATAAGTCCTGAGGTTGACCTCTGGCTTCCAAACACTTGTGCATGAAGAAGAGTCAGTAGCGATGGCTAGAAGAGGGCTGAGCTCAGCTCAGCAGTGGAGCACTTACGGAACACTCGTGAGGCCAGTGCATATCTTGTGAATCTGACATCATAGGATTTCCCCTTCACATACATACTACGAAGCAAATCATTCTGTTCTCTCATACTTAAAATACGTCCATGTGGAGACACAGCTGTGTGCAAGCCCATCCATCTTCATGTGACCAGACATGAAATAAAGTAATACATACTAAGAGTACTTTCAAAACAAAGAAATAACAATCAGTTGTGGTAATTTTAAATAATTCTTATTCTTAGCCTTTTAATTATTACATCAGTGTTCCCTAACCTGCTATCACAATCAGTAAAGACGCAGACCCCTGTTAGGCTTTAGGTTTGCCTTATTTTATTTTGGGCCGGACAGATAATTCCACCTACGTTATCTCATTGTCTTCGGCACCATTTGCTTTAATCAATGTTATCCGGATTACTTTCTCTTAGTAATTCCATAACTACTTGCTTATATTTTCGTCTGGGCCATTCCTTCCCATGCTGTTCTCAGAATCCTTCCTGCAGGCCGTGTGGTTCTTCTCTACCCCATGGCCACTCTCCTTTCTCCTCCACCTTTTTCCTTCTTCCTTTCCCAAAGCCTTCAAACCTAGGCCACACATAGACATCCAGCTTACCCAAGTGTGCTGGCATCTTATTGGTCAAACAGAGAGGCAAGTTTGCAATGTCATTTGGGGTACATACATGTGTGGTTGCAAAAACAGCAACCAGACCACAGAGGGGAACGTGGTTAACATTAGAATAGATAGCACGAGACCAACCCCAACAGCAATCACAGCACATCCCCCAAAAAAAGGACAAAGAACCCGATAAAAGCATGCCAAGGACCTGAGTGGACACTTCCCTACAGAAGAGATGAAAGTGGCCAACAAGAATATGCAGAATGTTCAATATCACTGATTAGGGAGACTGAGTCAAAACCGCACAGCAGTTATTTATGGTGGCTACTGGGAAAGCAAGATCGGTGAAGATGTGCAGGGGAGTCTCCTCACTGCTGGAGATGTGCTGCCTGGAGATGTCAACAGTTCTGCATCCGTGGAAAATAGGTGGCATTTCCTCACAGATTAAAAATGCAGTGGCAGTGTGAGCCAGCTGCACCCCCACTTCTGGCTGGATTTACAGAAAGAGCCCTTGAAGAGAGCCCCAGACCCGTCTTCCCAGCAGTGATACTCCAGTGAGCCAGCGGCTGGACCACCCACGTGTCTGTCAGCCAATGAGTGGGTTACCAAGCGGCCCACATGTGCAGTGGAACCCCGGGCAGCCTTTCAGAGGAAGGATGGACACCCCAAGGCATGCCATGACATGGTGAAACAAATGAAGCAGCCGCAAAGATAAACACGCATGACTCCACTCACGTGAACACAGAGCAGAGCGGTGGCTGCCAAGCCTCGGAGAGGGAGGAAGGAATGAGCTGGCAAAGGCCCACAGACTCAGTTCTGCTGGGTGAGAAGGCCGTGAGGCTGCTGACATGCTTTAATACTACTGTACATTGAAAGCAGTTCCAGAGGTAAAATGTTACAGCTAGTTTACACATAGTCTGAAGGTAACTGAAGCATATGCATGAAAGAGGAGAAGAAGGTCTGACTACTGAGAAGGAAATGTAAACAGATTTTGTAGAATCATTTTAGTAACGGTCAGGAACTAAGCATAGGGACACTCCTAAATCCTAGCACTTCAAAGGCAAAGGCAATAGGATTGACATAAGTTCAAGACTACACTTGTTTATAAAGTGAGTTCCAGGCCAGGCAGGGGTAAATAACAGAAGACCGTCAAATATGCATGCACATATGTGGACACACACACATACATACACACACACACAGGTTTTCATGACCTCAAACCTTGAATAAATAAATGGACACTTTCTGTACGGCAGAACCCCTCAGACTGTTTTAGCAGCTTGTGTCAGCCTCAGTAAGAGTCCTGCCTTGTCCTCTGTCTCCACAGAGCAAGTATAAACTGCACCCAGTGTATCCGGGCTAGCTAGACACCCAAGCATTACTCCACCCTCTAACAGTTGCATCAACCCTGCCAGGCTTTCAACATGCTGTTCCGCCGGGCTGTTGAGCAGGCCGACAAGGTGGAGGAGACTCAGGCTCGCATCTGCGTCCTGACTGAGAGCATCACCCACGCCGCCTTCCTCTACGCCAGCCAAGCACTGTTCGAGAAGGACAAGCTCACATTTCTGTCCCAGATGGCCTTCCAGGTGAGGCTGTCGGTCACCAGGGCTGCCCCGAGACCCCAGCCTGACACCTCTGTGTACTGTGCGTTTTCCTCCTGCCGAAGGGAAACCCAAATGCCCTGGGAGCCTGCGTGTGTGACGGCTTTTGCCCCAGTGCTCTGGTTTGGGGACCTGAGAACCGTGACTCGAAGAAACACCAGTGAGGTGCCCTGTGCATCTTCTTGGGTCCTATGAACGAACTTCCCTAGGTCAGGGTTACGAGTCCAGATCTGAGTTTCTCAAAGTCCTTAAAAAAAGTCATACATGGATTCATCCATGTTGCTAACAGCAGAGCTTCTGCCTTAGGCGGGACAGATCCCGCTGTGCACAGTTAGCATTACATGATGCAATACATTAATTAGCTTAATTTAGCCCTCCTATGATGTAGCCATGTGTCAAACTTATATATATAAAAGTTTATTTTATATATATATATAATTTGTCAATATATAATATTATATATATATAATTTGTCAATTAAGAATAGATTCTCTAGAGCAATAAATAGTAAAAGAAGTTCCACCAAGCCTTATGCTCCAGGTTTTGGTGAAACCTTCTTGTCTTTTTTTCACATAAACATGTAAAGATTTGCTTACAAGGCCCTGATAAGGAGGGAGATGACACCAGATTCTGATGAAATAAACTTGCGTTTAGTGGTAGTCCAGTTGAGAAGATATAGAAGCCAACTTCAATTGTTGTTTATTGCTGTAGGCGTTGGAACTGGGAGAAAATGAACCCTCATGAATATTTCCTAGTCATTGCTGGTTTGAGTTTTGAGGTCATCTGCGCAATCTGAGTCTATTTCAAATGCACAGTAGACGCTGCTCGGATTCTCAGCAGCCATGCCTGGTTAGTGGCAGCAGCTCCTTGTGTTGTCATGCTGATGAAAACCAGTTTCTCTTTTGCACATGTGTGTTCTCAAGATTTTGCTGAGAAGGAATGAGATTGACCCCCTTGAGCTGGACTTCCTGCTTCGGTTCACAGTTGAGCACACATACTCAAGCCCTGTTGATTTTCTAACTGCTCAGTCATGGAGTGCTGTTAAGGTACGTGAGGAATTTGCTTTCTCAATTCTTAAATCTTTTTTTTCAAGCAATAGGTTTATTTAATGTAGAAAGATAATTTATAAGATAAAGATAATATAGACATCACTTACATTGTAGAAACATGGTATATACTTTGTATTATCCACTTGGCTGTTTTCTCATCCAAAGATAAAGGAGATTTTGGTCTGTGTATGGGAGAGAAACTCCCTAGTAATTATATGTAGTCAGTCATGACCTTTGATAAAAATCAAAGGATATAAAAGATCATTTTTAATTTAGTTAAATCTAGTTTCTTTGTTCTGTTTCATTTTTATTATAGTTCAGCGCCTTTTCTCCATGGATTTTGAAATAGCACAATACAGTAGTTTATTCTTATGATGAAGTGGTTAAGCTGGGTTGGAGAGATGGCTCAGTTGGTAAAGTGCCCGCAGAGTCCAGTGTGGTAGCAGTGCATTTGTAATCCCAGCACTGGGTAGGCAGGGACAGCAGGATCCCTGGAACTTGTTGGTCAGCAAATAGAGCTGAATTGGTAAACTCCAACTTCAAAAAGAGACCCTGCCTCAAAAAATAAAGTGGACTAGCCAGATGGTAGTGGCACACACCTTTAATCCCAGCTCTCAAGAGGCAGAAGCAAGCAGATCTCTGAGTTCAAGGCCAGCCTGGTCTAGAGTGACAGCCAGGGCTACACATTGTCTCGAATCCCCTGGTGATGGTAGTGATGACGATGATGGTGATGATAATCATGGTGATGATGAGGATGGTGTTGACAATAATGATGGTGATGATGATAATCATGGTGATGAGGATGGTGATGATGAGGATGGTGTTGACAATAATGATGGTGATGATGATAATCATGGTGATGATGATGAGGATGGTGATGATGATGTGGAGAGTGACAAAATAATAATAATAAATAATAATAATGTGATGATGATGTGGAGAGCGGCTAAGGAAGATACCCAGATATACTCCTGGCTTCCACATGTATATAAGTACACATGCATGTATACACATATGCACACACATCACATACACATCTGCGCGTACACATATAATACATTTGTCTGAGCTGAAATGATTTCTCATCTTTCAGCCCAGTTATCCTCAGTCTGTTTCTGCCAGATCTTATTGTTGAGAATTTTTCATCTCTCAGGCTCTGGGTCAAGGTCAACACACACTAAGCTCTGCTCTGATTTTTGGTTCTAGGAAGAAAATACCTAAGTTATTTTTAGTGCATGGAAACACTTAGTTTTTTTTAGATTTTTTTAAAAATGGCGTGAGTCTGTGTATGTGTGCGTGTGTGTGTGCATGTGTGCGTGCGCTCGCGCATATGTGTGTTAATGCAGGTGTCCCGTGAGTCCAGAAAGGACACTGGATCCCTTGGACCTTGGATTGCAGATGACTTTAGGGGCCCAGTTCGGATGCGGGGGATGGTGTTCGGCATTTTGCCAGAGCAGTGTGCCATCAACCGCTGAGCCATGTGACAAGCCCTAGTGGCAGGGTTAGAAAGTTGGATTTTTATTCAGTTATCACTTTAGAATTATGGGTTTGAAACATGTCATAAATCAGGGTCTCAACAGATGGCACAAAGGGCTGGGTTAGGAAGACAATAAGACAGACAACCAAGAATAGGAAAGAAAAAGAAAACATTACTGAGAAGAGAGCAACGGAAGAGGCCAACCAGCAGGAGCCTTCAGCAAAGGAGTGTGGTTGCAGACAGTATGTCAGAGTTGGAAAATAAGTTGTGCCACACCTCTTCTCATCACTGACACACTCACCCCCACCCATCTCCTGCCATGGCTCCTCGCTGAGCAAACTCAGCAAGGCCAGCAACCTGGAGGCTGCCATGAACCTCAGCTCCAGGCAGGACAGGGAAACCCTCAGGAAATCTGGACCATGTACAGGACTGCCCGTGCCTGCCAAGGTGCGGCATGTCCCTGGCATTCCCTGCAACTGAGCAGGGCTCTGTCATGCTGTGTTGCAGGCGGTCGCCCTCATGGAAGGATTCCGAGGCCTAGACCGAGATGTGGAAGGATCTGCCAAGCAGTGGAAGAAATGGGTCGAATCAGAGTGTCCAGAGAAAGAACGGTTGCCGCAAGAATGGAAGAAGAAGAGTCTGGTCCAGAAACTGATTATTTTGAGAGCGCTGCGGCCTGACAGGATGACATACGCACTGAGGTGAGCCGTGGGCCTTTCCAGCGAGACAGGCTGACATGGAAACTGTGTCCTTGAGCTGAGGGGGACTTCTGCTAGATTTCAGTTCTGAAATCTTAGTGGAGGGCTGGCTTATGTGCACACTCAGCACACCCTTCCAAAAAGCCCGATCCTGAGTTGGGTTTGAGGGATGAGGAAACGGCGCTCATATCCGTAGAAAGTCTGGTGTTAGCAGAGTGGGAGGTCACATACGTTGTCCATTTCCATCACCACTGTGTGCTCACTGATTTGGAAGGTTGTGCATGTCAAACAGAAAGCAAGCTCTCCTCCGGGAGCTGCTCACAGCCCTGTAACTTTACAGCCATCACACTTCCAAAGCGGAAACCACGATCCAAGGGCAGCTTCAGGGCTCTTTTTCTCTGCCCGCTTGGCCTCTGAGTGGTAATAAGCTGTTTAATTCACACCAGCCCCCTTTTCATTTGAATTCACCAACCAAAGCGCTCTTAACTTCATCTCCCCAGTGCTATTATTTTCCCACAGTGTCCGTGTGTCTCGGGTCTTTTCCTGTGCTTTGTCTAGTTTGGCCAGTTTTGGCTTTGCAGAGACCTCTGTGGAACCCTGCCTTACAAGTTGGTTCTGCTCCGCAGTGCAGGCTTTCTGCGAGGTCCGGTGCGGAAAATAATCCCTGCCTAATTGCACTTCCCTCCTGGAAACACTCCGAAAAGCATTTGTATATTCATGAGAAGCCCAGCAGGCTGGAAAACTGCACTGTGGCAAATCTAATGAACTATTAATAAGTAATGGGGGAATCTGGCATGAGTTTGGGGGCTAAAAAGCCATATGCGGACAGCTGCTGGTGCTCAGAAGGGGACCCCAAGATGCAACATGGGCTTCTCAGTTCTCAAGTCCTGCAGCCATCCCCAACAGACACCTCTTCCCACAAACACCGTTTGTTTCTTTCTTGTACCGAGAATGGAGTGACACTTTTCAAGTTGGAAATCGGCCATGCAGGTTTTTGTTTGCTTCTGTTGGGAGGGGGCTGCTGTGGTTTGGTTTTGTTCCACTCTCGCATGTCCTTTTCTTAAATAGAAATTTTGTAGAAGAGAAGCTAGGTGCGAAGTATGTGGAGAGGACGAGGCTGGACCTAGGCAAAGCATTTGAAGAGAGCAGCCCCACCACGCCGCTCTTCTTCATCCTGTCTCCCGGCGTGGATGCCCTCCAAGACCTGGAGGTGCTTGGTGAGTGGCCAGGAGGTTTTCTGGCCCTTCCCCTCCATCCCCTACCTCCCCTCCATCCCCCACCTCCCCTCCATCCCCCACCTCCCCTCTATCCCCCACCTCCCCTCCATCCCCCACCTCCCCTCCATCCCCTACCTCCCACCTCGCACCCTCACCCCACCTCTCCCCTCCACCCCACCCTTGTCTGTAGCCCTGCCCGCCCTTGCTGTTCAGCTATCTTTTTTTATTTGTTGGAGATTGGGTGTGTGGAAATGCACAACTAACAACCCTGTATCCGGCGCACCTCCCCGAGGGCGCATTCATCTGGCTGGCACAATGCAAGGTTCTTTTGTACTGTTTTCCACCTTTTGACGATATGAGGGCCAGAGGGCAATTTTCTCCATGCTCGTGTAATCTTGTACCCCCTGCGACTAAATAATGGTCATTAGGGCGGGCCTATTCAGTTTGCGAGGCTCTGAGCTCCGGATTGCTGCTCCCCACATCCTGCTCCAGGAATGCCAGGTTAATGTAGCTGCGACCTGCCTGGGCTCCATTTAAATGCGGCCTCACAAGGTGAGAGCCGCCACATGTACCCTCTGAGCCAGCCCCTTCCAAACAGATGCCATTTCCGCCACATGTTGCTTCTTTTTCTGAGGGAAAAACTCCTACGCCTTCGGGAGTTTAGAAAGCTCGCTAACAATGCTGCCATCTATCAAAATGTCAACAGCTTCATTAGCATAAAAACACCGCCGTCCACGGGCTTTTCCAAATGCTTGTAGGAGGATCTGAAGAGAGCCCACAATAACCATGGGAACAGTGAAGAGGTCATTAGGACACCTAGGAAGGTGCCGGTCGGGGGCAGCTGCGCCCAGAGAACTGCAGGCCCTCCTCCTCAGTGAACTGTCTCTCCCCGCCCCTCCCCCTCCCCATGTGCTATCCCCAACAGGCAAAAGACTCGGCTTTACCATTGACTCTGGAAAGTTCCACAACGTGTCTCTAGGGCAAGGTCAGGAGCTGGTGGCTGAAATGGCACTGGAGAAAGCTGCCGCAGGGGGACACTGGGTCATCCTTCAGGTGAGTGTGAAGCTGTACTGGAAAACCTGGGTGTGAACCAGCCGAGATGAAGCCCCTCCCACATCCACACTGCCTCAAGGTGAGGAAGAGAAGTGTGTGAGCAGGCTAACAGCCGCCATGGTGAGGGGCGAAGGCTGGGAGGGGTGGGCGTGCCCTTGGCAGTGAACCAAGGTGTGCCACTAAAAATTACAACACACGACAGACCTAAACGGAGGAGGTTTATTGGGGGAGGGGAGAGCAAAAGGCTGTCTCCAGAGTGAGATCACAAGGGAGAGATGGTCGCGGGAGGGGTGGGGATCTGGGTGGCTGGCCCAGCTGTCAGGTGACTGACATCGCTACTGTAGGTCCCTGAGGCAAGCCAGCATGAGTGCTAACACTAATGCCATAGTGTGGGAAGCTGTGTGTCAGTTCAAAGGTCACAGAACATTGTACACCTGCACTACATATATATGAAATATGTATACACAATACACAAACAGAGCAGAGATTACACACACACACACAGACACACACACACACACACAGACAAACATATATATGAAATATGTATACACAATACACAAACAGAGCAGAGATTACACACACACACACACAGACACACACACACAGACAAACATATATATGAAATATGTATACACAATACACAAACAGAGCAGAGATTACACACACACACACACACACACAGACAAACATATATATGAAATATGTATACACAATACACAAACAGAGCAGAGATTACACACACACAGACACACACACAAACATATATATGAAATATGTATACAGAATACACAAACAGAGCAGAGATTACACACACACACACACACACACAGACACACACACACACACAGACAAACATATATATGAAATATGTATACACAATACACAAACAGAGCAGAGATTACACACACACACACAGACACACACACACACACAAACATATATGAAATATGTATACACAATACACAAACAGAGCAGAGATTACACACACACAGACACACACACACACACAGACAAACATATATATGAAATATGTATACACAATACACAAACAGAGCAGAGATTACACACACACACACACAGACACACATAAACATATATATGAAATATGTATACACAATACACAAACAGCAGAAATTATACACACACACACACAGACACACACACAAACACACACAAACATACAAACACACACATACACACACACACACAAACACACACACACAAACACACACAAACACACACACACAATTCTACTTGTTCCCTAAGTCGTCATGGCACCCTCTGTTTGTTGGTAAAGTAGGCAGTTGGAATAGACCGCCGCTCCAGCCCCTTCTAGAGCAGATACACACAGGTCCAAGAGTCTATAGCCCAGAGTCCTGTGGGGTGATCTTCTTGGCCCAAGACTCTAGTAAGAGTGCCAGAGATCCTGGAGCATAGGTGAGCTCGGGGGGCCAGGGAGCTCGAGCAAGCCCTTCTAGCTGTAAAAGTGCTGGATATTTGGTGTGTGATGCTGTCAGCCAAAGGTTCTTGGGCGGGCAAGTCACAAAATATTCTGTCACTATGGCGAAGCTCTAAGGTGGTGATGTTCTCCATGTAGGTGTGAGGAGACCGAATCTTAGTTCTTGCCCACTGAGGTGGCAGTGGCAGAGTCACTGCTTAGTGCCACTCTCTTCCAAAGGCACTGCACTGGCTGTCTAGTAGTTTCCAGCTTAGAGACTTGATGCACATTTCGTTTGACATGGCCTGGATTCATGCAGAAGCTGCCGCAAACACCAGCAGAGTTCTGTCTGCAGGAAAGGACCATCCCGGGTTGGTGATGCTCTCTGCATGGATTAAGACCTTTGCTTGGTCCCTTTGTGAGGCTCAGAGTCAACTGGGTAACGGTAAAGGGGTTGGCTCTCAGAAGCACAGCTGCTGCTCAGACATGGCAGACACATCAAAGTCTGGAGTAGACACAGTCTACTCAAGTCCTCACGCATCCCAAAGCTCAGATTGCAGCCAGAGCAGCCAGGATGTGGCCCTCAAGCCTGTGGCTCAGGTAAGTGGTTCCTCTCATCTGAATGCTCTGTGAGCTTCTAGTTAGCCACTAAAATCCAAGCTGCCAGGTTATCACTAAAAAGAAATCTTGAAAGGCTTTGTTACATCATAGGCCTGCTTTGAGATTTCTATTCCAGACCTGAAGACACAAAGTAGAATCTGTTTGGGCAAGCGTGCCTCTTGCCCACAAATAGGAGCTGGAGAGGAGAGCCCGTGCCAAGCCTTCAGCCATTCTGGTTTTAAAATCCCTTCATTCGATAAAAGAAAAGGCAAGACTCTGAAGGAAGACTAGACCCACATAACGGGAATTAAAGGCAAGACTCTGAAGGAAGACTAGACACATGTAACAGGAATTTGTTGCATTGTTTCTGATTTATAGTAAGTTATATTTAATCCGATATGGATGTGCATGTCAACTAATCTATATCTGCAATACAGTGTGGGTGTGCCAATCAACGAATTTCTATCTAAAATGATTGTTACTGTAAGTTAACACAACCTCCATCAGACTGTTGTCAGCATTTTCCTGGAGTCCACAATCAAGAAAGCAGTTACCAATGCAGCAGAGTGGGAACTATGTTTCTTATATGTACACACTCAACAACTTGTGAGTGAACCTAACAAGCCTTAGAATCATTTCCCATGAGCACGTGGGTGCCAGTAAAGACACAAGGGTCCTAACCATTGCACAGGCTTCCAGCCCCCAACTTCAGAGTCTTCGCCTAGAGTATTCTTGCATTTGTTTCATGCAAAATTTTCGAGTTAGACTGCGTATGCGAATAAACGAGATAGTGAGTCATTGTTGTGTCTCTCACCTTCACACGTAGAGTGGCACACTTAGTGACATGTTCTGTCCTGATAAGCAAGCAGCAAGCATGCACAGGCTGAGTTCCTACTCCTCCTCGTAGATTAAGGTTCCGGCTCTGCTAACCCAGTGTCCCAGGCTGCCTCTCTTCCTTAACACACGCTTACTTCCTCAGTGGGAGTGGCTGGAGTGTCCCTGAGGTAGGGCGGCCACAGGTAGCCCAGAATGCCCCCTGTCCAGTGCTTCACGGGGATGAATGCGAAGTGACCAGACTGGCATAGGCCTTTTGCACCCCGGCCTCAGAGTACACTGGTGCTCTTCTTCCCTTCTGAGCTGACTTCCTGTTGTTGTAACTGGTAATACTTTTTGCTGTTTTTTTTTTTTTCCTTTTGGAAATAATAACATATATGTAGGTACAATATTTTAATCCCCAATCAGAACCTCTTCAGGGCCAGTGAGGTGGCTCAGTTGGTAAAAGAGCTTGCTGTACAAAGCTGATAATACCTACAACCCACCGTGGAAGGGAAAGAGTGAACTTTCAATCACCTCTGATGCACACACACACACACACGTATGTGTGTATATGTGCCCACACATACACACTAATAAATTAAAGGACACTGGAACATCAAATTTGTGATTCATGAAACTGAAAGCAAAAAACTATGTTGAGAGAGAGGAAAGAATGTATGCGCCCATGAGAAGGGGGTAATTTACTGACTGCACTGGGGTGTAGGAGTATGTGAGGGACACAGTGTCTCAGAAATGAGTGATAGCTCCTGTGTAGCTAGCCTTTCTTTCCTTCTCTGTGTCCGTATGCTAATGAGGAGTCTGAATAGAGGAGGCGCAAATGAAGTGAGGGACCAGGTCCATCCCGCCTGTTAGAGCTGAGTCTTCATTAATTATGAACTACGCCAGCGAAGCTATAGGGAGCTCTATCCTGGAAGTGAGGGGTGGCTCACCTTTGGGAATTGTCACCTGGATGGGGGCTTCACACCCTACAGGGCTTTCACAGGGTCCAATGTGGCCAGCGGTCCCCTCCACCCAGGCGCTCACTCTTATTTTCCTACATAAAAAGGAAGAAGCGGGGCATGATGGCACACACTGTTAACCCTAGCGCTGAGGAAGCAGAGGCAGACAGGTCTCTCTGAATTCAAGGCCAGAAACACATCATGGCTCTCTGGGCTGTCAACATACCTACATATAGGAAAAGGTTCCGATGCTGGGACTCAAGTCAAATCCTGGAACGGCCTGTGTCTTGCAGAATGTCCATCTGGTGGCCCAGTGGCTGGGAACTTTGGAGAAACTGCTTGAGAAGTTCAGCCGAGGCAGCCACAGAGACTACAGAGTGTTCATGAGCGCTGAGGCGGCGCCCTCCCCACAGGAGCACTTCATCCCTCAGGGCCTCCTGGAGAATTCCATCAAGATCACCAACGAGCCGCCCACAGGAATGCTGGCCAACTTACACGCTGCTCTGCACAACTTTGACCAGGTAAGAGCGCAGCTGCTGCTCTAACAGAGCTGCCTTCTCAAGAGGATGCGGGCTTTCTCAACTCCTGAGTCTTATGCAGATGAGGGGTGTGTGTGAGTTGTCTTCGGGAGAGGCTGCAGACCCTCAATTCATGACTCTTATGCAGATGAAGTGAAGTGTGTGTGTGTGTGTGTGTGTGTGTGTGTGTGTGTGTGCGCGTGCGTGCGTGCACACAAGCACGTTTATCCATGTACATGTATGTGCCCACATGTGCTCATGGGCATTGCTTTTTCTTCCCTTTCTTTCTCACTTGGTATGTGTTGGTGGTAAAGTAACAGGTTCACTGTGACACGTTCGCGCATGTACACAGTACACACTGGTCATACCCGTTCCCCATTACTCTCCCCGGCCCCTTTGCTGGTGCCCTCCCTCTGCCCATTCTGTCCCCATGTGTGTTACTCTTGGAAGAAACTTTCCCTGCTGCTGTTTAATGACCAGGAGTGCATCTATGTCTCACCTAAAGTTCAGAAACTGCAGTGTGAGCGCGGGAACGCCGAGACCCCGCTCCTGGAACGTGTGTCTCCTGGGCAGCGTCTCGGCACAGAAGGGAGCTGCTGAGGGCAGTGGTGATGGCGCAGGGCGGTGACCGAGGAAGCTGTGGACTTGGCTTCCATGTTATAGCCGAGATGAATCCTGTGGTAGGGGCTGGTCACCACAACCAAATGCCTGTCAGGAACCTCTGAACAGCTGGGGCTTACTGTAAGGTGACCCTGGTGGGCGGCTCCATCCATTACCCAGAAGCCTGCTGCTAGGGTTCCTTGCTGCAGGGCTGGGTCAGAAAGAAAAGGGAGGGTGTGAGAGGGACGGAGGGAAAGAGGCAGGGAGAGAGGGAGGGAGGGCTGAGAACCAGGGTTGGGAGGTGAAGGAATTACAGTGAATGTCTACCTCTAGAGTAAAATGTTGATGAATACAATTATTATTTACTTAAATAAGGAATGTGCAGCCTATTATAAAGAAGAGTGTAAATATTTGGCCATCTTGTTGAATCTCTTAGTTATTTGCTCTTTCTGTGCACTGTGGCAGGTGTATATCTGTCTTTTGCATCATCTCACAATGTCTGTCCATTTGTGAATGGCCAATAAGAATTTTAAAGTTCTTTCTAAAAGCGCACGCGCAGTAGGAGTTCGCTGAAGTCACAACTTGATACACCCCTCTGAGACGCTTGTCCTTATACAAAAATCAACCTTCCGTGAACTTCTACATTTCTGCTTGGGTATCCTTTGGCTTCTTGGTGGAAAGAACGTGTCTTTGTTAGGGTTTAACTGCTGTGAAGAGACACACGACCACAGCAACGCTTATAAAGGAGAGCATTGAAGTGGGGCTGGCTTGCGGTTCAGCGTTTTAGTCCATTGTCCTCATGGCGGGGAGCACGGCGGCATGCAGGCAGACACGGCGCTGGGGAAGGAGCTGAGAGCTCTCCATCTTGATCTGGAGGCAGCAGAAGTGCCTGGGAGCCACACTGGGTGCCACTTGAGCATAGGAGACCTCAAAGCCTGCCCACAGTGACACTTCCTCCAACAGGCCACACCCCCTAACAGTGTGCTCCCTACCGGCCAAGCGTTTACACACGAGTCTGTGGGGCCATGCCAATCCAGCCAGCACAGGATGCAACCTCGGGGAGATGCAGATTCCCAGACTATCCTGAAGGGAAAGGTTTCCCAAAGCCTGTGTGAATTCCCTAGTTAAGAATGCCCGCTCTTATTCAAGGACATACGGCTCTTCAACCTCAGGCCGCACAACAACACACAGTAGTTGAAAGGGACATTTTTAATTACTTTAAAAAAGAATTACTATATTTGTAATTGAGAAAGATCTCTTGAAAACTAAAACCTAATTGACCCTAAGAAGCTAAAACAACTTAATTAACTATTCACCAAATCTCTTCCAGCCCATTTTAGCAAGCCACACTGAGGAAACCTTTACAGAAGTGTAATGTGCAAAGGTGCCGGCTGGCATTCTGCCTGGAACACAAGGCACGGTGTTCTAGCTGCCTCTCCTGCTGCTGTGTAGGATGCCCTGGCAGAGGTGCTGGGCTCCAGCGTCAGGCTGTCCTCCATGGCAGGGAAGGCATGTCAGCAGAACGGGAGGCGTCACGTCATGGTCCAGTCAGGACGCCCGAGGCAGTGGAGCGCTCCCTCTGCGCTTCTCTTCTTGATTCAGTCCGGGCCCAGCCTGTTGGTCAGAACTGCCCACGTTTCTGGTGGGTAACCCGTGCGCATTCGCAGGCTTCTCCAGAGGCTTGTCCTTGAGGGAATCCAGCCTGTCACCTGACGTTGCCTGTTAACTGGCACGCATCCTCTCATTGGAGGGTAGTCCTGTGCCCGTGGGTGGCTGCGCGTGGGCTCCCTTTTGTGAGGAGCAGAGTTGGTGATTTTGAAAGTGCTCTTGAGACAACGCTGGCTTAAACAGGGTGCTTCATGCGAGCTCTCGAAGCAAGTCCCTTGAGGTGGAAAGAAAACGACCCTCACAGGCACCACACCTGGTCCCCAGCTGCTGGTGCCCTTCCCAGGAGTTGGAGGAGGTGCACATTGCTGGGAGAGCTCTGTTCCTGTTTCCTGATGGTAGCTGAAGAGGTTTTCTCCTAGCTGCTGCTCATGCCCGCTGTCGTAACTCGCACAGGATGGACTTTTACGCCCTGGGAACCGTATGCTAAACTAAATGCTGCTCTCTGTAAGATGACTTGGTCATCATGTTTCATCACAGTGATGAAAAGTAATTAACATACCCTTCAAAGCTTGTGTGTGTCACACAGCAGTGTCGCCAACCTTTCTCCTCCCGGCTGCATCGCCTTCAGCGTGCTCACAGGAGGCGGGAGGAGTGGCAGCCACACCCATGCCGCTGACAGAGGAAGGAAAGAAGTGTGATGGAGGGATCATGTCTTTTCCCAGCACAGACGTGATCCACAGAGTAATGTTGAGTCCCAGCTTTCCTGTGTAGCACGTGTGCCAACGTGCCCAGTAGGACTGGACACCAAGGCAATACCAAATTCTCCGTAAATTGTTTTTTCTATATACACATGTGTACACACATAGGATAAAGTTTAACTTGCGATTTTACCACAATTAACAATAGTAAAATGGAAGTCATAACACTAATATAACAGGCAATTTAGAATATGACAACTATTTATTTCTTTTATTATTAGTTGACCACAGACAACTACAGAAAATGAAAACTACAAAATCTGAAAAGAAAATAGCAAGAGACTGGATATAATAGAACTTTTTACTTCATAGGCCAAAGTTAATCACTGTGCCTTAAATCTGTAGGGGTTTTTTGGGGGGGAGGTTGCATGTGTGAGCACATATGTACATGAGTGTTACATGGTCCTGATTGTGCAGTTTGGTCCTCCTTTTTTTATGTTTACTTTTGTCTTCTTGACATGGTTTTGTGTAGGCTTACCTTAACTTTCTGTGTGGTTGAGGCAGTGTTGAACTTCTCCTCTTGCTGCCTCCACTAATCACATGCTGGCATGACAGGCTGCACCATGATGCTGTGTGTGCTGTGCTGACACCACATTCAGGCCTTTGTGCAGGACAGACAAGCATTCCACCAACTGCGCTGCATCCCGGCCTGTTGGTCTGCTTTCTGATACTTACTTGCTCATCACTTGATGTACAACTGTTTCAAAATATGGAGTGGACAGGACCACACTGTCTGAAATGCCTGGTTCACATTTTCTTCCCGTAATACTTTTGCCAGAAGAACATAACCCAATGGGCACTGGCTCCTTTTTTTAACACTGAAGATAAAACACAGTTACATATGATAATAGATTGAATCATTGTAGCGGATATAGTACCTTGGGTTTTATGTGATTAATGCAAGTGGCATCTTGTTAGTTTATAGTTCTGATATGAAATTTCAAATATAGTTTGTTTCTTAGAAATACCACACACTTAAAGTTAACATTTTTTATTAAAAAATTATATGGTTTATCTTCTTTTACCATCCTGCCTTTTATTTGATGTTTACTTAAGGAAAATTTTATTTTTGGTCATCATACAGCTCTTACCCCCATGAATTACCTAAAAATAGCCTAATTTAGAGCAATTTAGGGAATCTCTTGGCTCTGAACTACATGTAGCCAGACAATTATAAAACCATTTAGCAAAGCTAGTTCTGCGGCAAGTATTATCAGCAGAAACGGGACCCTTCCCTGGGGATGGCCCACAGCGGTACACCCAACCCCAAAGCCCGCTGGGAGTCCAGACATGGACTTGTCTCAGGGTTGCCAAAGGTTAGAGACATTTTAAACGTGAACTGGCTGTGGCTGACGGGAGAAGCAGGCAGCAAGGTGCAGCCTGGGCACCGCCGTCCCCTCACACCCATTCAAAGAGTATCCCTGACTTCTTTTTCTTGTCTGATGGTTTGAGAATGGCTAAAGAACTTTTCTGATATAGATCAGATGTTTTCTTCCTCTGTATTTGCTGCTCTGCCCTGTCAGTGTGGCTTACTAGGACCCAGACCTCTAATGTACAGAAATCCCACAGGTCCAGTCCACACCCCGAGCTCCATATGCCACTCAGTCGTCTTGATAACAATTGTTCCTCAGCTCAGGGAAGACCACGTGTCCTGGGTTAACTAAAGTACAGATTAACCGCTGTGGCACATCGAAGCAGGGATGGTGACTGAGCTGAGTGCTGAATTCTGAACCTCTGAGTGAGGTTCTAGGTTCAAACACCAGTAGCACACAATGAGCGCGCAGCAAATCAGAGTCTAGTGACTACAACAGGATGGCAAGGTGCTCTCTCATGCACATCGGGCTGGTCTGACATGCTATCCACGCATGCGGCTGACTTACGTCTCCACTACAGCTGACTTGACGATGTCAGGGTTGTCTGGCAACCATTGTTTCCCGCCCACAGGCCATTTCCTTTTAAGCAGATGACCCGGAGGGAAAGTATGACAATCACTTCTGCTCAAAATCTGTCAGCCAAGCTGTGGTTAGGTGGCACTGTGGCTTCAGAAGGTTTGGGAACGGTCTTCCAGTACATGGCCATGTGCACGCGTGATCCTAGTTGTCATGGGAGGGATGGGGAGCTGGCACTAAGGAGCACTGTCCTTGACGGCACCTCCCATCTCACCCGGGGCTGCTGTTGTGGAGGAGAAAGGAATTGGAAGCATTAGCACCCGGAAATGAGTGCCCCCATTTTCCAGAGCACTTAGGGAAGCTAGGAGAGTGTACAAGAGCCTGAGATTGATCCCTGTACCCCACGAACCAGGCACAGCAGCCTGTAATGCCAGCGTTTGGGAGGCAGAGGTGGGACAGTCCAGAGTTCAAGGCCAGCTGTGCCTACAGCTGCCTTGTGCCTAGTGAGGTCCTGCTAGCCTGAGGTACATGAGACCCTGTCTCAAAAAGGAAAGGGAAGGAAGGAAAGAAAGAAGGAAGAAAAAAAGAAAAGAAAGCAGTCTTCCTCTTACTTCAGCCCCGGGCAGAAGCCAAATGGTCTCTACTTATCTTGGGCAAATGGCTGATCACTCTGAAGCCATCCACAGGAGTGATGGGAATCTGGGCCCTTACCCACTGGACAGAACGTTAATCAGCCGCATCTTGTCGTTCCTCTCAGGACACACTTGAGATGTGCTCCAAGGACCAGGAGTTCAAGAGCATCCTGTTTTCGCTGTGCTACTTCCACGCGTGTGTGGCAGGGAGACTGAGGTTCGGGCCCCAGGGCTGGGGCCGGAGCTATCCTTTCAGTGCGGGAGACCTCACCATCTGCACCCACATCCTCTACAACTACCTGGAGGCCAACCCTACCGTGAGTGCTCTGCTTGGGGGCCTCCAAGGGCTCTGCCGTGAGTGCTCTGCTTGGGGGCCTCCAAGGGCTCTGCCGTGAGTGCTCTGCTTGGAGACCTCCAAGGGCTCTGCCGTGAGTGCTCTGCTTGGGGGCCTCCAAGGGCTCTGTCAGCCTTTGGGTGCCAGCAGAATGGACCACACTTCCCTTTTTGAAGCTACTAGGGAAATAGCCAGCACCACACAAGCATTTTCGGCCAAGTGTGCAAATAAACCAGATTAAAGGTTTTCATAAGATAGGTTAAACCAGTTCTACATCAGAGAAAAAAAAAATGTCCTTCATTACGTTAACCAAAACAGTGGTTTACATGCGCGTGTATGCCAGATTCATTAGGCAGGTAATGAAGCATTTGCACAAATGTAATTACATACAGCGGTTCTGACAGTTCATAACACTGCATTAATAATCGCCACAATTAGTTCTGATGATGGAAGCAATTTACAGTGCGTCACATGTGTAAATAATGGTACACTCCCCGCATATGTCATCATTAGCTGTTAGAGACGCCACCTTGCTGTGACTTTCTTGGTAACGTTCACCTTGATTTGAAGTTAAAGGTAGATGGATGAATGTATCCAGGGGCTAAAACACATTTTGCACATGGGAATTGGAAAGCCTCATCAGGAACAGTTGTGTAAACTCTGCAAGCAAATGACAGGGTTGCAGAGGAGAAGGAGGATGTCCTCCCTAAGGAGGACGGAGCATCATTTCCACAAGGGGAACTTCTCCCATTAGGTGCATCTGTGGATACGTTTGTCACACCCGTCCGGGGCCTTCATGGGCTCCCTACCCACGTTTCTGAGGAAGCCCTTGTTTACTGCCCTTTTGGTCCCCTTTGTCACAGGTTTTCCACACTGCTCTCTCAGGGTTTGGTGGCCGCCTGCCTGCTGTGACAGGAGACTCACATAGCACATACCGTGGGCTCTTTCTCTGTAGGGACAGATTCTGATGTGTTTTTCAAAGTCAATGGGTTTATATGGTTTGTGATCAGCAGACCCTATCCTTTTCCTTGTTTCCCTGTTTGTCTTGTTTCTGTGTGTATTTTATTTTTCGGTACTAGAGGCTGAATTTCAGGCTCCACATGTGCTAGGCCAGTACACTGCTGTCTCTGTAGCTGTCCATGAAGCTGGGTCCAGGGAGGCCGTCCTCAGTGGGTGGAGCTCTGCAGGTAACACACGTAGAGGGGAGGCGGGGAGATGGCCTGTGCCTTCCTCCTCTCTGTGTGCACACGTGCACACTTCTGCACCTGCACCACACCCGTGTACAACTCACTCCAGACACAGGCTTTTAGAAAACGAAGATTAGGCTTAGGAGAGAGAATAATAATGGAAGAGAGCAGGCCTAGCTGACTAAAGCTGTGAGGGAAGTGTACTGACCACCTGTGGGGCGTTAACTCACCCGGTGGGAACTGAGGTGCATCTGTTTCTATCGCTTCTGCTCCACCGAAGGTGTGTGCAGAGGAGAGTGCCCGGCAGTCTTGCAACTTCTCTCATTTCTCATTCACACCGAACCAGCTTCAGAGAGAGACACATTTTAGGTTCATTTTTTCAAATTCCTGTGCACGAGTAGCAAGCACACTGAGACAGCCTCACAGTTTGACTTGCGCTGTTCTGCCACGCCACGCCACGCCACGCCACGCCACGGGGAGGCTGTAATTACAGTTTGGTGTGGACTGTTGGAGGAGTGGGCTGCCGCCGAGGGTGTCAAGGCTCCTGTCTGGGAAGGCTTCCTCGCACACTGGCATGTTTTGCAAACCCAGAGGCAGCAAAGGGGGAGCGGGGAGATGTGTGAACCCCGCGAAGCAGCGAAGGAGACAGGCTGCTCTCTGGAATAGAACCTTGTGTCACGGCTACCGCCTCGGAGCAGTCCCGTGCCCGGTCCAGCCGCAGATCAACCCGAGGCGGTCAGGAGCAGGGATCTGTTCCCCAGGCTTTGAGAAAGCGACAGAAATTAAACATAGTTGTCCACCTGACATTCTCTTTTCCCGAGTCGAAAAATAAAGGCTTCAGATGAGCTGATGGTCCTGGGAGGGGTGTCACCTGGACACACCTGAGAAGAGCTCCTCAGCTGAGGAGCTGCCTCCTTCCGCTCATCAGGGTGGATGGTGGGTACTCTGGACAGCGTCCTCCTGACGGGAGACTGATGGAGGCAGGTCCAGCCTGCTGTGGGTAGAGCCGCCCCTCAGCGGGGAGCCAGCAAGCAGCCTCCTGCATGGCTTCTGCCTCTCCTGCCCTGGCTTCCCTCCATGATGGACTGTAGCCTGTGGGCTCACTAAACCCCATCTGTCCCCCTAGCTGGTTTTGGTCGGTGTTTCACTACAGCAGTAACAGGTGAAGCAGATAGGTAAGACTTGGAGGTGCTGGGAAACGTGTCAGGAGTTCTGGATTAGATTCCAGTGTACAGCTGTCCTGGACAGCCTATTCCAACGATGACTCCTTTCCCCTAAAACCTGCAGTGAATTGTGGTGCTGCTGCGCTTTTGTCCAGTTTATCAGAATACACTGAAAACAATTCTCCCACGAAGTCCTGCACAAAATCTCAGAAGTGTCCGCACTGCTTTTAGCCCTGGCTGACTAGGCTGAGTAGGGCTGTGGGGATAGAGGGGCTTGTACCCCTGACCAGCCAAGCTAGTGCAGATATTCTAGGCCGGGGAGTGAGAATTTGTGTGGTGTGATGGTTACACAATTGACACAATGAACAATCGCATGGGCCAGGCATCTCTGTGAAGAGCTGCTTAGATTAACGTGGCCTATGAGTGTGTCTGGGGAGAATTACCACACTTGGGCTAACTGACCTGGGAAGACGTGTCCTGCACGTGGGCGGCAACCCTGTTCCTGGGCCGGGCTCTAGACTAGACTGTAGACAGTAGAGAAAGCACCGGCACAGCCATAGCAAACACCTCTGCTCTCAGTTGGGGATATGACGTGGCCAGGTGCTTCAAGTTCCTGCCATCTTACCCAAAATGATGGACCAACTGGAAATGGTGCCCGGAAGCAACGCTTTCTCACCAAGTTGCTTTTGTCTACGTTTTGTCTGTCCCTCCCAGGTCCCATGGGAAGACCTTCGGTACCTCTTTGGGGAGATCATGTATGGGGGCCACATCACAGACACCTGGGATCGGAAACTATGCCGAGTATATCTAGAAGAATTCATGAATCCATCTCTGGTAAGACATTTAAAACATAATCTGCTGAGAAAGAAATTCTGATAAGAGTTTTTCAGATTATTTTTTACTATGTATGTAACCTTTAAATGTTTCTAAGGGTGCTGGCCTTTCTGGACCTTGTTGTTGAATATTAATAATTATTGATTTTTTAGTTAAACAACCATTATCCCTAAACCAGCTGTATACCCAAATCACCACACAGAGACTAGGATGTATTTTGTTAACCTAGAGCACAATGCTGGGCAATAGTTACTCCATCTTAAAACTCCAAGCCCACATAGCTTCCTCCCATTCAGATTTCCCACATTATACTTGCTTTTAGTCATATTGTAGGTCCGGTTCATCTCTCCCCGTGGTTCCAGGTCCTCTCCTGCTGATCTCTGCCCTCCTCTCCTCCCACAGGCATCTTTCTCCTCCCCTCCAGACCAGGATGTCCCACCCTATTCTCTCCTTTGCTCAGCATTGTGTCTGGTTGTTTTATTAACAATACAGAAAAGAAATGATGGCATGTTTACACAAACATGAGACAGGTTATACTTAGAATAAGCATCACAATGCAATGTCTGAATTGAAACCAGATAGTGGGGTAGAGAAATCAGCATTTGAATGAACAAGGATAAATTATATACATTTCAAAAGAACATTATACCACGATTTCCCCCTTTAAGTCCAATAAAAACTCCTTTTCCTTTAATACAGTAATAATTTTATAAAATAGTTATGAAAACTATTAGGTAAGATTTACATGTGTAATGTCCAGTCCATGTGTATTTAGCAACTTAGGAGAAAGTATCTGATTGTCCCATTTTGACACGTGTAGAGTTCTATACCTCAGTTAACTTTTGTCCTTATTGGTATTACCTATATGAAAATGTTTTCTTAAATTGTAAACAACTTAGGCTTAATTGTGGCACTATAACTGTTTGCTCTTCAACCCCACCAGAGCCTTGAGAAGGAATAAAATTAGTTACTGGAGTAAATAGGAAGTGCATGTTAGCAGCTTCCAAAAATAAAAACTTGACAGGGACAGTTTGCTGCCTGAACAGTCACCATAACTCTTTATAACGTTGGAGCATCATCTTCAGCCTTCTGGCTCAGAATATTAGACAGACATATATGTGAAGCTGTAAGACCTGGGGTCTCACAGCTCAGGAGTTCAAGATTGCGCCCTTCCCAGAAACTCCCACAGACCATGGACTCGTTGCAAAAGCAAGAGGTTTATTAACCATTGCACAATGGGGTCACCCCTGCCAGTGCTCAAGCTTGGCCAGTCATGCCAAGTGTGGATGCAGCTGCAATTGAAGGTGGGGGTGGTTAGCTCATCCTTTGGCTGGCAGTCAGGAGCTACTCAGAAGAAGGATTGAGGCAGTCTGGGTTGGTTGCTAAGAAACACTATCTTGAAGACAAGGGTCTGACTGTTCTTTTTGCTGAGTGAAGGTCATTGCTTGCTCACTTTTTTTCTATCTGTCCTCACAGATAGGGTCACATTTCTCTGTTCTCTGGAAAGGTACTAGGAGGCTTCAGCTTAACCTGAATCTAAAACTCAAAACGATAGGCTTTAGAAGACATAGAGGTTAGAAAGTTAGTCTAACCCTTTCAAAGCAGGAACTATTTAGGACTTGCTTACCCTGTCTTGGCAGAGTTTGGCAGTCGACTTGTCCTGCATTTAAGCTTGCCCATTTTTGGCAGAATTCTGTCTGTCATGAAACGAGGGCGTTTTCATTTTGCCTAGATGGCTCATTTGCCACATTTGAAGCCATCTCCATATGGAGGTTCTTTGATGCTCATCATCTTCTTTGATGTAGGCAGGGTGCTGCCAGGAGATAACTTGTCTCGTCAAATAATCTTTAAAATAATAAAGACATTTTAAAATGCCATATTCTGTAGGTCTCTGATGTTTTTGAAGACTTACCTATCTTTATGTAATCAACCTGTCTACAAAATCATATCTATCTGTTAAACCTAAGATGTATACTCCTGTGATAAATTAGAATAGTGTCTGACATAATTATGAGTTGATTAACTAGCAATTAACTTGCATTACCTAATACCCTAAACAGTTTGTAATAGCAGTTTAAAAGTACTGGAAGCAACTTTGAATTTGTGTCAATATATTAAAATTTACCAATATATTAAAAACAGACTTACTTTTGCATCAATATAAAAATCCTATACTAGAGTTAAAAACAACCTTATTTGAGAGTAACAAATAAAGCCTTAAATTGAGTAGATTCAATAATCTACCTTTTGTCTTATTATTCCTATAAGATATCCCTGTATTCCCCTTTCTTTCTTTTCAACCCCATTTCTCCTTATCTAAGAAAAGATAGAGAAAAGAAAAAGGAAAAGAGAGAAATACCTGAGTCTAAACTTGTAGTCTGTCTGAATAATACCATTAATAATTTATAACCATCTCCCAATGACAATAAAAATTCATAGCCATAGAAAATAACCAAAACCTACCCAACCCCCCTTAAAGGAAATTGGACATCACTCTCATGAAATTTTTCTAGCTGATTTTTTTGGACAGGCAGAGATTCTGTTAGGGGGACAAAAGGAAATTGGGAAAAATGATAAATTAATCAAACATTAACATTTCTGGTCCAGTCTTTCAATGTTGGGAAATTTCAGGCTTACTAGAAGTCCTGTTTGGAACAGTCTAAAATGCTGGACCAATTAAGATTAGTAGCTTTCTTCAAAGCTCTCTTGGTAGCAATTGAAGCAGTTGAGGCAGGAATGAGCAGAATGCTGGAACATGCAAAATGCTGGAACAGATGTGTCAATGTCTCAGCATGCTGGAAAGATTAATTTTGTCAGGTTTGATCCAGTGTCGCTAGTGGCTGGTCCTTTTGTTCTGCAAACATATAATTTCTCACAAGCATTATACAGTCCTAAAATTATAAATGTATGAGATGTGCAGGATGAAACTAGACTGTAAAATTATTTTATCTATGCTAATTAAAAGAATGGCATGATAAATTTTGAGGATATTGTAGCCAAGGATTTATTGGCCATGTAATATTGAAGTTCTGGCTGGAGACAGCTTTTATGTCTCAGTCAGTTTCAGAGTTGTTCCCATGCAAAGGGTTTAGCAATTTATATTACTGTTTTGTTTGTTCTTCTTGATTATTCTCTTCTTGTGTATGGCCAAGACCTTCTGGTGTTCCTCTTCTGTCATTTCTGATTTTTATTAGTTTCGATGGAACCCATAATTTCTCTTCTCCTGTATGAACATATGCAAAACCTCTTCCACAGCATAACACATTCCCTGTTCTCCATTTTGGAATTAGGACCTTTACATGCTGCTCTAATTCAGCAGTCCTTTCTAAATTCCACTGTGTCTTAGCAGGTGTGCTACTTACCTCATTTAAAGATTTTAAGATTGATAAATCGTTATTTTAACTATTTTGGGGAGATATATTTCCTTTCGGTTTTATGACCATCTTTTTAAAATTACTGTTAGATATTTTCATAATGGTTTGATCTGTAGGATTATAAGTTATCCCTGTAACAGGTTTCATGTCATAATGTCTAAAATATTGTAGAATTACAATGGATATGCTTGCAGACACACTGTAGTCTCCCACAACCACCATTAGCAACTGCCTGCACAAGGGTCTGGGAATTAAAAGACAGAGAACGTGAAGGAGTGACACCAAGACAGTGCTCTGATCAAGGCGACAACTTTATTACAGAGTAAGCCACTTACATAGGTAAACCACAAGGGACTTTCCAAGTAAACATAGCCAAGCAAAACAGGAAACTTAACCAAGCAAAACAGGAGGCTTAACTAGGCAAAACAGGAGGCTTAACTAGGCAAAACAGGAGGCTTAACTAGGCAAAACAGGAGGCTTAACCAAGCCAAACAGGAGGCTTAACTAGGCAAAACAGGAGGCTTAACCAAGCCAAACAGGAGGCTTAACTAGGCAAAACAGGAGGCTTACCCAAGCAAAACAGGAGGCGTCTGCTGAAAACAACAATAGCGAGCCAGCATGACTTACAAGCATGTGACCATCTCAGGTCCAATGGAATGGTTACCTCAGTTCCTCCTTTTTCGTTTATGACCAAAGACTCATAAAGCTTCTTTTCTTTTAATATAATAATAATTATGAAATTATGAAAACTATTACATAAAATCTACATGTGCAATGTCCAGTCTATGTATATTTAGCAACTTAGGAGAAAGTATCTGATTATACTATCTATCTTGACAAGTTTAGAGTTCTAGACCTAAATTAACTTTTATCTTTATTGGTATTATCTATATGAAAGGATTTCCTAACTTCTAAATCACCTAAGTTTAATTGTGGCACTATGACTATTTGGTCTTCAACCCCATCAGAGACTTGAGAAGGAATAAAATTAGTTATTAGAGTAAATAGGAAGTCCATGTTAGCAACTTCCAAAAAATAAAAATTGACAGATACAGTTTGCTGCCCCCTAGGTGGGAGGAGGGAAGAGAGGAGCAAGAGGGCGTGGTGAGCTCCTGCTGCTCACTTCCCTGCTGAGCTGGCAAGAAGGCAGGGGGAGGAGTTTTTCCTCACTCGGCAGCCAGAGCAGCTCCTGTCATGGAGCAGCTATGGTGCCAATCCCCGCCTAGCCATGTCTAAGGACTTCCACCCAGCAAGCCCATGAGCCTTGCCTGCTCCCTTGGCTCCCATGTGAGCTTTACTCTAGCTTACCTCCCCCACAGGTCCTGAACCTGCTTCCTGGCTGGGCCTCTCCCCTCGCCCATGCTCTTTGGCTGTCCATCCATCGCAACAAGGGGCTGCATCAAGCCCATGCCCTGCTGGGTGTGCATTGTTATTTCACAGACCTTCAAGTGCCTGAGCACCGCCTGCCCAAGCTCCAGCCCCAGCTCCACATGTCTCCCCAGCCACCCGAAAGCATTCCCTCCTTGGCTCCCTCGGGAGGGAGAGCACATTGCTTGGTGTCCTGCCATGCAGCCATGTGCACTCCTGGGCCAAGAACTAGTTCTAATTTTAACTATCCTCTGTCCGAATTTTTATCAGTCCAAGTCTACAAAAAAACAGACACAGAAAAATACATACATACATGAGAAACACAGGATTTAAATTGCTGGGGGAGCAGAATCTCTCTGCTCCTCCCTGTTCACAGAAAGGGGCAAGCTGAGTGTCCTGCAGGATGTCCCATGGACTTGGCATTAATGATATGTCTGTCTGCCTTAATGAAACCGTTCCAGGCAAGTGGCCTCGAACCACTCAGGGAACTCGAACCCCTTCTACAGATGCTCTCGAGCTAGACCATCTCCCTGTCAAAAGAGTCAGAGAGGCAACAACAACAGAAACACAAAGAATCAGGCAAGTAATCAAACAAGGACTCCCTTGTGAGTGGTACCACAGTGCTCTGATAGAACGGCTGCCTGGTGGCGGTCGTTCTCTACGAAAATCAGACGGGAGGAGGACCGTCTCAGATCCAACCTCCCAAATGGAAACTGGGGTGTCCCCCAGTTCCCAGTCAAGCAATATTCTGACACGTCTGTCAATCGCAATGACTGATCAGATGACCAAAAAGGTCCAGATAGGCGCCTAAACTGAAACAGATTGGTACCACAGAAATCTAATTGAGAGGCTGCCTCATGGCAGCCATCTCTGACAAGAAACAGATTGGTAAGACAGAAACAGACTAACCTGTTCCGAGCTCGACCTCCGAGTTCAGTCTGATGAGGGTTGGGGAAGGGGCACGCCCTTTCCCGGCCAACGCACCAAAAATGTAAGACCTGGGGTCCCACAGCTCAGGAGTTCAAGATCGCGCCCTTCTCAGAAACTCCCCCAGACCAAGACTCGTTGCAAAAGCAAGAAGTTTATTAACCATTGCACAATGGGGTCACCCCTGCCGGTCAGCAAAGAGTGGCACCAGGAGACAAAGGCCTTTAGGTTTTTAAAAGAAAAATTGCGGGAAATTTGAAGTTGTAGTTTCGGCAACTTAGGATTGGATGAGGAAGCTATAAAGTAAGATAATTGGTTAGTCTTAGGTGCTCAAGGTTGGCCAGTCCTGCCAAGTGTGAATGCAGCTGCAATTTAAGATGGGGGTGGTTAGCTCATCCTTGAAGATTAGGGGCTACAGACTTTTGGCTGGAGGTCAAAAGCTACTCAGAAGGAGTCTAGGTTCGTTGCTAAGAAACGCTATCTCAAAGACAAGGGTCTGGTCCTTCTTTTGCTGAGTGAAGGTCATTGCTTGTTTGCCCTTTTTTTATATCTGTCCTCACAGATAGGGTCACATTCCTTCACTCTCTGGAAAGGTACTAAGAGGCTTTAGCTTAACCTGGACCTAAAACTCAAAACTATAGGCTTTAGAAGACATATAGGTTACAAAGTTAGCCTAACCCTTTCACTTCCATAAAGCCTGAGAGCAGTTCTGCTCTTGAACAGGTACAATGCGCCATATTTTGTGCTGAAGGCAAAGTGAAACTGAGATTTTGTTAACTGTTTGTATGTCTAGTCTGTGGGACAACAATCTCTTTACATAATTCTGCTTATTACAGTTCTTTCTACAGAGACTGAATTTAAAAGTATCCACAACATTTTCAGTTACAGTAACAACACATTAATAAATTACAATTAACAAAATTTTTATATTTGCTTAAAAAATCATTTATGAAATGCTAACTTTCAGATTATCTGGAAAACTAAAGATACAAGTTGCTAGAAATCTGGCATCCTAATCAGATTCTGATTTTTAAAAGTATATAAAACGTCCCTCAAATTACTCCAAGTCCCACTGTAGAAGTGTTTATTTCACCCTTTTCATAAGGTTTTACGTTTACAACTTGCTAAACATTTTACCCAAACATGGGAAACTGCCTGGAAATGCATAGTACAATGAAGTAGGACAGCGTCACTTTAGCCCCAGCACAGAGACCTGCAAATCTGGACTTTTCAAAGTTGCATAGCTGCAAGGTGGTCATTGCTAACAAGCTATTGCTCAGTTTTACTTCAGAAGAAACAATGTATTTATACTGCAGTTCAGTAGCCTGATCTACATTTACTCTTTGGATGGACCAGAAAAACCCAAATACATTAAAACAGCAGCTCTACAGAACTTAATGAAAAGTAAATCAACTTTGCAATTAGTTTACTTTGGCATCTGAATACAAAATGTTTATCAGTCTCATCTATGCAGTGACTATTCCAGGATGTGTGCAGCATTTTCAAAATCCCTCTGTGTCCCTTATATGCCAGTTTCTTTCCCCCATAAATTAACAGGCAACCTTTAATGATGAAAGGTTTAACAGTTCCTGAATTTTTGTCCTCATCTTTCTAAGTAAGCATTTGAGAACTAATGCCCAATTCCCTGAAGGTGGGTAATGGTAGGCCCCTTAGGCTAATTCTGGGGTCTGTAGTTTTTTACCCTCTAGGTCCCAAACCGCTATATACAAAGTCCCACGTTCAGGAAACCAGGGCCAATTAACATCTACTTGATTCTAAAGAGTTCAGCTTTCAAACCCAACTCCTCGTGTTTTTCTGCCCTGGCTAGCAAAGCCTGGCTTTGCTAAAGAGCGATTTTTTTTCTCTACCTAAAGAAATTGCCTCTCTAGGGTTTGTATGTATCAGTTTTTGTTTTTCTGCAGCCTGCTGGAGGCCTTGATGCTCTGCAGGGGTCTGTCTAATCAGCAATCTGTGAGCGCCTAGTTTAGGAACTGCCTTTGCTTTGTTTTTGAGGAACAGAACTAAAAAATTGCTCTACAGTTTTACTTTCTATATAAGTTCTTGCTATCTTACTGTAAATTCTTCCATATGTTGGACGCTATTTGTTGTTGAATATTAAAATTTATTATTGACTTTTTAGTTAACCAGCTGTTATTCCTAAATCAGCTGTATACCCAAATTACCACACAGAGACTAGGATTTATTTAATTAACGCAGAGCACAATGCTGGGCAATGGTTACTCCATCCTAAATCTCCAAGCCTGCATAGCTTCCTCCCACTCAGATTTCTCACATTATACTTGCCTTTAGTCATATCTTAGGTCCAGTTCATCTATCCTCATTTCCTCCCTCTGGACTGGGATGTCCCACCCTATTCTCTCCAATTGCTCAGCATTTGCTGGTTGTTTTAATTGACAACTTAGAGAACAAGAGGTGGCATGTTTTATACAAACATGAAACAGGGATGCTTAGAATAAACATCACAATGCAATGTCCAGATTAAAAGCAGATAGTGGGATAGTGGGGGAGAGAAATCAGCACTTGAATGAACAAGTGTAAGGTGTATACATTGCAGAAGAATGTTATACCAACAGTACATACATTCTGCTATTCCTTTTGGAGGTTTGGGAAGGTGTTAAGTGTAGACTGGCTGGATCATCATAACAGCCCTGTGAACGGGGCTGAGATGACACTCCTCCCTTGCACAGACCGAAATACTAAGCTATTGTGATTTGCCCCAGATCTCTCAATGAGTGTGGCCATGAACTTCAGCAGGGCATAAATCCTGTGATTTCACTCTGGGATTCACTTTACTACCGTTGTTGTTGTTTTCCTCCTGCATAAATCATAAGTTAATCTTAATTTTTATCAGTAACATTTTAGCTCACCAGATGTATGTTCAGAGCATCTGTGGCTCTTGAGTCTGTAAGGTGGGGACTCAAGCTTGCCTGAATCCATGCAAAAGTGGGTTAGAGCATTTCACTGGGGCACTGGGTGGCTCAGGGTTAAAGGCACTAGCTGATGGACCAACTGAGACCAATCTCTGTATCTCATGTGTCTGAACAAAAGAACCAACTCCAACAAGTTGTCTGGCCTTGCACACGCACATTGCTGCATGTATGTGCATGAGTGTACACTCACACAACACACCTGCACACACCCTAAATAAATGTAACAAAAACACGTCATATATTTCATAACATAATTTTTCTACTTAAAATAAAATGATTCTATAAATATAGTAAAACAGGGAGATATCAGCCATGTGTGATGTGATGAAGTTACTTGGGTTTTGCTTCAAACAAGCTATAAAAAATGATAAAACAAGACCTGAAGAGCTGGCTCAGAGGTTCAAAGCATGGATTGTTCGAACAGCCAAAGACCTGGCTTCAGTTTCCAGCTCCCAAGTCAGGCAGCACAGAACAGCTCTGAGTTCCAGAGGACCTGACACTCTCTCCTGGCCTCTCCAGACACCTGTGCCCACCTGGACCTTCCTCTACACAGAAACACACAAATAATTAAAAATAAAATCGTTTTGCAAAATGAGATGGCGCATGCCTTTAATCCTGGCACTAACTCGGGAGACAGAGGCAGGAGAATCTCTGTGAGTTCAAGGCCAGCCTGCTCTAAAGAGAGTTCCAGGATAGGCAGGGCACAGAAAAACTCGGCCTTGCAAAACAAAAACAAAACAACAACAACAAAAATACATAACAAAAAGAGGTTTTATTACCATAGGACTATGGAGTTCCTGTTGTTTTATGTGTGGTAACAAAACACCAGAGTTAGGTTTTAAAAATAAGGAACAACACAATAATCCTTATTGTTTCTGTGAGGAAGGGGTAGGTTACCACTGGCAAAACTTTAAGAGCAAATTCTCCTTGTTCTCCTTGGAATGAACTCTGTGTCTGTGTCAGATGGCTCTGGACCTGCCTGTGGTTTCTGCTGTTTGGTTTTTGGCTCTCATCCTAGGGTAGCTGAGGTGGTGGCTCTGCCTTTCTGATGCTCACTTGCTTTCATATGGCATTCAAGTTCACTGTGACAAAACATGACCAAGACAACATATAAAAGAAAGCAACCAACTGGGTTTGGCTTCACGGGGTTAGAGTTCATGATGGCAGAGCAAAGCCGTGGTGGCAGGGACAGCCAGGAGCTCACACACCAATCCAGAAGAGGCAGACGGAACATGGCCGTCGCCTTCCAAAGCCTCGACGTCTACCCCAGGGACCTCCCTCCTCAGCCAGGGAGCATAGACCACCCAAGCCTCCCCAAAGAGCTACAGTGAAGATCAAGCTTTCACACATAGGAGCCTCGAGCGGCCATTCTTGTCCGGCCCACAAGAGCCATTTCCTAATTCTTTCTTGAACACTCAGGAGCTTGTGTTATTCAGCTTCCTGTTGTCGTGACAAAATACCAGGGACATGTGACTTAACAGGCTGTTTTATTTCTGGTTAAAGCAGTTGTAGCCCATGGTTCCATACGTGGGAACACATGGCCTAGCAGACATGTTTGCTTCATGGTAGGTGAGGAGAAAAATAGGTCAGAGGTCCCAGTACCCCTTCACAGACATGCTCCTAGTGGTCTCATTTTCTTCCACTGGCCTCCAAGATCCTCGGGTCCTCCCACCTCCCACGAGGGCTACAGAGCAGTGGCAAGGCCTTTCCAGAGGTTGGGATGAGAATTCCAAACCATGGCAGCACCCTCTCCCATCTGTTCATCCAGACATTTCCACAGACACTAACTTCTTTTGGAACAGCGCTGGAAGATCATTTGTTGTGTGTTTAGTTCTGGTAATTAGCAAGCTTCTATTTACAGCTCTTCTAAATGCTTCTCGGAGAAGCCTGAACGGACTAGATTGCTAGTCTGGTCTATTTCAAGAAGTTATGTAACCACGTACCCGAGCAGTGTGTTAGAGTCTAGTCAAGCACTGTAACGGGCACCAATTGTTTTCACTTCCTTAAATAGTATTGACCCATATGAGGACAGCAAAAAGGAAAACTAGAGCTCTCTGCTCTGTGACCATCCTTTATGTCCTCCTTTGATTCAAAGGCTTCCAGTCTTTCTCTCGCTTAATGAGCACAATTTCCCACATCAGAAAGATTCCGTGCCATTGTAAGGGGTCCACTGTTCCTCAGAAGGGGCCAGAGGTCCCTTAGGAGGGGACTGGGAGCAAGTTGCCATGGAAACATGGAAGACTAACCGTGTTCCAGAGCCATCTTGACAGAGGCGTATTTCTCCGAAGGATGGTGGAGGGTGAGGGCAGAGCAGGGAGCTCAGAGGCAGCCCCTTCCCTGGCTCTGGCCTGTTGCTAAGGATGGAAATAGCAGTGTCCTTCACAAGGCTGACCAGCCCTCATGACTGTAAAATAAATACAGGTGCAGGAACCTGAGGGGCATTGCTGGCAGGGGAGAGTGCTTTGGAAGGGCAGGCCTTCCCTGCAGACCTGGTGAGGTTCTGGGTGGAGATGCCTCCTTCACCAGCTGGCCGCATCGCTGGGCAGTGGCACTGTTGTGTCACCAGGGAAAACGAGTGTGCTTGCTGAGTCCCCATTGTTCTGCTGTGGTGCAAACGTTTTCCGCTCAAGCTGTTGGTGTGCTCCAGCTCTCAGCATCGGCAGGACAGGACGCCTCCCGGCTCTTCCCGGCTCTCCTTACAGCTGATGCATCTACAAGCTAATAGTTGCTACTTGGGAACACTGAACTGGGTTGAAAATGCTGTTTCCAGAAGGTCAGGGTTCCTTTCAATGACTCTTCGTGTTCGAGGGATGAGCTCCTTCTTGGATAGTCGAGCCTTCTAATGGGTCAGGTGAGGGAAAAGCTAATTTTCTCATGTGTGCCACTTCTGGGGAAGGAGGCGAGTGTCGCCCGAAAGTCATCACGGACTGCCAACTATTTGGAGGACATAGGTAATGATTAGGAATCCAGGCTTAAAACAGAAAAGCGAGCCCTGGGGGTGGGGGTGGCAAGTTCCAATTCTTACATTTCTTGTGGAGCCTGACTTATTACTGAGCAGTGGCCTTATCGCCTAGGAAACAAAGATGGCCAGCTCCAGAGCTGGAACACAGGTGATGCTGGAGCAATGTGCTTCTAAGTGGAGAATCTCTTCTGAGTCGCCCATTTCTGCAGTATGTATTTCTTCCTTGACCGTGCACCACTCTTTAAAAAATGTTTTGTTTTGTTTTTGTGTGTTTTTGTCTTCTCTTATGTTTATGTACCTCATGTATAGGTGCCTGTGGATGCCAGAAGGTGTTGGGTCCCCTGAGACTGGAGTTACGAGTAACTATAATTTGCTCTGTGGGTGCTGGGAATCAAACCTGGGTCTGCTGGAAGAATAGCCATGCTCTTCACTGCTGAGCCATGTCTCTGGCTCCTGTGCACAACTTTCTGATGATAGAAACAGAAAGTGTTTATTGAGCACTTGTGCCCCAACAGGGGCAGCTAGTACCACACAGGTGATGTGTTATCTTTCCACTGCAGCCGTGAAGAACAGGTATGACCACCTCATGTGAGCAAGAAAAGAACACTCGGATATAAATATCTCTATACAGAGCGGTGGGGCTTGCTGTACCCTGCAGTGGCTCAAGTGCTGATGTTTCAGTTAGGCAGAGGTCACCTTAGCAATGAGGTGGCATGTCCGCCCTTGATTTTCTGTGCTCTACAGTCTAGCTTCACGCAGGACATCCCCCTGTCTCTGGTTATCTGTAAAACACATTGTCAAGAAAATTACAAATGTGTTTTTCAGCTCTATAGAAAAACTGACAATGGTCTTTCCATGTGAGTAATTTCTGAAACTCCCAGCAGCACTCAGCCATTGCACTCTGGACCCAAAGGCCATGTGCCAATGTGTTTGTTTAGACTTGTCATTTCTAAGTGGGTTTGGTGAGGCAGGCAAGGGGCTGGGCAGGTGGCTGGGTTGTTCCTGAATTCCAGGAAACTCAGTTTGAAAAGAACAATAGCCCATTGAGCCGGCACAGCTGGCAGTTCCTGGTTTCCCAGCTTCTACACCTGTACATGTTAATAATGTCCAATCAGATTCCTGTAAAGATGAATTCAAACCATTGGTGACAGTTTTGTGATGTGGAGGTATGATTTATCTGTGCACAATTCCATTGATTCTTAAACTTTTAGTGAGATACAATCTGCCAACTTGTGGGTTAGACTATTATCATGCTGTTGGTGTGCAATTCTCTACACAGATTTTGTATAGCCTTGTGCAGCCTATGGGACATAGAATTGTTGGGCCAGTTGGTAACTATGCTTGTTGCTTCAAGAAACACAGAAGTGTTTCCACCAACGCATAAAGGTTCTGTTCTCCTTATACCCTAAAATTGCTACAATTCACATTAATTCTAGTCATTTTGATAGGACGAAACTGTGCCATGTTCCCAAAGATACTGAGCATCTTGTCCCGTGTTCATTGATCATTTTTTATTTTCTTAGGAGAAATGCTTGTTAAGAATGGGCTAATTCCTTGAGAATTTAGTATACCTTCTCAAATAGCTCTCCACTTGAAGCAAAGAAAAAAGGAAGGAAGGGCAGAAAGAAGGGAGGGAAGGATGGAAGAAAACAAGGAAGGAAGGAAGGCAGGCAGGAAGGAAAGAAGTCCCCATTGTGGAGAACTACAGTTAGGCCCCTCAACAGGAAGCAGTTTTTCCCAGTAGCCCCTCAGCGGAAAGGCTGAGTCTGAGTCAGGATTTAGAGGTGGCTCCGGTGGTTAAGGGAGCTTGCTTTGTATCATGAGTGCTGGAAGTCAGATCCCAACCCCTAAGAAACAAGGAAGAGCCTGTAATCCCAAAACTTGCAAAGAGGGTGCAGGACAGGATCATAGGTGTTTCCAGCCTAGAGGACACCCAGTGCGCTCTTCAGGCCTCTGAACATGCCTGCACACCTGTGTGCACATATATTCAGACACACAAGTTAACCAAAAGGAAAAAAATAAGCCAAAGTTAGAGTAAACACACTCAAACAGAACTTAGTTCTCTATAGGCGAGGGTTTGCTTTTCCCATTAGTTACGACAGAACGATGAAAGAACTTATAAAAGCCACAATTCAATTTACCTTTCAAAGAATTCCAACTGCAGAAAACCAGAATCTGCAGGGGTCTGGATGTTAGGGAGCAACTGGGTGGTGCCAATGCGATGGAAAGCATCTGTGCTTTGCTGGGAGATGACTTAGTGGTCTGTTTACAGCCGAGAGAATGAGATCTCATGTTGGTCAAGTTGCTAAGCAAAGGACAGCAGCAAGCTCAGGAAAAGGGCATCACTGAGCATCCTTAAGGGCTTGGTGGCCTTAATTACAGGCTTAGTTGGGCCACCAGTCTCTGCAGGACCCCTGGGCCCAGATTGTTTGGCCTTGTTGCTCTCCTTGTGGGGCTCCTGTCCCCTCCAGGTCTTTTTATCTCCCCCTTCTTCCATAAGACTCCCTGTGCTCTGTCCAAGGTTTGGCTGTGGGTCTCAGCATCTGCTTTGATCTCCTGCTGGGTGGAGTCTTTCAGAGGACATCTATGGTAGGCCCCGGTCCTGTTCCCTCTCTTCCACCACTTCTGCTGTCTATCTTGTTTGTCATTCTGGATGAGAATTAAGATTCCTCGTGGAGAAGACCTAGACCCCTGCTCAGATGTAGCCCATGGGCAGCTCAGTCTCCATGTGGGTTTCCTCGTAAGGGGAGCAGGGGCTTTCTCTGACATGAAATATGTTGCCTGCTCTTTGATCACCTCCCCCTGGCCAATCGGCCTTACCAGGCCACAGAGGAAGAGGACCCAGGCAGTCCTGATGAGACCTGATAGACTAGGGTCAGATGGCAGGAGAGGAGGGCTGCCCCTCTCAGTAGACTAGGGGAGGGGAAAGGGGAAAGAGGGAGCAAGGGTGGGACCAGAAGGAGACAAGGGTGGAGGCTACAATCAGGATATAAAGTGAATAAATTAGAAAACCTTTTTTAAATTTTTTTAAAAAATGAAAAGAAAGTACAGGCTTGCCACAGAGGTGTCTGTCTGTAATCCCAGCACTTGGGAGGTAAGACTGGAACAGGAGTTAGAGGCTATGTAGCGAGACCTTATCTAAAAAGAATTAAATAAATAAATAAATAAATAAATAAATGATAGTGTTTGTTTCAAACTTCATGAGTACAATGGTCACAGCCTGGCCACTGTGGCTATGAAAGTTTACCGGTCTCCAACACCAAGGCACAGATCAGGCTGCCCAGACTCGTGGGCTCTGCCCTAGGAGAAGACATGGTTATTTCATACGTATCATGGTTTGTCTTAGAGACACAACAACCCACCAAATATCCAAACCTCAGTTCTTTAATAATAAAGTGTCAAGAGGAAAATGTAGTTTTTAACACTTGGGCCCACTTAACTTTAAAGACCAATCAACTCCTGTTTTGTTTCTTGTTGTTCTTGCTTGTTTGGTTGGTCTTCATTTTTTGAGACAGTGTTTCTCTGTGTAGCTTTGGCTGTCCTGGACTCCCTTTGTAGACCAGGCTGGCCTTGAACTCAGATCTGCCTGCCTCTGCCTCTGCCTCCCAGAGTGCTGAGATTACAGGTGTGTGCTACTACACCTGGCTTACTCCTGTTCCTTTTACGTTAAATTTTTACTTGAGAGTGTGTGTGAGCCGGGCTTGGTGGCGTATGCCTGTAATCCCAGCACTCAGGGAGGCAGAAGCAGGCAGATTTCTGTGAGTTTGAGGTCACTTTTTCTACAAAGTGAGTCCAGGACAGCCAGGGCTACACAGAGAAACGCTGTCTTGAAAAACAAAAACAAACAAGCAAAGTGAGAGTGTGTGTGAGAAAACAGGCAGTGAGTTTAACTCCTGTGTGCACGTTAGTTCAGAACATTCTGAGCCTGATAATTTTAAATTTCTATTTTTTATAAGTAAACAGGAAATGATCGAATGGATAGAACAAAGCTGGGATGTGGTGACGTAATTCCCTTCGTCCCTTCCCCTGGTCACTCGGTTCACATCTGTGTCCAGCACTATGAAAGGTAGATATTAGGAGAACACTCCAGGTACAGAATGGAAGTGTAAATGCTGCACAAATGTCAGAGATGACCCGGACTTCAGAGACAGCAGCTCAGAAAGTCCCCGTCAGGTTCACAGGCTCTTTACACCATCCAGGACTGTGAGCGTGAGGAGATACAGCCACTATCACTCAGGTGACACAACAGTGTGGAAAATCATGAACGTTCATTGCCACGGGCCCCTACCCGTGAGACTCTCCATTTCCACATTATTGCATGATTAAATGAAACGCTCTGCAGGCAACAGTGAAGAGACCACTGTAGCCAACAGCTTTTTCAGAGAATGATTTACCAGGTGGAGGCAAATAAAGTACAATAAAATAAAATGAAATAGCTGTATTGGATGATTTTAAAAAAAAAAAAACAACAGCATTCCCTTGTACATTTCAATATATGTGTAGACAGAATTCAAGGTACAAGAGCCTGGGAGACATCGAGAAGTGTTAATGGGGTCTGAACGCAATCATCTCAGAGACGAATGGAAATAGAGTAGCTAGACTCTTCCAAGCACTCGGCTGTTTGCCCGTAAGTTCTTTGGTCATAGTTTGAGGATTGCTTTCTTATGTGTAGATTTGTTATGTCTGTGGAGCACACCCCTCTATGTGGAGTGCCTGCCCTTCCTCGGCCCCAGCGAAGCAGATGAGGTAGGGAGGTATTGCTGTGGCCTTGCAGTCACCAGGGCGCTGAGCACAGCAGCGGCCCTGTGGCGCCCGAGGTCCCAGGGAGAGCACCAATGGCTCTCTAAGGATAACATGACCAATAAAAGTCATCCCAACCCCGTAAGGCTCATTTGTGTCCCGTGATACAAAGCAGCCCTGTGGGAGGTGTTGCCCTGCGCCTGTTGGCTTTTCACTGCTGTGATGAGACAGCACCAGGGAGGAAGTCTGGGGTGTTTCAGTCCTCGGTGAACGGGTCCCACGGGAGGACAGCTCCTCTCACAGAAAGAGGAGACAGGGAGGAGCAGGGGACACAGTTGTGAAAGGAACACAGGCTGTGACCTACTTCCTCCAACTAAGTGTGCTAGAGTTTCCAGAACTTTCTAAAATGGTGCCGTCAGCTCAGGACCCCACATTTTAATACATGAGCACGGAGTGGGGACCATTTTATTTCCTGCTGCTGGGAAAGTGCAGACCAGCATTACTAGAATGAGTTCTGAATTAAGTTTAAATTCAGAGCACCTACTCGGGCAAGTTAGCGACCAGACATGTTAATTTCTTTTCTGGGAGATAAGGATACTTGAGAATGAGATGTTGAAGCCCGCAACACTGACAGGCAGGGATGGTGCAGCCACGCTTGCTTATTCATGGCACGTGTGCGCATCACACTTTTCCAGCACAGTACAGATGACTTTCCTTCAGGGACGCGTGTGTCCTCAGTGGTCAGCCCGATGCTAAACACAAGCAGGGCTGCTCATGAAGCATTTCGGAGGCTGGTACCTACAGAGCATCAACGCCGAACTTTCTGCTAGTGTAGCTTTGGGATAACTGGTACTTCTTTTCATTGGAGATTGAAGGTGAACTCCTGCTGGCCCCAGGATTTGTGGCACCCCCCTACCTGGATTACGCCGGTTACCACCAGTACGTGGACGACATGCTGCCTCCAGAAAGCCCGGCGCTGTACGGCCTCCACCCCAATGCTGAGATAGACTTCCTAACGGCGGCAGCCAGCTCGCTCTTCAGAACTCTGGTGGAGATGCAGCCCAGGAACACAGTGAGCAGCGAGGACCGGGGTCTGTCCACGGAAGCCAAGGTAAGGAGGCCTTCAGTGCTCTCGTCTTAACGTGTGCTGACCTCAGCTACCGGTCGTAAGCTTCACCCGCACCGACACAGGCAGCTGCCACCCAGATCAAGGTGTGGAACGGTTCCAAAGGCCTGGGATGCACAAACTCCTTATATGGGTACCTGCTGCTCCACAGCCATAGCGACAGGCTTTAGGGCGCTAGGCTCCTGATACTCCCCAGGGCAGTTTGGAGATTCACCTGTTTGTTCAGATGCCCACGGTTCATCCTTGTTTCCTGTCCTGTCATAGGAATATACAATGTTTATTGCCACGTGGATGGATGTCTTGTGTGGCTTTTGGGTTTGTTTCACTGTATGACTATCACAACCATGACTGTTCTCACATAATCCTTTGTTGAAAGACAAACACGGACTTCCAAAGGAGTTGATAATATGGCTTCCTCTGTGCTCAAAATGGGATTGCCAGACCCTAGAACTGAGTCTCCAGCTACTCTACTGTCTTCAGAATCTGTTAGGGACAAGCTGTCTTAGTGCTAATGCCGCATTCCTCAGCTGGGTTATGAGTCTCTGATATCGTGCAGATGGCTTCTGGATCTACATATAAAATAAGCTTTATTTGCTCTGCTTTGTGCTCTCTCTCTCCTCTTCCCTCCCTCCCTCTGGTTTTACAAGACAAGCGTTTCTCTGTGTAGCCTTGGGTGTCCTGGATTTACTTTGTAGACCAGGCTGGCCTCAAACTCAGACTCACTCTCCTTTTCTTACAGACTTGTACTAACTCTTTACATGTATGTTCTCTGGCAGATGAATGAATCACATCATCTCCAAATCTGTAGCTGGCCCTTCACCGTGGTGGGTGGGTGTGGGTGGGGGCACAGGAGGTAGAGCAGCCCCCACTTAGGGGTGGGTATGTGAAGCCAGAGTTCTCCACACCTCTCCACTTCAGTCTTTCCAGACAGGGGCTCACTTGGGATTGGCAGCTAGCAAAGCCTAGTGACTCTGCCTTGTACAGGGCTGGGTTAGCATAGCCATGCCCGGGTTCCTATGTGGCAGCAGAGGTCAACCCTGCGTCTGTGCAGCAAGCATCCTTACCCGCTGGTAATGCCCCAGACCTGGCCTTCCCTCCTAACCGCAGTTTTGGCTGTTACTTTCCTTGTTATATGTTGTTGGAAGATTTTTATTACCATAGAATGATAGAGATGGAAAATGATTTTACATTAAAATCTAATTTCTTCTTAGTGAGAACCCTGAATAGCTCAGCCCCCCAAACAATTTTCTTTCTGTAAATTAATCAAGGTGTGCCTGCCACGGATTCAGGTTATTCATTTCTTAGCATCAATTACAACTGTAGCAAAGTCCCAGAATATGGCCATGTTTTTTTATTGAACTGTATTTTGAAATCAGATCATTCATTGACCTACTCATGATTTGAAAGTAACTGTATGTGTTACTGTATCTTATATATACGTATGTAAATATATAAACATCTTTTCTATAAGAATGCTACATCTTCAGCAAGATGAACAAGGAAACATCCCTCCCATGGAAAGAAGCACAATGTTCATAGAGGCAGAGGGGTGGCTGATAGACACAGCTCAGGGTTTTGTGTTTCCAGTCAGGAAACAAAAACTGCAGGACTTTGGGACCAGGAAACAGCACCCAGCCAGGCCAGCAGCTGACAGCCTGGGCTGGTTATTAGCTACCAGACACTTGAGAACATACTTTCCCTGTGCTGTATAATCCACAGGAGCTTGGGGAGCCATTGGGATCTACTTCAGGGATAAGCTGGGGAAGGGCCAGGGAAGGAAGCAAAGGCTGGCCAGTTCTACAGACCCTTTGTCTACCTGTCTGGCTGTTTCACACTGGCTGCCCCTTCCACAACTGAGTTTAGCTTTCAGAACATGAGACACTGCCTGCTGGCATGTGGCAGGAATTCCTGGGCATGACTTTGGGACCACTGAGGAACCTCCAGGCACAGAAGGGTAATGGGAATGCTGCCTGAGGCTAAAGACATGCAGCCCCACCATCTTTTCACTTTCCATTTCTGGCTTTGGAGGTGGGGTCTCAGTACATAACTCAGGCTAGGCTTGAACTCATGATCCTTCTTTCTCAGCCTTGAGAGCTGGAATCACAGGAACGTACCCTACTACCTGCTTCTGGTAGTCACAGGCTCTCCCTAGCTCACGGAGACTCCACTGACAATGTACATTTAATTACCATGTGCCTATTCTTATCATGTATGAAGAAACCTTTTCATGCCTTCAAGGCCTTAGTGTCTTGTTTTCTTCTGAACTGATTTGCTGCTTCAGGAATTTCAGGAGAGCGGTACAGAGGCTGTAGCAGGAGCTAATGGCCAAAGGCCTCTGGGATTTGTGCCCCCTTACAAATGAACTTTGACACTCTGCTCTCTCATCTTTATCTTTGCACACAATGGCATTTAGTTGGCAATTCTTACACTCCCTGAAACCTTCCACAGCTGTAATATCTGGAAGTCCAAGGCTGACGCAGCAGCTCTGAGGAATGTTTCTGGGCGCTGCCTGGTCTATTCTGAGACTTCAAAAGGCATGATGTGTGGTCACTGTTTTAGTTAGGGTTCCTGCCGCACAGAACCGACAGAAAAGGAGAACCTTTAACTGGGGCTACCTGCATTTCGAAGGTTTTGCCTATTTTTGTCATGCAGGGAAGCATGGCTGCCCACGACACGGTGCGAGAAAAGGGCCCAGACTTTTTGATCTGGATGGGCAGCAGGAAGAGAAGAGACTCTGGGCCTGGCTTGAGAACTTGAAGGCCCTCAGCCCACCCCCAGTGGCATGCTTCCTCCAACAAGGCCACACCTCCTAACAGTGCCACTCCCTAGGAGCCTGTGGTGCCGTTTTCAGTCAAACCACCACAGACACTGAACAAAAACACGAAATAAAGACTTTTATGTGTTTCAATGTTTTAAGGTTAAAGCTATCGTGGATGACATTTTGGAGAGACTTCCAGAAGAGTTCAACATGGCAGAGATAATGCAGAAGAACCCGAACAGAAGCCCATATGTTCTCGTTTGCTTTCAAGAGTGCGAGAGGATGAACTTTCTCACCCGAGAAATCCGCGCATCACTTCAGCAGTTAGACCTCAGTTTGAAGGTAAGTGTACACGTGGGGAGGGCCGGGGTGTCACCGCCCTGGTCTTCACGGTGGCCCTTCTCTCTGTGAAAGGGAGAGCTGACCTTATCTCCAGACATGGAAGCGCAGCTGTTGGCCCTGAGCTATGACCGCGTCCCAGACACGTGGAACAAACTGGCTTATCCATCCACCTACGGCCTGGCCCAGTGGTAAGCAACCGTCTCTACTGCCATCCGCAGGGGCTCCCCAATGTCCTGTGAGAACCCCTGCTCCACAACCATCACCCCAAACTCTACTACTAATTTAACCCAAGTCCCTGTGCTCCAAAAGCAAGTCGGTTAGGCCAAGATTCAAATCCTCCCTTACTAGGTAACTGCTCTCTGACACAATACCTGAAATTCCATCTGCATTTTTTTCATCTGAAAAAATGTAAACAAAATTGGCTCACTTGTTTAAGTTCCTAGAAGTGACTTGAGTTTGCCTGTTGGCCTTTTATTCCCTTTATTTTCCAAAGAATCATTGCTAGTGCACTCACAGATGACTTTGGACAGCCAGCGTCAGAAAGAGATTGCAGAAGGATGGAGTTTAAGTCCAGCTGCTCTGAGGCCTTGGTAGACGAGTCAGAAAGGATCACAGGACCATCTGTTCCTTTTCTGTTCCTGTTTTTGGACCTGTATTTTTTCCTCAAATGGCATCAATCTGAAAGGCACCATTAGAACTCCAAATGACGGCACAGTTGGACCCTGCCTTTTGGTTTCTTTTCCTGCTGTGAGAGGAAGGTGGGTTGTTTCAGCTCACGGTTCCAGGCACAGTCCATCAGGCACAGTCCATCAGGCACAGGCGAGCCTTGAGATAGCAAGCAACGGCAACAGTCACTCAGCTCCATCACCATTTATAGAGTAGAGAGCCCGACTCAGAGCATGATGTCATCCACATTCAGAGCAGGTTTCCCACATCAATTAACCTAATAGGGATAATTGCTTAGCAGGCACTCCCCGAGGCTAAATAAGCCCACAGGTGTGCCCACAGGCGTCTTCCTGTTATCCCAGACTGTTGACAGTTAACCGCCTTACAGTCCCCAGGCACTGGAGGCTGGCTGTGGGGATAGGTGCTGCTGTCTCCTTGCTTTCTGAGATTAAGCATGAAACAAAGCAGCTCAGGAGGAAGAGGGCTTGCTGCAGTGGGCAGTTCTAGGCAGCAGCCTGTCTCTGAGTAGCATTTCCTCTGGGCAGACTTGGAGGTAGGAACTGAAGGGAAACCACGGAGAAACCTTCTTACCAGCTTCCCCCTCACTCACACATGGCTCAGGCCCTCCTACTAGGGCTGACGGGCGTGTCCCACAGTGGGCACAGCTTCTACATTAAGCAGCAATCTCGGCAGTGCCCGACAGGCGCGTCCACAGGCCAGCCTGACCACGGCTGGTCTTCCTGTTTCCCACCTCCCTGCTGACTCTGGATGGATCAGGTGGGATCGGGGTGTGAGCACAGGGACAGGGCAGCCTCAGCCTCCCAAGGACCGCAGAGAACCACCCAGGAGAGTGGGCACAGCCTCCACGGCGGAAACACCAACTCTGCAAGAGCTGGTTCTGCACGCCCACAAATGGAGGATTTGCAGTTAGCTTTCATGATTGATGGTGTCTTTGGGCTTTTTGCCACCATCTTACTTTATGCTGCCTAATTTGTGTAATTTTTCCCAGGTTCTGTTTCTGACTTGCTGGTTTCGTAGTTTTCTCTGTGCACTTGTCTCTGTATGTTCCTATTTAGAGAGGGTCCTTTCCATACTAAACACAACCTAAACCGACCCTTCCAGAGAGCTCCAATTACACCTCCAAGCACGAGCTGCCTTTTAGATTTATCTTTTTGTTGTTTTACTGCTGTTTGCTCAGAAATGCTTTTCCTATCTTGTTCTGAAATTTTCTTTTTCACATAATGAGGGCTGTAAAGATGGCTCAGTGGTTAAGAGTACTGACTACTCTTCCAGAGGACATGGGTTCAATTCCCAGCACCCACATGGCAGCTCACAACTGTCTGTAACTCCAGGATCCAATACCTTCCGTACATGCAGGCAAAACATCAATGCCCATAAAACAAAAATAAATCACACACACACACCACTGAGAGGCATCAGAGTCTTTGGAACTGGAGCTACAGACAAGGCTATGTGCTGTCATGTACATGCTAGGAATCAAACCTAGGTCCTCTAAAAGAGCAGCCAGGTGCTTTCAATTTCTGAGCTGTCTCTTCAGGGTCCTCCCTCCATGCCATCTGAACCTTAATGTTTCTTTTCACCCTAACACCCATTAACACCGGCAGAGTTTTTTTCCTGCCAGGATGTAGCAAGGGCTGAATATTTTCCATCAGAAGCCTTTACTGTCCTCTTGCAAGTCTGTGTGGGACAAACACTGTCTCCTGCTCTCCTTTTGCCGTATCTGTCTCTTTCCTAGATACTCTGGTATTGCAGTAGTGACGGGTACACACGGGTACACATGGACACACACAGCTGCGTTCTGACTGCACATACAGAACGGTGCTCTCAACCAACTCTTCAAAAGGCTTCTGTATCCATCACCACGCATTTCCAGGAGGGTCTAAGGCACAGCTGTGTCACGTGTGCTGCCCTGTGGTCCAGTGTCTGCTCCTCCCAGTGGTACAGGAATAAGAGCCTCCGCAAGAAACCCGTCCTGCGCAGGGCCCTCCATCAGAGGCGGCTTTTTCCCTTCTTCACCCCACAGTCCCTGAGGCCAGCCGCACCCCCATCCTCCTGGAAGAGATCTGCTTTACTAAAGACCAAGTAGTTTCTTTCTTCCTGCCTCCCACTGCTCAGGTTCAGCGACCTCCTCTCACGCTGCCGGGAGCTGGAGACCTGGACTCAAGACCTCGCCCTCCCGGCTGTTGTGTGGCTTTCTGGCCTCTTCAACCCTCAGTCCTTCCTGACAGGTACGGCGGGTGAGCACGGAGGCCTCGCTCCCGGCAGAAGGCCTGCCTGGCTTTACCTTGGCAGCATCCTGCCCTTCTACCCTGGTCTTCAAATAATCATTACAAATGAGGGGGAGCACGTGGAGAACATTCAGCGGGGAAGGAGCACGCCCCAGGGACAGCCTTGGGGCGGGGGGGGCTATGTCCTGGCAGGAAGCCCGCCCTTCACGCCGCCACTCTGAAGGCGCACAGCACAGGGCAGTGGCTGCTCTGCTAGGTCCCGTTGGTGACCAGGAGGGCGAACTGGTCCTGCACGCCTGTTTGCCCAGCCTCACACTAACCTATGCTGCCCCATGGGGCACCGTTCACCCTCAGGAGGCTGTAACTGGTTTTTATCTTCTTTAACTCCTCTTCCTCCTAAAGCCATCATGCAAACCATGGCTCGGAAAAACAAGTGGCCACTGGATAGAATGTGCCTGACCGTTGATGTCACCAAGAAAACAAAGGAGGATTACGGCCACCCTCCCCGAGAGGGAGCATACCTCCACGGGCTGCACCTGGAAGGTGAGTCCCTGAGGACGGCGTGCGGAACTTCGCGGGCTGCACGCTGGTTCCGGCCCTCAGCACCAGGGTCTTCCCCTGGGGTGATTCCTTCCCTCCCTTCACACTGCACAGCCAGGTGAGAGTCTGAGGAGCCATGTGGCCCTCAGGGCGACGCGGTCGCTCAGCACACGTACCTTCAGCTGGCGTTAAAGCCTCCGAAGCCTAGGCCCCAGTGTAATCCAGGTTCTGCTTTTCACTGCCATCAACTCAAAGTCCGCCCTCTGCGGTGAGGCTCTCACTGTGTGTAGAAGCCAAGGGGCCGCCTTCAGGGCCCTGTTCGTTCTTCCTGTCTTCTGGGGCAGGGTCTCTTGTGCACTCCCCACTCGGGGCTAGGTGGCCCACAGGGCTGAGCCTCACGTCCCGCACTGCACGTGTAGGCATGGCACACATTTTCTCCATCTGGCTTTCTACGCGGCCAGCTCACTCAGGCTGCCGGCCCTTTCGGCCACTGAGCCCCTGCCCTCCGCTTCTAACAGCTCTCGGAAACCTGCTCTGCTCCCACTTCCGGGGCTTCCCACCCCGACGGCGCCCCTGGTGCTGTGAGTGTCTGTGTGCGCAGCATGTGTGGCGGGCGCTCACGCTGAAGCACACGCACTGCCAGGTCATTCAAGGCTGCGTAGGGAATGGGACCTGGACTTGTTCCCCGCTCGTAAGCGCAGAGGGAGAGTGCTAGAACAGCGTTTCTTACACTTCCCAGTTACTGTAAGGGGTTTGAATGTGTATGAGATGTGATCTATAAAGGCTTAAACCACTGAACGTCTCAACCATACAAGGATGCCACAACGGGACGGTGAGTGGAACATTTATTGCATGAACCAACTAGTGCACTGGTCCCGTCAAGCCTGGTGACACAGCTGCTGTTCCCGCCACAGGCGCCAGATGGGACACCCAGGCCGGAGCCCTCGCCGACGCCCGCCTTAAGGAGCTCACGTCCACGATGCCCGTCATCTTTGCCAAAGCCATACCCTCGGAGAGGGAGGACACGAAGCAGACCTACGAGTGCCCCGTTTACAAAACCCGGGCGAGAGGCGCCACCTACGTGTGGACTTTCCGGCTGAGGAGCAGGGAGAGGGCAGCGAAGTGGGTGCTGGCAGGCGTGGCTCTGCTGCTGGAAGCGTGAGCCGCCTGGCCCGTGACTCAGCGCCCGCTGCAGCCCGCCGGTGAGCGCCTAGGAACGAGGACGGGCATTCTCTCCTAGAGAATTTGTCTCTGCAGACACCAACCAGAACCAACCAGACAGTAAACGCCTATCCCGGCACCCACACACAAGGCTGCGGCTTATCTCTTACGTTTCCAAGACAGCGCAGTGAGGGGTCCATACAGAGGAACAGCTCTAAAAATGTAAAAACACAGAAGCAGCAGGCTCCAGGCAGGTCCTGAAGGAGGCCGGCAGACGGAGACCTCCAGCGTCCGTGTTCCGTTGCCAGGAGGACCCTTCCTCCCAGTGTGTGGCTAATTGCACTTGGTAATTTACAGGAACATTCTTCAGTATAAACTTCTAAGGGCCAAGAATTCAGGATGGGAGCAGAACAAACTCAGGCGTGGGCTGACCGGCCTCAGCTGCTGGACAAGGCATAGCTTCCCTGAGCCCGCACTCTGCCCGTTCACTGTGCTCTGCTTCTTCAGCAGGCGCCTGTAACAATACAGGCCTATTGGGTGTGGACACAGACTTCTCTGCTTCACCCTTTTCCTGAGAAATCTTTTCACACATATAAACATTTTCTTTAAAAAAACAGTATTAAAAGCAGAAAATTCTAGAAAACAAGGGTCTGTGTAGTTGGGCTCAAAAGGCTCCACACAATGGCAGACACGTCCTGCGGGATCCGGCCGGTAAGTGCGAGCGGTCCTGATCCTCACTGTGGTCTACAGCTGCTTCTGTAGGCTGAGCGACAGGCAGAGAACTAGCGTGAGGCAGCACACGGGCTGAGGTGACCCCAAACACCCCCGGGGAACACCCGGCGCCCTGCAGCTCACACCCACACGTCAGGCCCCTCACAACCCGACAGTGCAAACATCACCTGTGGCCCATCCTGCCCCACGTCTCCGCTCTTCAGGCTGTGGAGGCTGGAGTGTGTGAGTGTGTGAGTGTGTGTTCTTTCCCAGGCAGTTCCATGTCACTGGTTTTATACCGCAAGTGGAACGCTGGTTTGGGCCCCTGTGGAGTTGACGACTCTAAAGAGGAGTCTCTGGTACCACTGAGGACAGAATGGACGGACCCCAGGGTGGTTTCTACAGTAAGCTAGCGAGGAGAGCACCCGGCGGCCGGCCCTCACGCGGCTGAGACTCACCTCTCCAGGTACTCTTTCACGTTGCCGTAGCCGTAGAACTTGGCCAGGTGGATGAGGATGCCCGTGGCGCAGCGGCCATCTCGCTTCCGACAGTAGCTGCAATTGCAGATCCCACGGCACGGAGGACAGGTCCACTCCTAGGAGGGGGAGAGCATTAGCAAAGTGCTCTCCAGGCAGGGTGTCTGGGGACCCTGCCCACGAGTGTCCCTCCAGCCTCACAGGGAGCGGCAGTGACCACCCACGTCAGAGAGACGAGGTGATGCATATGACCCAGACACAGCCCTGAGCTCCGGGACTCACAGGTCGCACACGCATCAGTTATGACTTCAGGAGTCCAGGTTGGTACAAGACCAAGACAAGGATTCCAGCTCCCAATACATAGCTTCCATGTTACATCACTTAACCGAAACGGTATGTCAGGAGTGGGGCCAGCACGCATCCACAGCCATGACCTCTGCAGGGGAGCGCAGACGGCGACCGCCGAGCACACCCCAAGGGGCAGCCCTTGGGGCAAGGAACTTCCATGTCATGAAGGTCTGAAAGGGGCCTTCCACAGGGATCTGAGGCTGACACGGTAAGTGCACGCCTCAAAAGGGAGCCCGGAGCTGGGCAGACGAGCCCAGCCGGTAGGGAAAGCCGGAGTCTGCCCAGAACACAAGGCAAATGTCCAGGTGTGATGGCGTGACCAGGCAGACAGGACCCTCGGGGTGCACCAGGGAGTCAACGAGGGCCTCTGTGGAAGACGTTCACATGGAGGCTGCCCGCTGGCCTCTGTATGCAGCTGTGCACACAGTTACAAAATGCGCTGGTGACAAATGGTGTTGGCGGGCAGGAGACACCTGGCTCGCTTCTGGGCAGCAGGAAGCCTCAACTGTGACTTAGGCCTAAGTAGGTGAAGTGACATCACTGGCGGAGAGGAAAGAAACAGGATCCTACCGAGGCAAACCGCTAGGCACACACATCCAGACATTGACACCCGCTGTCACCATCCGGTCCCCTCCAGGAGGGAGCCATGCTTCATTTCCCACTGTCAGGAGGAGAAGCAAGGAGCCCAAGGGGCCCAGGCCGGCGTGCCCACACCCAAGGTCCAGAGCAAACACACACTGCTCCTACCGGGTCCAGCAACGCGGTCCGCACGTCCTCGCCATAGCGGTTGCGCAGGCACGGCCCGCAGAATTGTCCCCGAACCCCGCCGCAGCTCTGGTTCCGGCACACGGTCTTCGTGTCAATGGTCTTCTGCCGGCACTGATGGCACGTGTTACCCTAGGGAGAGAGAGCCAGGTGGGAGCGGGCCTCACGGTGTGGACACCCATGCAGAGGTTACCAGACACCCTAGGGAGAGCGAGCGAGCGAGGTGGGGGTGGCCTCACATGGGGACACCCATCCAGAGGTTCCCACACACCCTAGGGAGAGGGAGTCAGGTGAAGGCGGCTTTACGGTGTGGGCACCCATCCAGAGGTTCCCACACACATCCCGAGGAGCTAGCCGGGTTGTTAGCAGGGACCAACCCCGTGAGCACACCTCCACTCTGAGCACCTGAGGCTGCTCAAGGACGCAGAGGGAACCAACAATCGCGAACAGACCCGGCCCCAAGAAAACCTGAAGGGTTGGCAAAAGCCCAGGGGGACTAGGGCGGTGAGCCCCAGTCAGCGTGAGTCGCTCTCTCCCCTGTGGTGGCCTGGACGCTAACACACGATATACACACACTCTGGTCTTCCAGGACACACGCCCCCAGGAGGCCGCTCCCTAAGCAGGACCCCGTGCTCGGCAGCCTGCGTGTTCAAGGCCCACGTGGTCTGTGCGTGAGGTCAGGCCCCTCCCTGAGTGCTGAGCTCCCCGGGAGCACACCTTCACAGAGCCGTCACTCACCAGCACTTTATCGTACACTTTATCTCGCACGGTTATGGCGATGTTTCCCAAGTCTTCCTCGGTGATGCTCTTCACTGCTCGGAAAGATGAGACTCGGTGGCGTCGGCTGTACTTCTGGCATTTCCCCTGGGGGTAAAAAACAGGAGAACCTGGCACAGGCATCCAGAACCAACACCACGAGGGTGCTTGGAGACTGGAGGCTGCCCATGTCTCGTCTGTACGGTAATTTGCTGGCCTGCAGCCCCAGCCAAGCCCCCGGCAGGGCAACAGCAGTGAGTGAGAGCTGATACACTCTTCAGACACAGGAAAACAGCCAGGAGCACCTGCAGGTGGCTCCCACCTTTCCCCTCTTCCTGGACAGCTACTCCTGACCCAGACAATTGGGAACAGGCAACAATCGGGAACCGCCACAAAGCTGGCGTGGCTGCTGCTGCAGAGCTGGCTCACAGCCCAGCCCTGCACGCTGGGCAAGTGTGCACCCGAGCCACCCCAGCGCCTCAGGTGAGACGAAGTGTCAGCGTGAAGCAGCTGAGCCCAGGGTCTTCTGAATGCGTGTCCCACAGGACCGTGGTGGAAACTGAGGCTCCCCGGCTGCAGGGCTGCTGGCGAGCCTGCAGGGCAGCCGGCCTGGAGTGGTGAGTGCTCGCAGCCGGGGGCTTCTGCTCACTCATCAATGCTCACCCCAGTGATCGTCCTCCTCCTCCGGAAACTGCAGAGCTCTTCTGAGAGCCTGCTGGCCGACAGGGTGAAGTTCTCCAGGGCAAACTTCTCCGGGGGGCGTGCGCTCCGGGCTGGGTTCACGCGCCGCGTGATCTGGCCGTCGGAGAAGGCCCGCCGTGCCGGTCTCCTCCTCTAAAACAAGGGCACAGACAGGCATGTGGCTCCCCTCCACCAGAAGGCACTGGTTCCTACAGAGCCGGGCCAGCCTGAGAGACTGGAGTCCCACTTACAGACGCTGACGGCGGGGTCTGCACAGGGAAGAAGTCCGGCACGGAGTTCAATTCCGCCAACAACTGCGCCAGCTAAGGTGCGGGAAGAAAAGAGGAGCCAGTGTCAGTCAGTCGGGGACAGGTCTGCGATCACCAGCTCCCCAAACCTCCCAGCTCCCGGACTGGAAACAGCCTCGTGTCAGAGTCCACCTCCCGAGGAAGAGGCCGACAGCACTGCTCCCGAGTCCACAGTGTGCCATTCCTCACCGGCACAAGGACAGAACACGGGAAGACGCGTTTGTCTTGCATGTTTGGGTCCCGGTTCTACCACCATCAGCCGTGTGACCTGGCACGCATCTCACAAACACGAAACTCCAACGTCGGCGTGTCTAAAGAAGTTTGGCTAAGGACTCTTAGAGCTTCCAAAGCAAATACAACACTTGCTGGGCCTTGGCAGGGCACACGCCGTAATCCCAGAGCCAGGATGTGGAGGCAAGAGGACCAGGAGCTGGTGACCAGGAGGCCCTGTGTCTCAAAAAGCCCTACCTCCATACACAAATCAGTCACTCTCCCCAAACAAAGACGAGTACCCAGCAACAGCCACCACTGCCAAGCAGACGCTCTCATCAGTTTTCACTTTCAGATGCACGTAAACAGGACACACGAAGAAGGACAGAGTGTAACACAGATACAGGCAGACAGAGGCGAACACTTCCTTTAGCTGAGTTCACCCGTCTTTAACAAGATCCTCTCGGTATACTGCTTCCTTAACTTGGGCAGAGGCCTGTGTATACACTGTCCCTACACTGTGGTCTTTTAAAAGGAGGGATAAAACACAACTGGCAGAATTTAACTCTGCCAGTGTAAAATTAGGAGGAAAAGAATGACTTTCAGTGATTAGGGTGAGCTGCTGGCCAATAGAAAAACCCCAAACACACGTAACAAAGGCACCCATGGCGCTCGGGGTGAGCTGCCCAGGCCATCACTAACTAGAACATGCAGGCCTCTCTCCCTCAGATGATGTCTCTGGAGGAATGGCGCCCAGACACGGCCTGGCTGCTGGCCATGTCGGTTCTCCCTGCCAGCTCAGAACGTAGCACACTGTACGGTGAGCAGCAGCCTGCCTCCTCAGAGCAGTGAGAAATGGTCCTAACCAGAGCCGAGTGTGGAACAGACGTGCCCCAGCACACTCCCCCCAGAGAGCAACACTGGAGCAGCTCCAGTGGCAGCAGCTGGCTGGGGTCCCGGCCCGCAGCGCTGGCTTACCATGGCCTTGTTCTCTTTGATGTTCATGGCCCTCTTCAACAGAGCATCCGAATGCTCCCGGCTCTCGGCCTTGGAATCATCCTCGGACTCGGAGGCCGAGTCTGCCTTTTCCTTGGCCTGTCTGAAGCCTTTCTCTCTTCCAAGATCGGGCTTCCTGTCCAGCACGTGGGAGCTATTTCTATCTCGTGTTTTTGCCATTTTTTTGGTGGGGAACTGAAAGGCTACTCGAAGACCAAAACTGCTTCTCGTGGGCCTGCCTCTTCTGGGTACAGCCTCCTCTTCATCATCTTCCTCCTCGTCACTCAGCACAGGATAAGCTCTGTCGCTGTCACTCAGCTCCGACTCCACACACTAAGGGACACACAGAGAGAAGGGTGAGGACGTCTCCAGCCACCTACCAAAATAAACCCAACAACTGTGTTTGAAGCTATTCTGGCTGAGGACAGGTCGGACTTTGCTCCGCCACAAATTCCTGCCTCACCCGGTAGATGCAAAGCAACAACAAAAACAACAGAACAAACGAACAAAAAAACCTGATCATGCCTTGAAACCCTCAAACTGTGAGCCACACAATGAACCCTGTCTCTCTGAAAGTTCATTCTCAGGTGCCACGTTCCAGTGACGGAAAGCTGATTAACATTTTCTTCACTCAGTGTATTCTCTAATCAAGTTTGTGAGTGGCCTACACTGAACTGTACATATATATGCATGAATTAAGTAAACACATGCCACAGCTGATCTAAGTATACAGATTCTAAGGAAGAGGGGCTTTGGGAGCAATTTACTTTCCCTCCTTAGAAACAGAAACCCCCTAACTTGGAGATGGAACCTGTCAAGTTCTGCAGTGCTGTGTCTTGAGGTGAGAGTCTGAGGCCCCTGGGAAAGACGCTGGCAGAGAGGGCTGTCCGGGGTTTCTCGCTGGCACACTCACAGCGCAGCGAGGCAGCCAACTATAGGACTTGCCTGCCCTACGTGACACCGGGGGAAGGAGCGGGACAGAGAAAGCCACCATTTCCACGGACTGTCCCCCTACAGGCTGTGTCCCAGGCTGTGTAGGATCAGATATCCAACAGGAGAAGCTACCTCACCTTACCAGCAAAGGAAGCGGTAGATTTATCTTCAGATAAATATTCTATTCTTCAGTTAGTGTTAAGTACTTTCAGAAACATCTGCTTCATCACATTTTTATGAATAAGTTAAAAATATAAACCTAAAAAATTATAAAGACTTAATCCCATGTGATAGCCAGGACTGGAGCCAGGGCAGAAAAAGCACACTAATGGGAACACGGGTAAAACCCTCTTAAAAGTGCAAATACGCTAACACTAATTCTCGCTTTTACAAACATGTCACAGTCATGTAAAGGAAGACAAGGTCAAAGCCTACAGCAGTCCAGCAGTCCATCTTCCTAACTTTACAATTCGAAAACTATCCCAATAAAACATTTGTAACGGTCTGCTGTGGTGGCTCATGCTCCAGCTCCTGGATGCTGATGCAGAAGGGAAGCCGCCATGTTTAGGTCCAACCTGGGCTATGGTGTGAGATCTTACCACAAACATCACCACCACCACACCACCAAGGCAGTGACTTCACCTGAGACTGAAATGCTAGTGTGTGAAAACTAATTAACCTCAATAAATGAAATTAAAAAAAAAAAATCCTCAAGGAAGCCTTTTCCCAGTGCAGGATCGAGGGGAAACTCCCCAGGCCCCTGGCAGACCTGAGTCACCTTTACAGTTAGCAAAACTCAAACCAGGAGGCACAGGCTTCCCAGTTTGCTCCATTACCCACTTTCACCAAATTAGCCCCTAGCCTAGGAATGTGACTTCACACTCAGCGAGACACAACTCGTTAGAACCTGCCACTGCAAGACACACAGAACAGACAAAAGCAGCTCAACAGGCAGCGGCGATAAACCGTTAAGTCCATGAAGGCCACCTGAGACAAGCCCTGAGCGCCGGGCCGTCAGCCCTCAGGGAGAGGCGTTGCCTGTGGGCCAGGCAGGACCAGCTCCACAGAGTGTCTTCTGTATTATTTGGCTTCTATTACAAACAAAACAACAAAACAAACCTTCTCTCCATTTGTCAAGTAGCCTCTCGGAGGAAGAGGACAAAGTCAGGACTAGGACAATGCAGCTGCACCCTCCTTCACACGGGCCCTCACTGCTGTTACCTCCGAGTTACTGCTGAGCTTCAGCTCGCTCTCTGTAAATCCTTCGAAGTCTTCCGCTTCTGAATCCGTATCCTCAATGAAAATCCTCCTGAGCTCTTCTGTGAAGTATTTGGAATGGAAACGCATATTCTGCTAAATTGAAAAATACACCTTAAAGCGACTCAGAATCCCAGGAGGGAGGTAAAGGCTGAGGCAGGAGTCCCACCCTGGACAGGGCAGAGCAAAACCCTGTTAAAAAACAAGCTACCACAGCTGGGCACAGTGGCACACTCCTTTAATCCCAGCACACAGAGGCAGAGGCAGGTGGAGCGCTCTCTGTGAGTTTGAGGCCAGCCTGCTCTACAGAGTTAGCTTTAGGACAGCCAAGGCTACACAGAGAAGCCCTGTTGGGTGTGGGAGGTAAGGGAGGACACTCAACTCCTAGTACCACAACACACAGGAACGGAAGAGTGGTTCCGGGGGTGGCGCGGAGAGCGGAGATCACTGATGGGCAAGGCTTTCCACTGGATGACAATGTTCTGCACACGCAGACAGTACACGGTCTCCAAACCTCACAGCAGTGAAGACTACAGCCAAGACAGTCTCTGTCAATCCTGTGTCTCAATTTCGTCCGCTATGGCTGCTGAGCATTGAGGGTGAGTCTCCTGCCCCGGCCAGCAACTACCATGCTGCCGGCTTTCCTCCCTCCAGCTCTCTGGAGCGCTGGCGTGGGCGAGCGTGCATCTCTTCAGACACTGTAGGTTTCTCTATAGGAAGAGCCAAGGCCCTCACACCCTCACCCAGCGCTGAGACTGGACTTGCTCCATTCCCAATGATACCCACCCAGGGGACGGATGGAAGTCTGTGCCCGCCTAACCCCTCTGCAAGACTGAGGGACAAGCAAAGACATTCTCCAACGACTTATTTTCTTTGGCACTATTACAAAGACAGAAGGAAGCATAACTCTAAGAGTGTCTGAAAGAAAAGGAGGGAGGAAGAGTGCCAGGCTCAAAGGAGATCCCATGCAGAGAAGTGCAAGTTTAAAAACTGCTCCAGGATTCTGTCCCTGTCCCCAGACCCATAGGAGTGGGCCTCATGACACCACATTCGTGTGAGACTGTCTCATGCTGCCTTTTTCTGGCTTTAATTATACACTTCTTCAGACTCCGAGATCATCGGGAAAAACGAATGCAATAGAAATATGTAATAGTGGGAGACTTAGAGGGCGGTGGAGAAAGAGATGCCCACAGCTAGTGCTCTAAGCTTAGGAATGTCTCCTGTGAATTATTATGGGTAACTGGAATGAGTTTTCTCAGAGCATAAATTACTTCCTTCCTTTGTTGTTAGCTGTGGTGCAGCTGCAAAAGAAAAAAAAAAAGACAAAAGGGAAGTTTATTTAAAGACAAACTCAAATTGTGTTTAAGGGAAGGGGCCGGAGTCAGCTACGCAAGCTGATGCCACGTCTCTCAGCCGGAGAAAATGAGTCACAAGTGTGTGGGTCAGGGGCGCGTTAGAGCAGGGCTTGAACCTAACAAAGCATGGGCCTCGAGATGGCTTGATGGTTCAGAGCGCCTGCTGTTTCCTCAGAGGGTACAGGTTCAGTTCCCAGCACCCACACGGCAGCTTAGAACTACCTCCAACTCCAGTTTCAAGGGCTCGCACACCTCATGCAGGCGGTGCACAGACACACGTAAACGGAAGAGGATCTAAGGAAAGAAAACAGGTGCAGCAGGCTGTCTGCAAAGGAAACCCACCAGGCACCCGACTACAGGAAACATTTGGCCAGCCCCCGGGGGCTTTTCTGGGGCAATGGCCTCCAAGCATAAATTCAACAAATGTCCAAAAACCCTGTACAGAGCCTGAAAGAGAATGAGTCACACCTTAGAGTACCAAGTTCCAGCCTCCCAACCTTCCTGGCGATTTTTATCTTAGGAGACGGTGACTGGCCCTGAGGGGATTAACAGGACTTCGCTACAACGGCTTAAGAGCCGCTTTCTGTGCCGTCTGCACGGCACAGCCCCGACAGTCAAAGGTCCACCCCGCTCTCGGCAGCACCAATAACCAGGATCTCCTATGGCTAACACTGTACGCGAGAGGAAATTCATGGAAAGCAAGTGACGCTCACGTGACGCTCACGTGACATGACAAAGGAGCTGCCCCTCAGGGCGCTGGCACAGCTCTACTCTCCCTCTCTACCGTGGACACTGGAGGGGTCTGAATAACGGCAGAGCCTAGCCTGAGCTCAGTCCTTCTCCTGACTCCTGCAGGAAGACAGGAGCTGAGTGCTAGGGCAGCTTCAGCTAGCACAGATATGAAGGGAGGAGCGTAAGGGCCAACTCGTAGGCACTAGACACGGAGACAGGAGAGAAGTCAACAATGAGACGGCCAGAAAAACGGAGGCCTGGGTGGCCAGGAGAGGGAGTGTGGTTTTCAGCTTCCCTGAGACAGGAGGGAGAAGCCGGGCTGCAGGTCAAGAAAGTCCAACTCTCTCAGAGAAAACGCAGGTCACTGGTGGCCTTCGCCTGGGGAAAGCAACCATACCTAAGACAGAATCCAAGAGAAACTAGCCCAAAGGTGCAGGGCCATGCTAGACAACAGCCTCCTCTCTGTCTGTGCACTGAGAACCAGTTTAGTGTGATTCCTTGAGCTGTGGAAATAAAAACAAGACCAAACAGAGCCGCCAAGGCTCGGCCTGCCTGAAAACACAAATGGAGACAGGGACAGCAGGGGAGGGAACATTCAGGGAGGTGGCAGCACATGGCTTTAACCCTGCACTCCACAGGTAGAAGCAAATGGGATCTCTGAGCCAGTCTAGTCTCCACAGAGAGTTCCTAGCCAGCCAGAACGAGTTAGTGAGACCCTGTCTCAAAATAAGGGGGAAGGCGACAGGACTGCAATGCTAAATTGGTACTGACAAAAAGTTTAAGGAGTAAGGGTTCTGCCAGGGGGTCGGGGGCACGGGTTTAATCCCAGCACTTGGGAGGCAGAGGCAGGTGGAGCTCTGTGAGTTCAAGACCAGCCTGGTCTACAAAGCCAGTTCTCGGATAGCCAAGGCTACACAGAGAAACTTTGAAACACAAACAACGAGAGAATAAGGGTTCTGTAGTGACTCAGTCTGCTACTGTGATGTCAATCTCTATGGAGGGGATTAATAAACGTGAAAATAATTTTAAAATGGTACCTGTTGTAACTGATTTGACTTGATAAGATCACAAAGAGCACAGAGTTCTGGGAACAAATTTTTCCATTTAGGGACATAAAGGAACAACAACAAAAAAAAAAACAACCCAACTCTAACAGAGCAGGCCAAGGTGGCTACTGAGTCAAAATGCTGACAGAAAAGAGTCCAGCAAGGCCTATATTAGACCAGGGACCCCAGAAGCCAGGTCCCACCAAAACCTGATCATAGGCAGCTCCCACGTAACAGGGCGGGGTCCCTCAGCACGCATGCACACAGGCCTCTCAGCTGTTTCTGTAAACGTGAAGGTCAACTTCCGAAACACGGTACTCAGCTCAGGACTGCCCTGTGGTGCAGGACACGCCCTGCGGCCGGCTTTCGAGGGCCACACTCAGGCAGAGCAGGGCTTCTGAGGGCCACACCTGCCTGGAGAAGGGAAGCTCGTACCTGTTTCTCCAGCCGCAGCGAGTCCAGACTATCGCAGCTCTCAGACAGGTTTTCCATGGGAGCATCATCCTGGAAACCCACAAACTCCTCCTCGTCACTGGGGGCGTTGAAGATGGCAGCCATCTCTTGGGGGATCTGTTTTGGATTCAGAAGAGAGGGGTGTGACCGGGGCTGCCGTGATCTCTCAGAAGGAGTATCAAACCCTTTCCCAGAGCCCATGAGACCCCAAGACTCGTGAGTGTCGTGCTCAGTGAAGACGCCCTGGTGGAAGAACGGGACACGTTTGCTCCAGCTCCAGGTTCACAGGCGCTGTACCTTCCAGGGAACGCGTAGCCATCCTTACACGGCTGCTGCCCTTGCGCTTGACTGGAAAGCACCCGTGTCTGAGAAGACTGCCAGCTCTTCCTCCTGGTGGCAGCTCGCCACCAAGGTTCCGGTCAGGAGGGCTTGACGCCACTATCACCCCCTGCTGTTTTTGCTCATCCTATGTGGGTTACAGAGGGATGTTTGCACGCCTAGAGTGGCTCTTTCTCTGCACTCGAAGTCAGTTAAGGCAGCTGGGGAACTGATTCTAAGAGGGCTCAGGTGCCACGGGGGACAGGCACCCCAAGAGCCGTGTCAGTCCAATCCAGCAAAGGCCTGCTGGGACACACGGAGCCTCCCTCCCTGCTTTCTCCCACCCACGTACTAAAAACAAGCACAGCAGCACCCAGCGGTCATGTGAAGCCGCCGTCTGCATCTCTGTTCTGTTTGTCAAGAAAAATCAGGTGAAATTGTGCTGCAGCTTGACTGTGTCCGTCCTTGACCTAAGCTGTGTGCACCCACCGTGTCAGACAGGAGCAGGAGACAACACAACTTGACATGTCTCAGTGAGAGCAGTAAGCCACATACGTGCAACAGGACATGAAAAGAGAAGCCGAACTGTCCAATGAGAGCCACAGGGCAGAGGAGGGGACCTCAGGCTTCTGAAGCCCCGTCTGTCCAGATGCCTTCTGGGCCTCAGCCACCAGAGCACGCACAGGCAACGCCTGCACAAGGCCCCACACCTCCACGAGTGAGGTGCAGCAGCGAGAGCGCAGCACGCCCACCTCGGCCTCCCCTCCCCTCCCCCTCCCACTGGCCCCCTGCACCCACGCTTGTCAGCTCTGGGCGTGCCTCAGTGTGGGACACTGCTGACCGGGAGTAAGGCAGGGACAGGTAGCAGCACACCCGCAGCGTGTGTGTGCGCGCGGGGCTCCGCACGCCGGGTGGGAGGGGCCTGTCCCGCAGCGTGTGTGTGCGCGGGGCTCCGCACGCCGGGTGGGAGGGGCCTGTCCCGCAGCGTGTGTGTGCGCGGGGCTCCGCACGCCGGGTGGGAGGGGCCTGTCCCGCAGCGTGTGTGTGCGCGGGGCTCCGCACGCCGGGTGGGAGGGGCCTGTCCCGCAGCGTGTGTGTGCGCGGGGCTCCGCACGCCGGGTGGGAGGGGCCTGTCCCGCAGCGTGTGTGTGTGTGCGGGGCTCCGCACGCTGGGTGGGAGGGGCCTGTCCCGCAGCATGTGTGTGCGCGGGGCTCCGCACGCTGGGTGGGAGGGGCCTGTCCCGCAGCGTGTGTGTGCGCGGGGCTCCGCACGCCGGGTGGGAGGGGCCTGTCCCGCAGCGTGTGTGTGCGCGGGGCTCCGCACGCCGGGTGGGAGGGGCCTGTCCCGCAGCGTGTGCGGGGCTCCGCACGCCGGGTGGGAGGGGCCTGTCCCGCAGCGTGTGTGTGCGCGGGGCTCCGCACGCTGGGTGGGAGGGGCCTGTCCCGCAGCGTGTGTGTGCGCGGGGCTCCGCACGCCGGGTGGGAGGGGCCTGTCCCGCAGCGTGTGTGTGCGCGGGGCTCCGCACGCCGGGTGGGAGGGGCCTGTCCCGCAGCGTGTGCGGGGCTCCGCACGCCGGGTGGGAGGGGCCTGTCCCGCAGCGTGTGTGTGCGCGGGGCTCCGCACGCTGGGTGGGAGGGGCCTGTCCCGCAGCGTGTGTGTGCGCGGGGCTCCGCACGCCGGGTGGGAGGGGCCTGTCCCGCAGCGTGTGTGTGCGCGGGGCTCCGCACGCCGGGTGGGAGGGGCCTGTCCCGCAGCGTGTGCGGGGCTCCGCACGCCGGGTGGGAGGGGCCTGTCCCGCAGCGTGTGTGTGCGCGGGGCTCCGCACGCTGGGTGGGAGGGGCCTGTCCCGCAGCGTGTGTGTGTGCGGGGCTCCGCACGCTGGGTGGGAGGGGCCTGTCCCGCAGCGTGTGTGTGCGCGGGGCTCCGCACGCCGGGTGGGAGGGGCCTGTCCCGCAGCGTGTGTGTGCGCGGGGCTCCGCACGCTGGGTGGGAGGGGCCTGTCCCGCAGCGTGTGTGTGTGCGGGGCTCCGCACGCTGGGTGGGAGGGGCCTGTCCCGCAGCGTGTGTGTGCGCGGGGCTCCGCACGCCGGGTGGGAGGGGCCTGTCCCGCAGCGTGTGTGTGCGCGGGGCTCCGCACGCTGGGTGGGAGGGGCCTGTCCCGCAGCGTGTGTGTGCACGGGGCTCCGCACGCTGGGTGGGAGGGGCCTGTCCCGCAGCGTGTGCGGGGCTCCGCACGCCGGGTGGGAGGGGCCTGTCCCGCAGCGTGTGCGGGGCTCCGCACGCCGGGTGGGAGGGGCTCGCTCTTGCTGCCAAACTCTGACCGGTACAGAAAGCAGCTCCACAGCTCCGGCCTCTCGGCCATGGTCAAATGGAGCCCCTCAGTCTGGGTCTGACCTCAGAAGTTGCTGAGGGAAAACTCCAGCTCCCCACTAAAGGCAAAGCCCGTCAGAACAGCAGCAGCCCCCCAAATCAGGAAAGCATGGACTACTGCAATCCCCAAAGTACCTGCCAACCAAGAGTTCCAACCTACCACCCAAGTTATCCTTTAAAAAGACCATGAAACAAAGACACACCAAGGCAAGAGTAAATCAAGGCATCCGTGACCAAAATAGCACTGTTAGATGCTTTCACAGATTTCAGAAACACAGCAAGGCACTGTCAATCGTGAGAACACAGAGGGATAAGCAAATTTAATGAGAACAGATGAGCAAAGGAGAGCTAAGAAGGAAATCATTACACCCACCACAGTAAACCAGGGAGCCCCGAAATACTAACAGGAGGATGGGGGGGACCATAATCCAAGCAAGGAGAAAGACAACTGCAACACTGCAGGAATCAGCAAACTTAAAACCATCAACATAAAGAGGCTGAAAGACAGCACAGAAGCTGAGAAATTAAAAACCAAGATGCAAGTATCTCCAAGAAACACAAACCGTTGGACACACACAAACACAAATATTACATATACACACAAGCACACACACCACGCGCACACGCGAGACGCAAATGATGGAAGACTTATTAAATGGAAGAAAGCTGACAGTGATGTAACTATTACTATCTGATAAAGCAGACTTCAAACCACAATCAGAGAAGATAAAGAAAGCCACCACATCATCAAGATGGCTAGACAATGCATCAAGATGTAACAACTGTAAATGTGCAAGTGAGCCCCACACCCGGGCTCTGAGTTTCAGGTAACATGGATGAACAGAAGAGGCCAGACGGGCTCTGACTCGCTGAGGGCCTTCCACAAGCCCCGCCACACACAGCTTATCCAATCCAATCCGAGCATCAACAAAGGGAGCCGCAGCAGAACTGCACGGGAGAGCTGACAGTCTCACAGGTGTCTCTGGACCATCCCCACCGGCAGACCCAGAGCAGACCCTGTCCCGCAGCCCACCACAGAACCTAACAGCGCATCCTAGGCCACGGAGCCAACCTCGTCAAACTCAAACATCGGAAATATGTCACGTACAGACTAAAATAAAACAAAATAATGCGTAGACGCAATAGAGCTGGTTCTTTGAAAGGTGCTTTAAACAGAATTGGTAAAGCTTGTCTTGACTGCCAGCAACAATCTACAATAAGATCAAAGACGAAAAGGGGAAATGACAAGACATTCCAATGAAATTCAGGAGATCATTAGAAACACCATTAAAACATGTTCTAAAAAAACAGGAAATTTAGGAGAAATAGATAAACTCCCAGCTACATGACCGACCATCAAGAGGATACAGAACATTTAGACACACCCTTGCCAAGCAATGAAAATACGGCAGAAAGACTTCAAAGAAAAGCCCAGATTGAGTCTCTGCTGGTCCTGCTGACTTGTTACAGATAACACCAACGCTCACATTTCCACAAAACAGAAGGGGAAGGAACAGGACCAACTCCGGAAGCCAACAGCATCATGATACCAAAACCAGGTAAGAACAGAACAAAGAGACCAACGCCCTGAAGGAACAAAGACAATTCTCAATATGGTATGTGCAAAGCAGATTGAGGAGCTGTGCAACGGGCCTCGCAGGGCAGAGGTAAAGCTACTGGCGTTCTTCACTAGAGACACAGCATCACGCTGCCCTCTAAGTCCTCACCAGAGACCTGCGTGCAGTGGGTGGTAGTTCAGAGACAAAGCAGCTGGCCCACGTGCTGCGCCAGCGGTTCTCACCCTGTGAGCACAACCCCTGCAGGGGCTGCACGTCAGCTCTCCTGCCCACCAGCAGCAAAACTACAGTTCTGAGGCAGCAGTGAAGTAACTTTATGGTTGGGGGTCACCACAACCTGAGCTGTACGAAGAGCACAAGCTATTTCTAGCAAACCCGGCCAGCGTGGCCCAGGCCAGTGCTGCCGACACGTCAGAGGCGTGTGGGAAAGGTGGGTACAGGTCCAGGCACACACGGCAGCCTTCAGGGGCTGCACAGCCATCCTCGGGCCCCAGGACCCAGGTTCCAACCCACACCTGAGAGACCAGGAAGCCCAGCCTTGCTGGATCCTACCCACGGGGCACCATCAGCAAAAGCCTGCTGGGGTTCCGCTTCTCTCCAGGGGCGCCATCCCAACATCCCTCCACAAAGGGCTGCTTCAGAGAAGTGGTTCTCAAACTGTGGGCCAAACGACCCCCTCACAGGTGTCTCCTAAGACCATCAGACTCCTGACACAGCAGCCCAGCCCGGTAGCAACAGTAGCAATGACCGTAACTTTCTGGCTGGGGCTCACGAACAAGAGGAACTGGATTACAGGCTGCGAAGTTAGGAAGGCCGGGACCATTGCCCTAGATCCGTCCATACCACATGGACTCCTGCCAGCCCAAGACTTAACTGAAATTTCATTTACAAGCAGAAACCAACAAGCTATAACGATGCTTCAAAGTGCCAGCTGGCCTAGTCAGGTGTTTACTTCTGAAAATAAGTCATGTAAAGCAGCACTCAACTTCCTTATCAGACAATTAATTGTAACTTTAACTATAGGTTAGTTCTAGTCTCCGGTACCACCTCACCATGGGGAACATACTCATCATCTATTACATTTCTTTTTTTTAATAATGTGCTGGGGGGGGGGATCCCATGTAGCCCAGGCTAGCCTTGACCTCCTGCCTGCACCTCTCCAGTACTGGGACTGCACCCCCCCCAGCTATGTGGCACTGAGGAGTAAACCTGAGCTGTCCGGAGGAGCAATTACCCACAGAGCAGGCTCCTGGCTCGTCCTTGTTAAAGGAAGATAGCAGACCAGCTGTGAACATGTCTCTTAATACCCTCCACCTCTGCCTCTCAAACTCTGGCGCTACAGGTGTGTGCCATCACACACAGCCTCTTCCCCTGTGTGCGGGAATCAAAGTCAGGTCCATGTCACTGTCTGAGCTCTTGTAATGCCAGGTTCATGGGACCCTGAGACCACCAGGAGGCGACGCAATGCAATAGAAAGAGAGCTTTATTACGAGAGCACTCGAACTCAGGACCCAAGTCTCACCGACGCAGCAGCAGAAAAGTAGGACCCCGAGCTCTGAGGGAACAGGATTTTCAGAGGGAAAGTCTGTGAGCAGGGGGTTTCCATGGCAACAAGCAGGGGGCAAAAAGTCTTGGCGTTACAGAATTGGGTGAAGTTTAGCAGGGCGGGGTGACCTTTTCTGAGGCACACAATCACAATGGCTAAGGCATATAATCAATGGCTATTTTTCTAAACCATATCTGAAACATTGGGGAGAATTTTTCCACCCGATTCTCAACCGATTCCCATTGATTATTGCCAGGGAGTTTGTCTCTATTTTCTATGAAGCATTTATTCTGTATTATTTCCTGGAGACTGTTGCTAGGTGAGTTAGCTTTATTCTCTGCCAGGTGTACATTCTGTGATATTTCCTGGTACCTGAATTCAGCTCCCAGTCAAGATGGCTCTTTACTCAGGCTAAGTATACCCAGGCTAACTTAAACTCACTCTGTCCCAGCTCAGACTGCAATAATCCAGGAAGTACACAGTAACTATGTTCTTCCAAAAGGGGTTATGTAGGTGTGACACACACCTTAACCCAGCCCTCAGCAGGCCGGGAGGGGAGGCCATAGAAGACCAGCGGAGGCTGCCCAGCAGATTCCAGGCCAGTCCTGATTAGCTGGTGGACTCTGCCTGCTGGAGCGGGGGGGGCACAGGGGAGACGAGCAGCTAAGAAAACGAAATGAAAACCATGCTGGGGAGAAACAGGCAGGTCGCACCTACACCCAGAGTAAATAACTCAGAACTCAGCAACGAGAAACCAGCCCACACAAAACACAGGCGAGGGGTCTGAGCTGAAAGTTCACCAAGAGCACAGGGGCTGGTAAGTTCGAGAGCAACGTGTCCTCATGAAGGACACGATGGACACTGAGACATACCATGGAGAAGACCATCCCACCCTTCATCAGAGGCTTCCAAACGACCCGACAGGACACAGAATCACCGCGCTCACAGGCTGAGGGGCGGGGTGCAAAAGGGTAGGCTACACTTTGCAAAACAGCCGACAGTTTAACAACCGTTCACCACCAACCCAGTTACACACAGGGAACCCCGTGCGCAACCATGAGACAATGCCCACCAACGAGGCGTGAGCGCCGGACAGTGTTTACAGACGGAACCGCCACTCAGCAGCAGAAAACGACAGGCCTGACACAACGCAAACAGGCCACGCCAAGGTAGGAGACCGCCTCCTGCGTGACTGCACGCACGTGACTCAGAAAACCGGAGAGTGCACACCAGCAACCGCCTCCCCCGGGACAGAGCGAGGGCTCCACACTGCAGCCGGCCCTGCGGAGGGGCGATGAAGACACCGACTGGGTAATTACTCTCCTAGCGACTCAGGTCAAAACTCAGAACTACACACTGAAATGGGAACTGCCCTGAATTAAACCTTAATAAGAAAAAGTACTCAGTGCAGAACACACATCACCCAGAAACGGGTCCTAGTACAGAAAGTTACATGCTGGGGGTGGCGGGGGGAGCAGGGGCACCACAAAGCAACAGGGAAAAAAAGTCCTGCCAATGAACAGTTCAAAGCTGGCTGAAAACAGAGAAGGCTGGTGGAGCTCAGCAGAAACCCACCAAGGAGGAATCTTCAGTGTGATCAACATAACTTCTTTCTTAAAATTGAAAGCACTCGTGCATAATAATTCACAGACTCCGCAGGAAGGGCTCATGGAGGCCTTGCCCCTCTTCCTAATCCCTCTGCCTTGATTAAACCATTGAACTACATTCCTAGCCACCAAGGCCTTTTCCCTTATTTGGCCACTTTCTCCACCTGAGGCTGACTACCAAGGTCCAGTTATCAGTACTGAAGTCCAGCAATCAAAAGCCCCCTCTGGCTCAACTTATTAACATGCCTAATTAAAATTAAACACCGCATCCTAACACGGGTTTCCCCCTGTACCTTTATAAACGGCCATTTTCCTATGGGCCACGTCTGTTCTCCAGATCCACAGGCAGTCCTTTGTCCTACTCTTGAACAAATATCCCTACCCCTCCCCTTCTCCCTTGTCCTCTATCTCCTGTCTTTGTCACTTATTTTCTTCCTGGAGGCAAATAAATCTCCATTAGGCTGAGAACTTGGTCCTGGGGGTCCTGAGCCACAAGGATCCTTACAGCTTGGTCATGGGATTGTGACAAGCTAGCCACCACTATTCAGAAGAGTAGGAGAGCAAACAGACTGTTTCCCTGAAGAACTTGGGTCGTACAAGTCCAAAGCATTCAGAGAAAAACAAAGTGTAACTTATTCAAAGGAAGAAATGAGCTAGCTGAAACTGTCCCCAAAGGCAATCCACACACTCAGCTTCCCTGAAAGCAACAACAACAACAACAAAAAAACAAGTACAAAAAACTAAGGGAACTAAGCGGTGTTGCTGAGCAATTTACCCCAGACAAAATACTCTATCCTGCAGGGGAGGTCAGAAAACTGAGGAAGTAAACAACCCAGAAGCTTCAGGAAGTTCCTGAAACTGACAGGATTCACTTGGCCCCTCTCACATCAGCAGTGAGGACTGGTAAGAGATAGTCTTAAGACCAGATTCACCTGGAAAAGCTCAGACCCAGCAGGCAGCCTGAGAGGCAGAAACCCAAGCTCTTGAAAGGACCCACTGCCACCCAAGGAGGGGCAGGTTGTGTAGCAGGCTTTCCTGGGCTGCTGTGAGGTTCTGTTGATGCAGCTGTCTTTTTTGATAATTTTTTTGGTTCTGTAAGTTCCCTCTCACCCACATTTTTAAAGTTAACCCAGCAAACTCATTGATTGGTTAACTTTGGTGGCATCCGTATTTTAGTGTATCACTGATTCTCTATGGGGTAAGTACATGTTCACATCTCTGACAAATAAAACAGTTTAAAAGTCTGGGTTAATGAAAGATACAGATACACAAACACAAGAAGCTCAATGGACTCCACACAGAATTCACCCGCACTCGCTTTGTTTCGCTGCAGGACGGGAATCTGAGCCCAGGACACCTTACCTGCTGGGCTCATGCTCCGCTGCTGAGCTGCCCAGCCTCAACCAGGAGGAATGGAGAAACACTGAGACATCGTAACTGCGGAATGCTAGTGATAAGGGAACTTAACAACAGCTACCTGTCAGACACAGGCTGTGTCCAGACCTCAGAAACCTCGTGCAGGAGGAGCACAAGGATCTGTGCACAGCACACTGTGAGCAAACCCTGCTGAACAAACGATGCCACATCTGGGGAAACCGTCCTTCAAAACTCAACGGGAACTAAGATCTCTTTTCAGGTGACAAATCTTAACTAGTTCACTAGCATCCAGAACTAGCTGAAGATTCCTTCAGAGTGAAATGAAAGTGACAATGACTCAGAGCCATGCAAAACCACACAACACTCAAGGAAAGATAGAAGCAAATGCAGGTATTATTGTAATCTGGCTGTAACTCCTTTTATTAACTATAAAATCAGAAAACTTACACATCTACTATAAAGAGGTCATTTATAACATCAGTAACAGGCTAAAGAAGGGAAATTCTCTGGGCAATTTTATTAATGATGTTAAGTTGCTATTAAACTATTGCAATCTAGGACGTTATCTGCAGTGGTCAGGGCCACAGAAAGCATCTGTAGACAGCACTGAAGATGAAGTGAGTCAAGACGGCCACTACAAAGAAATCAACACAGAGAAAGGCTGTAAGGAGCCAGGAGTGTTCACGCACACCGACAATCCAGCACTCAAGAGGCTGTGCAGGGTCAGCCTGGGCTACATGGTGAGAACCCCACCCCAAGAAAAGAAACGAGCAGTAAGACACACAGAAAGCGTAAGTGAAAGAGGTGTAGGGCCTGGCAGCAAGTCTATAATCTCAGCTGCTCCAGCCCCTAGCAGGGAGACCTCAAATCCAAGCACTCCCTGCACAATCCTGGAAGTCTGAGGCAGCCAGGGCTCCCTAACAAGACTCTCAAAATAAAAATACTGGCAATACAGTTCAGTAATACAACACTTGGCTAGTATGCTTCCGAGCCTGGGTGTAAGCACCAGCCCTGAAAAATGCTTTTTGTTTTGTTTTTAGTGTAATGATACAACTAAATGCTAATTAGGAGCGACATCAGATCTAAAGACACAAACATGTTGAAATAAAAGACAGAAAAGGTTACTAAGTGCAAAGGAGAGCAGAGTGGCTACAATCAGACAAAACGGATACAATACACGAAGCGAAGAAGTTAACTCAGCCAGACAGCTTTCAGTATGTGCTCCAAAACCAAAGCTCCAAAACTACCAAGTGCTACAGAGAGAAACAGCTCCACACTAAGACACAGATGCTAACTCCAACACGTTCACTTTCAGCAAGGACAGAATAGTAAACAGCCCAGGAAAAAGAGAGATGAAACAATAAACCAAACAAAAGACAGAGACACTGCACAGAGCACATACTTTTCTCAAGTGTACACATGAAATTACCCATTATCCAGACCAGGCCACATGCTAGACTAGACAGTTTAATAAGCATGGTACATTCTCAATAACGAACATCATACAAACTATCTGTTCTGATCAGTAGAATTAAAGCTGGCCTCAGAAGCAGCAGCAACGCAGGCCAGTTCACAGTATATGGAAATCAAGCATTCTCCCAGCAGCCAATGAGGCAGAGAAAACATAAGAAAAATGAAAAAACAAACAACCAACCAAGCTGAACATCCCAGCTCAAAAATCTAAAACTAAAATGATTCAAATCTGAACTTTGTCGAGTGACCCTTGGTGTCACAAATGGAAAATTACATGACAGTTCTATGAACAAACAAAGTTATTTATGTAGAAGGTTACATTCAGCTGTACGCAGGCGCAAACCCTTTAGTTCGTGTTCTGACTCCAGTTCCACGCCCACATACCTTCTATGTCTGAGCAGGTAAACACTCAGTGAAATAAACGTGGCCTCAAGCATTTTCTGTAAGCAACACTCAGCCTATGCCCTGAAGCAACACACCCAGGCGTGAGCAAATGCCGTGCACCCAGGACAGACACAGCTGTGAACGAGTGAGTTAAAGAAGATCATTAACTTCACACATTAAGGAACCAGAAAAGCACACAGCAAAGTATACCCAAAGCCAACAGAAGGAAGTACTAAAGCTTACAGCCGTGACAAAACAGGAGATAAAATCACAACAGAGAATAAGTGATAAAACAATGTTGTTTTTTCAAAATACTAATAAAATTAGCAGGCCTTCCGGTGCACTGACCTGAAAACAGAGCGAAACCTCCAAGCGCTAAAATCCGAAAATAAAAGTACAGAGATTATTAAGCTTACAGAGGTTTTACCAACAAAGAATTTAGGAGGCCTACAGATGGCTGCATGCCAAAACCTTGGCCCACACAGATGAAATGACTCCATTTCTGATAACACACAGCCTACCAGGACTGAATCATAAGGAAACGAGATTTGAACAGACCTATAGCTAGAAAGGATTTGAATCAGTGATCAAAACTGTCCCCAGAAGTAGTGTCAGAAACCAACATTTCAGCAGTGAACTCTGTAAAACTCTTAATAACCAATGCCAGCTTTCCAAGTCTCCTAAAGAGACAGACGGAAGAGGAAAGACCATCCTTAACTCCTCCTGATACCCAAGCCTGACGGACTGCTCAAGGGTCCCCAGCAACACCCTCAGGATGCTAACGACTTCACACACGCCAGCACACACCATCAGCAACGCAGCAAAAAGATGTGCACACGGCCAAGCGAACTGTGTCCCAACAATGCAAACTGGCTTAACACAGGAAACTCCAGTGCATCACACTGAACTTCAGAGGGAGAGACCACCACACAGCTCATACAAAAAAGGCGCCAGAGGAGAAGCCACTGCCCTTTCCCGAGAAAAACAGCCAACTATAACAGAGGGGAACGGTATGGGTATGGATGCATTAAACCCACATTACACTCAACGCTGAGTTAAAAGCTGACAAGAAGATCAGGAATACGCTAAGCATGTCTGCTTTGAAAACTCATGAGCAACTAGGCAAGAAAACCAGGCAAATAAAGACACCCGGACTGGAGACACGGAGTAAAACACATGTGTTAGGACAGAACATGCCTGTGGTGTGGAGGGGCTGGGGCAGTCAGACGAGCAGGCAGCACTAGGCAATTACCTCGGCATCTCTCCAGGACACTGTCCAGGAGTCATTGGCATTGCAGCCTTTCTGCCACTAACAATCCATACAGTGGCAAGGAAATCGCAAAAAACTCCATTTAACCAAGACATAAAAAGTAGACTTCAGCAAGGAGCTGCAAGTCTTACATACACCTCAGGTCCAAACATATGTGAAGACCTGAGGAAATTCGGAAAGCACCTCCCCATCGGTGGATAACACGCACACACGCACATACACACGCACATGCACACGCGCAAACGCACACACATGCACACACACCATCCTCAGGCAGCTGTCCGGCCACCCACAGGCTTCACCCGACCCCATGGGAGCGCAGCAGCAGTCCCGGCACAGACAGAACAGTCCGGCCGCAGTCACTCGGAGTCCGCAGGACGGCTAACTCTCAGCGACACAGGCCTGGAAGATGCCTCCTGACTCCAGCCACACTGCAGAGGCCCCGCTGAGCACCACAGAGGCCCCACCACGCCAAGGAGTAGTGGCAGCAACACTCAGAAAAGACACGCCGACCAGCATGAAGGACGCTCCACACAAGACACAATAAAGACTCTAAAACCACCTACAAAAGGTAGATTTAAGGGAAAAACTAAATGTGAGCACCACCTCTGTCTGAGGCTCTGAGAAGACACCAGGGGCACATGACGCAGTGACCTCAACCACACCACAATGAACCGTTCTCACCTGCTGTTTGGTGCTGAGGACTGAACCCACGGCCTTCAGCATGGCAGACCTCTCCAAGTGACCTACACGGAAACTGAAAATGACTAAGCTTTTCCTTTCATAGGACACTGCCTGCACAGTGCAAAGCCTGCCGAGAGAGCACATCATGTTACACGCCTCGTAGCATCCAGAAGCAGAACTCAGTGACCACAGGCAAAGGGCTGAATGACATTCCCAGGGAGACCCCAGCAGGAGCATGGAAGGTGCCTCTAATCCCGGCATTCAGGAGGCAGAGGCGGGCAGTCTACAGCTGAGGCCAGGAGAGGGGAAGAGAGAGAGAGAGAGAGAGCGCACCTGCCTCACAAAACCAAACAACCAAACAAAGAATGAAACTCTGACCCATGCTAACACGTGAAGGAACACACCAAACATCACACCAAGCGAAGAGCTCCAGTCACAACAGGGAAACACGGAGCGGTCCCGCCGTGCTGTGCTCAAAGAGGAGTCAAATACCCAGAGCCGTCGGGACAGGGTCTTGGGGCCGGAGGAAGGGCAGAGGGAGCAGAGCTCTTCAGCTTAGAACGCCACAGAGCTCAGGAGAGCCCACATGTTTAAAAGATGTAAGTGTTCTTAACTGTGTGCCAAACAATGGCCACACGGGCTGGGGCGGAGGCTCAGTCCGGGCAGCCTGGGCCAGGCACCCACACAAAGAGCCAGGCGTGGCAGTGACGACTGTAACCCCCGTGCTGGGGAGGCAGAGGCAGGAGGCTGCCAGTCTAGACGCGGCGAGCTTGGTGAGGCAGTCTCAACAAACAGGGCAGAGTGACTGCGCACACCTGCCGTCAGCTTTCAGCCTCTATGCCCAAGCACACAGGCACGCACACTCACCACGCAAGTGAGACACAGACACACACACACACACACACACACACGTGTGGCCCTGGTGCACACTTGCAAGCTGCAGCACTTGAGCAGCCGAGTGTTCAAAGCCAGCCTGGACTACGCTCTTGAAACAACAGGTGGAAGTAGCCCATTTTAGCTCTGTGGACCATTGCTATGAGGAACCCGCAGCCCAGTTAGTGAAGAGGAAGTCGTGTCGGGGAGTTCCCAGGTGTCCGCACAGGCTCTGCAGGGCTGACAGCGCAGCCCGAGCCAGTGCGCGGGAATCCTGGCCGATGTCGGTGGGTCCTGGGAAGCAAGCTTGGGTCGGCGGCCAGGGATGGCAGCAGACAGGAAGTGGGAAGCAGTTCCACTGACTCTCGAGGGTGGATGAGCACCCTCCAGGGCTGCCCTGATTTCACTGAGTCGCTACTGGCACTGAAACACAACAAATGACTCGTTTCTGGGGGACACTGCCACAGCTTAGCAGGGCTTAAGAACCCCAGCCCACTCAGTACTCCACTATCAGCACGTTAGTCAAAGGAGAAACAAGTGCCCAGCTCTCACAGGTCACCCTAGGTCACCGACAGCCACAAAGGGAATCCACGGCCTGTCACTGCAAAACATCAGGGCATCAAACACGCACACTCAGAGGCCGACTATAAAAACGCTTCCTCATTCGTGTTGCACATTCATCGCCAGCCAGCCAACGGCTCTGTCCCAGGCCCCTCTCATACCGGGTCACCTGACAAAGCCCACAGCCTGGAACATCAGCAGGGCCAGGACACAGGAAGGCTTTAAAGAACCCCACCCAGACGGACACAATGCCCCTCCTCATGGTTCACTGTCCCAGAAAGCCAGCATCCCAGAATCCTGTCTGCCCAGAAGGAAAAAGCCCAGCACTGGAGTCGAGCCTCGCGACTTCCACGCCGGCCACGAAGGGCAGGCATGCTGGACTGGAAGCACCACCCTTACGTGGGCGACCACGAGCACTCACCGCCAGCACCTGTTTACTGCGCATCTGCCGTGTGCCAGGCGCTGAGCTGAGAGCAGTCAAGAAGCGGTCATGCGGCAACGGAGGATTCTGAGCCCGTGGGAGACAATGCCAAGAAAACGAGTCCTGCGACCCGGTTTCTTCAAAGCACAGACTTGCCCCGGACTGTGTGTTCACGCGCACAGGAGTGTGTTGACTTCCGCTGTTCTCCTGCACATGCCTGCGTGCGCCGTCCCTGTGACTGAACATCTTACTCATGACTCTTCTTAACCCTCCCAGTGTAAACTGCCCGATGCAGGTGTCTTGTCCGCCTCCTTTCTAGGCCCTGCTCTCCCAGGTTCGCATGAGTGTCAGGCCACAGGCCATCTTCAGACATGTTAAAGCGTCAGGACGTGGAATCCCAGCAAGGGTGCCGTCCAGCGACAGGGACCAGGAAGCCGCCTCTACGCAAAGAGCTGGTCCCGAATCCACTGCTGTCTACACACTTGCCGGATGCAGTCTACCCGCTGGGGGAGGGGACTGTCCCACGCTCACTCAAGCAGTTCAAGCAGTGACAAGGGCCAGGTCTTTAAACTGCAGGGGTGCAGAAAGCCATTCCAGAGGGACGGCATGACAAGCTTACACCCTAAGAACAATGCCACTACACAAAATGAGCCTTGGAGTACTCTTGACTCCACTAGGCTCTTGTCACTGTGCCTGAATGAACGGCACACTCGCCAAAATGCTAACAACCCCTTAGTTCAAGGAAAGGTCACTAGGGCACAGGCACTCCCTGGCCAAGAGCCTGCAGTGTGGGGAACGGACGGCAGCTTTCTTCAGCCACATGATGTGGGTTGTGGGCTCACCAGTCACTACCCTGGAAACAACTTTGGGGCCTCATCGTAGAGGCTCGGGGTCTCCAGCAGGGGCGGACCCTGCTTCGAAGTTTCGGTAAGAAGCCCAGCAAGCAAGGTGCTCTGCCTCCTCTGGAGGAAGGCACCCAGCCGCAGGGCGGGGCAAACAGCTGGAGGGCTCTGAGGGTGTCTGGGGAAACCATTCCTGGAGGAAACTGACAGTCAGCAGGGAACGCAGCTCCAGGCAGCCCAGCTGCCCAACCGGGCCTCGGGGGTTCTAGGACTGTTTCTTAAAGGTTAACGAAGCAACTCACAAACCAAAGTGAATACTGTTCTCTGTTCTCTACACACCTCGGGGCAGCGGCACAGACGGCAAACACACAGAAGTACCTGACTTTCAACCGCTTAGAAACCGGTCTGGACGGAGCAAACTTTTACATCTGTCATCTAGACGTTCACACTCCAAGGCAAATGCGTTCATAGGAAAGCCATACGGAAGACTACTGCTGACAAAGCAACCTCTGGATCACCCAGCAGAGCCTGGCAGCCACCCACGCACTGTGGCCCACCTGCAAATGTGTGTGCTGGGTGAGGGGCCGCAGAGTTCAGGGCCCTCACTGACACTGCACTACATACGCCATACAGAAACGACGGGAAATTGTTCCCCAGAAAAGCTATGTGGACCGTGTATGCCCACACGACTGCTCCACACGGGATAATCCAGTGAGACCTCCTGAACCCCATACACACTCCCCAAAAATCAGAGGTGCTCACGCCCACGAGAGCTCACACCTGTCAGATCTGACACCACCAAGCCGCCCTGGTTGAGGAGTGATATTGTTAGGACATTCCTCGGACCCATGTCTCATTTGCTATCCTTGACCCGGGTGACACCACGGCATAAACAAAGACTTGAAGCCTCCTGTCTGCACCATCATCCTGACTCCAACAGCAAGTGCCAGACAGTGGCTCTGCAGAGAGTCTCGCCAATGGGATCCTGTCAGGGGCCGGGGGCAAAGCAGCGGCCTTTCTTATCTGTAGAAAGAGATAAAGCGGGCTGGTGGTGCACGCCTGGGATCCCAGCACTCTGGAGACAGAGGCAGGAGGATCTCTGAGTTCGAGGCCAGCCTGGTCTACAAAAGGAGTCCAGGACAGCCAAGGCTACACAGAGAAACCCTGTCTCAATAAAACAAAAACAAAGAAAGAGAAAGAGGAAGGGAGAGAGACCACACACAACCTACCACCTGCTGACTTTAGGGACCTAGCAAGAAATGACTCAGAAAACAAGTGATAGTTTCCAGCTCTGGAGGGAAGAAAGACCTCCTGGTGGCCAGGAAGGGCTTCTCTGGGCTGCGGGCAGGAACTAGGAAGAGGTCCACCGGCCTCTGGAATGAAGAAGGTGGGAAATCAGTGTTCTGGTCTCCATCTTCCAATGTAGCAACACCTGGGACATAACCACGTGCTAAATGGTCTGACGACTGTGGAAAAGCATGAGGACAAATCAGTTGTTTATTTCTGCCACGACACAAGTCTGAGGTGAGATGCGATGGCTTTCTCACTTTCTCAAGCTGGCATTTACTACCAGGGAGGACACTCTTCACTGAGGGCTAACCTGAGCTACTTACGAAGTACGGCTCTCCTCCATCTGGTATTAAACATTCCTACGTTATTTTTTTATTTAAAAGAAGGGAAATTTAAAAACCCCACACTCTTATCAGTCCCCACTAAAGGGAAATCTGGAGTGTTACAGAGCAAAGGGTGCTCCCGAGACCACGGATGTTAACACGCTCGGCTGCTCTGCTCACACAGAGGCAGAGTTTCTCAGTAACGTACTCACGCTGACAAATGGCCTAACTGGAATTGGCTCTTGGTTTTCTGATTTTCAAATCAAATCCCTGTGACTTCTTAGAATTCAGCCCCGATATGCCAAATTATGCAAAAAGGAGGAGCAACTGACCTTTTAAATATGGAACTATTCTAGGACAGTCAGGACTACACAGAGAGACCCTGCCTCAAAAAGACTAAAAATAGAGGGAGGGAGGGACTGGGAGGGAATGAGAGATGGGACACGGCTGGGATACAGAGTTAATAAAATGTAAATGATAAAAATAAAAAATAAAATAAAAAATAAAAAAAGACTAAAAATAAAATTAAAAAATAGGACTATGCAATAGACTCTCCCAGGGGAGGGGTGCAGAACACGTTCAGGGCGGCAAACCCAGCCCATGGGGGCAGCAAAGGGGCTAGGAAGGTCCGTGGGTGGCTCCTGGGCTCAGGTGTTGCGAAACTCTCTCCTTTGCAGCTGTGTCTGCTTTGCAGGAACACCTTGGGGTGCTGTGCTTTCCACAGGATGGAGGGCATCTTTACTGCACCTGTGAGTACTGCGCACTGCCCGCTGCACTCATCTGCCCACCCGCAGAACCACTCTCAGCCCACTTCAACGAGGATGACTTAAACCTACACACTTTTAAGTTATTATGAGCTGACAGGCAGGGACACTTCCAAAAGAAAAAAAATCATCACCTTAATGAGTGCTACCAATTAGGAGGTCTTCCCCAAAGGCAAAAAAAAAAAAAAAAAAAAAGTGATCCTCTTCCACATACTAATTTGTCCTAATTGGTGCATCATGGCTAGGATATAATTTGTGGAATAACGCCACAGTAAATAGTCCACTGTTTCCAAACTGCCAAATAAATAATCAGCCTCATTGTTAACAATAAATCTTCACTTCCGGATATACACTTTGGGACATCCTGAACTTTCAAAGGTCTTAAATACAAGGATCCAAGTTTCAAAGAACTTTCCAGAAAAACGACCTGTTTCTGAAATGATATAAGAAGTGACATTTTCTGGGGAAACGCCACCCGGCCGGGGCTGTGGTCCAGTTTGCAGCCTTTGCCTAGTACGGAGGCGGCCCAGGGGTCCATTCCCAGAACACCATCAACCAGGCAGGCAAGCCGGGGAAGAATCCTAGCAGTCGGGAAGTGGAGGCAGGGGGCTGGGAGGTTCTCTGTGGCCTGCTACAGAGCAGCGGGCCGTCACTCCTCCAAAAGTGCTGTTAGGCCCTGCAAAGCGGCGACTGCCAACACGTTCAAAGGCCACGTGCACAAACAAACAAAAGAAACCGCGAAGGCAGAGTCTGGCTCAGCGCTGTTTCCTGTTACTCTCTCCCTTCGCTGGAGAAACCTTTTAAAACACTTTCTCACCAACATGCACTTTCACAAAGACGTTCTGCGGCCACTGCCAACCGGGCGAAGCGGCCGCTGGGAGCTAGCCACCTGGCTCCTTAGCTTGCCAGCGCACAGGTAAGCGCCAGGTCTGGGCAGGCCGAGTCTGGTAGGGCCAGGGAGCGGCTCCGGTTGCGGGCCCAGTGACACCAGGGGTGAATTCCAGTCGGGGGTGCAGTCAGAGGATGAGGAAAGGCAGCTTCCATGCAAAACATCCCCGGCCCCACGCGCGAGGGGATGGCCGATTCCCTCTCTTTTCAAAGGCTTTCTTTGCTCAGTTTTAAAAGTGCTCTGTTCACCACAACACGAAAAGGTGTGCGTCCGTTTAGGTGTCTGGGGACTTCTGTCGTTCTCACGGAGAGCTATTTTAAAGTGGAGAAAACCCCTGAAACTGTACACCAGAGAGAGAAGCCCCGCCTCTTAACGACCTTTGGAAGACTTAATCTCAAGTGCTAGTCAAGTTTCAAAACCTAGTCGAGCCCTAATGCCTAAGTTTGCGCTCTGCGTGGGCAAGGCTCGCAGTCCCGAAGCTGCGGTTACCTCGGCCTGAAGATGCTGGCTTTTGCCCCCAGTGGGAAAGTCCTTGAAAACTAATCAAAGTTCCGGAACAAACACCACAGCAGTTCTTTTAAAGTACTGCCTGGACAGCAAGAGTGCGAGCCTCGACTTCTTTCTCAACTGCTCTTTTCTTCACCTTCCTGACGCGGGTGCCAGTTCCGGCCAGCAAGGGAACTGCTCGCTGCCCTCCCGCCCCTCCCCCAGGTCTCCGAGCGCTGCGCCCCTGTGCCCCCGGCCCGCAGCTCCAGGACCGGCGTCCCCACCTGAGCCCGGGCAGGGCCAGACCCGCAGAGCCCGGAGGCCCGCGGGGAGTCCCGCGCACACCGCAGGACCGAAGTTCTCAGCCCCGGGCCCTCCGCGCGGCCAGTGCCCCGCCCGGAGGCGGGCAGCGCACGCTGGGCGTGCAGAGAGCAGCGGGGGCCCCGGACGGGCTGGGGGGACCCTCACCTGGGGGCGCGTGGCCAGCTCCATCTTCCCTGCCCGGCTCAGCCTGCGCCCTGCACGCGGGCCCCGGGCTGGCACGGTCCCGAGCACGCAGCGCGCGGAGCCGGCCGTGGAGCGGCGCACTGAGCGCCGGGGGGACCGCGCCGCGCCGCGCGCGCTGCGCCGCCGTGCACGGCCTCGGGCCCACGCCCCCGCCCCCGGGGCTCGCCACCCGCGGTCCGTGCCCTGCGGCCGGCGCGGGGGCGCGCGACGGGGCGCGCAGCGGGCCCGGCCCGGCGGGGGCGCGCGCGCGGCCTCCCCCGGCGCGCAAGGCCCTGGTGGAGCAGTCCGCCCCGGTTGGCGCGGGAGACTCGAGCTGGCCGTGCTCGCGCCTCCGAGCCCGGGTACCTGGCCCACCCAAGCCCTCCGCGCCAGCCTCCGTGGCCTCCGCGCCTGAGGTCCAGGAGGGTGGGGGTGGGGGCCCGTGGAGCTGGCTTTGTTTTGTTCTGGGGAAGGGGCGGGCTCTGCGCGCCCGCAGCGCAGTGGCTGCCCAGGTTTTCTCACCCTGCACAAGGCAGTCTGGCCCCGTCCTGCTATCCCCAGTAGTGACTGGCTCCTGGTCACTGGCACCACTCGCCGTGGGAGTGCTGAGATAGGCCCGCGCTCAGGAATGAACAAAACTCCAGTGCCTACTAGGTTGGACTCGATGGGCTGGGAACCATTACCCGCAGGATGATAAAAATACTGATAATGCAAGTGTCATGATGATTATAATTATGTCACTGTATCATTTAATTTGATGGATAATTAAAGTGATTAGTAACCTGATTCCTACCACTGTTAACAATGAAAGTGCATGGACAAGAAAACCTGAGTAAGTTAGATGCCATGAGGGGAAAAGCAGTGGTCAGACAGCACAGAGCTGCACAGGCATCGAAGCCAGAGTCAGACGCACACACAGTAGATGGAGACGGGGGAAGGCCGAAAGCCAGCCCGAGAAGCTGAAAAATGAAATGTGAAAAGTGATAGGGCAACTGCTTGCTGGGTAGCATCTCACACAGCCCTGCTCAGCTTCTGGATCAGTGCTGGCCCTTGGTTGTTGCCGAATGGATGCATGAAGTTGCTAGAATGTCCTCTCCCAGAACAATGTCTGGCTTTAGAGCTGCCCTTGTCTGTGACCGCTACTCTGAGGACAAGGACGCAGAGCCAGAGGGGTTCTGAATGTGAGACCCTACCCCGAAACAAAAGTGCTTTACCCCTTCTGGATAATGTGTTTTCTCCTTGTCGCTACTCCACAGGTAGAATTTCCTAAAATTCTCTTAACATTCATCCAGCTTCTCCTTCACATCCGCATACCACCAAGACAGAAAAGGTGTTTAATGCTTCTAGAGTAGAGCAGCACTCTTTTCCCTTGCCCTCATGTTTCCTGAGGGCTGCCAAGAAGACTGGTAAAATGTATTACTCAAAGCTCTTCTTAATCTGAGATGATTGTCTTGCTGTGATCCAAGGACCGTGTTTGCAGTTATTCTGTTAATTTGCGCTGTAGACTGCAGCAAGTCCCCATTGTAAAGGGAGCGTGAGTCTGAAGTAACAAAAGCCTTTGGAGCCTAGCTATCATCAGGGACAATTTTAACCACTGAACCTCCCTGCTTTAGAACCTGCACGAACCAGCCTCTGCAAGGAAGTTTCCGTTAACTTGACACAAACTTGAACAGACCTAGGAAGAGGACACTTCAATTAAGAAATTGTTTTCTCCGGGTTAGTCTGTGACCGTGTCCATGAGACATTTTATTAGCTGATAATGTAGGAGGGCCCAGCTGGCTGTGTGGGGTCCGTGGCATTCCTGGACGGGCAGGCCTGGGTTACGTGATAGAAGCAAGAGTGAAGAACCAGGGAGCAAGCCGCCAAGTTCTGCTTGGCCCTGGGGAGACCATTCTTATTTAACCACCGTAGAATTCAGTGTGCTCTGCTGGCTCTGCTTGCAGCTGGTACACAGATACACACACACACACAGGCAAAACATTCAGACACATAAAACAAATATTAATCTTTTCAAATGTTTCTTCAAGAGAGTAAGACACTGTCTATAGTTCTTTGAGGGATGAGCCATGACCCTTGGCGTAAGAATGTGTCACTCGCAGCATGCCGCTGTTTTGTGTTTCTGCACTGATGATTCAAAGGCATTTCACAAAGGGCAGGTGTGAGATCAGCTGCCCTCCTCTGCACTTACAGGTGAGAGATGATATCCCCTTGTGAGAGACGCCTCCCTGCGCAAAAGGAGAACCAGGTTCTCATCAAGGGCAGGAGGCTGAAGCTAAGCGGAATCTGACCAGACCAGCCTTAGCTGAGCTCTTTGAGGCCCCACACTCACTTCGCCAGGCCAACGCCCTTCTCATGCGACTCTCACTTTTTGCCAACGCCCCATGCAAGATGGAAATCTTTTGTTCTATCTAAACTTTTATGAAATAAATGTGTGTGGTTTTCTCCTATCCGTTCGTCTCATGTCAGTCTAATTCGCAGGCTCAGCTGTAGAGATGCCAGCCCAGTCTGCAGTGCTTGCTCCTAAAAGAAGCCCGCCACGCCCTGAACGGGCTCTCAAAGCTGAGTGTTTGGGTGTTGTACATTGGGTATTACATAGGCATTTTCTCTGAACTGAAGCCCCCCCTCCTAGAGGGAGGGAGGACACTCAAGAGGCTGAGGGACTGATTCTTCCAGCTCTCCCCAGGGCTGTATGCGCGATGAGAGCGGGAGAGAGCCTGGACGCAGAGCGCCCTGCACGCTCAGGAAGGAACTTCTAAGTCAGTGTTCCTTGCATGTGCGTCATCTCTGGGAAACCTTAATGCTTCATATATAAAATGTGTACAATGAAGCAAGCTGCTGCATGTCTGCACACACCACTAGTGTGGGCATGTGTGTGAATAGCATGTAAACTTTCTGACATGTCTATGCATGTGCCATGGCTGAGGCTATTTAACATAGGCTTTAACTTACATAGTCATCATATAAGGAAAGAAAAACTTGAGACCTCAGCAGTTACAAACATATGTATCGATTATGGTTGATTTCAGCATCACGATACATAGTTTATCACTTGAACTCATTTCTCCTGTTTCAACTGGAAGTTTTGTATGCTTTGACCAATATTTTCCTCATCTCTTTACTCCCCCAGCATGTAATGGACGTGATAGGTTTGGAGAAACCCAGAGTGCTGTGCGGGTTGTAAAGTACTATTAGTGGGAGCAAGCGTTCACACATGAACCAGCTGCCAGTTACAGACCGTCCTAAATTCTGTCTCAGCCGGGGTGGGGCTGGGTCTAATCTGTCCTTTCTTCAAGATGAGAAAGCTGTAACTTCAGGGTTGGAGAAACTTGGGGAAGGCAACCCAGGGCAGGCAAGCGAGCCGAGCTCAAATCTATCTTTTCCCGAACTGTTTTCTCTCACCATGGTGCCTGTATGCAGGTAACATGAAGGAAAACAAACAAAACAAAACAAACAAAAACAGAATTTTTAAAAATCACGCTTTCTTTTTAAGAAACAAAATCCCAGCATCTCATGAAGTCCAAGTCGGCCTGGAACCTGCTATGGAGCTGACCGAAACCTTGAATTCCTGATCTGCCGTGCTGTCATCCCAGCACTCAGGAGAGTCAAGAGGATCACCTCCAGTTCAGGGTGAGCGTGGTCTGCACGGCGAGCTCCAGCCCAGAGGGGGCTACACCGTAGGACCCTGCCTCAAAGGAAAACAGAAAACCACCCCTATCCCCTCACCCACACCCTCCCATCCCACCCCTCACCCCATCACCCCCACCTCTCTACCCATATCCCCTCACTTCAACCCCTCACCTTCACCTGTCACCTCACCCCCTCACCCATACCCCTCACCCCGCCCCCTCACCCACCCCCTCACCCACCCTATCCCTCACCCCACACCCCCACCTCTCTACCCACACCCCCCTCCCCTCGACCCCTCACCTACACTCCTCACCCCCACCCTATCACCCCAACTCCCTACCCCCCTCACCTGGACCCTTCACCCACACACCCCCACCCCTTACCCCCACCCTTCACCCCCACCCCTCACCCCTACTACCTTTTCACTCCCCACCCCCTCACCCTTTCCCAACCCTGCAGCCTACAAATACTTGAGTGTGAGGAACTAGATCCCAGATAGTTGCTCAAATCTGAGAATCCGAACACATCCTTTCAGCTTGCAGCTCTGACCATTGGACATTTTTGTCACCAGACGCCCAGGACCAGGCAGTGTGTAACAACGTGAAACTCAAAGGAAAACATCCTCTTAACTGTGGACTGAAGCATAAACCCTAGGCCAGGCTCCGCACAGTGCGGAGTGGGCTTTGCTGACTGTCGCTTCTGGGCCAAGCCAGTCTGTATATGAAACGGGAGGAGAAATCCGCTTCCTGCACACGTGAGACGTGGGCTTGTTGACGTGTCACGGTGGCCAGCTCGGTCTTGCCGGGCTGCTCTGTGACACTAGCAGCTGACCCAGGAAATCGAATGCAATTACGTTAGATTCGGTTGGTTTTGAAGGAGGAGCACACAGCTCCACGCCTCCTTCCCCTGGCTCTGCCACACCATTTCCCTTCTGCTTGGCCCTTAGCAGGGAATTCTGTTCCTAGCGTAAGTCATGGGAAACGGAGCCTGTGAAGGCCAGACAAAAACGAAAACAAAAACAAGAAGCCCCACTACACCTAAAGCAAGCATTCCATAGGACTGTGAAGACAGGATGAGGAGGAGGACGGCCATGGTGGCGGAGATGATGATAAAATCATGGGTCTATGTTTGGTTTGGAAACCGCTGGCGTTTACTCACTTATCAGTGGCTGAAATGACACCATGTTGTATAGCCTGCCCTCTGAGATAACGCCTTCCATCTTGGAGGGAGGTTTGTTAAGACAGGTTGTTCCAAAAGGAGACAGGGCTCAGCATCCGGCAAGGAAGCTCTTAAACTCCAGAGGGTCCTGAAGCTGCCCAGATTCACTGGGCTCCATCCTCGTCCTCCTCAAGATAAACAGTGAGGCCTTCAGAGAGATGCATGAAGCCCAGTGGAGCTGAGCAGAAAAGCTTAACCACCCAGATATCCGAAAGAGACAGACAGCCACCGGGAACACAGAGAGAGACGGCCAGGCTGCCTGGGAGAAACTGGGCCCAGTAAGCTGCCTGGAGAGGACTTCCATCCCCCTGAGCCACCTGCACATTGTACAGTGCGCAGCAGGTCAGGATTTTGTCAGCATCAGGCGTGCTGGCCAGGCTTTGGTGACGCGGCGGGCTCCAAGCCGTTTCTGCCCCCGCAAGTAAAGCTCATTGGATGCTCATTTGCTCACACCTTACTTCGCTCTGTCATTTGTTCCCTACCTGGGAGCTGGGGCACAGGAGAATTGGGGGCTGCGGGCAAGGCAAGCAGACCGTCCCCTTTACCAACATTCAGCTGTGTTTTCCACCTTTATTCCTTATAGCAAAAGTCAGGCTAAAGCAAGAAGTTTCCAAAGCTTTCTGGCTTCCTGAGCCTGTGAATGCTACGTGGCTGATTCCCTCCAAGCCTGGCAACTCGGGTTCAGTCCCGAGGACTCACACACACAGAGAGAAGCAACTCCTTCCTGAAAGTTGCTCTGCTTCTGTGTGGGCGTGTGCTGCGTTGCGGGAATCCACACCTGCACATATAACAAAGTATAAAAGTTATAAATGAGATGCATTGACTTCCAAACAAAACCACTCAAAGTATCGGGGAAAGATGGCATTGGAGCAATGGGAGAAAGAGCTGTGTTGCCTTGTTTCATTAAAAACTATTTGTCTTTATTTTAATTTGGGTGTATGTGTGATACCTCCATGAATTTATGTGTGCCATGCATACAGGGACCTGCAGAGACACAAAAACGTTGTCAGAGCCACTGGAACATTTCTCCAGCCCCTCAGCTAAGAACATTTAAAACCTTTTCTAAGGTGCTTTGTGTCCTCACAGTCCACAAGGAGCCCTAACTGACTCTGGAGGGAGGCAGGAGAAGTGCTTGTACTAAGAGGGTGTGCGGCAGCGCCTCCCTTCCCTCCAGCAACAGGGCAAATGGATAACTTGGCTTCCTACTTATGTTGGCTGTTTCTTTGGCACTGTGGCTCACTAGGCTTTACCTCTTAGCCTGGGCTGTGAGCGAGACCCTGTCCCAGAAAATCGGAATACAGGCTGGAGAACTGGCTGAGAGGTTACGAGCACTGGCCAGTCTTGCAAAGGACCAGCACAATTTCCAGCAGCTCACAAGCCTATGCAGTGCCAGCGGGTCCAGCCACCCCTTCCAGCCTCCACAGACACCGGGCACTCACCAAGAGGCACGGACATGCATGCAGGCACAACACTAAGGTAGAAATAGATAAGAATGCAAAGGGCAACAATAAGTTAAAGAACTTAGGCAGCAGGAATAATGACTGAAACCATTTTTAACTGGTCTAATCCCAGCCCAGTGCCTCATGGGAAATTGGGTCCCTTTCCTTGTCCAATGTCTCAACAGCACATCCATATCTAAAAATAGGGCGCTATCAAGAAGAAACACAGATAGAAGAGTTTTTTGAAATAAAGATTATAATAGCCCAAATAACAGTGCAATGAGAGGCTCAAGAGATTTTCCGAAACAGTTGTGCAAAATGAGGACGATGCAATGCTGGGAGCACATCTCTGTCCGCCTGAGTGACCAGAAGTGACCTGAGTCTCGGGAAGACTTGAGTGACGGGACAGAACTACACTCGGGTTTGTAGTGTGTAACACACCCCTACAGCCCGAATCTCCTTGACGAAGAACTTAAGTGGAGGTGGCTGTGGGCGGCAACTAAGAAGGGGGAAGCCTCAGGGTAAGCCTGACACTGAATGAGGAAGCTCTTCCAGGAAAGAAAACCATGGCAGAACTTCTGCTCTAAAGTTGAGATAACTCGGGATTTCCCAACGTTAGTGGGAGTGTTCAAGTGGACCACACAGAAAGCCCCTCAAGTCTTCCCGAGACTCAGGTCACTGCTGGTCACTGCCACTCCTGGATGAAGCGGGGTAAGAAAGACAACCTTACAATAGATGCAGTGCGCTTAATGGCATTAAATGTGTTTTGGTTCCCAGTGAACAATGGATCTGGCTGTTCCTCCTTGCTACTCGGTGTGTAAGGAAACAGACAGCTGCCTGTTAGCCTAACCAGATAGGAACCGTCCTCTCCAAGAAAATTTGATATTCTTCTGGCTCATGGAACTCTTCCACTTTTATTTAAGAAATTACTCTTGTAACACTTAAAAAAAATAGATGCAAATTCCAAAAACAAACAAACAAAAAACCCCAAAGTTCCAGGTCTGATTCTAAGCTTCACTTGTTCTTCAAAACAAAAAGTAGGGTTATACTTACAATCTGAGGCTCAGAAAGGGGCCCTGGAAACATGGCTCCACAGATAGTTTCTTTTGAATTTAAAAAATATATTTACAATATGAAAAACTTTTTACAGCCACAAGATACAGAAATGCATTTACCAACTGAAACTTAAATTGCTTTTATTTTGGAGTGGTCCAAATAAAAGGATGAAATATTGTGAAATATGCCTAAATATTGTGTATTAACTACATGTTAAAATTAGCACAAAAAGAGAGAGTAGAGTAATTGTTCCAAGGTACAACAGAAAAATAAGTTTTAGACATCTGACAAAATTAGTAATTTTGTGTAACTAAAAATTAAACTCATTATTTTATACATGCAAATTTTATTTCCTATATATTAAATATGCCTTTTGGAGTTGATCTGGAGCTACTATGTATTCAAATATTATTTGCCACTTATTGTCCTACAAGCAAATTCTCATGTATCCAAAATGATATCATGTCACCCTTGACTCCTGAATTATCTCTGATTGGCCAATAAAGTTGCCTCCAGCCTGGGCTGGGCAGGAGAGAAGGAGCCAGAGGAAGTTCTGCAGGCTTGTGGGGTCGCAGAAAGACCACAAGGAGGAGAGAGGGAGGAGGAAGAGAAGAGCAGGTCGCCAGGGGTTAGTGTGGCCACAGGGCCAAGAGCAGCTTGCTCTGAGGACTGGCCTGCTGGAGAGAAGCAGCCAGGTGGAGCCTGTGCAAGTACTTGTGGGGAGTTAGAATAATTTGCTTCTTTTACATATGCCTTAATAATTCTATGAACCAATATTTAATATTAGTAATTCCACAACATGTGCCAGACATAACAATTAAGGAAAAGAACTAAGAGCGCTGAACAGGAGGGATTTCAACTGTAAAGATGAAGAGATCACTCTGGGTGAACAGATGTTAGAAAGACACAGGCATTAGTAAGTCGCAGGCCTGTGTTGCAAAGAGGCTGCGATCCTAAATCCTGCTTCCGCAACGTGTGATGCTTGTAGAATTAGCCGACCACGTGGACTACTTACCTAACTGAAAATGGTAAGAACATACCGAGATAGTAAACAGACATCAAAGCAAAGCTACATTTTCTCTGCTGAGAAAGGAGCTTCCACATGATGCCTAGAATTGAATAAATCAAGAAGTATCAACGTAAGCATGTTATTTGGCGTGCTATCATTGCCGGTAGAATCCCAGCTGAAAAAGTAAGATTAGTTGATTTGAGGAGAAGGAAGAATGGAAAAGCCTCACAGGAAGCTCGCTGTCTTCATTATGATCTTTTGAAAGCATTGCTTGGAGGGCTGGAAAGATGGCACAGCAGCTAAGAATACTTGTGGCTCTCGCAGAGGGACCCGGGTTCAATTCCCTGCATCCACACTGCAGCTCACAGCTGTTGTAACTGCAGTGCCAGGGGATCTGCTGCCCCTTTCTGACCTCTGTGGGTACCTGCATGAGTGCAGGACACAATGAACACCCAGGCACATACATACAAATAGAACAAATAAATCTTTAAAATTAAAAATAAAAGCATTTTCAGGGACACATCTAATTGTGTAGCACTTGAAACTCATGTAATATGATGAAGGGGAGTCTTCTTTAAACAATTAATGTGAGTTTCTAAGTAAAAATAATTATGAAATAAACATTTAGAATGAAAAATTACCACACAGCTTAAAAAGGTAAAAAGAGTGAGAATACAACGGCATCATGAAATACACAGGAGAAAACAATGTTTTTATTATTTCTAACTGTGTGGCATATCCAGCCACTAGTGCATTTTGTGGTGTTTTTAATAAACAATAGTAACACTATTTTCTTTAGCTAGAACAAAAGACAATTCATCCTTTAGCACACGTGATAGAATTGACTTTCATTGTACTGGCAGTTTGAAGTTTACTGAAGAGGCTGGAGAGATGGCTTAGCAATTAAGAGCATTTGCTGTTCTGGCAGAGCAGAACTGAGTGTGGTTTCCAGCAGCCACGCTGGGTGGCTCAAACCTGTCTCCAGATACAGGACTTCCGCCCCCTCTTGTTTCCTCTGAGGGCACCCGTACGCAAGTGATGTACATAAACTCATAAACACATACACACAAAGTAGTGTTTTAAAAATAAAGTGTATTTAAGCTTCAGAACTGGGGTGACAATGGAGGCTCATTGCTAGGGAGCCTGGCTAGAGTGGCAGTTCTGAATTTGCGGGTCACGACCCCTTTGGCCAACCTCTATCACCAAAAATATTTCCATCACAGTTCATAAGAGCAGCAAAATCACAGCTAAGAAATAGCAGTGAAACAATGTGATGGCTTGGGGCCACCACAGCAGGAGGAACTACATTGGAGGGCGGTAGCTTCCAGAAGGCTGAGGACCACTCAGATGGCGGGTTGCTTGCTGCCTGGCAATTTCAACTCTCCTTCAGACCACTCAGCCTAAAATCCTTACAAACACAAACTCATCCTTCCTCCCCACTTCCTGCTGTAAGACCTGGGGTCTCACAGCTCAGGAGTTCAAGATCGCGCCCTTTCCAGAAACTCCCCCAGACCAAGACTCGTTGCAAAAGCAAGAGGTTTATTAACCATTGCACAATGGGGTCACCCCTGCCAGTCAGCAAAGAGTGGCACCCGGAGACAAAGGCCTTTAGGTTTTTAAAAGAAAAATTGTGGGAGATTTGAAGTCGCAGTCTTGGCAATTTAGGATTGGATGAGGAAGCTATAAAGTAAGATAATTGGTTAGTCTTAGGTGCTCAAGCTTGGCCAGTCCTGCCAAGTGTGGATGCAGCTGCAATTGAAGGTGGAGGTGGTTAGTTCATCCTTGAAGATTAGGGGCTGCAGACTTTTGGCTGGAGGTGAAAAGCTACTCAGAAAAAGTCTAGGTTCGTTGCTAAGAAACACTATCTCAAAGACAAGGGTCTGGTCCTTCTTTTTGCTGAGTGAAGGTCATTGCTTGCTTGCCTTTTTTTATATCTGTCCTCACAGATAGGGTCACATTTCTCCATTTTCTGGAAAGGTACTAAGAGGCTTTAGCTTAACCTGGACCTAAAACTCAAAACTATAGGCTTTAGAAGACATATTGGTTACAAAGTTAGCCTAACCCTTTCACTGCCATGACAGGTCCCTCCATATCTTTGCTATAGTTGTCTCTCCGAGCAAAGTTTGGGGCTTCAGACTAAGGCCATCTCACAATTCACCCTCTTGCTCATCTGCTGTGTGTGACAACCAAAGGCTGCAGCCACATGACGAAACCCGAGACCAGAAGGCCTTTTCCCACCTTCATCTTCCTCATAACTTGCTTAAACCCTGGCGTTATTTCCTGTCTCCTCTGTATTTACAAATTTGGTTGACTGTTGGTATGATGTTCTCATGGAATGTATACAGTTTGTTTGTTCAAATGCTGATTTCTTTCCCCCACTATCTGGCTTTAGTTGGACATTGCCTTGTGATGCTTGTTCTTGGCATCACCTGTCTCAAGTTTGTGTAAACATGCCACCATTTGTTCTCTGCATTGTCAGTAAAACAACCAGCCACAATGCTGAGCAATGGAGAGGATAGGGTGGGACATCCTGCTTCAGAGGGGAGAAGGAAGAGGGTGTGAGTAGGAGTAGGAGAACAGAGATTGGCAGGAGAGGACTTCGAACAAGGAGGAAAGATGAACCGGACCTAAGATGTGGTTACAAGCAAGTATAATGTGGGAAATCTGAATGGGAGGAAACTATGCAGACTTGGAGGTTTAGGATGGAATAACTATTGCCCAGCATTGTACTCTAGGTTAATTAAATAAATCCTAGTCTCTGCTGTGATTTGGGTGTACAGCTGGTTAAGGAATACGCACTGTTTAACTAAAAGATGAATCAATAATAAATACTAATATTCAACAACAAATGGTACACCACCGCGTGGCAGAACTTGCAGTAATCTAGCAAGAATTCACACAGAAAAACTAAGCAGCAGTTCTTTGGTTCTGTTCCTTAAAAACAAAGCAAAGGCAGTTCCTAAACTAGGAGCTCCATTCCTAATTAGACAGACCCCCTGCAGAGCAGCAAGGCCTCCAGCAGGCTGCAGAAAAAGAAACTTTGTTACATACAAACCCCAGAGAGGCAGTTTCTTTAGGTAGAGAAAAAAATGGCTCTTTAACAAGGAAGCTTCTCAAAGCCAAACTTTGCTAGCCAAGTCAGAAAGTGAAATCCCTTTTAGAAGGGGTTCTTGCCAGCCTGTTGGTATAATGTTCTTTTGAAATGTATACACCTTACCCTTGTTCATTCAAATGCTGCTTTCTCCCCCCACTCTCTGGTTTCAATCCAGATACTGCGTTGTGATACTTATTCTAAGCATCCTGTCTCAACTTGGTGTAAACAGGCCAAAATAAAGCAACTAGCCACAATGTTGAGCAATGGGAGGAGCCAGAGGACAGGAAATGGGTGGGAGGAGAAAGGGCAAGGAGAGAGGATTGCCAAGAGTGGGAGAGAGATCTTGGAACAGCTTGGAGAGAAATGAATCAGACCTAAGATTTCACAAAATGCAAGTATGATAGGTAAAATCTAAATGTCAGGAAACTATGAAGGCTTGGAGGTTTAGGAGGGAGTAACTATTGTCCAGCATTGTGTTCTAGGTTAATTAAATAACCCCAGTCTCTGGGTGGTGATTTGGCTATACAGCTCTTTAGGATTAACAGCAGCTTTACCAGAAGATATATCAATAGTAAATATTATTCGACACTTACAACACCAGTCTGAGGAGCAAAGGTTTGTGGACCCAATAACTTCCCAGAGTGAGGAAGGGGTCAGGATCCAGTGAGGGAGGCAGGAAAAATACCTCTCCCTGGAAGCAGGAGGAGGAGACAGACAGAGAAGCTTCAAGCATCTGAACTAGAAAGGTCCAGAAGGGAAGTTGGGTTTAAGAAAGTAAGGTCCTTAGGGAAAGTTTTTGAGATTTAAAAAGTTAATTTTCAATGTTGAAAATAGAGGAAGACACAATGACACAGTGTTTTGGGATATCATTTGAGTTTGTTTCTCTTAGCATGCAAATTTTTTTTCACTGATAATTTCAGTTTTGAAATCCTCTTTGGGAAAGATCAGGATAAGACAGACTTGGAGAAAGAAGAGACTGAGAAATTAGATGCTAAAGTAAAGGCCACAGAACAGAGGGTGGGGGAATCTTTGAATCAAAATAAAGAGCATTCAGAGCAATCCAATTTAGTACTTGCAATAATACTGAAAGGGTTAGACTAACTTTGTAACCTGTATGTCTTCTAAAGCCTATAGTTTTGAGTTTTAGGTCCAGGTTAAGCTAAAGCCTCTTAGTACCTTTCCAGAGAATGGAGAAATGTGACCCTATCTGTGAGGACAGATATAAAAAAAGGCAAGCAAGCAATGACCTTCACTCAGCAAAAAGAAGGACCAGACCCTTGTCTTTGAGATAGTGTTTCTTAGCAACGAACCTAGACTTTTTCTGAGTAGCTTTTCACCTCCAGCCAAAAGTCTGCAGCCCCTAATCTTCAAGGATGAGCTAACCACCCCCACCTTCAATTGCAGCTGCATCCACACTTGGCAGGACTGGCCAAGCTTGAGCACCTAAGACTAACCAATTATCTTTATAGCTTCCTCATCTGCCCCGACCTGCGGGACTTTAGTTATTGGGTGGGATTCGAGAAGGCCCTCACCTGAAAGGCAAAACAGGTGAGAAAGAAGAGCGAGACCAAGCTAAGTCTTGTCAAGGTCTCTTTATTGAAAGAAAGCTACGTCTTTTCAAGGCAGTCTTATCAGGAAGCAGGCAAGCAGGGTGGGGGGAGTCAGCCTCAGCAGGCCTAGAAAAGGAGCATCTTGCAGTTTCTCTCGGGAAGTTCCAGCCTGCCTGTCTCCAAGGAGACAATTTATCTTGAAGGCCATTTGTTAGACAATTACCCAAGGCCAGGAACAGGGGAGTTTGAGTCATAGGAATTTTACTGGGTCGGTCAGCCTCCGGCATCTCCCTCTCGGTCTCCGGCACTCATCCAATCCTAAATTGCCAAAACTGCAACTTCAAATTTCCCGCAATTTTTCTTTTAAAAATCTAAAACCTTTGTCTCCCGGTGCCACTCTTTGCTGATCGGCAGGGGTGACCCCATTGCACAATGGTTAATAAACCTCTTGCTTTTGCAACGAGGCGTGGTCTGTGGGGGGTTCTGGGAAGGGCACGATCTCAAATTCCTGAGCTGTGAGACCCCAGGTCTTACAATACAAAAAGAGGTGGTTCCAGATGAGAAAAGTCCACAGAGGCTTGAAGATACTGCAAAATGGCAGCCCACTGAGATGCTGAAGAGAAAGTCTTCAGCCACAGCCAACTTGGTCAGACTGGATATTGTATGCATATTCTTAAGATTCAATTACTGGATAAAGGACTATATGCTAAGTAGAAATGCAGATCCTGTTTAGTCTTGGAACAAGGTTATACAGTGGCTGGTGTGCTCCACTTTACAGAGTTTGGAGAACTGAAATACATGCACCATGCCACAGACTCATATTCAGAATTGCAGTGGGCTTTTGCCTTAAATTCTGGAGAGCATGATCCTAAGGTTACACATTTGTTAGAGATGGTGAATGTTTTGGAGATGCCCTTACAAATTGGGGCTGATGGCGTTTCAGCATGTATAACCATTGGGATTCTACAACATGTTAGACATTATAACATGAAACCTGTTACAAATATAACTTATAATCCTATAGGTCAAACCATTATGAAAATATCTAACAGTAATTTTAAAAAGATAGTCATAAAACAGAAGGGAAATATAATATTTCCCCAAAATAGATTAAATAATGATTTATCAATTTTAAAATCTTTAAATGAGGTAAGTAGCACACCTGCTAAGACACAGTGGAATTTAGAAAGGACTGCTGAATTAGAGCAGCATGTAAAGGTCCTAATTCCAAAATGGAGAACAGGGAATGTGTTAGGCTGTAGAAGGGGTTTTGCATATGTTCATACAGGAGAAGAGAAATTATGGGTTCCATCGAAACTAATAAAAATCAGAAATGACAGAGGAAGACCACCAGAAGATCTTGGCCACACATAAGAAGAGAGAAATCAAGAAGACTAAACAAAACAGGTAACATAAATTGATGACCCTTCACATGGGAACAACTCTAAAACCAACTGAGACATAAAAAATGTCTCCAGCCAGAACTTCAATATTACATGGCCAATAAATCGTTGGCTACAATATCCTCAAAATTTATTATGCCATTCTTTTAATTTGCATAGATAAAGTCAGTTCACAGTTTAGTTTCATCCTGCACATCTCATACATTTATAATTTTAGGACTGTATAATATGAGAAATTATGTATTTGTAGAAGAAAAGGACCAGACACCAGGGACTCTGGATCAAACCTGACAGAATTAATCCTTCCAGCATGCTGAGATATTGACACGTCTGTTCCAGCATTTTGCATGTTCCAGCATTCTGCTTGTTCCTGCCTAGCTGGTTCAATTGCTGTTTCTCATTACAGGCTGCTCCCAAGAGAGCTTTGAAGAAAGCTACTAATCTCAATTGGTCCAGTTTATTTTAGCCTGTTCTAAACAGGACTTCTAGTGAGCCTGAAATTTCTCAACATTCAAACACTGGAACACAAATGTTAATGCTTGCTTAATTAAGCATTTTTCCCAATTTCTTTTGGGCTCCCTAACAGGATTTCTGTGTGTCCAAAAACTCGGCTAGAAAAATTTCATGAAAACGGTATCCAATTTCCTTTAAAAGGGGTTGGGTAGGCTTTTGGTTGTTGTCTGGGGCTATGAATGTTTATTGTCATTGGGAGATGGTTATAAGTTGTTAATGATCTTATTCAGAGAGAAAATAGGTCAGGATATTATGTAATGCAAGTTAATTGTTAGTAAATTAACTCATAGTCATATCAGACAATATTCAAATTTATCACAGGAGTATACATATAGGTTTAACAGATAGATGTGATGATATAAAGATAGGTTAAGTCTTCAAAAATCTCAGAGACCTACACAATGTGGAATTTTAAAATGTTTTCATTATTTTAAAGATTCTTTGACAATGAGACAGGTTATCTCCTGGCAGCACCCAGCCTACCTCAAAGAAGATGATGAGCATCAAAGAACCTCCATATGGAGATGGCTTCAAATGTGGTAAATGAGCCATTTGAGCAAAACAAAAATGCCCTTGTTTCATGACAGACAGAATTCTGCCAAAAATGGGCAAGCTTAAATGCAGGACAAGTTGACTGCCAAACTCTGCCAAGAGAGGGTAAGCAAGTCCTAAATAGTTCCTGCTTCACATATGTCTGTCTAATATTCTGAGCCAGAGGCTGAAGATGATGCTCCAACGTTATAAAGAGTTATGGTGACTGTTCAGGCAGCAAACTGTCCCTGTCAAGTTTTTATTTTTGGAAGCTGCTAACATGCACTTCCTATTTACTGTAGTAACTAATTTTATTCCTTCTCAAGGCTCTGGTGGGGTTGAAGAGCAAACAGTTATAGTGCCACAATTAAGCTTAAGGTGTTTACAATTTAAGAAAACATTTTCATATAGGTAATACCAATAAGGACAAAAGTTAACTGAGGTATAGAACTCTACACTTGTCAAAATGGGACAATCAGATACTTTCTCCTAAGTTGCTAAATACACATGGACTGGACGTGGCACATGTAAGTCTTACCTAACACTTTTCATAACTATTTTATAAATTATTACTGTATTAAAGGAAAAGGAGTTTTTATTGGACTTAAAGGGGGAAATGGTGGTATAATGTTCTTTTGAAATGTATATAATTTATCCTTGTTCATTCAAATGCTGATTTCTCTACCCCACTATCTGGTTTCAATTCAGACATTGCATTGTGATGCTTATTCTAAGCATCACCTGTCTCAAGTTTGTGTAAATATGCCACCATTTGTTCTCTGTTTTTTCAATGAAACAACCAGCAAATGCTGTGCAATGGAGAGAATAGGGTGGGACATCCTGGTCCAGAGGGAGGGAAGGAAGCGAGTGGGAGGAGCAGGAGAGCAGAGGTCAGCACGAGAGGACTTCAAACCATGAGGATAGATGAACCGGACCTAAGATATGACTAAAGGCAAGTATAATGTGGGAAATCTGAATGGGAGGAAACTATGTGGGCTTGGAGGTTTAGGATGGAGTAACTATTGCCCAGCATTGTGCTCTGCGTTAATTAAATAAATCCTAGTCTCTGTGTGGTGACTTGGGTATACAGCTGGTTTAGGAATAATCCATGTTAAACTAAAAGATGAATCAATAATAAATATTAATATTCAACAACAGTTGACTTTCATCTGCCTGCACACATCTTCACAGAGCCCAAACCCAGTAAGCATAAGTTTCAGGGGTCACAGGGGCCATCTGCATGTCAGAGAACATGGGGTCACATCCCCACTACTCTACTCATTCACTGGTTTCAACCCTCTGGCCTCTTCCCCAACACTGTCTCCTCTGATCTAGACAGGTGACCCCAGGCCACACTCTTGGGGAAGTCTCCTTGGTCTTGTCCTGTTTCCTCACCCTCGTAGCCAACCATGAAATGAAAATAAATAAATAAATAAACAAACAAACAAACAAAGAGGTACTGCTCCCCCAAGCTCGGGGCGGACAGTGTTTGCGACAACCACCCTGCTGCATCCTTCATAAGTCCCTGCCCTTGCTCCATCCTATGTACTTCTGGGTCCCGGAAGCCACCTCCCGAGCATAGAGGGAAGTGAAGACAGCCATCATTGCTGGATTGTTATAATGTCATCTCCCTCAGTCACAGGTGAGTGACGTTACCCGTTTTCAAACCTGATTTTCAGATGAAGAAGCTGGAATGTCAAGATAGAAAGTAACTGTCTCCTGACATAACCAGTAAGAGGCAGACACACAGAATCCAGGCTACCAAGGTCTCTACAGCTACTTTTTTTTTTCACTGCAGCATTTTACTCCTCCTATGAGCAGCTCCTAAGAGGAGGCTTGAACCTAACGTGCTGACCTAGGCAGGCACTGTTAGTGCAGGCCCATTGTCCTCACGACTTAAACTCCAAGTAAAGAGTCCAGGCAGCCTGTCCTCACAAGCCACAAGTCTCTCTCACCTTCTCAGGCTGACTGCCATGTCAGAGCTCCACAGAGTGTGGGCAGGCTGAGGCAGTGCGCTGGCATCAGACATCCCCTGCCCACCCTCCCTCCCAGCCTCTGGGACACCAGGAATTACACCACAACTGCCAGATGAGACATGGAGCTGCAGGGTTGGCTCTGCCGTGCTGGATTTTGGTTTGCTTTGATATGATTATTTCAGGTTGTACCCTGACCCTTCATTTGGAATCAGAATGTACCATTATTTGCTGTCAGTGTGTATCGTGTGCTCTCACATAGGCCCTCACTGCTAAAAGACTGGACTTTTCAAGCACTGTAATTACAACAGCAACAGCCTATGGGGGCCCTTACAACTGGACTGAATACGTTTTATTCTATAACACATTCATGAGCCTGTAAGGACATCAGCTGGGAAGTTATGGCCTAAAAGTTACATGTCTGAAGACAACTGAGAGAAATCCCAATGAGGCCCCAGTATTAATAAGAGCAGCAGAAGCCAGAGGCCTCCTACCAGACCCATGAGTCATAGCAATGAACATTTGCGAGCAAAGAAGGGTGGGCAAAAGGGTGCTCTGTGGGACACACTGTGACACATTACAGCTTCCACACTGAGATGCTTTTTCCTCTGTTGCGGTGGGGTGCAAGGGTGGAGGGGGGTACGAGGGGAAGAGGGGATGAGTGAAATTGGGGTGCATAATGTGAAATTCACAAAGAACCAATAAAAGGTTTTTAAAAAGTGATGTGTTTGGGTATCAAGTTGTCAATTTGACAGAATCTAGAATTTTCCAGGACAAGCATCTCTGGGCACGCCTGTGGGAGATTGACTTGATTACAGTAGCTGAGGTGAGAGGATGCAGCCACTATAAACAGTGGGGGCCTGGGCCACACGAGTGGAGGAAGAATTCGTCATGGTCCGTGCATGCATTCACCTGTCTCCTGACCGTCGATGTGCTGTGACCAGATGTTCAAGCCCTAAAGCTTTGACTCCCCACATGATAGACTTGAACTGTGAGCTAAAACAAACCCTTTCTCCTGTAAGCTGCTTTTGCCAGAGCATTTTATCACAGTGACAGGAAAAGGAACCAGGCTGTGATTTAACAGTGTAGTGTCTTACTTTTGCAAGACAAAAATACTTTGGAGATTATTTCTGCAGCAATGGGTACACACTCAACCCTTCTGCCCTGTGTGCTCTGAAATGGTCAAGATGATAAATTCTGTTATCCGTGTTTAACTACAATAAAGGCAGCAATTAGAAAAACAGGAAACATTTGACATTCCAGTAAGAAGAGGGAAGAAATGGTCCGTAGAAGCCTCTGGGGAGAGAGAACTGGGAATCCCCAGGTTTGGGTCATAGTCTGTGGGAATTCTGACAGCAGATTTATATTTTGTTCAGGAAACCTTTTTCTCCCATACTCAGGTGGGACATATGAAGCACAGTAATGTAGCCTGGGAAGGATCTGGGAGTCTATACTGGAAAGGGTGAAGCAGGCCCACAGTGCAGCTGGGACGTCTGTCTGCTCCCACTTCTGACCTCTCGGGACAAGGACTAACAGGACGAGCACAATAGCAGACACAAGAGTTGGGTTGTTGACCAATGTCTATGAAATCTCAGTCCTGATACCCTCAAAACCGCCCCGATCATAATGAAGCCCCTGGAGTCATCTCCCTCACTTATTTCTGAGCCACAGAAGCCATAGTCTTCTGGAACAGATCTTGGAAGCATTAAGCACCTGCATTCCAGAGTGAGTCAGCAGCAAGGTTCAGACTCCAGCTCCTCCGGGGTAAAGCACTGGGGGGTATGGGGTTCCACGGGCTGATACCTCCAAGGAGGGGCATTAACCTGTGGAAAACCAGAACCACTTAAGCATCCGTTCCTTCAATTTTAAAATTTAATTTAATTTCTTATCTTATGTATGTGAGTGCTATGTCTGTGCACCACATGATTGAAAGGGTAGCAGACACCTCGGCACTGGATTACAGTGCCCGTGTGAGCCCCACACAGGTTCTGAGGATTGAACCCTGGACCCTGCGGAGAGGAGCAAGTGCTCTTTACTGCTGAGCCATCTCTCTAACCTTAGTTTCCTCATTTTTAAGAGTCACTAAGACTAGGAATAGTTGGTGGTTGCCCCAGACCTGGCCTGTCAGTGTCTCTATACTCACCAACTATGAAACCATGAATCCATGCTGTGCTAGCTAGTGTGTGTGTGCGTGTGTGTGTGTATGAAGCCAGGGTGATCTGGGGAAATGTCTCCATAAGATAGGCCTGCAGACAGAGCTGTAGTGCATTTTCTTGACTAGGGTTGATATGGGAGGTACCACTTCTGGGCTGGCTGTCCTGGGTGCTGTAAGAGAGCAGGCTGTTGGAAGAAGCCAGCCAGTGAGAGGCATCCCTCCACGGCCTTTGCACCAGCGCCTGTCTCCAGGGTCAAACCTTGAGATGCTACCCTGACTTCCCTGGATGACCTCTGTCTTAGTCGCTGTTCTAGTGCTATAAAAAGACACGGTGACCATAGCACCTCTTATGAAATAAATCACTTGATTGGTGCTTGCTTACAGTTTTAGCGGTTTAGTGCATTTTCACTGTGTGGGAACTTGGCAGCATGCAGGCGGCTGTGGTGCTGGAGGAGGAGCTGAGAGTTCTGCATTCGGATCCACAGGCAGCAGGAAGAGAGAGACACTGGGCCTGGCTCGAGCTTTAGAAACCTCAAAACCCACCCCCAGTGACACACTTCCTCCAACAAGGCCACACCTACTAGTCCCTGTCAAGTCGAGCCACTCCCTAAGGACCAGACCTTCAAATATATTGAGCCTTCGGGGCCATTTCTATTCAAGCCCCTGATAACGCAGGAGGCTGGGCATGAGGCATGTAGAGGCTGGGACCTCTGCTCCTTACCACAGTTTTGATATGATGGAGATCTTCTCAGAAAACTGTTCTAGTGAGGGGGCTGGAGAAAGGTACCTGTTGCTCTTGCAGAGGAGCTGAGTTCGGTTCCAGTCACCCAGGAGGCAATGTGCTGTCAGCTGTGGCTCTGGTCCCAGGGGGTCTCCTGCCCTTTCTGGTCGCCGTGGGCACCACGTATGTAAGTGGTGTGCACATTACACTATATTCAGGTAAAACACTCATACACATAAATGAATAAATCCAAACAAATGTAAAGATCTATGCAAACTCAAACTCAAAGGAATGCTTATATTTCCATAGATTAAATCTATTCGGGCAAATTCCATTAATGTAACAATTTCAAGATCAGGAAAAATGAAAAAGCACTGGAGGATTGCCAACAAAGTCTGTGTGACTAAGGAGATCTTCAAAGCGTAAAATGTACTCATACAAAACACATCTGCTTTAGAGAGATGGGCTTTGATCAAGATGAAAAGGCTGAGGCTGCTCACTCAACCACCATCTTAATGGCTTCTGTGACACTGATTCTTTTTATATAGATTTGTCACTTCCGGGTTTTGTGTCAGCAAAACTATGGCACTAATATTAGAAGTCAGCACTGGAAATCTGCTCTACCTACAAGGCCATCAACTTCATGAGAAACAGATGTTTTATATGTTGCCTAGGATGGATTCAAGCTTCTTATTATCCTGGCTCAGCCTCCTGAGTGCTAGTGCAGGCACGTACCACCACGCACAGTAGCAAGAGATGGATTTTTTTATTTAATTTAAAAATTAAGTATATGCCCAGCTTCTGAGCTCTTTGGTGCTAAGAGGATTTAATTGTGAAAAATTAAAGTATAACAAAAACGTATTAACTATTAAAGTAAATAAGTTGTTACAGTTCATACCCCTATACCAAGAACATCATGAGACTAACTGGGGATGGTGGCATACAGCTGGAACCTCATTTTCTGGAGGCTGAGGAAGAAGCAGCTGGAGCCTGAGGCCAGCCTTGGCGTCACAGTGAGACTACTTCAAAAATAAGTGAGTGGAAGAAGGAAGGAAGGAGGGAAGAAAGGAAAGAAAGAAGGAGAGAAGAAGGAAAGGAGTAAAGGGAGGAAGGGAAAAGGGAAGAAAGGAAAAAGAAAGAGAAAGAAAGAGAACGAACGAAAGGGAAAGGAAAGAAAAGAGAGAAAAGGCAGGTAGGCGGGCAGGTAGGCGGGCAGGCAGGCGGGCAGGCGGGCAGGCGGGCAGGCGGGCAGGCGGGCAGGCAGTCTAGGCAGGGAACACCGGGCAGGACCAACCAGCGAGGAGACAAGCCTTCCGGAGCCATTGAAGCTGACTGCTAGCTCGGGCTCCTCCCATCTTAATGGTAACTGTTTAACAAAGTCTGTCAGTTGTATTTGGCTTTGTTTTGTTTTGTTTTCTGTCTGTGCAGCAGTTCAGTCTGTAACACTGTGGCCAGGACCCCAGGATCTTAAATCACTGTAGGGACAGCAGAGGCCACTGGATCTATAGCTGTTACTTCTGTCAGGAACCCATTCCCTAGAGGGAACTTGATGAGGACCGCTGTCTGTGTTGGCATGGAGGTGTTTTTAATTTGTACATAAAAAACAAGCAAACAAAAAACCCCACAACTGTCTGATGCAGTCACTTGTGGACATGAGTGAGATTTGTTGAAGAGTGGATAAAAAACAAAGTAGCTGGGCACGAAAGTGCACATCTTTAATCCCAGCACTAGGAGGGCAGACAAGATCTCTGAGTTCAAAGCCAGCCAGGGAGACACACTACGATCCTTCTCAAAGCAAAACAAACCCCAAACAACAAACAGCAGCAGCAACAAAAAACCTGGAGGCTGCATTCCAGCAGTTCCTAAACTGAAAAGGTGAGATGGTGATTGGCAGTGATGTGTGCACCAGCCTTGTGCTCCTATATGAACACATACGTGTTTCCATATGCTCTTTCTCTCTGATGTGTGTGTGTGTCCTCCGGCTGCCTTTTGATGGTGTATTTAGTCATGGGCTAAGCATGTCACTCTTCTGTGGGGTAACGTCAGCCTCTGCAGATGCCTTTTACATGGTAACACAGACGCGAGAGTCTGTTTCATCTCATAATGAAGCCTGATGTGGTTCTGGACTTCAGAATCAGCTTGAGAATAACACTTCATTTGTCACATTTAACCTAAATCACAATATTACATTTCAAATGTAAACTTAAACTTATATTTAAGTTTTAAATGTCAAAACATTCCTGGAAAACCCACGATTTGTTCAATATGAGGAAATCTATTAACATAACCAAATCTATAGATCTAGGGAAAAATCACAGCCATTTTAATACGTTCTGAAAAAACACGTTAAAATTCAATACCGGATAATTAAAGCTCAAAATAATAAAAAGCTGAAAGATGCTGTGTGTGTGTGTGTGTGTGTGTGTGTGTGTGTGTGTAAGGCCCGTCTTTAAATGGTAAAGGTCATTTGCTTGACAGGGAAATATTAAGCATGCTTCAGCAGGATTGACGGTAAGGCAGCAGTGTCCCTGTTGTCCCTGTTACCAAAGATTCTATGAAGAGCTTTGTCTACACAGACACAGGTGAAAGTCAACTGGAGGCTTGAGAGCATGTGACAGTGTGATACATGTACTATTTTAACAAAATGTTTATCTTACATGTATGTTATTAAAGGAAAAGAATAAGTACATGTGTTCTTCCAAGGCTGACACACACATTTTAATGTAATCCCGTTAAAAATATCAGTTTTTGAAGTTATGCAAATTGGTTACTACAATTCAGAAAGAAAAATAAACTGCAATAGTAACCAAGAAACCATTAAAAAGAAAAGTGCGCAGAGGGAGCCTGCTCATACAGCCCACCACAGAGCCGACGCGCAGTGAGGCTGCAGGCATCACCAGACCAGGACAGTGCAGACCCCTAAACCGTTAGGACACGGCCAAAGAGGAGCCTCGGGCTCCTGCTGAAACTGCAGTATTTTAATAAATGAAATTAATAAATATTTTAATAAATGATTGTTACCACTAGATAGCCATTTAGAATAAAAGACTGCCTGGGTAGTTCAACTGGTAGAGCATCAGACTTTAATGTGAGGGTTCAAGGTTCAAATCCCGGCCCAGCCACTTGGCTTACTAGATAGAACAAAAGATTCAACTGGATCCATTGCTCACAGAATACAAATTAATAAACTCTAAAGTGAAAGCATACACAGACTGGATTCTTTCTGAGCCTCTGGGCAGGGAAATATTTAAAATTATGATTAAAATAAATTATGAATCAAAAACAATTAAATATGATTACATTTTAAAAATTGCACAAGCAAGGGCCATGATTATAGTATTAAAGATACTAAAAATGAAGAAAGGATATGAATGATGTTTGAAAAGGAATGTAAAAATAACCCTCAACTTCATGAAATATAGTTCAATTCATTTGCAATTATGCAAATCAAAACCATGTGTGACCTATCAAAGTCACCAAGGTTTAAAATTAACACAGGCTGTTGCTGAGGCCCTGGAAAACGCTCGTCCTGCCGGGAGACGCAGCATCTACGCAAAGACCATCTGATTGAGCTTACCAGTTTTGAATGAGCATTCCTATTTTTAGGTGTCCACCTTGAAGACACACTTCAACACCACGAGAAAGAGGGGCTGGAAAGGTGAGGCTGAGTGTGAAACACTGTCGCTCTCTCAGAGCGCCTGAGTTTGGTTCCCAGCACCCGCAGCCAGTGGCCCCAACCTCCTAATGCTGTCCCCGAGGATCTGATAACATCACAGCACCTACACACACGTGAAAGACACACACACTCACGCTCAGAGACAGAGACAGAGAGAGACAGATGGAGGGATCACCAGAAGCAGTTTAGGAGCCCATCATGGCAGCGTGAATTGAGTAAGGCATGACGCATCATGTAAGGGAATATTACAGAGTGAAAGCACAGTGATGCTGGCCTCTGGGAACTGCAGATTTCTGTATCCTATTTTGATATCTCATGTCAGTTGTGGTGAGTATTTCTGAATGACATGTGTGTTCAGCACTAATTCAGGGTGCTGGTAATTGGGCCTGACACTGGACCCGAAAACTAGGTTTTGCACAACATTGGTACATTTACATGTATTAGCATATCAAAATGACTATAATTTTGAAAACTGTATTTCCAAAACATGGCATCTTTCATCATCTTTGATGCTCTATTTTATACAATGAGAAGTATTCTGGGGCAAGCCAAAGTTTTCATGAGACTGTCAAGGGTTCCCTTGACAGCAATAAAATAAAAACAAAAAGCTTTTTAAAAGATATCTGTGAACTCATCACTATCTATTGGTTTGTGTAAATGAAAACTTTAAAATCTATTTATAGTATGTTATCTTTTGTATAAAAAAAGCAACAAAAGATAATCAAACACAAGCGTATCTATTTGTGCAAAAGAAATGTAAAACATTAGACATGCAATAAAGGGATTGGTTGTCTGTAGAGAATGGTTAGGAACCAGAGTGAAGCCAGGATCAAATGCATAACAATAGAAGGAAGTGACATCTCTGAGTTTGCTTTTGGCCTTTAGGCCCACAGTAGTATTTCTTACTCTTCAGAAGAGAAAAACCTAAAGCAGATTTAGAAAATATGATCTTGACGTAGTAGCACAGGGCTGAAGAATGAAGGGACTCTATTATCAGAATCCAGCGTTAGTGTGTGTGATTCTAACAGGATACCAGAATTGCTCAGAACTGGAGAAACTGATGCCTGTAGAGAGGGTCAAGATATTCCACTGTCAGAGGACAATGCTACAAATAAGGAGAGAGAGGTGGGCAACAGAACTCTGTGGAGTTGGACTAAAGTACATCCATGCTTACACTTATGTGGGACAGGTAGTTAGAGGTGGGTGTGTGTGTGTGTGCACATGACTTGCGTGGTGTGCGTGTACGTGTGTGTGTGTGTGTGTGTGCACGAGAGAGAGAGAAAGAGAGAGAGAGAGAGAATGTGTACAGTCACCCTGCTTGTGCTGGAAGGACCTAAACTTGGCAACACCCTTGTCGCAATTAGAATATCTAATATCTTGTCTAGGACTCCAATCTTGACTTCTAAGTACGAAAAGAACCACACTCCTTGAAGAAGTGGATGATTCCAAGGTTGGGGCAGATAAAGTGCTCGGTGAATCTGGAGGATGTGTCAGGTGACAAGGAAGTGCCCACAGAAGATGGATCTGTGTCCAAGCACATGGAAGCCAGCAGAACTCACCACTCACAGTAGTCAGTGCGGAGAACATCTTGAGCAAGAAGGCGTGAGCACCGGATTATGACCACAGAGTAAGACAAAGTGTCCAAAGGGGCATAAATTAATAATTTAGGGGGCAGAGGGGCTAGAGGCAGGAAAGGAGGGCGGATAGGATCACATTTCACTGCACACATGTATAAAATTCCTAAAACCAAACCAAAAAAATTACAAAAACCCTTAGTAAGTGAATGGGGAAAAGATAATTTCTTCCCAGAAGACTGCCTGATATGTGCAGAAGGAATGGGGAATGTGAACAGAAAACAGCCTTAAAATAACTGTGGACGGACTGGAAGGATGGCTCCGAGGTTAGGAGCACCGGCTGCTCTTCCAGAGGTCCTGAGTTCGATTCCCAGCACCCACACCATGGCTCACAACCGTCTATAATGGGATCTGGTGCCCTCTTCTGGTGAGCAGGCGCACATGCAGGCAGAACATTGTGTACAAAATAAAATAAACCTTAACAAAAGAAAATAGCTATGGACATCATGTTGAAGCTAGAAGCTGGAAGGTCAGCAGGATATTGTCACAGTGCTAGAATATCTACCGGAATACACTTATTAGTTACTAGGAAAGCAGGATAAACGCTGGGAAGCCTGTGGGCGCTGCCTTCCCTGGCACCCGAGGCTCACACCCTTGGCAACGGCCGGCTTCCTCTGCCTGAGGACTAGGCAGCGCTCTTGCAGTACTCCTGCTCAGAATGCTTCAAGCGCTTCTCAAGTTGGGGAAATATGAGACAAACCAAATGGAGCGGCAGTTCGCCCAGAACCGTTATGTCTTTATTCGGACTCGAAGGAACCAAGGATACACAGCCACCGCCGTACCCGAGGTGGATCTTAGAAAAGAGCTATCTCAGATTCAGCCGAGGTCCTTCGCAACGGCTTCTGCCTAACTGGAGAGCAAGAGGAGGCAGGGGCTGGTCCCCCTGCTGCTGGGAGCCCTTGGCCCTGAAGCCCTGAAGCCTCAGAAAGGGCCTGGCTCCAAGTTCCGAGAGGCAGGGAGGTAGGCGCTCACCCGGAGCTGCCTGCTCTGGGTTTTTCTGCCAGTGGCTCAGCAAGTGCTGTGTTCTCAGCAGTGCCTGTCAGTAGCCGTGCTCTGTGCCCCCAGGGTCACAGCTATCCAGCCAGGGGTTGGGCCCCGTGGGCCCAGTGGTGGCCACAGCTATAGTTCCCAGACCTCTGCCGTAAAGCCTGGCAGCTCACAGGGCCTTTCCCAATTTCATCGTCTGGGCTTCCTCTGATCTCACTGTTTTAGCCCGCACCCCCACCCCCGTGCTCTCTGCAGGCCTTTGGCCCGGGTTTCCGAGTCTGGCTGCTGCTACCACAGCACAGAAGTGGTCTTCACCTCCCCTTCCGCCTCTGTCCCCTTCCTGCTGCCAGTCACCATGGAGGCCACAGACAGCAGGAAGGGACCGCTCGGGAGCAGCGCTCCATCACACCAGGGGAAAGCACAGGGGAGCATCTGGCCAGCAGACCCGGTAACAGGCATGCAGGCATGCTGAAGCTCTTCACAGGTTGCCAGGCGGTGGGAAGGGATGGTTAGCATCAGGGGTGTGCTCGAAGGGCGTGCGAGTGTGCTCTGTGCGCAGATTTTACAACTTTGCTCTAAGTTTAAATTATTATTTTTCAAATCAGAGTCCTCCCCGGACCCAAACGCTCTCTGTAAAAGCAGCGTGTTGTCAGGATTCTAAAGCTCCAGTTGGAGGAGGGAACGTGAGTGCGTTGCCAGGGTCTCAGCCTCCTCATTTACTCATGCTGCCCTTGCTCCTGGTGGACATGGCCATCCAGCACACCCGCAGGACTTTGAAGTGGTCCGTGGGCACTGGCTTTCAGAAGTGAGGCAGACTCGTGTGTGTGTGTGTGTGTGTTTTCTCAATAGCTTCCAACATGAGGTGCTGGGGATCTTCATCTTGTGAGGCAGATTGAGTATAGGAAAACTGCTCTTTCCCAAGATTCAGGTGATCAGAACTTACTGCTGACTCCATTTCTCCCAGACAGGGGCCCAGGGCCCTGGAGAAGTCAAGCATTTAAACACATTAAGGAGCAGAAATTCAAGAAGACCTTTCGGCCTGTCACATGACTCTGCTGGTCACATTTGACTATGCCGGGGAGACATGGCTCTCAGTGGCGTTAGTCCTCCGAACCCTGTCGAAGGCTTTAAACCTGTGTGCTGGGGAAAAGAAGCCCAACCCTGCACCCTGGTAACATCGCCCTGGGAAGGACTGCACACTGACCTGAGCAAGCAAGAGGCCTTCCCTGACCACCACGCCCTCCTACTGTTTACTTCATTCCTGTGGCTTGTCCGTTGGCCCTGGAGAGTCCTAGAACAGCAAAAATCTTTCCTTAAGTCATTTGGCCCAACTGAGTAACTGTCTTTATACAACAGTGCCATCTGCTGGGAAACTGTAGGACAGTCCACAAATCATCAGTTTGCTTTAAAATGAGTATATGTGTAATATAAAATACAATATATATGGGCTGTGGGATTGAAAGAGGACATGAGGGATCTGGGAAGAGTCGAGGAGAAGTGGGGAAGTAGGGAATGAATTTGATCACACTTTTTCTGCATGTATAAAATTCTCAAAGAATAAATTAAAAATTAAAAAAAGAACCAGCTCCGTTCTCACACTACTACTAACAGCTATTTTTATTAACACATATTTACATATATCAAATGTATGGTCAATTCTGATTGACCCGGAGGAAACGCAGAACATTATGGTGGATTCTGAGATCCATACTGACGAAGGGAGCATCTTTACCCACTGGGCATGCCTCTGGCCCTGACAGCTACTTTTTCTCGTATGTTTTGGAGTGTATTTCTGGTTTACTTGGCTCTGAAGCCTGGCTGGGGATCAAGCCCCCGTTAGTGCCTCACTCCTGTGGGAAAATAAGCAACACGTGGCAACAAACCAGCGGACAGTGCCCAGATGCCGCGGTGTCTGCACTTCAGGTCGTGTTCTGTGAGGACTGACAAGAGTCCTGTCACAGCGGGAGAGAGAGAAGCCTCACGGTGGGCAGCTGCGTCTCCCGAGGCTCGAAACCGATGGGCACAATCCACCTTCTTCCCAAGGTGCACTTTTCTTACATTCTGGTGTAGTCTGACCTTGATCAGTTCAAGGATGCTGGGGTGTGACTCTAGACTCTGTTCCTAATGACCTGTCCGCGGGGCAAGCTGCTGATCTCTGTCTATGAAAGGAGAGGGGTGATGGTAAAGTGCGTTATCTCACGGAGTGGTTAAAGCGGCTACCTGCGTTTGTAAAGTGCTTGGGAGGATGCTGGCAGAGAGATGTTAGCTACGGCTGACTACACGGCAGTGACCCGTGCACTAACACTTACTCCAAGTGTGCCCAAACATCACCAGAGTTACTAGTACAGCAAACAGGACAGCACAGAAATTAGCAATCTCTATTTGATGGGTACCTCCCAAAGGCTGGCCACATAAGCACTTTATCTCACTCACTGTTTTATCTCCATTTCCAAGAAGATTAACTGAGTCTCAAAAGAAGTAAGTAACTTTCCTAACGTCCCCCAGTCCACAGGCAACAAAGCCAGGCTTCCCGGCAGCTGAAGCCTGTGGATCTTCCGAGCTGTCAGAGCGCACTAAGCTACCTCCTCTCTCTCTCTCTCTCTCTCTCTCTCTCTCTCTCTCTCTCTCTCTCTCTTTGTCTGCTGCAGTAACAATCAGAGTTCAAAGGACGCGTCTCTGATCGCAGCGTGTTTAAAGTGTATCTTACTCTCGCTGACTGTAACATAGATAGCCTTCTGAGTGTCTGTAAAGACGGAGTGTCAGGCCTGGTGTGGGCCTGGGGACACTGCTGAGCACGCCCTTGTCCAGTGGGCTCACCGCTCTCCAGGGTGCTGAAGCCAGGCGACTGTGGCTACGGGCAACCACGGTGCGTGAGGTATGGAATGAGATTCTGCAGGAGTATGCTTCTTAGGAGGGACGCCAGACCTGTGTGTGGTGTAAGCCGTCAGGATTCTAGACCTCATCACCCCGTAGAAACCTTCATCACACGCTTGTTACCTGGTCAAGATCCAACACAGACCTGAGACAGACACTTCATCCTCTACCAGCGATGCCATGATGCCCTTTCTGCATCAGAGAAGAAGGAGCCAGAGCTTGAGAAGGTCTAGTCAGGTGTCTAAGATCACGCAGCAGCAGGCTTAAACCTGAGTTCTCTGACAGATCTGCTCAGGCCTCAGGCCCCTCACGGCTTCTTCCTGACCCTGCCTCTACTGCTTTGTGTTTGGAGAACAGTAACCTAAATGGAAATCTTGCCTTCCTACCAAACTGGATCTTATTGTTTCATTTGTTTTAATAAACATGATCTCACATGTAAACGATTTTTCTGCGTGTGTGTGTGTGTGTGTGTGTGTGTGTGTGTGTGTGACTCATGAATGCTGGGAACCATGTATGTGGAAGAAAGAGTTCGCCCTTAGGAGCCATCGGCCTTGTGTCTTGAAGGAGCTGCCACCTGGGAGGCAGGGTCTGCTTGCAAGTTAGACAGCCTGGCTGGGGCCTCAGAGATCCTCACATCTCTGCCTTACCAGCGCTGGGACTGTAAGTGTGTGCAGCTTTTTGTTGTTGCTGGGATTGAACTCATGTCCTCCTGCTTATGCAGCAGGCCCTTGCCGAGCCATCTCTCAACCCATATATAAAGCTGTTAAACAAATATGAAAAGTTCTGTTCAGCAGCATCGTGTTACCAAGCTAAGCCTGCAGATTACCTTTCCTGTCTTATAAAGACACAGGTGTCTCCTGCAGTTTCACTCTTACGGTAAAATGTGTGTGTGTGTGTGTGTGTGTGTGTGTGTGTGTGTATGTGTATATATATGCATACAAAATTGGAGAAGCCATTCAGTTTTTAACTGATTTAAATACATCCAGAGTCTCACACTTTCTAAAGTTTCCTGGAAGTTGGGTGTGGGGCTACACACCTATAGTGCCAGCTCCTGGAAGGCTGATGCAGGATTCCAAGTTCAAAAGCAACATGGGCTCTATCTATCAGACATTGTCTCAGAAAATGAACCGAAGAAACCCTGCTGCGAAGCACTGGGACTTTGGAGGGTTATGCAAAGCAACCCTGGGGTGTGTAGAAGGAAATAAATGTCGACCGAGTTCCTAAGGAAATCTGGAAGGGGAGCTAAATTACTCAAGGCCCTTCTGGAAATGTTATAAACACTAGGTAGGTGAAGAGATGTCCAGGAGAAGGAGTGATGGAAGCTGCAGCCAGCGGAAGACAAAGACAAAGCATGATGGACACAGCAGGCTTGGTGGCCAGAAAACCGACAGGTTCATTTGTGGGCACGAGAGGGATGCTCTGCGACTGCCTCACTCTCTTCTGCTGTCTCCTGCTTCTAATCCCCATTCCACCTCTGCCCTCCAGCTGCAAATATCCCAGCATGCACTTGCAATTAACCAGGACAAATGCCTCATAGTCCCATTCTTGCCTCAGGCTTCTGAGCACACATTTTCTTCCTCTGCTATATCCTTCCAACATATACCCTTAATCTGGGCTTCTTACTCTTGTCTTCAAGGTTAATTCATCTTCAGATTCCAACAGTTTTCAAGCCCTCCCCAAAAGAACCAGGAACTTGGGGATGGGGAAATGGCTCAAATAAATAAAGTAGTGTGACACAAGTACAAAGACTGAAGTTTGGACACCCAGAATCTACCTACAAGCCAGCCCTTGGGAAACAGAAACAGGGCATCCTTTGCCCAGCTAGACTGCCTGGAATTGGTGAGTGCTGAATTCAGTGAGCGATCCTGCCTCAAGAAGAAAAGTGAGGCCTGATCCAGAAAGACACATGGTGTCAACCGTGGGCCCCCATAGGTGCTTACAAACCCACACAGACATCCGAGCACACACTCACACATACACAACCTATACATAGAAAATATTCTTTATTCTTTTGTTAAACCATTGTCTTCATAATTGTTGCATGTCTATCCCCAATAAACCCAAAGTTCAGGGGTCACAAGTTGAGTTTTGTCTATCCTTGTGCTCATTTCATCCTGAAGAATGCCTGCTGTAGGATTCTTAATGAACAGAACGAGAACATTAACCGGCAAACAAAGGCTGATTGTGCACTCTTGAGTCAGTGAGAAAGAGAAGACTTCAGTAAAGACACCATTCACTACTCAAGTTAAAGATAATGGAGCTTCAGACTCCATAAAGAAAACAGGAAGCCTCTGTCCAGCGATGTTGGCCAGCATGCTTGTGTCGTTGGCCAAAGCGAGACAATTTAGGAAGAGAAAATCTGTTTCCATTCCTGACGGGGTTGGCCTCAGCAGCACATTTGTCAGGGATCCGTGGTGCGGACGACAGCAAGCAAAAGGAAAGCTGAAGGAATCACTACCACCTTCAAGGAAGAATTCGCATGAGGCTCCATTCAGGCTTGCACCACCTCCCAGCAGCCGCAAGCTGAGAACCGACCTTCAGGGTGAGTCTTTGGGGGACAGGTTAGAGCCGGCTCTGGCCTGGAAGCACTTCAATCGCAGCGCTTCCAGGTTTCTTCACGATAGGTTCCGAACCTAGGCTGGTGCAGAGAGGCAAGAAACCTTAACAGGAAAATTCCAGGCATTGGACTGGGTATGGAGAAAGAGAAGCAGGGCTCTGGCGGGGCTCTGGTGGGGCTCGGCCAGCCTCTGCACCTAGTCCTTCCCTGGTGGGCAAAGGCTGAGGGGGAGGGTGACTGCCTTGTGCTTGAAACCCAACTGGATAAAGAGAAAACAGAATTGGCACTTCTCTGTGGTAAAGAGCTGACATCTCTTAGCTAGACCATGTCTAAGATGGTGGAAGACGGTCTCCCCCGTCTCCTGCCTATTGCCTGTGGAACTATTTTCAGGTGGTAGAGAAATGGAAGCAGGGAGGCTGCCTTGAGCAGGCTCTGTAATGAGCTGCCCCCCACCCCCAGCTCCTAAGGCCTGACTAGCACGAGGTGTGCTTGTGGCTTTAAATTCTACCGGGCTCTGTTGGTGGCGCCTTTTCTGCGTGCCTCCAGGGAAGTGATTATCGCAAATGTGCATGATTTTACCCACAATGTAGAGTATCGTGTGAAGCTCGCTTTTCTTGCCTTCAGCCTTTCCTTTCTTACAATTTATTTTAATACGTTTGGAGTTATTATCCCAAACATTAGCCAGCTGGCCCGCTGGGGTCTCCTTTGCTGGATTCTGGTCTCTCTTTTTCTAATCCTCTCTTCACGGATAATCCACTCTAATGTTTCTTGGCTGTGGCAGGGGTTTGGCTATTACTACCTGTTGACTGGAAATTCACTTTGTCCTGTGTAGGTGGCTCTAATTGTTCAGTAATGAACACCTTATTTGAGTCAGCTGAGGTCAGAGCTACAGTCATGAGATTTGCTTGTTCCCTTCCTGATTTCCACATGCTTTTCTTTCTTTCTTTTTTCTTTTTCATTTTTTTTTTCCTGAGCTCAATTTAGCTAGTTTGAAAGCAGGCTCTAAGACAAAAGGGAACACAACCATAAATAAATGAAATGAAAAGCAAAAACCCAAGAACAGTAAGTAAGAAAAAAAAAATTAAGCTAGATGCTAGAGGCCCAGCAAGGCTCAGCCCACAGGTGGGTACCATTCTGTATGCACTACCGGCGACCTTTAGGGGCCTTGCTGAGGGCTTCCTTGGAAGGCTGGAGAGAGTGTCCCTCTATTGTCATGGAATGATCAGGGGAAAGGCAGGCTGGCTGGATCTCCAGGTTCCCAGCATGCACAAGGTCATTTCAGCTGCCTCAGAGACTCCTCAGAGACTGCCTCAGAGACTCCTGCTAGAGCAGGGTTTAGAAGAGCCGGAGCTGAGGTGCTTTGCAAGGGAGCCATCACAGTGATGGGCCGCAGGGTCCAAAGCCAACTGCGTTCCCAAGAGCCCATGTCAGGCCGAGTGCCAACCGCTATTTAGTCTATTTCCAGATGTATCCACAGTTCGAATCAAAGACAATTACTTTCACTTGAAGATAAAAACAAGTAAGGTCAGAGGAGGAGAGGCGAGATTTACTCCATTTGCTCATTTAGAATAAATGAAACCTGGGCTGGAGAGAGGGCTCAGTGGTTAAGAGCACTGGCTGCTCTTACAGAGGTCCCGAGTTTGATTCCCAGAACCCACACGGTGGCTCACGACCATCTATAAGGGGATCTCTCTTCTGCCATGCAAACATGCGTGCAATTGGAGCACTCATATATATAAATAAATAAATCTTTTTAAAAAAGGATCAGAGGAGGAGGAAGACGAGCCAGTCCTTTCAGTCCTATTTATTGGGAAAGGAACCTTGAGTTTATCTATAAACTCAAGGATTCTGTTAAATACATCATCAGTCTTCAGAACCTGACATATTGCCTGGCACTTCGATAATTTATAGAGAGGTAAGGAGGGGAGACAGGGCAGGTGAGGAAGGTGATGGTACATGTTCATTACAGAAGTCTGGAACTGCAAATGAGAAGAAAAGGAAGAACTATTGCGCGACGCTTGGCATTGACATCTGAGGGTTTGTAGTCGGCCAGCGGTCCCGCACCTATTTCCTGTGATCCCCATCTGTTTCCTGTGTTCCTCCCTCTGTTTCCTGTGTTCCCCCTCTGTTTCCTATTATCCCTCCTGTTTCCTGTGATCCCCCTCTGTTTTCAGTGTTTCCCCTCTGTTTCCTGTGTTCCCCCTCTGTTTCCTGTTATGCCCCCTCTGTTTCCTGTGATCCTCCTCTGTTTCCTGTTATGCCCCCTGTTTCCTGTGATCCCCCCTCTGTTTCCTGTGTTCTCCCTCTGTTTCCTGTTATGCCCCCTCTGTTTCCTGTGTTCCTCCTCTGTTTCCTGTTATGCCCCCTGTTTCCTGTTATCCCCTCTCTGTTTCCTGTGATCCCCCTCTGTTTCCTGTGTTTCCCCCTCTGTTTCCTGTGTTTTCCCCTCTGTTTCCTGTGATCCCCCTCTGTTTCCTGTGTTTCCCCCTCTGTTTCCTGTTATCCCCTCTCTGTTTCCTGTGATCCCCCTCTGTTTCCTGTGTTTCCCCCTCTGTTTCCTGTTATCTCCCCTCTGTTTCCTGTTATCCCCCTCTTTCCTGTGATCCCCCCCTCTGTTTTCAGTGTTTCCCCTCTGTTTCCTGTGATCCTCTTCTGTTTCCTGTTATGCCCCCTCTGTTTCCTGTGATCCTCTTCTGTTTCCTGTTATGCCCCCTGTTTCCTGTGATCCCCTCTCTGTTTCCTATGATCCCCCTCTGTTTCCTGTGTTTCCCCTCTGTTTCCTGTTATCCCCTCTCTGTTTCCTGTGTTTCCCCTTCTGTTTCCTGTTATCCCCCTTTCCTGTGATCCCCCTCTGTTTCCTGTGATCCCCCTCTGTTTCCTGTTATCCCCCCTCTTTCCTGTGATCCCCCCTCTGTTTTCAGTGTTTCCCCTCTGTTTCCTGTGTTTCCCCTGTTTTCTGTGTTTCCCCCCTCTGTTTCCTGTTTCCCTGTTTCCTGTGTTTCCTCCTGTTTCCTATGATCCTCCCTCTGTTTCCTGTGATTCCCCTTCTGTTTCCTGTAATCCCCCTTTTGTTTCCTGTGATCCCCGTTTCCTGTGTTTCCCCCTCTGTTTCTTGTTTCCCTGTTTCCTGTGTTTCCTCCTGTTTCCTATGATCTTCCCTCTGTTTCCTGTGATTCCTCTTCTGTTTCCTGTGATTCCTCTTCTGTTTCCTGTGATCCCCCTGTTTCCTGTGTTTCCCCCTCTGTTTCCTATGTTTCCCCCTTGTTTCCTGTGTTCCTCCCTCTGTTTCCTGTGATTCCCCCTCTGTTTCCTGTGTTCCCCCTCTGTTTCCTGTGATCCCCCTCTGTTTCCTATGATCCTCCTCTGTTTCTTGTGATCCCCATTTCCTGTGTTTCCCCCTCTGTTTCCTGTGATCCCCCTGTTTCCTGTGTTTCCCCCTCTGTTTCCTGTGATTCCCCTGTTTCCTGTGTTTCCCCCTCTGTTTCCTGTGATCCCCCTGTTTCCTGTGTTTCCCCCTCTGTTTCCTGTAATCCCCCTGTTTCCTGTGATCCCTCCTCTGTTTCCTGTAATCCCCCTCTGTTTCCTGTGTTCCCCCCACTGTTTCCTGTGTTCCCCCTCTGTTCCCTGTGATCCCCCCTCTGTTTTCTGTGATCCCCTGTATCCTGTGTTTCCCCCACTGTTTCCTGTGTTCCCCCTCTGTTTCCTGTGTTCTCCCTCTGTTTCCTGTGATTCCTCCTCTGTTTCCTGTGATTCCCCTGTTTCCTGTGTTTCCCCCACTGTTTCCTATGTTCCCCTGTTTCCTGTGATCCCCTTTTGTTTCCTGTGATCCCCCTCTGTTTCCTGTGTTTCCCCCTGTTTCCTGTGTTCCCCCTCTGTTTCCTGTGTTCTCCCTCTGTTTCCTGTGATTCCTCCTCTGTTTCCTGTGATTCCCCTGTTTCCTGTGTTTCCCCCTCTGTTTCCTATGTTCCCCGTTTCCTGTGATTCCCCCTCTGTTTCCTGTGATTCCCCCTCTGTTTCCTGTGTTTCCCCCTCTGTTTCCTATGATCCTCCCTCTGTTTCCTGTGTTCCCCCCTCTGTTTCCTGTGTGCCAGGTTCAGTTCTCACAGCACAGCCCACCCCATGACCTCCCTTTTCTTGTGTGTTTTGTCTTGTAGAGACAGGATCTCTATGAACCCTAGGCTGCTCTGGAAGCCTTGATCCTCACTCTTCAGCGTCCTGAGTGCTGGGGTTACAGCCCTCGTGCCACCACATCAGGCTCTGTGTCCTGCCTTTTAATTTGCATTCCACTCAAAGCTCTTACACAGGTCTAAACTGTAGAAAATCACGTTTAATGGCTAGGAACTTTTTTATCTGCCACATACACCACCATGTCTGTGTTTTCTAGTGTGTTTTCTAGCGGCTGCTATCACATGTTTAACCAGATACTGTCTTCTTCTAAGGCATTATTTTTCTTTTTAAAAAGTAATTATCATGTATGGAATTTGTATTTTATTATCATATGAAGTGATACTGTGTATTTAATACAAAATATTATATACAAACCAAAAATGGTTCAATATTTAAGCCATACAAATGAGGCAAATAGCTTCCTTGGTAGCAGAAACAAAGCAAAAATGTAAGACCATTTTATTATTCTGTGTGTATGAGTGTTTTGCCCACGTATGTCTCTGCATGATGTCTGGACAGTGCCAGCGGAAGCCAGAGTGAGTGCTGGGCCTTCTGGGATCTCAGTCATGCATGGCTGTGAGCCACCATGCAGGGTGCTGAGGCTGAGCTGAGGTCCTCCAGAAGAGAGCAGGAGCTCTGAGCGCTGCTGCACTCCAGTCCACTTTTAACATTACTTTTTGAAAAGAAGAATTAAACTTCACTCAAAGCACTGCTCTTCTATTGTGTTTTGGCCATTGTGAACCAAATCTTCCGGCCAACCTCGGCCCTGAATGAGCTTTGGGAACTTGTGGGAGTTTGTCTGCCAATCACTAAAGTGTCTGCAGCCACTCGGGACGCTGTGTTCTCCTGACTGGCCCCTTCCTGAGTTCTCTGTGTTCCGCCCACACCACCTGTCCAACAGCCTTTGAAAACGCTACAGTTGAAAAGCTGACGTTGAAGACTTGAAGATGCCTGGAATTTAGAATGTTCTATTTTCATGTTTGCTTTCCTCGAGCTGTGTCCTTTTCCTAATGAAATCTGTTTTTAATAAAAATTATGTGAATGTGTGTGCGCATATAGGCACGTGAGCATAGTGTGCTGTGTGCACGAGGGGGTGGTGTGCTGTGTGCACACAAGGTGGTGTGCACGTGTGCACGAGGGGGTGGTGTGCTGTGTGCACACAAGGTGGTGTGCTGTGTGCATGAGGGGGTGGTGTGCACGAGGGGGTGGTGTGCTGTGTGCACGAGGGGGTGGTGTGCTGTGTGCACACAAGGTGGTGTGCTGTGTGCACGAGGGGGGTGGTGTGCTGTGTGCACGAGGGGGGTGGTGTGCTGTGTGCACGAGGGGGGTGGTGTGCTGTGTGCACGAGGGGGGTGGTGTGCTGTGTGCACGAGGGGGTGGTGTGCACGTGTGCACGAGGGGGTGGTGTGCACGAGGGGGTGGTGTGCACGTGTGCACGAGGGGGTGGTGTGCTGTGTGCACGAGGGGGTGGTGTGCACGTGTGCACGAGGGGGGTGGTGTGCACGAGGGGGTGGTGTGCACGTGTGCACGAGGGGGGTGGTGTGCTGTGTGCACGAGGGGGTGGTGTGCTGTGTGCACGAGGGGGTGGTGTGCACGTGTGCACGAGGGGGTGGTGTGCACGTGTGCACGAGGGGGTGGTGTGCTGTGTGCACGAGGGGGTGGTGTGCTGTGTGCACACAGGTGGTGTGCTGTGTGCACGCTGTCTCCTTGACACCGTCCTTTCTGCTCCCCTGCAGCTGAAGGTGGAGTTAGGAAGGTCAGAAGTTCAGGGTCCTCCTCACCCACGCGGAGCTTAGCCGCTGCCGTGGGATGCGGGAGACACAGATGGAGCTCTCTGCCCTGGATAGAGACCCTGACCATTAGCTGGGAGAGGAGGATCTGAGCGCCAGTCACGGAATCATCGATCTGGAGGAGGCCGACGTGGGAAGGCTTGAGGGAGAGCAGTGAAGGACATCAGGGTGCAGTAAAATACCCTGAAAACGTTCCTTCCAGAGAGGCTCTGGAGCCAGGGGTGGTGGTGCACGCCCATGATCCCAGCACTCGGGAGGCAGAGGCAGGCAGGTCTCTGTGAGTTTGAGGCCAGCCTGGTCTACAAAGCAAGTCCAGGACAGCCAGGGCTACACAGAGAAATCCTGTCTCTAAAAACCAAAAAAAAAAAAAAAAAAAAAAAAACAACCAACCAAACAAAAGAACAAAAGTCCTTAATATGGCCTGGCTGCAGCTCCTCCATATTACAGTGTGGCTTCCAGACTGACAGAGGGGGTTAGTTTCCCATGGCAGTCGTGTGTGTGTGTGTGTGTGTGTGTGTGTGCGCGCGCAATCTTGCAATCACCCACAAATGTGCATATTGTACCACGATGCTCCCCCAGCCCACTTCTGGCTTTCCTGAGTGCTGTGGGGACGCATGGCTGCCTTGGTGAAATTGGACACTTACTGATACTATGACCAGATGCCCACTAAACACAATGCCAAGGAAAAACGCTGGCACCTTGCTGCTTTGGAGAGTGACCGGGTCTGATGTGTCTGTGACAAGCTGGTTTGGGTCTGGGTGAAGTCACAGCTCATAAGCCTCTGAACCTAGTGGACCAGACAGAAGCTGTCAAACACCGACAGGCGGAGCCTGCAGCCTGGAGGGCTGCACCATGGCCCACAACACCCTCTTTATAGTCAAGACTTGCCCAGAGCAGCTTCCTGGAGGGACTGAGAAGTCGGTGTGAAGAGAAGAGGAGGAATATGTAAGTCATAAACACTGCACAGGTTTGAAGGGGAGGAAAAAGGGTTGGTAGAGAAAGCAGCAGCAAACCTGGGGCTGCAGGAAACAGCACACCCCCAAAAGGAACAAAGTCAGGCCTCGAGAAAGCGGACAGGAGGATCAGTCCTGGAGAGCAGTGACGCTGTGCTGTGGTCCCAGCCCTTGGCCTCTGTGCCTGCTCAGCACTGTTGGATGTGCTCTTTGACCCCTCCCCCCAGGCAGGGGTGGAAAGGGCAGTGAATACTTCAGTCCATCCTCCACCCCCGCAGGCCCCCATCTACAGATCAAAACCACCACAGACTGGAAATGCTCGTGGCCAAAGCTGTGACCCACAAACGCACACACGCGCATGGACTTTTCATGTCAGCCTCTCCTAAATGACTCCGTGTGGCTATGCACATGTATTTGTATATGTTAGGTGCTACCTGTGACCCACGGACTGCCTGGCACATACAGGGGTTGGACAAGTCATCAGCAAACACTGTGCCAGTTCATACCACAGAGCTGAGCATCTGTCAGTGTGGGAATTCCGGGGGGCGTCACCACAGAAGGACTGTGTCCACCCATGCAGCCACACAGTCTGTGTCTTACCTCTGCCCAGAAGGTGACTGTGGGAAGCGCTTAGCCTCGAACAACAGCCCTGAACTTGAACTTGGGCAATTGGTGGAATCTGGGGTGCTAGTTGGGAAGGGACCCTGTATTCTTTGGGAGTGCAGAAGAGGGTACCTCAGGATCCTTTGGACCTTGGTCCACTGAGGACAGAGGGGCAAGGGATGGAGGAGCCTCGCTGCTGACTGGCTCTGACTGTTTCGCCCCAGGGACTGTCCCCACTCGCAGAAGCGTCCTTTGGGCTGGGGCCTGCCCTGTTAGCTGACCACCAACTCTCTGCCGCAGCCAATCCGTGCCCTGCTGCTGTCACCCTACTCCTCCCTGGAAACCGCTCACCCCGAGACAGTCTGTTCTGCCAGGTGGAAAACGTGTCAGGACTGTGGAATAACAGGGTGAAGGTTGAACACTGGGCCCTGATGGAAAAGGCATTTGGGCTAAATTACAGCCAGGCCTCAAATTCACGTTTATTTATTCTCTTCCTGTTGAGCCCCTGCACAGGAAAGAAATGATTTTGCTTTTGTCCATAAAAATTTAGCCTGCAAATTTAGACCGCTCTGGGGGGGCGCAGTGACGGTGTGGCTGGGCAACAGACGCCTGTGAGAGCTGATTGCTCAGCTGGGAGGCGGCTTTCCTAGCGCGAGGACTCGCTCACATAAACCCACAGCGGGGCACCTCACTGGGGACAGTGACACTGAACCGCCTGCCTTCCCCAGACTAGTTGCTCTGTGGGGAAGTCCCAGCTTGTGCCTCGCTGGGAGAGGGAAGGGATGCGATCAATCGGCGCTGTGCTGGGAAAGGGCCATCTCCTCAGCCCCGGCTTGCACACGTCATTGAGGCTGTTTAAGCGAGATTTTCTTTCTAACAGAAGACTGCTTGGAGTTTGTGTATACTGATACACAGTGGTTACAAAATAAATAAACCGGGAAGAATGAGGAGAAGTGTTGGGTCCGCAGGGGCTTCAGCGGGAAGGAGCGGGAAGGCTCGGAAGCCTGAGCGAGGCAAACACTGCTGTGTAGCTTCTGACCAGAAATTAATTGATATGCATGCAACACTCACTTAATTTGCCTAATTACGATTTGTTCACACCGCATGGGGCTTGTTACAAACGATTCTTCGGCTCAGTCCACTGGGTGGCGGGTACAAGGGTCGCTCTGAAAAGGTTTGTGGGGGAAATTTGCATAGAACATCCTCCCCACCAAATTGTTAATTGGTTCCTGGGGAGGCCTTCGCTCTGAGGCTCTGCCTAATTGCTGTTCACGGCAAGGTCAAACATCTGCCCCGGACGTGGAGGCTCTTGCTACCTGCCTGGCTGTCAGCGTCGTGTTTACATTCACAGCTGGGGAGCTCTGTCAACACATCCTCCCCACGAAAACAACAGAGGATGCTGCTGATCTCCGAGCTGTAAACAAGGGAAGGCCGGGCCGGGGCGGCTCCTGCTCCGCAAAGTGTCAGGGTGGGATCTCCCACCAGATGGAGGATGCTCTCCGCCTAAGATGCCTGGGTCCCTCTGTCCGCCGTTGTGAAGGGTGCAGCAGGTCACTCACGCAGAGGACGGCAGCTCAGGAAGGGAAGAGGGGGATGAGGGGCCGGGGCCTTCTCCTCTTCCTCACTCCCACAACCCTACTTTGTAATTCAGATAAGCCTTTCTTTCAAAAAAAGAAAGAAAGAAAGAAAAATGGGGTGGGGGCAGCCTTAAATCTTCTAAGGGAGTTAAGCAAAGTTCTCCTTTTATGAGCGAGGATAATCCTTTTACCATGTTCAGAAACGAGCTTACAGGCCCACATGCCTGGTGAGCCACGGAGGCTGTGAGACAAATGGGGACACACAGCGTTCTCCGGGTGATCTGGTGACACTGCAATAAATCCTCTGGCTTTGGCAGGTCTGCCAGGGCATAAGGAAAACAAGACCAGTCTCTCTGGCCTCCCGGGGATACTTCATTGCTGACGGTCGCTATAGCAGGGGCAGAGCTTGATGAGTGGGTGAGGGGAGCTGACGGAAGTGTTGAGAATGAATGGAGAGAGGCAAAACGTCACGCCTCAAACTGGGAGAGCAGAGGCTGTTTGTGGAAGCAGAAGAGAGCGTGCCCAGCTGGTGACAGCTGAGTGTGCTCGCAGGAGACAGTGAAATGCAAACACGTGGCAGTGCCCGGAAACCCAAACGGTACCACAGAAGAGTGCCCGCACTGGAAGTTCAGGGCTGCCAGCTTCAGCCATGACGGAAGGGATTTTCACATCTAAGCTGGGTGCTTGGGGTGGGCGGCAAGTGCAGAGTAATGAAAGGGAAGAACACAGTAGGATCTGAGAGAAGATCGCGCGGTTGTGCAGGCAACACAACTGGCCTTCCCTGAGGGACGGCCAGGGTCCTGACAACGCCCTACGGCAGACCTGTGGCCTGTCATCTGAGAGCCACCACTCCCCCCTCACTCTGGCTGGCTCTCTGCCCCTCTCCTGCTCTCTTTTCTCTCTGTTGGGCACCCCTCCCTCCACCATGCCCCCTCTCTCTTTCTGTCTCTCCCCATACCCATCCAATAAACTTCTTTCATGTAATATTTGCTGTGTACATGACATTTTTGTAGAAATACTGACAAAGATCACCTTTAACCCTCGTAGCCGGTCCTCTGCTCACTAGTTACTTGGCTTTTGCTGTGATTTTTAAGTGTGTGTGGCGGGGCGGTGTGTGTTCATGGAGGCCACAAGTCAAGATAAGCTGTCGTCCTCAGTTATCTCCACCTGATCCTTTGAGGCAGGGCTTCTCGCTGGAGTTTGCTCACTGGCCAGACTGCCTAGCCAGGAAGCCACAGGAATGCACATGGCCATCTCCCCAGAGCTGGCACGACAGACACACATCTGGGATTTTTGTGGCGTTGAGGATGGGCACTGAGGACTCAGACTGGATGGTGAGCATCGATGGAGTCATCTCCGCCCCACGGCTGCTGTCACCACAGCTGCACCCTCTGTTCTTGCTTTTGGTTTCCCTTTTGCGCTTTTATATAAGTGTGCATGAAAATGCCATTACCGTTCAAGTGGGAAATTTGTGCAAAATGAGGAAACAGCATTACCGCAGTTTTAACTGGTGCTATAAGATGGTGTATCCATAGAAATAGCAGAGTGGTGGGATAAAAACCTTGTAAGCATTAAACAGAAGAATGGTGACAAGGGCATAGCTCTCCCGATTTTAAGGGGAAAGGACTAGCTGTTTGGAAGAATAAAAAATATCACTGAGAAATACGCCATTTACCAAGAAAGGACCTGTCTCTCGTGTTTAGCCAAGGTGACTTTACAGCTCTGGAGTGTCTCACACGTGGCTGTTATCACCCACATGAACATAGAAAACTGTCACTATCCTGACTGTGCATGAGAAATAGAAGAAGTCACTTCACCTCTAAGAAGCCGAGAGGGACATGCTGCTGTGCAGGAACAGCCTGACTGCGATGCAGCAGCTCTGATTACGCTGGAAATGAGGGAAGAAGGACCACACCAGGGGCAGGGAGTGGCTGGCTTCTGTGCTGACCATCCCAGAGCAAGCGATGAGGGACAGAGAACGAGACATCCCAGAGCAAACGATGCAGGGACAGAGCACGCTGTGCTTGGGGGAGACTGGCTGGTGCTCTATAGACTATCAGGGGTTTCTTGCCTGCTCCAAACCAAAACCACAAATTAAGTTAAAAAAGAATACCCTTTATTACCCTACCAAGTGACTCAGCATGTTGGTGCCAAATGGGATTAAATCCTTTGAGGGGAATCTGCTTTCAGTCCGGTGGCAGCTTGTGCTTGCCGTCCTGGATGGGCACTGGCCACAGGGTGTGGAGTGGCGCTTCATGTCTCTGAAGATGAGGCTGAGGATCTGGGGGCCTGACTGAAGGAATCTATTTGCCCTTACCCTTCCTCCATGGGCACTTTCAGGGATTACACCAAAGATGGCAGAAGAGAAGCTACCAGAAGGAACAAAACGGGCGGGGGAGGAGAGTGGAACAAAATGGATTATGAATTTGAAAATTGCCAATTATCTTGTATCATACAGTCCAGAGCCCTGGCACAACGATCCGCCACCATCCAGATTTTTCAGCTTAAATGCTTTACATTCAAGCAAGCAAATTAACCATAAAATGGGGGAGGGGAACACAAACTATCCCAAGAAAGAATAAGCTGCAGATAATAAGCACCAATCTGTGTTGAATGCAGCCCAAGGCGCCAATTGTTTTAAGTCACGACAAAGACAGCTGAGTGTTCTTCGCGTGGATGCCGGGCCAGGATGATTGCTCTCCATGAGTATCTTCTCTCACAAATAACAGTTTTTTCGCTCTTAATTTTCTGCTAAATTGGAAGCTAACTGCTTCCCACATTGTCATGCGAGCACCTGCAGCTGTGCTGGATCTCCGAGAACCGTTTCTTTTAGGTAAAACAGCAGTCCGCTTCCTTCAGCTCCTCATTATACTGAGGTCTTCCTTTCACGGCACTCAGCACTAATGATTCAGGGAGGCTGGTCAGTCATTAAGTGACAAGCAAATGATACCGTGGGCACCATGCGAGTAATCGCTCTGAACAAATGAAATCACAGACTTGCCTTTCCCATCATTCACTTCACAAACAGTACCAACGTGGCGCTCTGCAGGGAGCTCCGTTAAAACCAGCCTTGTAAAACAAATTCCTGCAGCCCCGAAGGCAGCAGCGATGTGCTGGATGCCTCAGCCTCCTGGATGGTGCCCAGAGAAGTTAAGCATGCCCGGGGGGTGGGGGGGTGGGAGGAGAGCCTTGGGACATACATTAGGGTAATTAAGGGTTTCGTGTCTTATTGGTATGGCTTTTCATTTGTATAGATCTCAGAAATGACTGTTGGGTTAGCAAACCAAAACATCCAGCGTGCATTGTCAGGAGGAAGCTGTTAAGAGACCAAAGTTAAGTTCCTAAATAAATGCTCTAAATTTGGAGCTCCAAAGACGTCACTGATGTCAGACGGATTGCTAGGAAGCTGGCGATGCAAATCCCAGTGATTGCAACTCCACAGCTCTTATTTTCACAGCAGATCCCCTTTTGATTCATCCACTGTGCCCAGAACAGGGAAAACCGGAAGCTAACAGGGACCCGACTTGTGCTAGAAGTTAAAATGCAGTGAATTAGCTGGGGGAAGAGGAAATGAGAGGCACTGACTCAGACATCTCTGCCATCCCTGTCTTCTCTCCTCCACTGTCAGGCCGGGAGCTCCGGGCTGCGTTGGCCAGCACAGGGAGGGGTTGCGTTCTTCTGGGGACTGGGCTCCCATTGGGTTTCGCTCACTGTTTCTTCCCTGTCCTGTCTGAAGGAGCACACAGCATTGTTTGTATCTAGAATGAGCTCCCAATGGACAGGCTGGGCTGGGCCTGGCATCAGCTCCTTCCTGCCAATGGAGACAGAACCACATCTATAGCCAGCACCTAGCTTTTCCTTCCCTGGTCATCCTAACTTCAGCTCTAGATGTTATCATCCTGAGCTCTTTGGCAGCTGATGACAGTTGCCAGGACAGGGCCTGAGTGGTTGACTGGAGCCGCATGCTGTGTTTGGGAAGCTTCAAGCCTCCCAGAGTTTGCACTCTGGCTGCCCGGACACACACAGAGTAGACGAGTGGGCACATCCCCCTCTGCTCTTCAGCACACTCAGTTACCCATAATGTGCACCCCTGACCGGAACCCAGACATGACGCTACCCCAAACTGCTTCAGCTCCAACATAATACTAGATGTAGAAAGTTCTACACGAACCTCATTAGGACAGATCACAAAAGAAAAAAAAAGCAAAATCAGTACACTAAAAACATCATGCAAGAGATCTCCAGGCTGTGCGCATAAGATGTACATAACACATATATGAGTCTCCTGTTAGACTCCAGCTGGCAACAGTGGCGCACGCTTGTAATCCCCACACTCAGGGAGGCAGAGGCGGGCAGATCTCTGAGTTCAAGACCAGCCTGGTCTACAGAGCACCAGTACAGACAAGGGTACACAGAGAACTCCTGACTCAGTTAAAAAAAGAAAAAAGAAAGGGAAAGGGAAAGGGAAGACTCCCACCCTCAAACTCTCTCCTGTGCAATGCAGAGATTGCCCAAACCCAAACTTGCCAGCACATAGATAATCGCTACTCAGCTGTACAGAAAAACAAGGAAGAATGCCCCTTCTGGTTAGGAAAGTTTGAACACTGTAAAATTCCTTCCGAGCGTGTTTAGATTGGAATCTTTGTGGAATGGCTTGAGCTTGTCAGCTAAAGTTCTCATTGCATGTCTGCAGTCACAGGTGAACACAGACCAGCCGAGGCTTGCTACCACGTGTCAGGGGCAGGGTCCCTGAGCAGAGCTTGAGAGCGATGACTGGTAAAGGTGCAGGCCACTTACGGCTGAGACCCCAGTGTTCCGGGGTGCTGATACTGAGGGATGACCCCAAGAACAGCAGCGGCTGTGCAGTGGCGCCGAGCCTCGGACGTGAGCTGTGGAGCTGCGGACAGCAGAGCTGAATGCGCATGTCTGAGCTCTTTCAATCCCAGATCATGAATGGCCCCAAAATTCTGACCTGAGTGTCACACAGCCGGACTCGAGTTTGCTTTGATCTGACTGTACCTGTACCCTGGCCCTTCCTTTTTTGAAATAAGAGGTATAGAGAGCTTGATTTTTCTCTTACAGGAGCCCACAGTTAAAAGATTTTGAAATTTTAGACAGACTTTGGGAATTTGGAGAGAGTTTGAGTATTTTAGAGAGGCTTTAGGTATTTTAAAAGAGCTTTGCATATTTTAGGGAGGCTTGGAACTTTGAAAGAGACTGGACAATTTAAAGAGATTGAACCTTGAAAGTGTTCAAGTTTTTAAAGACTGTGGGACTTTCAGAAGATGGAACGCTTTATATTGTGATACTAATATTAGTATGCGATCTTGGGGATAAGCAAGAAAAGAAGGGTGATAGTTTAACAGTGTCAGTTTGACAAGAGGTGAACCGTGCTGGGTAGTTCTTACGTCAACCTGCCGCATACTGGAGTCGTTGGCTAAGAGGGAATGCCAGCTGAGAACGCGCTCATGTCTGACTGGCCCGTGGATGGGATTCTTGACTAATGATTGATGGGGCCATAGGGCAGGGGCAGCTACAACCCTGGGTGGGCAGTTCTGGATGCTGTACCAGGCTGAACAAACCACAAACAGCAAGCAAGTACGTGCTGTTTGTGCGTGGCCTCTGTTCTCAGCTCCTGTCTCTAGGTTCCCACCTTGCCTTGGGTTCCTGTCCTGACTTCCTTTGATGATGAACTGTGATGTAGAATATTAAGCCGAAACAAACCTAAGTTGCTTTGGGACATGGGGTTTTACAAGGTCTGGTCTCTGACAAAGCCAGATTGGTCTCTATGAGGCCCTGTCCTCTCAAAAAATTTTTAAAATTAAATTAAAGTATTTATTCACTTTACATCCTGGTCTTAGCTCCATCCCTCCTCTCCACCCAGTCCCCCTCCCCCTCCTACCTTCCTCAGGAAAGGGGAACCTCCCTTTCTATCCACCTTAGTTCATCAAGGGTTCATCAAGTCATGTCAGAGCTGAGCGTGTCCTCTTCCCCTGTGGCTGGCAAGGCAGTGCCTCCAGGAGGAATGAACTGAAAAGCTGGCAAGAGAGTCCATGTCAGAGACAGCCTGTTCCCCTTATTAGGAAACCCACATGAAACCTGAGTTGCACAGCAGCTACATCTTTGTAGGGGGTCTAGGTCCTTTCTTGTGCTTCAGCCTCAGCAGAGCCCTCTTGGCCCTGGTTAGTTAGTTAGTTAGCTTCCTGTGAAGCTCCTATCACCTCCAGGTCCTTTTCTCTTTCCCCTACTTTTCGACAAGACTTCCTACACCTCACACAATGTTTGGCTGTGAGACTCAGCATCTGTTTCCAGGCACTGCTGGGTGGAGCTTTTCAGAGGAAAACTCTGCTTTACTCCAGTCTGCAAGCCTAGCAGAGTATCTTTAATAGTGTGAGGGTTGTTACTCTCCCAGTCCCTAAGAAGATAAGTAACGAGGATCCAAGGGAGGATGTTTAAACCTCACTCAGAAGGGGTGAATAGACAGAGGTAATGGTTGAAGAGAGGGACTAAGGTAGAGGAAACAGAGAGATATGAGGGTGTAGATCAGGTCTGGGGAGATCGGGGGTGGGGTGGGGGCTGAGGGAGGAGGAGGGGACAAAAGGTCTGTAGAGAAAAGAGAAACTGTGGGCACCGGCATCTCTCTGACAAGCTTGAGGCCTAATCAGAGCAGGCTCCTGGGAGGATACAAGGGGGGCTCCAGCAGAAGCTCCTAGTAGCAGAGGCCGTAGAGACTGAAGAGGACACCCTTTAAGTAGACAAGACTCCTAGTAGAGGGAGAACACCAACCCAGCCACAAAAACTTCAACTCAAAAACCACCCTGCCTACAAGACGTGCAGGGATAAAGACAGAACAGAGAGAGCAGAGACTGGGGAGGTTCCAACCAATGCCTGGCCCAACTCAAAAAAAAAAAAAAAAGTAGGAAAAAAAGAGTAGAAAACTTGCAAATGAACAATAAAGTGACCATTGCAAGGAAGGCTGTCTTGGAAAGGAAGAGTCTCCATTTCTTCAACCCCAGTTTTATTTGTGAGACCTCAAAGCTGTCCTTGACTTGCAAGAAAGGCGCGTTGATTTTAAGTCATCAAGTGTGTGCTATTAAGTGCGTGGTCATTTCAACTGTATCAAAGAGCGCACAAGGTTCTGTGAACTGTCGGTTCTCCTGTTTGCCTCCTTCCGGGGGACCGCTGGGGGCGACGCAGGGTGTGCTACTGAACACATTTCCTGTGCTCACACCACACCCGCACGGGCGCTGGCACAGCTCACACCACACCCGCACGGGCGCTGGCACAGCTCACACACTGCTCTGCAGCTGCCGTTCTTGCGGCTCCAGAGCCAATGGCTGTGCTTCTCAGTGTAGGCACTTTCAGAAGAGCCTCCTTTAACACACACAGACTACTGTGGCCCAGAGACGCATTCTCATTATTGAACCCGTCTTCCCCTGACAAGCGGTTTGTTTTCATTCTGTCTACTGAAAATAAAACTGTGGGGAAACCTTTTCACCTACATTTTCATTTGTGTGATATAATTATAAGGAAACGCATAAAACCATGGCTAGTGTATGGGTTGCCAATACCATACAATCTGGTAGTTGGTTGGTTCTTTTTTTTTTCTTTTTTTTCTTTTTTTCACATTTAATCTTACAAAACCAGAAGGAAAAAAAGGGTGGAAAATCTTTTCATACTTTAAAAACGTGCAGTTCTTTGCTCACTTATTACACTTATTTATTTTGGTCTCAAAGTAACGTTTTCCCTGCCCTTGTTTAAATGCAGTGTTCAGGGAGGCCAGGAGAGGGCAGCTGACTCCTGGAACTGGAATGCTAGGTTTTAAGCCAACACCTGGTGCTGCTGGCCCCTGAACCCAGGCCCTCTGCAGGAGCACAGCCGTGAGCACTCTTGAGCACTGAGCCGCGAACGCCAGCCCCTGAGTGTGTGCTTTTGATAAGGGTCACACATCCTCACAGATTTCTAAGTGTCCTTGAATGAGTACTTACCCAGTTTGCTTCCCAAGTATTTGTTGTTACTTTTGGATCTTTCTTTCTTTCTTTCTTTCTTTCTTTCTTTCTTTCTTTCTTTCTTTCTTTCTTTCTTTTTTGTAGTGAATTTGTCCCTAGATAAATTTTTGGTATTCATGTAACTTAGTTATTTTTCCTTTTAATGGCTTTTGTCATTCTGGTTATGAACCTAGCCTTTAACAGCTGGGCCGTCCCTCAGCCCTTTAATGACTCTGGAGCCCTGTTATGTTTGGAAAGTCTGCCGCTCTCTCTGCAAAAGTATTCATGCCTGCTCCGCCTGGAGTGGGCGTTAGGAAGGGCGGAGGACTCCCCGTGGTCAGCCACTGGCCCAGTGTGCTTTGTTTAACAATCTACTGTAAGTGGTGTGTGACCATCCTAGACCACGGTCAAAGCACATTTTGAAGTGTGGCTGCTCTAATCAAGAGGGCTAGGTGCTAAATGCCAATACTACACATGACTCCTGCTCCCCCACTGAGATGTCAACCTTTGGGATAGTTACGATATTTTAACCTTGTCTCAACATTCTTAGTCAAGATTCTGCCTCAGCACTTCCTGATATTACAGGTGTGGTTGGCTTCTGAGCTCCAGGGTAAAAAACACAAATGCATGCTGGGAATGCTGCGTGCTCGGAATGCTGGGATGCAGGAAACTCTACAAACCTGACCTTTGTTTAATCCACTTGCAACGGATGCAATTTAATCACCACATGGCTGCTTACAGCCTCAAGTCTGCTTTATCTGAATGTCTATGCTTCTTGCTTCAAAATTCCTGATAATCACAATTTCTTCTGAAATTAAATGCAGTATGAAGTTCAAAAACATATGTGGTACCATTGAGTTTGGTGTAGGGATTGTGGCTTCAATTAGGAGCAGAAAAACCTTCTGGTTTGCTGGTGAAAGAGCAGAACTGATTGTGATGGATGTTAAACGAGGAAGGCAGAGGTAAGGAAGGAAGGGAGAAAATGATTTTTCACACAAATCTTATTTATCTGTAGGATTTTATGTCAATCAAATGTTGAATTTCAGTAACACTGTACTTGAGATTTAAAGATGAAGAGCAATCAGGATATGAAGCAATCAACAATCCAAGGAAACCTGCATCTTTAATAAAACAAATGAAAATTCTCTTAAGACTTTGAATCTTATAGCTGGTACTATGGAGATGGATAAAATTATATCTCTCACCTCCCCTGAAGACTGTATTCTCCTTAGTTCTCTCAGTTGGGTTATTTTATTCAAAGGACTGGTCCTTCATTATCCCAGAAACAGTTTTGTCTGAGATGCATAGAGCCCCAGCACCGGAAGCCAGAACTGCCTCATTTGTTGTGGCTAGAGATTAGGGACCAGAAATGAAGTGAGTACTTAGTCTTTGCTGCACAGAAGCCAAGCAGACATTCTCACACAGGAAGGGAGGCAGCGTCAGAGCCTTGGAGAACAGGGAAGAACATCAGTGGCGGGATATATCCCCTCAGCCTTGACAGGGATCACTATCAAGTGGCAGGCTTCCGGTTGGGCCAGCCCTCGGCTTCTGACTGACAGGGCAGTGTGGGGCCTGTAATGTGCATTTCTAAACGGTTCCCGGGTGCTGCTGTGTGGGCCCAGGGACATCATGGTTACCCTTATTTAAGGTGTGCATCTGGTGGGCCCTGGGCATCTCTCCATGCTGAGAGAGCCCCGGACGAGTCTGGCGTGCCGCTGAGACAGCCGGGTCTTTCTCTTCACATGCCTGGCTGGTGCGATCCCGCCTCTGCTCCCTCACTGGCACCAGTGGCCCCTGCCTCCCTCACACCTTTGATACTTTTTATTAATGGAGATGATACTTTACATAGGAGAAAATGGCAAAAAGGAGATATATTTTGTGAGTACACCAATCAAAATAATTGAAAACCTAAGGGATGGTTGGATTCTTACGGATTCCTTCCCCAAAAATACATAGGCAAAATGGGCCAGAGCTTGATTTGTTGCCAAAAGTGAACCCTCCTTAAAATTGCAATGAAGAAGAAATCCCAGGCACTGCAAACAAATGACACCCTCAGAAAAGCTATTTACACAGCAGTGATTGTCAGTTCATTTCTGGAAACCCAATAATCTCTTAGCAAAAGCTCCTTTAATAGAATTGCAGAGACGGATGTCAGGGGCCAGCTAGGCATTTGTTATGTTTGGAATTTCATGCAAACCCAAGAAACTGTTTGTCTGTTACTCTGAATCTGCGGAAGGCAGGGGACATCCGCCAGCATGCTAATTCACTTCCTGGCAGACTGTGACAGAGACTGATTTGGTCGCTCTCCCACCAGCTCCCCAACCTCTCTGTCCATTGCCTGCCTCTGGGATAACAGGAAATTATCCCAAAAGGAAATCTGGGACTCTTCTGAGGTGTGTTTGTTCGTCTTCCAAATCGCTTCTGAGGATAGGTGGAAGCGATTCCTGGAAAAGGGAAGGTGGAGGAAACGGGAGGAAGAGGGTTCCTGGCTGTCAGCCTGTGAGGCCACGCCTCAGCCATTTGTTAGCTCACTTATTTAGGTGTTCACAGCTTTGCCATGTCTGCATGCGGTACAGTCCGGCCTCTGTCTACACACAGGTGAGAACATGAGCGCTCGTGAGCTATTGCAGGCAAGGAGGCTGCTAATCCGAGAAGAAGGCTGGCGATGACCTTACCAGGGGAGGAGGGAAGCGTGCTCGGGCAGAAACAGCGAGGGCAGGAGGCTTTTCTTTCCTGCACCGAGCCAGCGAACCGTGCACACACTGGCTTGACTAAGCACTCTCACTTGATGCCTTGAGGCGTGACACCCTCACTCTTTGCCTCACATAGATTTATCTGGATGTGGCCTACCTGAAAAGCAGAGAGGATTCTTCTGTCTAGTTGTTGACAGCCTGGGCATGCCTTCTGAGGTGCTAACACAGGGAGGCTGGCTGCACTCCACGGCATCACACCGGTTCAGTGTTGCCATAGAGCTCCCGTCAGTCCCCCTCCCAGTGGCCAGCCAGGTGTGGCCAGCCAGGTGCGCTGAGGACGTCCTATTTCCTGCTTTACCTGAGGCTCTCTGTCTCTTACAAGCTTCTGCTGTCCTCCACTAGATGGCCTGAGGGGTAGGAACTGGAAGTGCAGAGAGCAAGCACATAGCTTCCAGTCTTAGTATCTGCTGGTTTCAGTCTGAACAGTCCTGAAGTCAAAGGACACCTGGTGCCAATCGGAGGCCTGGCACCGTAGCCTGTCCTATGGTGCAGAGAGGCCTGGCAGGGCTCAGGCCTTCCTGGCTGGTAATGTAACAATCACTACAGAGCCGTTAGTGACTATTCTGGTGGAGCAGCTGGCGGGGTTTCCTCGGGCCCCTTCTGTTCTCTCTCCCCTCTGGTGTGATACCAGGCTGACCTAGGTCCTGAAAGCCATTTACACGCTAGCAGGGAGTCATCCTACCCATCAGAACCTGCTTGACACATTTTCTGGATCCCCTTAACTATTGTCCTGTAAGTTCCCAGGCTGCACCCTAATTGTGACTAACTGTGACCCTTGACCTTTTCTCCAACTGAGTCTCCATCCCTGCTTTGGACACGTACCCAGGAGCTCTCTCCTGTGTAACTCAGGCCTTCTACCCAGAGGCTGCAGCTTGCTCTGTCACCATTACACCACAGAATGCATCAGTTCAGGCTTGTATCTCCCTTTGACAAAACCGGGAGCTGACTCTAGAGTCGAGTCATTTATAATATCAACAGGCATCTAGACCCTGCAAGTTTTCCTAAGACAAGTATATGACACCTATAACTGACAAGTGTGAGAATTCAGCAAAAGAGGAACTGAACAACCCACAGTCAGAGCACTTATCTCCAAGACAAGATCACGAATAAGAAAGGATTTTAACAGCCAACAAACACCTGAGAAAATGGTACCCTTACTAGGAATCAAAGAGTTGTGAATAAAGACATCACTGGGGAAGTGTAATCCTCAGGTTCAGCACACGAAACATTTCCAGAAACGGGGCCTGATCTCAGCAGACCCCAATGGAGAGATAGCCAGCCACTCATCTGCTCTGGAGATAAGACAGCAAAGGTAGGGACACTAGCAGAACCCATGACCTCTAGCCCAGCCTCTCCTCTCCAAGGGTAAATCCTAGAAAAAAAAATCTCTGCAAGAATTAAGTGACGAAGATGCTGTGCACAAACGCCACAGCTTGATACACTAGAGCCATTCTGGAAGCGCAAACACCGACTAAGAGAACGGCCCCAAGATAGCCTGTGAGGGAGCTGTGGGCATTCTCTTGATTGATTACTGACGCGTAAGGGCCCAGCTCACTGTGGTGGTGTCTCCCTGGGCTGGTGGTCCTGGGTGCTGTAAGAGCAGGTTGAGCAAGCCGTGGTGAACAGGCCAATACGCCTGGTTCTCCATGGCCTCTGGCCTCTGCTTCTCCATGGCCTCTGCTTCTCCATGGCCTCTGCTTCTGTTCCTGTCAGATTTCTCTCAGCATTGGAGTGTGCTCTGAGAGCCAAAGCAGAACGTTTCTTTTTCAAGTTGTTTTTGGTCATGGGATTTTATCACAGTGATAGAATCTCTGATGAAGATGCAGCTGACCTCTAAAGTTCTTCTTTCTTCCTAGACTTGAATATCTTCCTTGTGTCATTCATATACAGTATAAAAATGGCGGCATAATGGACACAGTAGGCACACAGGGCCTTGGACCAACAATCCTCTCTGTCTGTCTGGAGCCAGTTGTCGGTGCTCAGATCCTTCCGGAGCGCTCACTTTGTCTCATTCTCCCGTAAATGCTGTAGAGGATGAAACAAAGGGAGATGCCCCCCATGGCTTTAAGTCAAACCCTTAATTTCATTTGAATATAGTTTTTTGTCATTTAATTACTGCCATTTTTTTCCTTTTCTTTCCGAAGCTTCCAGATTGCTGGGTAATTTTTGTATCTATGCATATTAGACTAAGAGTCCATGAAGATCCAGCCACGTAATTAAGGTCGGAATGAGGACTCACTCTGCAGCCATCTGCTCCGTCAGGAAGAACGACAGCTTCCGCTGGAGGATCTCGAGCTGCTGGCTTTGGGAGAGCTGTGTGCCCCCAGCGCCCCTCATGGGACAATGTCTCTACGATACCTGCCGTAGCCGTGTCTTTGACTTCTCACCTTGCATGCTTGAGCGACCTGGGATCCACCAGCAGCTTTTACCTAGATCCAATTTTAGAAGAAACAGTAGTTTCATGAGAGCACACAGACAATATATTTTTCTCTTCTTCAGATATTTCCTTGAAAGCCCTGACAGGGTCTTTAATTAGACCCTATTTGAATTTGGAAAGATCTAAGACCTTGACTAGATGTCTTTTGGTCAGCTACTTGACCGTGATAGTTAAATTACTCCAGGAGACAGAGCCACAACCTTGGTGGGTCGTGAGTCAGTTGGTATTTAAGAAACAGGTGACAGACCCAAACTTAAGAATTTGAGTTAAGGGACTATGAAAATATCTTCAGGGTAATGGAGATCACAGGTTAGCAGCCTTCTAGCCCTTGAGCCTACAAGCTGGACAAAGCTTCCCTAAGGCTGGAAGAAGCCAAACTAAACATTGAGGGAAGTCATTGCAACGACACGGAGACAGAAAGCTGGAATGAACACCTCAAGTCCTCCCTCCTCCATGCTCTTACGGTGGCCCATGGGCCACAGCCAGGTGCATCCAGAGAGCTTGGGATCTCCTTTAACTTTGCATGAGCCTCTCACGGCTCAAACCAGGCTGAAGCATGAGGGACAGTGGGCGCCAGCATTCTTGTTTGTGTGAAAGCATTTCAAGCACACTTGGGCTGCGCCTGTGTAAGAGCCTGCCGGGGCTACTGCGCTGGAAAAATGTGTTCCGAGGGAAACACATTCTCCAGCTTGGCAGGCCGGGAAGTCAGAGTGCTCGGGCAAGTTCCATGCCCTGTGGTGCTGCTCTGCTGTCGGAGCCAGCGTACGGGCGAGGCTTGACGATCCCCTGGCTGGACACGAGGCCTCGAGTGTTAAACACGGCCGACTCACTGGAGAGGTGGCGGGATTCGCTGGCTGGGGAGATGTTAGAGTAAGAGTAGACACAAGAAAATGAAATGCCAGTCACCAGTTCACAGGAACAGCAGAGTTCTCTGCTCTGTAGTCTGGACACGGAACTGTCATCTCAGAGGAGACATACAGACCACAGAAAAAATACGACAGGCCGCTATGTTCTCTCTACCGTCAAAAATAAGCGAGATTTGTATTTCTTAACTAGGATACACGGTGAAATCTTGGAAGACATTACAAATGTATTATCTCTATGCTGGAAGGCTTGTTACGGTGATGGACCCACCTCTGCCCACCGGGACCAGGGAGGTTAGTTTCCGTTGCTAAGGTCCAGGATCATCTGGGAAGAGCTTCTCCACTGGGGCAGTACGGGTCAGGCTGAGCGCCCATACAGGTCAGGCTGAGCGCCCGTCTGGATAACATTAAGGGACTTAGAAGACCCAGACACTGTGGGTGGTGACGTCCCTGGGTTGGGGTCCAGAACTGCATTACATGTAACGAAGCTTGTGTACGTTCCTCGCTGGTCTTGGCTGGGGACGCCATTGCCCAGCTGTCTACAGTCCCTGCTGCCCCGGCTCCCGTGCTGTGGTGGGCTAGCCTGAGGTGGGAGCCGACGAGAGCGCTTTCTCCCCAAAGCTGCTGATGGCGCAGTTTTTCACCACAGAAACGAAACTGTAATGAAGGCGGAACGCGGGATGGAGGCCTGTTGACTAGGAAGGAAGATGCCAGCTGACTTCCATCAACGTGGACCACGCCGAGAACAGTGGAAGCACAGCCGTAGCAGCCTCTACGCCGACTCACACTGCTGGCCTCCTCCAGCTAAGCAGTGTGAGTGTGCATTTGCACTTGTCAGAGTCCCAGCACACGGCTGTCACATGTGCTTTCAAAAGCTGGCACAAAGGAAGGAGAAGGAGAAAATGGAGAAATAAAGGAGAGCAAGCGAGCAAGGAAGGAGGGGCTGGGGCAATGAGAGGAGGGAAGCTGGAGTTCAGTTCGCAGGCCATTAGAGTGAAAACGTTGTATGCAGTTAATTTCTTTAAGTTCCGCTGAGAAGTTAACATCTGGTTCTAACAAGCAGAGACGAGGGGATTTGCAGAGCGTTGGGTCTGAGAGTTGGTGTCTGACTTGCATGGTGCTGGCTAACCACGGAAGCAGAGGCGCCTGCCATGGTCTCTCTATGGGAAAGCTGTCGAGGGAGCTGGTGACGGAGCAGCTGTGGTGGGCAGTGAATGTGGCTCGAACGTCGTTCTGTGTCAGCTTCTCTGAGTCCTTTCTGTTGTTGGGTAGAAGGGAGAAAGTATTGTCATGGAAGGTTTGAATCTCAAGGAGGCAAAATGTTTCGACTTTGCTGGAAGGGGCCCAACCTGGGGACCAAACCCAGGGCTGTAAACATGCAAGGCAGGTGTGCCACCACTGCCTACATCCCCAGCCCACTTCACATGTACTCATGTATGTGCATGTGTGTCCGTGTATGTGTGTATATGTATGTGTATATGTGTATGTGTGTGTGTCTCTGTATGTGTGTATATGTGTGTGTGTGTGTGTGTGTGTGTGTATGTGTGTCAGGGCACAGGTTGATGTCAGATGTCTCTCATTACTGTTACTCCATCTTATTTTTGGGGCAGGGTCTCTTGTTGAACCCGGAGCTCACTGATTGGCTTAGATGACTGGCCAGTGCGACCTTGGGGCCTTCTGTGTCTGCCTCTCAGTGCTGGGATTGCAGAGACATGCTGACGCTTCACTCTTGTGCTGGGTTGCTGTGCTTTCACAGCAAGTGCTCCGCCACTGGGTCCTGTCCCCAGCCCCTGCTCATTCACCATCTGCACGGTATGCGACGGTCCTTGGGGCAACACCAATACTATAAGAAAGAAAACTGTGGTACAGAAAGTTCAAGAAACTCACCTGAATTCTTGTAACTACAAAGTCGTGGTGCTGATGCATGTGACTTCTAGGAGGTTACTAATAAAGCTCTCAGTCTTCATTGCTTACAAACGTCCTCTGGAGAGGCTGGGAAGATAGCTCTGCTGATAAAATGTGTGTCTCGTCAGCGATGAACCTGAGGTCAGTCTGTAGCGTCCACAGCGGGCGTGGTGGCACGTGATTATGATTTCGGTGTTGGGGAGACAGCTGGATCCCGGGGTCTTGGCAGCCAGCTTATCCTGCCCAGCAGGCTTCAGGCCAATGATGAGTCCTGTCTCAAAGACCAAGTGAGGGGCTGGAGCCGGAGCTCGGCAGCTAAGAGCACCTCCACTTCCCGGGAGGACCTCGTTCCATTCCTCACACCCATATGGCAGTTCACAACTGCCTGTAACTAATCCCAGGGCGGTCGACACCCCCTTCTGGCCTCCGTGGGCAATGCATGTGGCACACAGACACACACAGGCAAAACACTCAGACACACAAAATAACATCACAAAAACTTACATAAAAACAAGGTGATTGCCCCTGGGAAGACATCTGAGGTTGATGTCTGGTCTCCATGTGCACAGGCACACACACACACACACACACACACACACACACACACACACACAGACTGCTCACCTCACCCCTAACTGTCCTTCATTTTGTGGGCTACCGATTATGGAGGACCCCGAGAGATGGACAGGGTTCTTGTCCTGAAGGAAGTGTTTCATGAAGGGGAGAGAGGACCTGCCACCGTCACAGTGAGTGTGGCCAGCGTGTCCTCTGTCCAGGTAATGAGTCTCAAGCGGGAGTTCCTTGTCTAGAAGGTCCAAAGAAGGCTTCCTGTTTGAAGTGACAGTTAGGTGGGTGAGAAGGACTTTGAGCGGAGTTTCAGAATTGGCTCAGAAGGAAGGTACCTGTGCAAGACAAAGAGACAGAAGAGAGTGGTGGCTCAGGACGCAGGGGCTGCTTTCTACGGAGAGAAGGAAACGGCTGAGAGGAAGAAAGAGCATGCAGATCGGGAAAGCCAAGCTGAAGCGTAGGTGAGCTGCACAGGAGAGCATGTCTCCTGGGGTCCCCGAGCAGTGGGTGACCAGCGGGCAGCACAGGGAAGCAGGACATTGGGGGACAGGCCCTCCTGACACGGGTGACCGCTGTGGGCACTCTGGAGCAGGTGTGTAAGCAAAGAGACTGGGCATCTGCAGTGTCCCCCAAGGCCCCTGACAGCCCTGTGAGATAGATTCTACCAGCTCAAGCAAGTCTCCACATAAAGGCGGCTTATGGGTGTCAGTGTGGTACATGGGGCCCTTGCTCTTTTCTTCAAAAATAGAATGAGAATTTGGGATTTGGTCTTTTGTGGGAGGAAACCACATTTGGAAAAAGTGAAGCAAATTAAGATCAAGTATCTTGGTAAAAATATTGTGCCTCTAATAGGAAGAAAACAATGTTTGAATTAGCTCTGGAGGCAATTTAAAAGGTGCCTCCTGCTTCCTTAAAATAGAGAGCTGCTGTTCAAGATTGTCAGGGGAGGAGCTAGCCAAGAAGGTGAACGGTTTCTGGGAGAGGAGATCCAAGTGGCCTTCCACGAAGGTCAAACACGCAGCGGGCCAGGGCCACTAGGGGTCAGCAGGCCTGGCGACGCTCAGCACAGAGCGTCTGTAAACTTTTCACGGAAGCGCTTCAGCCTGCAATGTAAGGACGGAAGGAGAAAGGCGAGCCTGCTCACACAACGTGAGCCTGCTCACACAACGTGAGCCTGCTTACAGGAACCCCCGCAGCCCTGGTGTCACCTGCTCAGGACACAGGCTGGGGACTCAAGTCATCTGAAGGCGGTTTTAGAGACCACTGCTGCTTCCCTGCTTTGTTCTGACATCACCAGCCTGAGCAGGACTCCAGTACTGGCTTTATTGTTGTTGTTTATTTGTTTAGTTTTTGTAGTTTTTGTTTGATTTTATTTTTCACAAGAGTTGGGAAAAGAAAAAGTAAGTATAGGCGAGGAGAAAAGGCCGAGCGAGGGTGAAAAGCCGCTGGAATGTCTGGGGCGCCTCAAGGGGATGTATTCTAAGGGCTCTGACATCAACGCCCTTACCTGTCAGTGAGGGCCAGGTCTGTGAGGAAGACAGCCAGCGTGGACGGGGAAGCTGCCTGGCCTGGGGACCTTCAGGAAGGTCTGTGGTGTGATGGCAGTGGCTGGCCGGGAGCAGGGCTGCCACGGTGAAGCATGGACGAGAGAAGGCAGCCATTGCTTACACGCTCGGAAGGTAACCCAGCCATTCTCCTGAGTTTGGTTCTTCCCCACCAGGTGGAGAGCTGGAGAATGCTATCTGAATTGAGCACGGTCCAAAAGCATAGAATTCCCATAAGTAAGGAAGCCCACCCCCTTTATTTTCCATCTTCATGATTTTTTTGTCCCTTCCTCCTCTCCTCCTCTCTGACAGCCTCTAATTAGGGCTCTTGTCAGCGCCTCTGGCACCCTGCACGCTGTAGGTGGCTGGCGTGACATTGGATGCCTGCCCCTGCAGAGCTATTAGGCACCCCGCGGCGCACAAACAAAAAGCCCAGAAAGCCTGACCCAACTATTTTCCTATGAATAGACGGAGCTTTCTTTATCGAGATAAAAGGTGTTTGTGTGCCTCTATTTGTCAGAGACATGCTACACGTAGAGCCATAAACACGCAGGTCCTGTAAACCTGTGTTCTCTGTCAGTGCTTTACTCTAAAAAGGTTTGCACTAAAAAATATTTTGGTGTGTCCCCAAATAGAAGCTCCTCAAAGACAACTGCAGCATCCGTATCTGTTTTTAAGGACTTGGTGGGTAAAACTTTCTTCAAAGGACACAACCTTCTTGCTCCTGAGTTTAAAGAACATCCAGAAAGCAGGTCATCTTTCTTGCTTCCTCCTGTATCTTTAACAACAGCACGAAGTGGAGCATCATCCTTTGAGAACTGATACTGTAGAATCTATGCCGTTCTACTTCCCTTCTGCCGGCTGCACGGGCTGGAAAGGCGTCCCCTCACCAGCCCCATGGGCACGCATGTAACTAGTGCCTACCAAATGACCACCAGAGGACGACCATCTAGTCCTAGGATGAAAAGGGACCTTGGCTCTCCCTGGGGCTCATTCTCCAGCAAGCTCCAGTTCCTTCCCTCTGTGTGTGCTGAGATTAAGTGATAATGGTGATGGGGCTGAGCTAGGCATAGCTAGGAAGACTGGCAAGGCAGCAGCTCTCACTGGGTAAGGGAGACACAATTCAGAAAGTCTTCCACAAACATGAAAGAGCCAGGGGAGACAGAAACATGATGACTGTGCCCGCAGCCCCGTCTAAGGGCAGGGCTCCGAGTTTAATCAGGTGACCACCACCAGAACAGTCCTTACGAATGGTCACCTGGGAGGCAGCCTGTCTTCCTTTGACCCCGGTAGTCAGGTAGCACCTGAACTTGGTGGTTCTCAGCCTCCTAGTGTTGCAACCCTTTAATACAGTTCCGCACGTTGTGGTGACCTCCAACAAGGAGATTATTTCCTTGCTACTTCATAACTGTAATTTTGCTACTGTTATGAACTGCAAATGTCTAAGATGCAGGAATCTAATGTGACCCCCAAAGGGGCTACAACCCACAGGTTGAGAAGCATTGTCTTCACTGGTTGGTGAAAGGTGCTTTTGTTTTTAGCTGCTCCACATCTCAGTTTGCCTGCGACGGTCCCAATGACCTCTTGTCCTGGAAGAGGATTCTTCTAACGCTCATGCTGTTCAGATGTGGGAGACCTTACATTATCACCCTGTAAGAACGGAGACCACAGCAAGGATCTGGTGATGCACCCTTACGGTAGACCTACAATGAAGGCGCTGAACTGGCCGCTGGGTGGCCAGAAGCTGAGAAGAGCCACCCTGGCATTGCTGACATTTGTCAACTGAGAATTGTCTGAGTTTTCATCAAAACGAATTACTTTTTAAAATTCGCACAGGGCACCTGTGGCTGACTGTGGCCTCAGCTTTAGAAGACGCCTTTTGTGTTCACCTTTGAATACAGCACCGAGCTGGGAAGGCCTGGAGCAGGGGAGTGCTTAATAAACCAACCAACAAGTGTTTAATAACAAATGAGTGACGCTGACAATGGTTGTGATGGGCTAGGAGAGGGGAGATCAACAAGAAACCCAGATAAATTGTTCTAATTCGTGAGTTGGAAATGCTGACAGAGAGGTGAGCGGGACCAATTGAACAGGGAAGACTTAAAAAGGAGTGCGGCAGAGCATGGAGACTACAGAACAGACAGGGGCAGGGATCCTCCACGACTCCCCCAGAGGAATGCAAGACCTCATTTCCCCTGAAGCCCCGAGGCACAATTTCACCAACTCCAACAAATCAGCTTGGTTTCCCCATGAATCACTGCCAAATCCTCACGCAGCTTGAGTACCTGAACCCTGAGCAGGAATGGCAAGGGAGTGAGGAAATCTATCTCTCTCCCTTTCTCCCTCCCTCCCTCTCTGTCTCTCTCTCCCTTCTTCCTTCCATCTCCTCTCTCTCCCCCACTCTCCATTCCTCTCTCCCTGTCTCTTTCTCCCTCTCTCTCTTTCTCCCACCCTCTTTCCCTTCCTCCCTCCCTCTCTTTATCATTCTCTCCCTCCTTCCCTCTGCTTCTTCTCTCCCTCTCTTCCTCCTTCTCTCCCTCTCTCTTCTTCTCTCCCTACCCCTCTCCCTCCCTTTCTCTTTTCCTCCCTCTCTCCCTTTCTCCTCCTCTCTTCTCTCCCTTTTCCCCTCTCTCTCTGTCTTTCCCTCCCTCCCTCCCTCCCTCCCTCTCCCCGACACAAGCTGGGATCAGGTAGTGTGGGCTCTCGAAGTCTCTGTACCCACTGCACAGCCTGTTTATTAATACAGTTGTGTGCGTGGGAAGGTGGGTCGTTACGCACAGATAACCAAGGAGCAGGTTCTGGTTCACAGCCGAGCAAGGAGCCCGGTTTGGTTGAGCTCCTGGGAGCAGCCTCTGTCGGGGAATAAAGCTCCAGGGGAGGAAGCTATGGCGGACATGTCCACACGCACTGCGAGCTTTGCCATCACTCTGAGCCTCACCCAGGGAAAGCTTTGTTATTCCTGCGGGGCTGAGGCACTGGGGTCCATGGCATGGCTGTGCCCACGTGAACAAAACACATTCACTTTACTCGCTGCCTACAGCGGTCAGCTTTAGAATTAGCTGAAGAGTTACTGGGCAGTGGCCGGCCTCGTTCATGTGTGAACACTTTAGGCAGTGGCTGGCCTCGTTCACGCGTGAACACATTAGGCAGTGGCTGGCCTCGTTCACGCGTGAACACTTGTGAATTGTTCTTCCTGATTATTCCGAGAGCTCAGAGTGTGCTCAGAGCACCTGAGGCCACAGAGAGACTTTAGAGCAGCAATTCCACGTGGCCCCAAGAGACCCACGGAGCATAAACGACAGGAACCACACCCATCCAGGGGCCAGGCAGGAAGCCGAGAGTACAAATCCAGAAGAAATGGCACCAGATTCTGTCTCCTGGACAGTGCATGATTCTTTTACAGAATTCAAGTAATGTTAAAGCCCACTCAGCCACGTGTAAAAACTCACCTGAGCGTGGTGTGGTGACTCTGCCTACCAGCCTGTGACCAGCAGAACAATGGGCTAGCCTAAAACCCCCGGATAGCTCCAGCAGGCAAGAAACATTCAGAACAGAAGCTGGAGCATCCAGGGGCCACTCCCTGTCTTTCTAAGTGTTTGGACCAGTGGCAGGCTCACAGCATACGCTTTAGCAAGTTTTCTGGTGAATGACTGGCCACCACCCAGTTCACATATCAGCAGCGCACGCTGTGTGGACAGGTAGACAAGGCTTTTCTAGTCTCCTTAAAATGTAGCTATGATCTCATTGGCCGAGAGCTTTGGAAACGGCGCTTGCTAGACATAGCTCATCTGTGGTTCAGGGGGAGCAATTGCTCAGGACCTACAGATTATAACAGTTTTCATCTGCAGAGGTACTCAGAACCCCCGTACAGAAGAATGCAGGGGACTCTCAGAACCACCCCCAGAGAAAACCCATGGTTTTACAAGAGGAGCTGGCAGCAAACATTCTTGAACCCCAGACCTTCCTTCCAAAGCTCTTCAAAACAAATGTTTTTTGCTCTGAGTGTTGGGTTTTCAGAGCAAACTGACATGTGGTTCTCCAGCGCCTCTGCATCAGTGGAGGATGGGCGGCAGCCATGTCTTAGACCTAAAATTCTCATGTGTCAGCAGAGTGGCTGAGAGGAAAGATGTGGGTGTTCTAGTCCAACTCCGTCACTGATGAATGTGGCTTTGACAAGCTGGTTTCCACGGCAGTATCATAAGGATCATGCTCTAAAATTGGTCTTTGGGACATGGCCTACAATTAACTGGAAATTTCTCTGCCTTATACATAAAAATAAGGAGAATTCTGACAATCAGCACAGTCGCATAGCAGCACGGGAAAGGTGAACAAGGAGAAATTTACCTCTTTACATGTTCTGTGATCCACAGTGTCTGAGGTCGTCAGGGTTTTTACGTCACTATGGGGCGAAGGCGACATGAAATCAGGAATGACTTCAGGTTTGGAATTCTGCTCTTCCTCCACGCCAGGGATGGAGCACAGCCCTGTGCCCCCAGCGCTGGCAAGCAAACCCAGCAGTCTACAATGGGCTGTGCTGTTAAGCTGAAATAGTGGACGGGTTTGGTGCTTTTGTGAGTTTTTAATTCATAATATTTTCAACTCACTGGGACAACATTTTGAGTTGAGGAGTAACTGTCTCTGTGTGCCTGGCTCCCTCCCTCCTTTGCTGTGTCCTGAGGCATTTATCATGCTTTCTATCACACCACAAAAGAATCTACGGTTCAGTGAAGCACTGATTATTAGCTCGCATGTCAAAACTGCGTCCCCTTCCTTTGTGTTTTAATAATAAACTCTGTTATTTTCAGTGTTGTTTCTTAACTGTACATATGAGAGGTTTTATTCTGTCACAGCCTGCCTCTCCCTCCTTCTCTCTCCCAACCCCCATGGTACTAGAGCAGCACAACAATCAGTAAGAAGAAACCTTCCTTCAGGGTTTGCTCTCTGCCCATGTCGGTGGTGGGGGCACAAGCATGCCTCCACCCCACCCCAAGGATAGCTGAAAGCAAGAGTGAGGAACTTAAGATACACTGTTTAGAAGACAGATCATGTGCTACTTAGCTTTAAAATGTCTCCTAATGTTAGACACACTTTCCGTTTCAGGTAGATGACCTCAAGGTCAAATCAATTCTAAGTTCTCAGTAGCTGCATGTTTAATCCAAGGTGATTTTCCGGGGATCCCTTGCACAGGCTTAAAACAGAACAGCAGCTCAGGGGTCGTAGCCATGGTTACTGTGATTGTGGGGTGCCTGGCATGGCTTCTTGTGTCTTAGGACTGGGCAAACACACTTTAATACACAGTGGCTTTCAAACCCAGCTGGACATGTACATGTGCTGATTACTGCTGTGTTTCAAATATAGATATTCAAAACCTACCCAGGCAGGCACTCTGGGAATTTAACTCCAGGATTGCTTTTTTAGAAAACAGAACAACAACAACAAAACAAGTCCCCAGGTATTCTGATGCAGATGGTTCATGGACCATCACACGTGAGAGCCAACACCTCAGGAAGTTTTTAATCAAAGGCTTGTTACATCAAGGAGCTATTTTATTCCTCCCCCCCAAAAAAAAATCATAATGTATTTACGCAGCATTTACATATATATAAAATCTCTCTCTCTCTCTCTGTGTATGTGCATGTGTGTTCACATGGCCACATATTTAACTTCTAGTAACTTCTCAGATAGTCTTAAACAGTCTCCTGGGCAATCTCACTTCATGTGTTTTTAACATTTTTAATGGTGAATGGCCTTAAACATTTTTAGTTTCTGTCCTCAGCTAAAATGAGTGGAGGCAGCCAATACCTATCACCTCTTTCATTCTTTGACTGGATAGCAGCGACGCCCTCCTGCAAAGCAGCTTTCAGAGGAACAGGCCCTCAGGGAGTCTTTTACTTTGTGTGGGTCACCCCTCCTGTCCGGTCCCCCTGTCACCGGGGCACGCGCGCACCTCCCACTCCCAGGCGTCGGCTTCCCGCCTCCCTGAGCCAGCGCGCTTCTGCTGCGAGCAGACGGCGCAGCCACAGCAGGTCTCTGATAAAGGAAGGTTTGACTGTGGCTGCCTACAGTTTAGAGGGTCACGGCGAGGCGGCGACTGAAGACGGAGAAGCAGCGAGACCCTACGTCCGCACTGGCAGCAGGAAGAGAGCCACTGGGCCTGACTGCGGTCCTGGGGACCTCACGGCCCACCCCAGACACACCTCCAAGGCCACGCCCCAGTGACACGCCCGCTCCTCCAAGGCCACGCCTCCCACCCCAGGGACACACCCACTCCTCCAAGGCCACGCCCCCAGTGACACGCCCACCCCACCAAGGCCACGCCTCCCCAGTGACACGCCCACCCCACCAAGGCCACACCTCCCCGTGACACGCCCACCCCACCAAGGCCACGCCTCCCCAGTGACACGCCCACCCCACCAAGACCACGCCTCCCCAGTGACACGCCCACCCCACCAAGGCCACGCCTCCCCAGTGACACGCCCACCCCACCAAGGCCACGCCTCCCCAGTGACACCCCCACCCCACCAAGGCTACGCCCCCAGTGACACACCCACTCCTCCAAGGCCACGCCTCCCACCCATGACACACCCACTCCTCCAAGGCCACGCCCCCAGTGACACACCCACTCCTCCAAGGCCACGCCTCCCACCCATGACACACCCACTCCTCCAAGGCCACGCCTCCCACCCATGACACACCCACTCCTCCAAGGCCACGCCTCCCACCCATGACACACCCACTCCTCCAAGGCCACGCCCCCAGTGACACACCCACTCCTCCAAGGCCACGCCTCCCACCCATGACACACCCACTCCTCCAAGGCCACGCATCCCCAGCGACACGCCCACGCCACTCTCCTGGGCGTGCCCCACCTTAGTGACTAAGCACTGGACGGGATGAGCCTGTGGGACGATTCCTGTTCAAACCACCACAGGCCGTTTCCACCCTTTCCTTACAGAAGACTATTTTGTGCCTTTGAACGGGCCGCACTCACCCCACACAGACACACGTTCACATCAGAAGGTGGGATTCACGTGTGAGAGAAAACAGTATTTATCTCCGAGCTGGGCTGCATCATTTAACATAGTGTTTTCTGTTTTCATCCATTGCCTGCCTGTCTGTTACAGCAGAATAAAGCGCCGTTGTGCGCACTCTCCCCGTTTTCACTAGCCACTTGTTTGTCGATGGCATCTAGACTGTGTGCGGCTCTTGTGAGAACGGCGATAACCACGGAGGTGCAGGTATCTCCGTGGTGGGCTGGGGGGTCCTTTGGGCACATACCCAGGGGAGCACAGCCATGTTTTCACAGAAATGAAGCTGGAAAGCGTGTTTCCATGGCACTGGAGCAAGGACTGAGAGAGGGCATGTGCTGTTCTTCTCCTTCCTGTGGAGACCAGGAGCTCACTGGGCAAGGCGGTGGGGTTTGTTTTACCCATCGCTCCCTGGCTACCGCTGGGAGACTATATGCTTGCATCTGTGTGTGTGTACATGAGTGTGCGCATCTGTGCGTGTGCGTGCGCCGTGTCACATGCATTCCATGTAGAGGCCAGAAGCCAGCACTCTGTGACACTCCTAGTTGTTCCTGGCTTTCACGCTGGGGAAACAATCTCGGATACTTGTGCTTGAGGAGGGACGCTGTGCCTGCCTACCGCCTCCCCAACCACGGCTTTATGGTAAGTGAGCGGGAGTAGAGTCCTGTGTGACTTAGGGTCGAGCGTTTGCCGGGAGACTCTCTGACAAAGGTGGAGTAAACAGACCCTGAGGGAGCAGGCACGAAAGCAGGCCACAGCATCCTGATCGCCGTGCTGTCTGTATACCCAGCCAACCAGCATGCAAGAAGCTGCTTACGGTCCAGGGCAAGTTCCTAGAATGAAGAGCTGCAAAGTGTGCTCAGTCTTAGCAGGCATTTCAGGCACTCCTGTCTCTGGCTTCACCTGCAGGAGTCCTCAGGAAGCAGAGAGAGGGACACTGGCGCCCCATACAGCCTCCCTGTCTGCTCAGCGTGGGACCAGCACTGGGCACGGCGATGGTCACATTCACGGCAGGTCTTTCCACGTACTCAAGTGTCTGGAGATGCCCTCACAGAAAGGCTTAGGGCTCTGTCTCTCGGCTGACCCCAAGTCCCCTCAGCCTGACAGTGAAGATGACAGCATGCCAACCTTTGCCCTGCTTGTAGGGAAGCACCTGGGAGGCTAAGGACGAGGTCAGCGACCTTTCAGTCGGCCACAACACCTCCATGAGCCCACAGGACTCAAAGGTTCCAACGCCCACACCTCTGGCACCCAGATACCCTGAATCGTCTTGGGCACTAGGTGAACTATCCCCAACACCAGGGTCAAGCTGAGGTGGACACAGGCAAGTGATTTTCTGTTAGACACATCATTAACTTTCAATGGTGTAACTCTCATCCTGGACGTTTGATGGAGAAGCTGCTCAAGCATTCTGATAAAACGTCCCCAGTCTGTTCACCCTGTCGCCCAGCGGAGGCTCAGCCCAGCATGCCGATTGTCGGCTGTGCAGCGCGGCCGCACTGCTGGACCTTTCGAGCTTTGCTGACCACGGGCTGGGGTCTGCTCACAGCCATCTGGTGGCTTTGACTTTCAGGAAGCATCTCGAAGGCGAAGCTGGGAGTGTTTCCAATTCCTAACTTACTGCTTAATAAAAATTTAAAGTTAAAAACAACCTGGCTTGGCTCCGGCCTCTACGTTCTTGAGCAACACAGTGTGTGACCTTGAGCTGGCTGAGGTTGGGGTGAGCTGGACACTCCCTCCCCGTTTGCTGTCTCCAGGGACAAAGACGTTGAGAGTCTTCAGAGAAATGGGACAAACAACTGGACCCTGCGGCCTCTGCCCTTCGCTTTTCTCTGACGGTCCACCTTCAACCCTGCGCTATCCTGGTAAAAGTGTAGCAGAGCTAGCTGTCAACGCCAGGAGGGTAATTCTCTCTCTGCGTCTGTTTGGGATACTTGATGTAAAGAGCATCAACTGTCTTGGTTTTCAGGCTTTGCCTGAGCCGTCATTTCATGCGCAGGCTATTCTCAAAGTCAATACACAGCAGAGGATGACCTTGAACCCTGACCCTCCGGACTGTACCTACTGACTGTGCCACCAGGCCCCGCTTACATTTTAAATCTTACAGATTGCTTATTTTAAAAATCAATTTCTAACTCAAAGATCTTTATGAAAGCTATGATCATGAAGAGGGAGGCAAGAAAGCCACTCACCGAGAAACCCTCCAAGCTCTTACTTTTTCATTGCAGCTGTTTCCAGGGCATTTTAAAAGTGGGTTCCCTTAAAGAAGCCAAACGTCTCCTGGGTCTGGACTTCGGCTCTGCCACAGTGACAAAGTGCCTGGCATCAGTTTTAGACGTGAACCGATACCCGAAATCCACAGCCGCAAACCTTTGGCTCACTGCCCACCCTACCCGTCCTGTGCTTCTCCCGCCTCCGTGGCTCTGTGACCAGACTCTGTGATGTTGAAAACTAGCTTGTTCTCTCATAATTTAAGCAAGACTTAAGGGAAACAGTTGCTCTGTTGCTCTCAGGGACAGGAAGAGCGAGAGCTAGAAGGTTTGTGTCCTGCGATTGGCAGTTGCTCACCATTTGTTTTGAGTGAGTGATTGCTGGGCTCCTCTCCTTGCTCTCTCCCCCTGCTAGCTCCAGGCCTCCTCTCCACAGCTTTCCATTTCTTGAGCATCTTCTCCCTTTCCTTGCTGAGTAGCTAGTGGAAATGCATAAGGTATGTCCGTGTTCAACAGGGGAAGTTGCTTAGGACAGTGGTTCTCAACCTTCTGAATGCCGAGACTTAGAATACAGCTCCTCATGCTGTGGTGACCTCAGCCGCAGGGCTGTTTTGTTGCTACTTGGGAACTGTCATTTTGCTCCTGTTAGGAATCGATGTGAATGTGGGGCATGCGGACACCTGATGCGCAGGCTGAGAGCCCTGCTAGAGCAGAGCAGCCTCTTTTATATTTTGTTCACCCTGGGCAGAACCTTAACACGGGGAGGGGGAGGCATGAAAGCAGTCATAGAGCGAGAAATAAAATCACAATCGATGTTTAAAAGTAAAACAAGCTGACAACTCTCACAAGCAAGTCCGCAGCTGGCACGGTGTTCGCACCACTGTCTAGTTACTAACGCGCAAATGCAGGCTGATAAACAGCGAGTGTCAGACCCGCACAGCGCCGCTTTACTTCCCGCACCTGGGAGCCTGTTCTTACATGACACTATGGCACCAAACAAAAAGGCAGGATTCTTTAAACATTTATAAATCACGTACGTGTGTGTGTGTGTGTGTGTACATGTGTATGTATAGGTGTGTGTGTGTGTAGATGTGTGTGTGTGTGTGTGTGTGTGTGTACATGTGTATGTATAGGTGTGTGTGTGTGGGTAGGTGAGTGTGTGTAGATGTGTGTATGTAGGTGTGTGTGTGTGTGTGTGTGTGTTTGGGTGCTCTTAGAGGTATCAGGGCGTCTGGAACTGGAGTTACGTGGAGTTAAGCTGTCTGACACGCTCGGAAGCACCAAGCTGTCTCTCCAGCCTCCACCCAGGCACTATCGGTACTGTCACATAAACTGCTCACACTGAGGTCAGCTGCAGAAACTGCTAAGTTCTCCCCCTCAAACTTTAACATAAGGCGCTGGGAGCCCTTACACGCTGGCCCTGGGCGGTCTTGCACGCTGGGGCTGAGCCTGTCCTGCGGCGCTGGCTGTTGGGATGGCCTCTTAAGAGTTCTTTGATTTGAGTTTCCTGACAGGATGGCACATTTCTGGCCAGGCACTGGTGAGGATCAAGTTCTCCATGTTCACACTCCACTTCTGATGATTGTGCACACTGTATACAAACTAGCTTCCAGCCTTACACCTTTACAGCCATTTCTCCTCTCCCTCTCCCTCTCTCTCTCTCTCTCTCCCTCCAGCAGGCTCAATTTCCTGACCACACTGCCACCTGCCGCAGCCACAGGGCACTGCATGGCTGGCCGACACCGGCAGCCTGGAGAGCCTGTGGCAGCCCCGACTGGCATCCAATGCCTGCAAGCACTGACCCTCCGTGAACGCAGAATGGCAACCAGTGGGTCCCGTCTCTCAGCAGGAAGAGACACTTCCAGGTCTCTCCGCCCGCTCTACAGGCAGCTCTGGTAGCTTTGCCAGGCGTGGCACCCAGATGGACCACTGGTCAAGGCCCTCATCTGAGCGAGGGTGACTGATGAGTGCAGCTCAGAATCAGCTGTTTACAGGAGGTTTGGGGCCTCTGCACGTCCGATTCAGATGCTCTAGGAATGAGCTCTCTCGTCTGCCCAGAAGAGCAAGTTAAGAAGCGCCGGTAATCTGCACGGTGAGCGGGTGAGCGCCTGCTAGCTGCCACAGCTCAGATGCCCACTGTCCTGCCCTACCCCAGCCCGCTGGCCTCTGCTCTGGAGGAGACACAGGACGGCTTCTGACAGGCCCTGCAGAGTGGGCGGACTCCTGCTCTGGGACCACACAGCCCTGGGTGCCAGGGCCAGCCTGGTCTCTGATCAGCCAGGCGACTGAACCTCTCTGGGCCCCAGAACTGTCATTTATCAGTTGGTGAGGAATGCTGTGTGATCAGACTGTGCCCCTGGGGTGTTCCCGAGCTCAAGCCCCAGCTCTGAGGACCCAGAGTGATTCCCTACAGGCCGCTGCTAATACAATCCTGCTAAAATCAATGGGCCCCTAATTTACTAACGTCTCCACAGAGGAGGGATTTGGGAATGAACAAGCCGGGCAGGGGGAGGGGGAATGCCACTTGAAGACTGGACTTAAACACTGAACTTTTGCAAGCCAAGCGAGGGAGAGTGTCAGCACACCCCAGAACCTCAACCCCCACCTCCAGAACCCCATCCCCGCCTCCAGAACCCCATACCCCCGCCTCCAGAACCCAAGCAAAGGCACAGTAGGTTATGGTCCCTCAGCCTGGCAGCCTGGCTTGTGGCAGTGAGTAAGACTGTGAGACAATTGTGCACAGCGCCGCAGCCTGATGCTTATTTGCGGGGATGGTCAGAGAATGTTTGCCTCTGTCACTTCAGGGACCCCATTTGAAGCCCCCTCAGGGAGGGGCAGGAGGGACAGGCACAGGACCTCTGCCCTGTGGGCTGAGCCAGCTCGCTTGGCTGCAGCTGGAGCCTAAGAAACTGCGGACAGATGGCTGTTCGTTCTGGGCACCTCTGACCTGGACAGGAACCAAATGGCGGTCCAGAGGCAATGGGGTGTTCAGCTCTGATGAAGCTCCCCTCATCCCTAAAGCTCTCTGTGGAGGACACAGTTGCCTGCCATGACCGTCCCAACCTGTCCTGGCCATCAGCATGCCTGTGGGTTTACTCTGTTCAGCAAGGAGGCAGGGGTCACCTGCAGAGGGCGCTGCCCGAGACAGCTGCTCAGTGCCAGGCAGGCGCACTCCAGCAGGACGGGCTGCTGTCTGCGTTGCTCTGTGCCCTGCACCATTGCCTGCCAAACCAGGGGAGTTCACTCCCTCCAATAGTCCAGTGTGCGCCTCAGGCCAGCTGTCACCTGACCTCAGTCCTTAGAGCGGGGTCCTTCCACTCCAGCAGCAAGCCAGAATCCAGCCTCACTGCAGGCGTGACAGGCAAATCCCACTTCTCCCAAGCCGCTCCCAGACATCAAGGATGTTAAAGAACAAAAACTAGAGTTAGTGCTTGAGATTGTCTCCAACACCACACACACAAACATGAGTACATGCAACCCAAAATAACAAAATGAAACCCCTACGGGTTTAACTGGAAAATAAAAAATAAAAACCTCAGTAATAGTGATTCCCAGAAGTAGGGTCCCTTCAGCCCAGAGCAGGTTCTGTGAATACAAGCACAGTCATCAGACGGCAGATAACGGAAAGAGAAGCGGAGCCTGGAGAATGCTTGGTTGGCTCCAGCCTAGACAATCAACCGTCAGTTGGTTCCAGTTCCCCGGCTTCTTGCAGCCCAGTTAACTGGGTACAATGCCACCTGCAATGGGTAAGATTCATTTACTGTAACTTAGCTAATGGTTGGGGTAGTTCTGCCTGGTGCAGGTGTCTGGCTCGAATCTATGGTCTCCTGCAAAGTATTACCTAACAGAGGGGCTGCAGGCCTAGAGCAGCAAAGCACCCCATTGTGAACCTGCGCTAACAGAAATTCCATGGTTTCAGTCCTCTTTAAGTGGTCTGATGATGCCTTTGCTATGTTTTCCTCTTGCAGTTATGAAAAGTAAAGAAAAGAAAGTAAAGAAGACAGTGAACTAGTTTGTGAACAGCAGAATCGGATGCACTCAAAACAGAGCATGGTCAGGGCCGGAGACTGAAGGAGGTACCAGCATCCGCACCTACCTTTCTGCCTGCAGAGCCGAAATGGCTGCGACGCCTTTTGAGCACACTGGCCACCAGAGGGCGCCAGAAACACACGGAACCTGGATCCATTGGCGACTCCTTAGTCCCACAGGCGCTGTGGGCAGCATCCTCCAAGAGAGCCACGAACATGTCAAGTTTCAGTTTCTCTGTAAAATAAGAATAAGACAGACAAACAAACAAAAACAAACGTAAATCCCTGAGTTACACTGTAAAAGGAACTTCTATTCTCTTGTTTCTGTTGCTGTCTGGGAAGCTTACTGCTCCTTCTGCTCACCTAGGCCTAGTCCTGGAAGCTTCTAGCCTCCGTACAGTCTAAGCTAGGCCTAGAACATTTTCAGCCTCTGAGACTTCCTGCTCAATAAGCTCACCCTTTCTCGTTCATCCCGAGCTCTGGGCTGGCTGGTTCAACTCAGCTGTTCTGGCTCAAATTCCTTTCCCAGCTGATTTATTCAATCTGGCTTCCCCTCTCTTTCTCTCTCTCCTCTCCCCCTCCCCCCAGAATTGCTCTGCTTGGCCTAAACCTATCTCCAGTAATCAGCCCTAATCTCCTGGCCCCTTACTCCCTGGCTCATCTGGTCTTCACCTGTGCTCTCCCTGCAGCCCATCTCTCTATTACTCTCGGTGAAACTGTCCCCTCTCTCTGCATTGCCCCTTAAGTACCTTCCCTTTCCTCTCTCTTCTCATGAGAGTTGGGTGCAGCCTATTCTGTTGAATCTTTTCTGATTCGTCATTGTTTCTGCCACTCAATTAGACGTCACTTTCAAACATGGCTGCTTCCTTCTACAAACTAACTTTACCTTCATTGTTTGGGATTAAAGGTGTGTGCACAAAGCCTGGATCTAAGCTTTTCTTTACCTGAAACTTGCTCTACACCAGGCTGTCCTCAAACTCAGATCTGCTTGCCTCTGTGTCCTGGATTAACGGGGTGTTTGTATCCCAGCCGGATCACACAGACCTGGAAGGCCTTTGGGTGAACAGCCATGGTCTGAATTAAAATTCCTCCACACTGCATCCTTCCCCTGCTGCAGCTCACAACCTCACCCCGTCTCCTGCCCCCCGAACCTGCCCTTTCACGCCTTTAGACAAACTACGTTTTTATTTAAAGTTCTTTCTCTTTACTACGTTAGGAGGTGTGTGTGAAAACCAGCAGTTGTGTATACACGCAAACACAGACAAGGACACACACCTGCATTACACAGGGGAGCTGCCTTTAGAAGGAAGTTGTGAGATCGAGGGCATTGCCTGCGGCCCTTTTGTGAATTTTTAAAAATCCTTTCTTCAGATGATGCACACATCTGTACTGTACTTTGTGTCCCAGGAATCTCTCCATCTGGACAAACTGGGTGGTTAGTCGACTTACAGGCTAACTCCATAGATGACACAATTATGAAGTAGTAGAACTCAGCCAAGTCCAAAACCCTGGGACCTGGCTGTGGTGCCCGCCCCCAAATCAGGGCTTTCCACTGTGGAATACTCCATGATGAAAGAGCCAGGAGATGCAAGCTTGTGATGTCAGCACTCAGAGCATCTCTCTACACATTCTAGGCTAGCCTGGGCTACAGAGTGAGTGCAAGCCCAACCGGGGCTACAGTGTGCGATCTTGTCTCAAAAATAAAAACAAACAAGGGGAAACCAATTATCACAGAAGCAAATAAAGGGAGATGGCAGTTTTTAGTTTCTAGCTGGAGGTACTGAGACGCTCTGAACTGCCACTGAGGTGAATCGCCAGCTAAGTTGCCTGCTGCTAACCCTGACCACCCAAATGGGGGAGGAGAGACCCCACTCCTCAACACTGTTCTGCTTCCATGGGCTCCCCATGGCACACACACCCCTAACATGCACACAAAATAAATGAAAATGAATGAATAAATAAATGCAATAGAAATCCAGGAAACAGGTAACTTTTTGTTTGTTTTTGAGACAGGGTTTCTCTGTGTAGCCCTGGCTATTCTGGAACTAGCTCTGTAGACTAGGCTGTCGTCAGACTCATAGAGATCCACCTGCCTCTGCCTCTTTCTCCCAAGTGTCAGGATTAAAGGCAGGCACCACCACTGCCCAGCAAGGTAACTTCTCTTTTTAAAAGAAAAGAAAAATAGCATGTGAAAAAGGAACGTGTTTCCCATTGAAAGGGCTTGTGTAGGATTGAGAAATGCAAAAGCACTAGTTTAATTTAGGGAACTTAATTAAGTTTTGAGACCGGGTCTCGGTCTGTTACATAGTCGGGTCTGAAACTGTAGCACAGGCTGACCTAAACTGGCAGCAATCCTCTTGCCTCAGCCCTCCAAGTTCCAGGATGATGGGCATGAGCCACTGACCGCACCTTTACGGAGTCTACTCCCTGTCGCTTGGGAGGATTCCTTGTTTCCCGTCTGTCCATCCACGTGGCTGGCATCTCCCAAGGACTGTTCAAATGCTGAGTGTCCCAGCACAGCCAGGCAGAGAGGGACAGAGTGCCCCACTAACTGCCTGCTGCTTGCAAATACCTGCTTATCCCCACTTTTGTGGACATCTCTCGGCTCCCATACCCTGCTGTACTCTGAGCTGGTACTTAAGTGGCCTCAGACACAATAGAAAGCGCAAGTTTTCCAGCTCTGGAGGCTGCGTAGCATTTGGACTTGTGGCCTTGCTGAAAAAATGCGGCCACAGGTGGACATGGTAGCCCATGGCTTTAATACCAGCACTAGGGAAGCTGAGATAGGCAGATCTCAGAGTTTAAGGCCAGCCTGGTCTACAAAGTGAGTTCTAGGACAGTCAGTGCTACACAGAAAAACTTTGCCTCAAAAGAAGGGGCAGGGGAGGAAAAGAAGGGAAGGGAAAAGGATAGGAGCGAAGGAAGGGAAAGAAAAGAGAGGGGAGGGAAAAGGGAGGAGGAGGGGAGGGTTGAGGAGGGAAGGGAAAGGAAGGGGAGGAGAGGGAAAAGGAGATGAAGGGATGGAAGGGAAATGAAGGAGAGGAGAGAAGAGGGGAAGGGAGAGGAGGGAAGGAGAGAGAAGGGAAGGAAAGGGAAAGGAAAGGGGAGCGGAGGGAAGGGAAAGGAAAAGAAAGGGAAAGGAGGGGGTGGAGGGAAAAAGAGGGTAGGAGAGGAAAGGGGAAAAAGGGGAAGAAAAGGAAGGTGAGGGGAGGAAAAGGAGTGGCCACAGACTTCATCCATACCAAAGAACACATGATCTGAAAGGCTGAAACTGGGTCTGAGGCAGTGGCCTGAAGGATGGAGTGGGGTGTGGGGTGGCGGTAGAGTGTGTGTGTGTGTGAGGTGTATGTGTGTGTGTGTGGAGGGGTTCTCTCTTCTGACCAGCTGTCAAGTCACTGTTTTGGGGAGAGGAGGAAGGGAAGAAAGCCTTCATCTGGTATAATCTGTGCTCTGGCCCTTGCTGCTTTGGCAGGGCAGATGGGGAGAAATTCCCAGCAGGCTGCCAGAACAGGCTCTGTACAGCCTGCTGAACCTCAGATGGTCTCCTCTAAGGGGGACTCTGCCAAGCCTTAAGGAAGAAGGGCTAGTGGTGCCTGGTGCCTCAGGTGTGGCTGCAGGGACCCCTGGAAAGTGACTCCAGTCACCTGCACAACACGTGTGCAGAGCTGTGCTGGGTTGCCACTAGTTCTGGGGACAGACAGACACCAGGATGCTGGGAAGAGTCTGAAAGGGCTCCCTTGGCACCCCAGCAGGGCCACAGGCTCCTCACCTCAATTTTTTTTTGGGGGGGAGGTGTCACTGATTGTCTTCATGCTCCCTTACAGTTTTACCTTGGGTAGAAAACTGTGTCCTTTACCCAAATCTGTGACAGTTACCGTGGCTCTTCCAATAACCACACAAACTCCGACATGTGTATCTGGGCACATGCAGATGGGCTAGTGTCTGGAGGAGGCTGGCCATTTCAGATGCCTTCGCCTGGCTGGGGATGAGCTGTTAGGAGGGTCCATCCTGGTGGGGCGACCAGAACATTCCAAAGGTCCGTGAAGGGCACCCAGGGGCTGAGAACCAGAGGCTTGAAGAACTGTCATTTCAGTGAGGACCATGGACTGCCCACAGGGGAGGCCACCCCAGTGACCTCAGTGCTCCACAGAGGTGTCCTGTAGGTCCCGGGGGAAGCCCTGAGTTTACCCAGGATTCAGTGCTGCTCAGCCAGGATGGACTATCTGTGCTTCCGCAGGAGCAGCCGGAAGTGAGGCTTTGCAGGCCCCGGGCAGATGCAGTTCAGGGAGCCCAGCAGGTTCTGTTCCCGAGAGGGTGAGTGGTGGTGGGAGAACGAGGAAGCCTGACCTGACATCCTCCTCCCTGACACTTCCAAGGCCACCTTTTCCAGCTGGGCTACTTGCCCTTTAGACGTTTGCATTTAAGAAAGAAAAGGTGTGTTACATTGTAACAAGCAGAAGAGCCTAGGACAGCTGTAGAGCACTGCCTATCAAGCTGATACAGGCTTTGTAGGAACAGTGGCCACTTGTGTCATTTGATTTAACACAGTTTCTGACTTAATTGTGTACAAGACCAGTAAATGGTGGGCTCTAGAAAAGATCATCCTGAGTGAGGTATCCCAGAAGCAGAAAGACACACATGGTCTATACTCACTTATAAGTGGATACTAGACCTATAAGATAGGATAAAGTTCTAAAATCTGTACCCCTAAAGAAGAGCAACAAGAAAAAAGACCCTGGGTAAGATGATCAGTCCTCACTCAGAAAGACAAATGGGATAGATATCAGAAGGAGAAAACAAGGAACAGGACAAGAGCCTACCACAGAGGGCTCGGAAAGACTCTACCCAGCAGGGTATCAAAGCAGATGCTGAGACTCATAGCCAAACTTTTTGCAGAGTGCAGGGAATCCTATGAAAGAAAGGGGAGATAGTAAGACCTGGAGGGATTAGGAGCTCCATGAGGAGAGCAACAGAACCAAAATATCTGGGCACAGGGGTCTTTTCTCAGACTGATACTCTAACCAAGGACCATTCATGGATATAACCTAGAACTCCTGCTCAGATGTAGCCCATGGCAGCTCAGTGTCCAAGTTGGTTCCCTAGTAAGGGGAACACGGACTGTCTCTGACATAAACTCAGTGGCTGGCTCTTTGATCACCTCCCCCCTGATGGGGGAGCAGCCTTGCCAGGCCACAGAGGAGGACAATGCAGCCACTCCTGATGAGACCTGATAAACCAGGGTCAGATGGAAAGGCAGGAAGACTCCCCCTATCAGTGGACTTGGAGAGGGGCATGGGAGGAGATGAGGAATGGAGGGTGGGATTGGGAGGGAATAAGGAAGGGGGCTGGGATACAAAGTAAATAAACTGTAAATTAATATAAAAATAAAAATTTAATTAAAAATTATGTGCAGGACCACAGATGTCCACCAGATGGCGCAAATGTCTTAGTTACACCGGGCAAAGAGCAGGCTGCCTGCAAGTGAGTACTCATTGCCATTACGAATACATGCAGACAAGAACTTTCTTGAACTGGGAGGTGGTGGACGGTGGCCAAGGACTCATCCTTACCTTGAGCTGCAAAGTGAGTTTGAGGAGAGCTTGGGCTACAGGGCACATGTCTGAAATCTCAGTGCTTGGAAGGCAGAACTGAAAAAAAAAAAAAAAAAAAACCTCAAGTTTGGGCCAGCCTGGTCTACAGAGTGAATATCAGGACAGCCAGGGCTATACAGAGAAACCCTGTCTCGAAGAAGGAGGAAGAAGAGGAGGAGGAGGAGGAGGAGAAAGAAAAAAAATGAGAGAAAGAAAGAGAAAACCAGCATCAATAACATGAATAATTTTTTTTTTTTAGTTAAAAGAGCAAACACCTGCCTGATCAGCAGGAGGACAGCCACACCTACTGACGGACACCCGGCCAACGACCCAGACCTAGTGACGTCTTGGATCCTGGAGGAGGGCCTACAGCCCCCAGTGCACCAAAGTGGCACGGTCCACCAAAGCAGCACAGTCCCTAACCATTCTAGCTGTTTGTCCTCATGGACACAGAGGAGTGAGGCGCTGCCCCTCAAGGAGACGAGTCTCTGCAACAAATGAGGCCGTTACAGAGAACCATAGCCAGTCAGCACACAGAGCGCGGAGCCCAGTGGAGGCATCACAGCATCCCGCACCCAGGGCTGGGGATCATTGGGGAAGAGGCTCTCGGAGCCAGAGGATCAGGAGGCGGCTGTCAGTTTGTCTCCTAGGGATGTCGGAGGCTACCCCATAGAGTCTCCGCAGCTGACTGCCCGCCCCTGAGCTGAGCAGGGGCAGTGTGAGTGGGGGAAAGCCCAGGGGCCTCAGTCCTATGCAAAGACCTGGAAACAACCAAGGAACGCCAAAGGCAGAGAGGCTGCATCCCCACCGCACAGCCCCCAATGCCAAAGCACACTGATTAGTTATTCAACACCAAAAGGTCAGCCCTGAAAATACACCACATGCACCAAGAAATGAAAGAAGGCTTTAGGTTTTAAGGAGAACAAGGAGAGGTGTGTGTTAGTGTTTGGAAGGAGGAGAGGGACGGGAGAATGATGTAACCTCAAAATTAAAGGAATTCAGAAAAAGAGAACCAGAAGCTCACGAGGCTGCTCAGGAATCTCTGGGAGGACTCTGGGCTTTTTCCAGGGCCTGGAGCTGGGCAGCCTTGTCCTCTGTGTCCACTCCTCTTCTCTGCCGTGAAGTCAGCACACAGACCTCTGCCTCCCAGCACTTCCTGTGTTCTTCTTCCTGCCTATGCCTGCTTCCACACTTCCGCACTAGCTGCGAGAACACCAGTTTTACCAGGGCTCGTCCTGAACACCATCTTTAATCTGATTATGTGTGCAAAGCCTACCTCTTAAAGGGCTCTTCTTCCTGGATTGGGGACTGTACTCCACATCCCAATTCATGGTGGCATACTTCAGGCCACAGCAAAGTCCCTCCCTGGCCATTGCATTGGGAATGCCAGCCACCCTTCCTGGCTCTGTGACCCTTCCCAGCTCTAGCTACGTTCACCATGACAGCCTCTGTTCTAATGCCTGAGAACACACTGTGTGTTTGTGGTCTTGTTTTCCACAGGACTGCATCTCTGTGGAGGAGGGGGTTGGTTTCCTGTCAGCTACTATGGTACCTGGTCCCCAGCAGATCTCGGCAAACATGTGTGAGACGATGGTGCCGCAGCGGCTGGCAAGCTAACGGCGCTGGCACTGTGAGCCGGCGGCACAGCTGGTGACAGCGCCTAGGGGAGGAAACGCCGAGGGCAGTCAGCTCCAGGGAGCCACTCCTTCCTTAGCCTCTTGCTTCTCTGTCCGGCATCTGTGCCCATGCCCAACCTGTGAGTGACTTCTAAGTGATACCAGAGACGTCACCAACCATGGGCACGGTCAGCTGAGCAGTCCGTGCCCCTCGGTCTGCAGGAGGCTGCCAGCTTCCACCCAAAAGTCTGAGGCGTGTAGGGAGAGCCGCTGTTCTGGAGCCCGCAGCCTGTGCTGCCCAGGGAGGGGCGGCGAGGGGAGGGCTGGCATGGTCGAAGGCGCACTTCCCCCGGGCACTGCCAGGTCTTGAAGGCGGCTGTGGGGCTGGATCGGGACAGCGGAACGCAGCACTGCCGTGGGGCGGGCATCTCTGACAAACCAGCCATCGGGGGCGTTCTCGGCCTTGGCATGTGGCTTTCACCCCCTTCTGTTCACCGTACTGTGCCCTGAGCTGAGCCCCCACATGTGCCCACATTGTTCTCGCAGCTGCCGCTGGCAGGATATTGCTGTATTTTGGACAGTGATGGGGCGGGGAGCAGGCCTGGTTGGTAAACTGCTGGCCGGCAGGCATGTGGCCCGGCACTCACGTGAAAGGCCAGGGAAGGTGGCGTGCCCTTGTAATGGCAGCCCTGGTGGAAAGAGCAAGACCCCTGGAGTTTGCTGGCCAGCCGGCCTCACTTCAGTGACAGATCTGCTCAAAAAGCAGATCGAGGCTGGAGAGAGGTTCAGTCAGTGAACTGTGCAGATGCAAGCGGAGGACCTCAGTTCAGACCCCCAGACCCTCAGAAAAAATGGGCGGGTGGGACTGTAGGGCAGGGAGGGGACAGAGACAGAGGATCCAGGGGGCTCGAGGTCTCCTTCCTCTAGATGATCAGATGATCTAGATGATCCATGCCCTGCCAGCAGACTGAGTATGTCATGCGTGTGCTCAGCGTGTCCTGTGTCTTTTCTGTCTGTGTTCTCCAGGGAGCTCTGTCAGGCAGAGCCTTCCATTCCTTGTGAACGTGGTTAACGACTGTCTGGCGTCTTTTCGTGGGATCTCGGCCTTGGGGACACCCCACATCCTCAGAGTCTCTCACGTGTTCCTGGCCCAGGCTCTTATTTCATGGACTACTCCACTCTCGGCCATGTCACGCCGTGTGGAGGAAGCAGGCCCTGGTGTGCTGGTTCCCAGGGTTCTTTGTGTATTTACTGCAGCCCACACCCCCCAGCAGGAGCGCTGAATCAGCACTGGGCGCAGGCAGGAAGGGCGAGGCCTTCCTGTCCAGCCTCCTCCTGAGGCCTTTCCCATCCAGCTCCTTCTGAGGCCAGGCATGGGTCAAATGACTACAAAGGAGTACAGACAGTGATTTCTTACAGCAGTCAACGCACAACCCCTAACTCCCCCTCACCCCCACCCCAAACCAACCAACAGGAGTAAGTACAGGTCTGTACCAGCTTAAAGACCAGCAGCGAGGGCTCTCAATGACGCCCAGGGCAGCTTCGCCCGAGCCGTGCTCACGGCTCTCCTACTGCTTGATCTCAGGACTCATGGTGCTGAGATACTTACACTCACTCACTCACACACACTCACATACACACTCACTCACTCGCATACACAGTCACACACACGTGATTTAATACCTTTGAGTAGCAGGTATATTCAGGTATATTTACCTACCCTACAAACTCCTGGTGCCTGCTCTTCCCCATAGCTCTGTGGGTAGTTTTATGTCGGTTTGGCACAGCCTAGAGGCACGTTGGAAGGGGGAACCTCAGCTGAGAAAATGCAGGCTGACCCGTGCACAGGCCCGTGTTGCATTTCTCCATTGGTGTTTGATGTGGGTGTGCACAGATCAGTGTGCGGTGCCACACATGGGCGGGTGGTCCTGGAGGAGAGAGCAGGATGAGTAAGCCACGAGGGCCAAGCCAGCAAGAAGCACCCTGCGTGGCCTCTGCACCAGCCTCCAGGTTTCTGCGCCAGGTTCCTGCCTTGAGTTCCTGCTCCAGGATCCTGCCTTGCCTTCTGTGGATGGTAACTGAAATTAACCCTTTCCTCCTCAAGATGCTTTTGGCCATGGTGTTTTGTCACAGAAGAACCACATTACTCCACATGTAAACCATGCTTCAAGATTTTGGTCTCCTGGGGCGTCTGTCCGTCTGCCCTGGGCTAGGTGCCCAGAGGTGAGCTGTGTTACTAACGGCAGTGTGAACTTCTCATACCCAAGCTGCAAACCGGGGAGGTCAGAGGTCAGGAGTCAGGACCATGTCTGCAAACTTGGGGGCTCGGAATGGCGGCTCCCTTCACCAACCGGGCTGATGAGCTTTGAGTCACACTGAGGGATCACTGTCGCCCAGGAGCTAGGCAGTGGCTTTGCCACGGCACCAGGCTCCCCTGTGGGCTCCCGGGACAGAGACTTCAGCTTCTCTCTGTTGGCGTGTGCACGTGTGCGAGAGTCATCGGGACTCTGGATGAGGGGATCACTCCAGGGATCTCCTCCAGAGGTTCTGGAGGAAGCTAGACTCCAGCATGCTGACACCGTGGCCCTGCTGGCGCTCACAAGCGCGGGACTTCCCATGGGAGTGACCTCAGGCTGCCCTCCAAAGCTGGGCTGCCTCCCAGAATCCGAAGGCCAGCCAGCAATGCCTGCCGTTCCCACCACCTCCTTCATGCTGGAAACCCCCAAGATGCTGGGACACCCCAGGGCAGCGCCCCGCTTTCTCCCAGGCCACCAGCATCTGCCTCTGGGTGAGGCGGCTGCAGGAAGCAGATTGTGACAAGGTGTGGCTGGCCACCAGGAAGTCTGCTGTGTCCCTGCCCTGGGGAGCAGGGTCTGCTGGAGCTGTTTAACCCTGTCATTCAACGGCCACGGGAGAGGAACCAGAAAGTGCTACTCCTCGTGGCTAAGAGCAGTGGGCCCAGGGAGTGGCCTCAGAGCTCACCCTGGGGCTGCTGTGGAGAAGCTGCAGCGAGTCTGTGCCCGCAAAGCTCGGCTCTCGGAAGGCCCAGGCCCTAGATGAGGGGTGGGTAGCCAGGAACCACAGCATGGGTAAAATGTAGCCCCTGTCCCTCCTAAGCAAACACGTCACCGTTGGAGAGACAGAGGCCAGAAGCAGCCCAGCGTCTGGCTAATGCAGGGGGCTAAGCTGGCCCCCAGCAGCCCCACATCACAGTCCTCGGCCCTGACCCCGCACCCTTCCTCCCGTCAGCCGTGCCCCTGTGTGCCCTGGAGACACCTGCTTCTGATCAGCTGAGAACTTCCATTCGCTCCCAGCAACAGGCCTGCCGCACTTCAAACCTAAAACTTGAGGAATCCCATCTGTTGCCAGTAACTCCTGAAGCAAGGTAGAGGCTGTTTACTGGGGATCCTAGGGATCTCAAAAATGAGACCCAAAACTGAGACTGATGTCCCGAAGGCCACTGTGTGGCTAGGTCATGGGGCCAGGAGCACAACTGAGTTGAGGGCCACAGGCTCCGGCTCAAGTGAGCCCCGTTCCTCTCATCCTCGTTTCTGACTGGAACCTTCCCAACTGGCTCTGCCCTCTCCTTCTTCCCAGATCTGGAGTGTGGCTGTCCCTCGTGTCCCACACAGCTGACTCTGGGAGGCCCCTGAGCAGAATCCCCGAGGGATGTGGTGACAGAGGACCACGGCCTCGGCAGGAAAGTGCGGGGAGCACCTCTCTTGCTCCCAGCTCCTGCTCTAGAGCCCTGTGCCTGTGTCTTCCTCCCAGTTCCCCTTGTTGTTGAGGACAGAACGGCTAATCCCTGGCGAGTGAAAGCCCAAGGAAATGGTCTTCACATCATTTACCCTTCCTTACATAAGGCATGTGCACTGTACAGACACAGTCACTTCTTCCGTCAGATGCTGCAAGGCAGATACAAGCACTAAACAGCCGAAGGCAAAATTATGTCGTTGAGAAGTGTCTTGGGAGACTGCACTAGTCAGGTTAGGCCAAGTTCTGCCGAGTAACAAACCACTGGCAGCCCTCAGCGGCTTCTAATGGCGATGTTGTATATTTGGCTCCATTTCTGGCTGTGCTCCTGGTCCCAGCCTGTGACTTTTTACCTGCTGCAGCACGGAGCTCCTTGCGGAACTGGTATGGAAAGCACAGGTCCCTGCGGAAAGGACTGTAGAGGTCACTCCCGTGCGGAGAGGCGGCCACACGCCACAGGCCAGCCCGAGACACTGGCACAGCCCACCAGTGCTGGCCCAGGCAGCCGCCCCACCTTCACCCATCGTCAGAGCCCGATGCAGCTTCGTCCGCTCAGCTCCTCCGTCCTGGCACAGGGGTCCTGAACCCTGCTGCTTCTCTTCATTCCTAGCTCTGCTCAAGCAGAGTGCAGTGGTGCTGGTGGCTATGGATTCTCCGAGGCTCAGGCAGAGCCCTGATGGGATTTCCAACAGGCCCTTGGGTCTGCAGGGCTCAGGTCAGCAGCAGAGTAGGAGACTGCTTCCGGCAGCTCTTGGCCTACCTGAAGCTCTTTCACTGAGAAAACCCGAGTTCCGGACAGAGCACCAGATGGCCGGCACCTAGGCCGCAGGCCCATGGACACCACGGTGGCACAGGGAATAAGAGTCCAGGCATGAGCATGTGTCCAACATCGTCTTATATTTGGAAAAGCAGATTAAAAAACACTTGAAAATACAAGATAAGGTAATGGTTACTTACGTAAGCTTTAGCCTTATATTGCTTGGGCATTTTTACATATAAATTATTGCTTCCTACTTTGATAAATACACAGCAGTTATGTACACAGAGGCAGAAAGCACGAACGACGGAGAGCAAACCCTGTCGATGGCAGGCTGGTAATCCGGCAAGTGCTTCATGTTTACCAGCTCTCCCAGCGCTGGCAAGCTCACGGTGTGGTCCCTGAGAGGTTGGGAGATGGCCGACTGCGGCCTTCTGTCTTCCGTTACCGCAGCTGACACGCACCAGCAGTCCGAAGCAACGAGACAGCCAAAGGCAAGAGGCCTCGCCCAGGCCATGGATTTCATCCTGGCATTTAATAACAGTGTAATACAAATACAATAAATAGGCTATGCAAATAAATATCACTCTGCTAAAAAGGCTTAGTTTATACAGCTTTGCTTTATACAGAAGTACATTTCATCCGACTTTTTGGCAATTTTTCAAAATGTGTGTTCTCTAGAGCAAAACCGGCCCCCTCGGTAACGACCGGGCTGAAATTTCAAGGACGTGTCTTTGAAGCTGAGGAGCAATCCTGGGCTGCACAGCTGCAGCAGCCTCTGCCGCCCGCACACGGATCATCTGCCGATTCTGGAAGGCCTGGCCGGGCTGCGCACGGGTTCCCGGTTTGCGGTGATGAGTTGTCACTGGGGACAGGCCTGGGGACGTAGGCAGCACCAGCTCCGGGACCAGACGTCTACACAAGCAGCCGCACGTCCACGCCCCAGCTTCACGCAGGCGAGTGTGCATCTGTGAAATACCTGTCCGCTAGGAGTCGCCGCTGTGTGCCGCGCTCCCTGCTTGTAGATGTCGGGGCAGGAAAAGGAATTTACGCTCAGTGCAGTCAAGGGTACTAGAAAAGAGCCAATGTGGTGGATTCTGTGCTGCGATAACCATTTGGCAATTATACAGACCGTGAGTGAGTTTCACACGTGTAGGCTATAGAACATCTGCAAATGTGCAAATCCTTTGAAATATTTGGAAAGTTGCGACTTTCCCTAGATGGACCCACATTCTGACACCCACAGGAAGATGCAAGCATGGCAGACATGGAACCCAGAGGCCCACGGGACTTCTTGAGGGCTGCACTCTTACCAGAAAGTGGCCCAGCCATCACTCTCTGAGGAAGAAGCCAATTATACAGGGTTTAGGGAGGAAACGGAGACTCGTGAAATCACGACAACCCAAAGGCGAATTAGAAGAGAACTTAGACATCTTTAGTCTACCTTCATGGAGAGCAATGCTGATTCTGGGGGATCTGGGGGTTCTGGAGAAGGAGCTGGGTCTTCCCATACCATGGACCCAGCCACTACTGCTTCCTTGGAAGGGCTTCCTGTGGAGCAACCGGGGCCTGACAAATCTGGGGTTTCCCCTAATTTTAGATTCAAGACTCTGCCAAGCTTCTGAAGTTCCTAAGTCTGCTGCCTGAGAAATCCCTAGGAACAGGTGTTAAAGTTGAGAAAGATTTGGAGAATTTAGATATTCCGGAGACAGGGTGGGAAAACGGATGCCATCTGCCTCGTGCGCTTTGCTCCCCGGGGCTGTTCCCACTCGGGTGCAGGACTCTCTAAGTGTGCAGGGCGTGGTGCAGGGCGTGAGGCAGGGCGTGAGGCAGGGCGTGGTGCAGGTGTGGCTTGCAGAGCCCAGCTCAGCTGGAGGCTAGACAGAGGCTCTACTGAAACAGCTCCACCTACACCGGGTTCTAAAGGTAAAGTTCAGCCTGGAGAACACAGAGCTGACACTGGCACACTCAGTTAGAATGCGGACAGGGTCAAAGTGGCCTGGCATGACAGCGCTGGCCCAGCTGCTGGCCTGGAGGAAAGACACAGTTGGTGCTGTGTGTTGTCCTCAGACCTCGAGGCTGTCTGCAGGAAAGGCCTGCTTTCCCTTGCTTTGCCGCTCTAGTCCCATCTACTGGCCCTCAGCCCCGTGAAATGGCTTCTGACGGCACCTGCTCTGGGTGGGTGAGTCTGACCGTCTTCGGGTCTCCAGAACTGGGACTCTCCATGCTGGTCAGGGGCTGGCTGGTCAGGGGCAGGCTGGTCAGGGGCTGGCTGGTCAGGGGCAGGCTGGTCAGGGGCAGGCTGGTCAGGGGCAGGCTGGTCAGGGGCAGTCTCTGAAAGCGCTACCAAAGCTTCCCCACACGGTTCCTTCCAGCAGTGTCTCAGGGGCACATGGCAGGCCTCAGTAACGACAGTGGACCGTGCAGGCACTGGCCGGTGTGCACACTCACCAGGCAGGCCCCGGGTGAGGGGCACACCATACGCACGCCTGGAAATGCACAGCCCCTCGGCTGGGGCGTGCACACAGCGAAGCGGCTGGCGTCCAGCTGGTGGGCAGGCTTGTTTCAGCCACAGGCGTTTGCTTCCTCTGATTTCGAGAGCCCAGTCCTTGACACTTCCAAGAGTGAGACGGTACAGGGCAAGCTGCAGGAAGCTGAGGCTTTGCTTGGGACTTGGACTGCAGGGCTCCGGCTCCCCAAGCCAGACTTCAGGCGTTTCTGGGTTCTGCTCAGTGACCGAGTCTAGTAGGCCCAACTGCTGGCTCCTTACGCTCGGGGTCGCTCACCTCTCCCCAGGCTGCCTCCTGTCTGTGGGCTGGCGCCTGGTGCGGCCTGACTGAACACCGAGGCTCCAGCACACACTGGGATGCAGACACTGGCCATTCTGTCAGTGTAAGAGCACGCACGACCCCGGCCCCACCTTTTTGAACCGTCCTGAAAACTGCACGCAATAGCAACAACAACAGGAATCTATGCAGAGGAGTCCCGGGGCCGAATGTGGCCGGGTTCCCGCTGAACGAGGAGCCCAGCTGCCCTGCTTTCGGAGTGTCGTGGTGAGGAACGCGGTTTCCTGTGCACAAACATCCTAAACGAGTGTGGATGGGTGTGCCAGGCACTCTCACAGGCACAGCAGGACGTGCCTGCCGGGGTGTGCTCGGTTTATAGCTCCTCTTCCTGGGATGCTGGGATGCCCTCACGGCCCTCACGGCCCTCAGTCACGCTCGGTCTCTTGATGGCAGCAGGGGGAGCGGCAGAGACGGTCCTTCCCGCTGGGCACACAATCTTAACGAACAGAAACGGCTGCTGTGTATCAAGGTGTTTTCTTCTTAGTGCTGGTGTGACATCTGCTGAGCCTTGCACTGGGTGGAAAGCGCCATCCTCAGAAAGGCCCTGCGGCCAGGATGCTCGGCTCCCGTCTTCTCTCTCCACCTCCTGGGGCTCACGTCACTTCCTGGGCTTGCTTGGCCGCCTTCCCTGCAGCCTCTTGGGCACGCTGATAAAACTCAGCGACCTCCTCTCACAGGAAGGGCATGCGGACTGAGGCGTCCCTCTCTCAGAGGGCGGTGGTCTCGGACGAGGGGCCGGGCTCAGGCCCGGGGCTCCAGCCGCTGCGAGAGCGCGAACAGGGCCTGCTGGCTGTCGATGACATACAGGTGGTTGACGTAGGACTTCAGCTCCTGCTGCTCCTTCGGGCACACGTCACTTCCTGTGAGAGGGAAAACAAAGAGTCAGCGCCACGGGACAGGGCTGCTGCTTCAGGTGCAGCCACGAGGCCTTGGAGTTCACCTTTCCCCAGAGGAGCAACTGCAGCTCAGGTCAGCTCAGTCTCGCTTTCTCTCTCTGGATTCATAGAATCAGCACAGGGCAGAGCAGCGGGCGGGGCAGGGAACCAGGACACTCAGTGTGGCAGCAGGCCGCGTGACCTGGCCTCTCTGAGCCTCCGTTCTGGGCTCTGCGCTGACAGGGTGAAGGTGCTGATCCCCTGGGCCCAGGGCCGGACTCAGGTGAGAGCGCCTGCTGTGCACTACAGGCAGCTTCCTCACGTCCTGCCAAGTGCCGAGTCCATTAAAAAAACAAAAAGCCTGCATATGTAGTCTCCGAGGGGACTCTACAAAAGTGCTAAGAAAAACAAACAAACAAACAAACAAACAATCATTCTCAGCTGATAGGCGAGAACTGGGTTGAAGAAAATAAAAACCTGGAAGGATCCTTCAGCACCCTAGTGAACTACATTTCTATTTCAGGAAGGTCCCCAAGCAAAGAGCCGAGAGGTAGAGCCATGGTGCTAAAGCCGCCAGTAAAGGAGAGACTGGGCAAGTGAAAGTGGAAAGCGTGGGTGGGTGCCGTCTGTCTGTCCGCAGTCCACCAGGACAGCGGCAATGACGTGTCACACCATTGACTCCCCACTCCAAACAACGAGGGGACACAAGACAAATCTGGAGTGTGAACAAAGCGTGCACATGCTGACACACACACACACACACACACACACACACACACACACACACACGTCATGGTCTGTTTAAACGTGGCGTCACTGAGCATTCCTCAATGGCCCCGCCAGAGTCTCTGTGCCTTCTACGCCACTCCCAATTACTCACCGAACTGGTTTGCCCTGCAGTGCCTCAGGGTCCGGACAGTGTCTGCAATCATGTGCTGGAAGACAGAAGCGGGAACAGGGCGATGAAGGCAGCAGAGCCTCGGCAGGGGGCTCCTCTAACCCTCTGGGACAAAGCTGAGCTCCACTTGGAGCTGGAGAGGACTGTAATTGATTGTGTGAAGCTTGAATTATCCACGTGTGTTGAGTGTGAATCTGAGAAACAGTGAGGGTATGCAAACCTCGGGGGAGCATGCGAGCTTTGTGGCCCCCAGTTTCCCATTCACATGTGTCTCCCCGTGCGTGAGGAGTGGCCTTTCTGAGACCTCCCTTCTGAGAACAGCACACACCGACTATGTAGCCGTCACTGCTGGGACTTTTTCCCTTCCAACCAGCCGCCACCAAGGATCTGCACACTCGGAACACAGGCTCACGCTGCCCAGTTTCTACAGGGACCCTCAGGTGCCCAGCTCACCACCCCACTACCCAAGCCACATCCTTGGGCTCACGGGCGCGTCCTGAGTGGAGGCAAAAAGTTCTGTGGATTCAAGGCCTCACACACTGGCAGGAAATTATGCACCCATGAAAGAGGAGTGTCAGCATTTTCACAGGGGCCATTTCATCTCTATGCCGCCTTACCGTCTTCTTCAGTCTTCTAATTTAGTTTCTTTCCTTTGGTTCTCCACTGGTCTCCAGACTAAAGTTATCTGAAATGTGCAGCTTCTGGGGAGAGGGCATGCCTTGTGTGTGTTAGGTAGTGTTCCACTACGGAGCTACCGCAGCCCCAGACCCTTTTCATCTCTGGAGTGTGTCTCAGCTGCTTGCCCAGGTTAGCCTAGAACTTCCCATCATCCTGCCGAAGCCTGCCGAGGACCTGGGGCTTCAGATCTCCACCCCAGGCCTGGGTGCGGCAAGGTAAGGTCCGTCACCTCACATCCTGTGGCAGTCCTTCGCTCAGGCCACTCCTTTCACCTTTCCTTAAGGGACCGACCTCTGCTGCAGGCAGTGTCTCCTGCACAGCCCCAGCACACTCCCTAAACATGGCTGTCACAGTGGGTCCTGGCATCTGCAGAGTGGCAGGAAGTCGTGGCTTTGATTCAGATCCAGCCCCAAACACCCGCTTTTCAGGGATTAGCGTCCTTCATCCCCCAGTCCCCCAGCACTGCCTCCCTAACCTGCCTGCACAGGCCAGACCCCGAACCATCCACTGATGGGAAACGGCCGGAAAGTTGTTTCTGCAGGAGTAATGCCGTGGCCAGAGTCTTCGCAGTTCGCACCAGCGGGCTGAGGGACTCTGCTTGGATTGGCACTGGATTAACTTACCCGCCAGCCACACTTCGGCTAATCGATGCTGCTCCTGAGCAGAGACTCGGGCCGTGATTCCCGAGCAGCCCAGGCGGCGAAGGAAAGGGGACCTGCCTCATGTCTGTGAAGGCATTGTTACACTTCCTCCCCCAGCCCCTCCCCAGTTCCCAGGACAGATTCCGCTGCTGCAGACTGGGGTGCCACCGATTCCTATCCTGTGGCGCTCCTGAAAGGCCAGGGCTGGCTGAGCTGTGTGCAGCACTGACTTCTGAGCCCTGCCCTCAGCTTTGCTGATGGGAGGGAGGCACACACAGTAAACATCAGGCTCGTACGTGGGGGCGAAGCGAGAAGGCCAGAAGTCTTTGCTCCTCCAACAGGGCCAGTCTGAGTGGGAACGCTTCTGGTTGCTGAGGCAGCACCCCAGGAAGGATGGGTCTTACTGCGCCTGCGCTGGGGATCTGCTCTGACTGAACAGGTGGTCTGTGCCGGCCAGATGAAGATAACACCCGACTATCTGCTGACTGGCTCAAATTAGCCGCCACCCGGGAACGGCTCCCTCGTGAGCTAGGTCACTCGGGCCCTACTGGTTCATTACTGTGAAAGATGAATGTGCTTCAGCGTAGTGGAACCTTGTCCTCTAAGAGGCACTCTCTAAGAACACTGCTTCTTTGCCTGAGGAACTCGGGCCTGAGGATGACAGAAAGTTGATTTTTGTCTTTCTAAAATAAATCTAATCACATCTGTAATCCATACAGATAGGGTCAGCTGAAGGCCTGGTGAGCCTGAGGTGCCACCTGCTCTGAGGACCAGGCCGCCTGTCTCCTCTCTCTAGAAACGCTCCACCAGGGCGGGGGGGGGAGGGGGGAGAGGGGGATGGCGTTTGCAGTGCTAGCACATGGGCTGGGATCCAACTCTCCGAACCCACATGCACAGCCTGTCAAGCTGCATGTGCCTGCAACCTGAGCTCTGTGTGCAACGGGGGCAGACATGGGAGTGCTGGAGCTTGCTGGCCATTGCCTTAGCTCCAGCTTCACTGGCAGACCCTCTCTCAGGGGATGATATGGACACACATGCCCCTGTGCACACACATGACCCTGTGCGCACACGCATACACATACACACACACACACACACACACACACACACACACACAGGGGATGACGCGCCTCAGGCAGCTGCTGTGTTTTGCGCGTTTGCCTCAGGTAGTCTTGTACCGCAGCCTAGGCTGGTCTGGCACTCACTGTACCTCAGGCTCACCCTGGGCCTGTGGCGAGCTCCTGCCTCCCTCCCCGAGTGCTGGGACCACAGACTCAGAGTCCACACTGTTTTCCTAAGCTTTCTTACAGACAGTGAGGTCGGTGTGGGGCTCTGCTGAATTGCTGGGGAAAAGGAAGCGCCCAGAGACAATGCAGAGGAGAAGGAGAGGCTGCCGAGAACTCCCGCCCGCCCTGTCCCTGACTTGGCCTGTGTAGAGCGCTTCTTCCACAGCTGTGAGGCTAGGTGAGGAGAAATGACACAGGACAAGCGGCCAGGCCACCTCTGCTTCAGAAGGCTCAATGCCAAGTCTGCTGGTCAGGGGCAACAACAGTTGGGGTCACTGCTCCTCCTGGTCTCCATAGGCCCCCCGGGAAAACGCTTCAGGCCCACGCTGGAGATGAGCTTGCTCAGTCAGAACTCCAGCAGCTGAGGCCTTCAGTTGCTGACAGTGGGATCCTCAGGCACCGCAGAGCAATACTAAACAAGGTGGAAACCCCACACACTCACTGTAGGTGTGAAATAACTGAGCTCTTTGTCTAAACTGCACAGGCAGAGAGACTTGAAAACAAGACATGTTGGCATCTCTGTTCCCCCAAAACAAGTAGTCAGGCGCCAACATCTTCAGAGTCGCCAAGCGTTGCTCCAGAGAGGGGCTGGGGGATGTCTGTCTTTGACAGTCTAGAGGTGGGGTCTGAGGTGTTGTGTGGGAGCGAGTTTCACTCCTTCTCTGTGCCTGGGCCCTTGGGGTCTCATCCGGAGACTTCAGTCTGAACTGCTCTTTAAACAATTCCACATGGGATATGAGCAGGGCCTCAACGGACCTTCCCTGAGGCCTGCCTCCAGCCTCAGAAGAGCTGGAAGGCTTCTGAAAGAGTCACGCAAGCCCATTACCTCCGCTGCAAAGGCCCCTCAAAGGTCAGGACCCCAGAGATGGGGCTTGTAACACTTCCTCTGTGATGCCAAAGGTCAGCTGTCAGAAAGACACCTTCCTCTGTCTGCTCATTCGGTCCCGCTTGTTCTGAAGACAGCTCCCCCTGGCTCCCGGGCAGAGCAGAAGGGCTGAGGAGCCCAGTGAGGACGACAGCATGACTGTCCCAGAGGGGTGACCACTACGAGAGGCCTGACCAGGTCCTGCACCCATCAGCAGGATGGGCCTCCTGGAGGCCAGGAAGGAGGTGGCCGTTCCCCTCACTGGCAGAGCCCACAGATCAGGTGCGTAGCCAAGACTGGGGCACTAGCAGGCAGACAGGCCTATGGGAGGGGACGCTCTGGCTCAGCGTCTCACAATGGGCTTCGAGAGATGCTCCTGACACCACCGAGCTCTCAAGAGGAGAGACTTGGGAGTTGCTCCTGACCTCGGCTGTTGTGCCTGGTTCTGTGTTTGCACACGGTGCTAAGCTAACAAGATACTACTTAAAAGATTGAAAGGCAGAGCCTCAAAATCTTGCCAGCCTGGTGTTGACACGGTTCCTCGTGCTCCATGGACCCTGGAGTCCACGTTGTGCGATGGGGAGCGCTATACCACCCGCTTCCCAGAGCAGGAAGGCAAACACGCATTTCCTTTACAGAGAGGAAAGAGAAGGCATGAAATTTACTTACCAGCTTTTCAAAATTGACGAGATTATCCAAGAATGTTTTATTTCCTTCATGAATAAATGTTACATCTGGAGGTAGAAGCAAGATAAACGTGCTATCAGGAAGAGATCCGGAAACAACAAGGTGTTTAGAAACAAGCAATTTATAATGTTTCTTAAGCATTTTGGAATTATGCAACGTATTTGACAAGGCAACTTGAAATCAGAGCCGTGTCACCGCTGACCTAAAAGCTTAGAGGCAGCTCAGCCTTCCTGAAGTGTTTTGTAGTTAAAGTGAAGAGTTGATTTTTAACCCACATGATATAAGCTAATGCTATGTTGTAACTTAATTGGTCCATTATGTTTTTAGGTCAAAAGACTAAGCACAAAACAAATGAATATTCACAAGCAACGTGGACTTACTATTTATACGTTTGCTTTGAAGAATGCCTGCCAGCTAGTGTCCTGCCAGCTAGTGTCCTGCCAGCTAGTGTAAATGGGGCTTTCATTAAAACAGCTGAGGTTCAGGCCTCCAAGTTTACACTGAAAGTTTTCATTAAAGAAATTTAAAAGTTTGCTTTCCAAAGTCTGTGTATTAGAAGTGAGGAAAAGAGCAAGACACTGGCCCCATTTAACTGGTTGAGAGACAGCATCACTGATGAAGATGAAACAGGAGCGGTAGCAGGATGAAGGATGAAGGTTTGTTTTTTGGAAAACGGGAAACTTGCTTGAGACTCAGTAGACTTAAAGTGACCAGGGAACTGGGGTCTGGATCAGGGTCTGAGTTCAGTGGTAAGGGCCTGGGCCACCCCAAAGAAGTGGCCAAGGATGCGGAAAGAAAAACCTCTTTCTGAAAGAGTGAGTGCTCAAGAGATGGAGCTGTGGGAACGAGACGCACTGAGCCGGTATCCAAGGCTCGGAGAACCTCTGGCACACAACTGTGGATGAGACGGTGTATGAAGGAACCTTAACATCCTGCACAGGAGCAATGCGGTGCAAACTATCAACTTAAAGGGATGGAAACACCCCTCTGTCATCAACAACAGACCAACCCCCGAAAACAGAAACACACATTCAGTCAGAGCTGCTGAGACAGGTGCTGCCAAAACCTGCCTGCAAAACTGCAAGCTCACGCTCCCCTGTGGCCTGCACACATCCTTGGGTGAGCACAGCAAACATCCCCCCGCCCACGCTCACCTGCATCATCAGAAGCCTGGCCTCACACAACTTCAAACCACAGGCTCCTCTTAGTGGCTGGTTGTGTGACGCCCCCTCCCCCGCCCCCTCCACTTCTTGGAAAGAATACTCTCCACCAGCAAGTTTCATGGGCTGCAAAGCTTCTGCCCACCCACAGGATTTCTCACACACCAGTGCACTGTGCCCAGCCGTCCCCGAAACAGACCACTGCTTGTCCTTTGGGCTCTGTATGCTAACCTAGTCTTGTTAAAGTACTTCATAGTATTACAGAAAATAACACGGGGCTTAGAAACACAGCAACACAAACACACAAGTTTCTAGTGACAACGCTTTGGCACTGCCCAAACACAAGTAAGTGTTCTAGCATTTAAAAACAACTGGGTACTTGAAAAAACGGTTTCATGCAAACATGGAGGTATGAAAGCTGAAGCCACTGTTAAGATTTTAGCTGAGAGTCCCATTCTTTTCTGCTGTAGCTAGAAAAAAGGCATTTCTAGAAGATGACATTGCATTTCCTAACAGATGGGAAATCATTACCTTTAAGCAGTAAGGGCATGAAAGGGATTTTTGGCGGCTTCATCTTTTTGAATGCATCCCTGTAGGCTTTGTGGTTTAGGGAAGGGTCCTGTGAGCCAAGGCGATCAGAAAGAGAGAGAAAAATCAATGTGTTAGAGAAGCAATTCTCAGTCTGCATCTGCTGCACGATGTGACCATGATTCCATACACACAGACTCTTCTGAAGAATGAGGTGCATAAAGCTTTCCTTGGAGAATAAGCCCACTGATTAGGGTAGGAGGTCTAGGCAATGCATGAAATCCGGGCTGTTGGTTTACAGCAACAGGAGACACCTTTTGATCACCTAGCATTCCCTTAAATAGGTTCTCCAGGCCCAGGCTCCTCTGCAGAATCCCACGGCGAGGTGATCGCCGCATCTTTACACCGAGGAGGGAAACCCGCGCTCGGCACACAAAGACAATGCCACACTCTACCAACAAGCTACAGACCTTGTGTATGAGCCCAAGAAACAATCGAAAAGGAGCAAAGACTAATGCACGGCACACAAATTCCTTACCAGATTTATACCAATACTTTCATGTTGTAAAAAGAAAACCTGAAAAGTCATGGGGTTCCACAGGGAGAGGAGGCAGCATTAATGGCTCTCCCGCGTACTCCTTACCTACACCTGTCATCTGTCTCTATCACCTGTCCAGCTCCGCACCTGCTTACCATCGATCTGTCATTTACTCTTACTTTTAAGTTAAAAAATTTTGAAATTATATCATTTCTTCCCTTCTGTTTCCTCCCTCAAGCCCTTCCCTTGTGGCTGTCCTGTTGTTTTCTCTCAGATCCATGGTTTTCTTTTCTTCAGTATTTAGGTACATATAAAATATCCTAGATACGTGTGTATTCCCGAACATGTAAGCATAGCCTACCCAGCCGCACAGAATTCCCTGGCTGCATCTGACTTTAGGGCTGACCACTTGGTACGAGACAACCAAATGCGTGGCTCTTCCCACGGGGAGTCTGCTTCTGCACTCTCGGGTTCTCCAGTTGCCTGCAGCTCTTTGTCTAGACTTGGGGACCCTCGAGATTTCCCCTTTCCGGGTTAGCATGCTCCTGTATAATTTGTTTTAAAGACAGGGTCTTATTTCATAGCCCAGGCCGGTCTGGAACTTGGAATCTGCCCTCCCCACCTTCCCAGAGCACTAGGATTCTATCACCACTCCCAGATCAAAACTATTTGTACATGAAGTGGTCAGTTTACATCATGAAGAACCTTAAGTTCTCCCTCGAACCCAGAAGGAAATTTGAATTTGAAGTATAGGTCTCCTTTACTTACCGTTAAACTCTCAAGTTCAGAGAAAAGTTTCTTGAACTTGCCAGGAATTTTCTAAAAAAGAAAAAACAAAAGCAAATGCCACAATCAGAAAGCACAATGGTCCCAGAAGGCAGCTCTAATCTGAGATGTGGCACGTTTAGGTGAGTTCTGCTTACTCACAGACACGTATACCTGTGACATATACCTGTCACGGGTCTCTGCCTTGATTTCACCTCATTACGCAATTCCCATCAACCCTCCCTGTGACAGTCACTGAGCGCATTGCTAAAAGTACATGGCAGCTGCATGAGAAAGGAAGCTAGCTGGCTGGATTCTGCACACCGCCGGTTATTTAATAATCACTTAGGCTTCATCTCTATATCGTATTTCTGATGAACGTGCTCATCTTTCTAATAGTCTGATGGAGTGGGAAATAACAAGATTGGCTGTTTTTTATACAGATGGCATCTCTGCCTTGTACAGCAGAGGAGAGCTAGAAAAGATGCTGAAAACCTTAGGTGATGCGGCTTGACCTTAGCAGACAGCTTCATAGAGGCTGAGGGCATCGGAGGCTCACGCAATGCCAGAAGACAGGGAGGCGGGCCTGCTCCATCCTCCCTGATCAAACTTCAGGACCCCCTGCCTGACACGTGTCAGATGGTCTTTAATATGCATAGGAGAAATCATGGATCCTTCCACCTTGCCTTAGTGGCCTGCCGTAGAAAGCCGACCTAACCGAAGTTCCCTGTGAACCCTGTCCCCGTCATGCCCCTTTAGGCTGTGTGTTTAGGGTGAGTCTGCACTTTCACTGGCCTCAGCCTCCAGCAACAGCACATGAAATAAACGTACAAGTGTCCGTGGTTGCTCTTAACAGACTCCAGCTACCAAGCGTAGTGACAAGGTTCAAGATATCCCATAGAGGTTACGTTGTCAAACTGGATCAAAATAACGATGATAACGTTACAGTAACTGAACTTTGAAACTACTTAAGTTTTCAATGTGATAATTTTGATGACTCAGTTCTTTGTAGTTAGTACTCTATCTGGAAATGACTTCTCCACAATGAATAAAATATAAAATGCAGGCTTTTGCAATCACTTGCAATCTTTCCTTTGAGCCATATCTTGGTCTGTCCAGCATCCCAAAGAATGTCCCTGAGGCACCTCATACTCAATGTGCTCAGCTTCACACTGGCCAGAGGTTAGCCGAGAGGCAACTGTTTGTGTAAATAACGTTTCCCTGAACACTCTCCTGGCCGTCATTCATTCATGAACCATGGCTACTGCACTTCAAAGACAGGGTTAAGTCCTTGCAACAGAGACTGTGAGATCAGGCAGCCTGACAATCTGCGGAGCTCTGATTACTCCTCTCAAACCCCATCTTTCCTTTATGTGATAACAGGAGGCTTTGACTCTGAGCTGCCGTGCTCGCACCTGCTGGAAGCCCAGCCTCACTTCCCAGCAGCTTCCTCCTCAGCCACCAACGCCTGCTGCCGGTGGGTGCCTCTCAGTCTCCTCAGCTGTTCTGATGTGGCAGTGTGGGCACTTGCTTCTCCTGGCCAGCGAGACCTGGTTTAAAAGGTCCCCTATCACAGCTCTCTGTGGGGCAGGAATGCACTTCGTGACACCCAGGAGGCAGCCAATATGCAGACTCTTTTTAATTGTAATTCAATTATTTCTGCAAGTCAAAGTTTCTTTTGAGGATTAATGCAAATTCCATTCTGTGAAGACCCTTCCTGTCCATTTGTCTTCCTGTTGCTCTAATCAGCATGGAAGATCTTGCCCGTCTCTTTTAATCTTTAATGTTCTTGGCCATCTTGTTTGCTCAACCAGGACAGCCCACCCTTTCATGCCTTTCTTTTGTTGGACCTCCTTGAAGAGCACTGACCCCACCCCCGGTCAGCATAGTGCATCACTGGGCACAGCCCCTGAGTGAAAAGGAGAGGCACAGGAGAGTGGCCCGTCAATGGGAGGAGAGGTCAAGGAGACTGCAGTGGACCCCACGGGTCACAAGGCCAAAGGAGAGAGGCTGGAGGAGAGAAACAGTGCGCCAACTGGACTGGCCTCCTGCGTCTCAGAACCCAAACCCTTGCCGTCCACAGAGGCAGAACTAGAACCTGGGAGCCTCATGCCTTCTGTAAATATAGAAAGTCCTCTTTAAGAAAATTAGAATGCAAAACTACTTTGGCCGTTTTGAAAAAGATACATATGCTCATGTGAACATGCCAAGGACCCCAAACAGGAGGCCCCGAAGCTTAGCTTCAGCTCTGTGTGTCCACCCCTCACTCAGGCCAGCACCCTGCTCTCCTCTGCACACTCAGGCCAGGCTGGAGGAGGACCAGCCAGCCCGGAGCTAGAGCTGCCTACTTTTTAAAAAATACATTTTTCATACACATTAGAGAACCACCTGTCACAGCCCTCCTAAAAACACCTTCGGCGAGTGGGTGTGTCCCTGAAACCATCTAATCCACTTGTTGCCCTCACAAGCTTCCCCAGAGCGAGCCCTTTCCCCACACCAGTGGGCACCCGCTCACCTCCCAGGTCTGTGACAGCCGGCTGACGGACGCGGTGTTGAGGCCCATCACGATCGCAAAGAAGGAGTTTAGGTTCTGCTGGGCCTTGCAGCTGTGAAAGAGGAGAGCAGAGCACTGAGAGAACACGCCTGCACACGTGAGTGGTCACTGATAAGGCCGACTCACCCGCCACTGCCCACGCGAGGCATGCTCCCCCCCCCCGACGGTTTCTAATGCTCAAGAAGGGCTTTCCAGCCCCCAGCTCCTCTCTTCCCGACACTGCAGGGAGGCCTGCACACACGCAGCCATTTGTGGGCATTTATGACATCAGCGATCGTGCTCTGGAATACCTGCTTCTCTGCATCCGCCACAGGCTGCTCCTGCACCTCGCCTCAGCTCTGTCTTCACGCTTTTCCTGTATCTGGCCAACAGGTCCCTCTCAGCTCATACTCATTCTGATAGATCATTCTTTGCTAACAACAAAATGGACATCACACTATCTGTCTGTCTGTCTCTATCTTCTATCATCTATCTATTATCTATCTATATCATCCATTTATTTATCCTCTATCCATCTCTATCATCTATCTCTATCACTTTCTTTCTATCATCTACCATCTATCTATCTGAGTCTATGGCATATACTATGGCATAGCGCTCCACATTTCTCATTCATAAAGGTAAGAAAATAAAACGAAAGGTGTTTGTAAGCCCTGCTGGGATGGGGACAGTAGATTCAGAAGTCCGAGATGGTTACCTTCCATTCCAAGGAGAGCTGAAGGCCAGCCTAGAGGAAAATGAGAGCTTGCCTCCAAACGTTGCACTAGATAACTTTGCTGTGAAACTTTTCACTTATTTGTGATTTTTTTCATTAGTCTTCCAGCTATTACAGGATGGTGCAGAAGCTATAAACGTGAAAAGTGTGCTTGCTTTGGTTTGTTTAGTGTGTTTGTTTTGAGCCAGATCAGCCCAGGCTGCGTGGAACTTGTCACAGAGCTCAGACTGGCCTCGGCTTCCCAGTGCTAGGAAGTGTTCCCACACGCCTGCCAGCGGAAGGTTCTGACACACGCTGTCTTCCAGGCGCTGACATTTGGTGGCCCTGGAGCTCCAGGCCACCTGTACCTGGACTCCAGGCCCGGAAGAATGGTCTCCTCGTGACGAGAGGAGCTGGAGAGACAGTGCTCCCCCACACCCAGAGCAGAAGGTATTTGGGGACGAGAGCCCAGTAGTACACCACCACCAAGCCTGCTGGTGTGGGCCCATCTGGCCAGGGTGGGTGCAGCCTTCGCTCCTAGGCCTTGTCTGGGGTGCTGGACAGCGCTGCTCCCTCCTCCGGTCTCCAGCCAGCCCCACCCCGTGTGCACACTGGAGGAAGGCCTGCTGTGTGCATTACTGCCGAGGCTCTGCTGCCTAGGGCGTGGTGCTGACTCCACCTCTCTCTGTCACCCTCCCAGCATTCCACCACATCCAGACAAGGCTTGAATTAGCCCCCCCTCGTGAGGGAATGTGCTGAACCACTGGCTCCATGCTGGGCTCCAGTTTCGCTGCTCAGAGGGTCCGAGGTGGAGGACACCTCCAACCCCAAGTCCTCCTAGCAAAAGAAGGCCCTAGGGTTACTGTCACCACGAGAGGACGCGAGTTAAGGCGGGACTACATACCTGCAGCTTTTGTTTTAATGTGAACATACCCATACCCAACCACTCACCGCACAGCACGCCATGCACAGAGCCACTGCTGAGCTGAAAGCAAATGTGGAGGGAAACGCTTCTTACTTGTCATGAGTGGAAGCCTTTTTACTCATGTCTAGATGACTGTCCTCTTTTAGCTCTGACTTCCTTGTCTCTTCTGGTTCACATAGCTTCATTACAGTCATAAACACACACACACCACCTGATTTTGTTTTTTTAAAAAAGAAAGCCAAATGTAGACACACTTTCTGAATAAGACAAATTGATTCTGGGCAGAAATGAGCTGCCAGCCGGGCCTGGGACGCTGTTATCACGGGTCATTCATCCCGAGACAGGAGCAGGCTGTCTGACACTGAGCATTCCAGCCCAGCTTCCATCCTTTGTCTGTGAGAGGAAGTAAAATCCACCCAGGGACAGGGACGGTGAGGAGGGGACCGTGAACATGCCCGAGGCAGGGAAGACAATGTGACTGTGGAAATGAGCGCTTTCCTTATGCTCTTCTGCAGTGTGATTAGAGGGAAATTAACCGTATGTTTCAGCTCACGTTCTGTCCCGTGGGCTAGGCTGGAGACCAGAAGCATACGGAACTCAGGAGCATGGAGGCAGGTGGAGAAGACATGAGGAAATTTCATTTCCCCAAGAGACATTCAGTCCCACAGTGGGAAGAAGCTGGGTGGGGCCGCCTTTCTCACTGGTGGCCTTTCTCACGGGAACACTGGCAGCCCATTTCTATATCTAACTCACTCTGTAGAAACCTTTGATCACAGAAGCCACCTCCAGGAATCTCAGAGACCGTTTTGGAAGTCTGGCTGGGTTGAGAAACCATGGCAGGGGCAGTGCAGGACACAGACCTGCTTCCTGCGCTCCACCAAATCACAGCGGAGCCCATCACAGCGGAGCCCACACGGTGCCTCTTTAACCTCTTGCTTCAGGGTCTTAGACAACAGCTCAGTCAGTCTGTGTCCTAATGTCAGCCTTCCTAAAGGGTGATGAGCTGACCATCTCTTGGCCGCAGACTTTCCAAGGATCCCTCTGCCTCCTCAGTTGTATCTGCACTTGCCAGTCTGTTTCCTGCAGCTTCCTTCTCCCCTCCACAGGCCGACACCACGGCCACAGTGGCTGCTTGTCCTCCTGCATCCTCAGGCTGCCCTCCACAGAAGAGTTCCTTCCCAGAACGCAGACGGCAGCAGATGCCCCTTCACCAGCACTTCCTGTCTCCATCCCCACGCCTCTGAGATGCTTTGCTTTCCTTAAAGCCAGGCCACACTCCGGCCCCAAGCCAGGCACTTGCTCCTTCTGGTCCAAGATCAGCATGTTGAACCATAGGAGGCCTGATGCCCGATGCCCACAAGGCCTTATCCAGATCTACAGCAAGGACAGCACTTCCTGAACCAGCCAGGCCAGGCCATGCTTGTTCAGGCCTCCCTCTGCACAAGTTCAGGGCTGCAGCATCAGCCAGTTTCAGATCAGGTACCACGCACGCCGTTATAGCATGGCTGCCTACACGGAGATGCAGAGGCTATGTTCCTTGTCCTGCTTCCCTAAAGAAGTCGGTATAAATGAGCTTTCTGCTGAGGACTAAAGTCTCGGCTTCCCATGAGGAGTACAGAAGTCACCTTGCCCATTTCCATCCTTGTAAGTGACCAAAGCTATCTTCCCCTGGAGGCCACCCACAGGCATGGGAGACAAGGTGTCCCTCACTGTGAATAATCGCTGTCTAAGGTGGTCTGAGCCTCTCTCTTTGTGCCTTCCTTCTACTTCCCTCTCTCTACGGCTGCCTTCCATATCCTAACAATGGTGCTGAAGCCCCAGGGTGAGAAATGGGAGAAAATGGGCAGTTATACCCAGCAGAGCCACCTCATTCCCCCAGGCAGCCTTCTCTGTTCATGCTGTCTCCCGCCTTCCTCTCTCAGCTTCCCGCCTCCCCCTCACAGTCTGCCCTAGGCAGGAGGCCATGCTCCATTCAACCAGAGCACACACGGAACACAGGAAAACACTGGGCCAAGGGACCTGTGGCACTAACTCTGAGCTAGGTTTGGAGGCTTGCTGGAACTTTCAGAAGGTCTACCCAGATGAAGGCACCGGAGACCGACGCTGGCTGCGAGACCACTGGTTCAGCCAAAGCTCTGACAGTGCTCCATGGGCCCCGTGGCTCCTTTTCCTGGAATTGTGAGGATGGGAGCACCCTTATATTCCAGGGCATTTGATCATTTCCAGACACACTGGACGCTCTACTCAACTGGACATTGACTTCTCTCTGGACCTTGGTCCCAGGGCCCAGCCACAGGTTCCAAATTCTCTGTGCCAAAAGATACTCCTTTGGCCTGTCTGAGGGCTAACTTAGGAAACTGGTGGCTCTCCTTTCCCTTTTAATGAAAATCTGGCCTCAATAGATATTAGAAATGGCCACTGCTGGCCCAGATTTGGAACTTTCTGAAAGGACTAGCAGGATGGTCTAAGTGCTCTTCCCCCGTAAAAACTCACAGCACTTCGCTTTAATTTTCCTCAGTGCCGGCTCACAACCACAGCACTTCGCTTTAATTTTCCTCAGTGCCGGCTCACAACCACAGCACCTCGCTTTGATTTTCCTCAGTGCCGGCTCACAACCACGGCTGGAGCCGACATGCCAGCTGGCCAGCACCTCTGCTGGATCTTGCATCTCCACAGTAACAGTTATTCCTGAGGCAGCACAGCACTCTTCTGCCTTCTCTGGTGGCCTAATCTTTTCTGCCTCTTCATGGCTAGAAGGCCTGGCTTGTCCCTTTAACAGCCAGGCTGTAACAGCACCTCAGGCTGTCACTCCCTGCAGGCGCACACAAACCAGTTACGGATATACAGCTCACTGGGTCTCTCTCACAGAGCGTCAAGTGTCTTTCCATGCTCTTCTCCAGTACTGAGAAGGCTGGCTCTAGAGTCCGGTTTTGGGTTTTGGCCCGTCTGACCCAGATCCAAGCATGTTGGTTAAGTTTCCTCCAAGGTCTCTAGTCTGTGTCAGGCTGTCTCTGGGAGTATACTTTTTAAATTGGAAATGACTTCTTTTTGGGAAATACAACTTACAATTGAATTGTTTCTTGGAACACAGGTTTAGCAATTTGATGTTAACAAAAATATGTTTTCAAAACTAGATATGGAACCAATAAAATGGTTCAGCAAGTAAAGGTGCTTGCTACCAAAGCTGAAGACCTGAGTTCAATTCCCAAGGCATATACAAAAGGAGAAAACTGACTCCTGAAAATTGTGCTCTGACCCCCACAACATGTGCTATGTAGCATGTGCCCATAACAACACAAAAATAACAAATACATACACTAGAAGTGTTTTTTTTTAAACTTGTTTGAAAAAAAAAAAAACTAGATATGGTCATTTAAGATAATAACACTAATTTTTAAACTTTCACTTTATAAATTGTTTCTAACCATAAAATTGGTTTTACTTAAGACACTGTTTTTTTCATTACATGATAGCTGGGATTGTTAATATTTCAAAAAAAATACACAGCGTTCATTACATTTAAAAGCGAGGAATATCACCTAACACTTCCTGCTCAGATTCCTTCCTTGGATGCTGGCTTTGGCCGATTTCTTCTATGAAGTTTGCAGCTGCTTGGTCCTTCTGCAGAGACTGACATGCGAGCAGCAGCTTACCCTGCTACCGAACCGAGACATGGTCCAGCCCATGGCACGACTGCATTCAACTCCTGTTATCTTGACGTGAACGTTCTCCTCGTGTGACTTGGTCTCTTACTGTTCCGCACAATGCTGTGCAGTTCCTGCCCTCTGACCTGTGCTCTGGATCTTGGCTGACTGTTAAGTTTTATCGGGGACCCTCTTCTGAGGACTTCCACCTGCTGTTTCCTTCACTGCCCTTTTGTCAGCCATGAAGCAGGTACGGAAAAGACTGGCACCCACAATGCCTAACGGCAACTCAAATGAGCAGTGGAGGGAAACAATGGCCGTCCAACTCATCCTTCTTCTTGTCGCTCTGCTCATCGCTTCCGGGACTCAGAACCAAGAAGCTGGACTGAGCCTTATTTGCATCGTTAACCTCTGTCTCACCAGCTCAGATCTGCTTAACATCCTTCTGGGCCGGCCTGGCTCCTTGACTGTTGCAGTGCCCCACCATGAAAGGGACTAGATCTGACGGCTAGGAAGGCAGGTGTGCCCTGCTCTGCAAACAGTGCTGCTCCCAAGACCACAAACCCTAACTAGCTGAAATGGGCCTTAAGACACAGGGACCAGACTAAAATTGCTCTGGTTCCCTCCTACTCTGTCTCCTCCTTTGAGCACTCTTTCTTCCGTATTATCTTTACACCTACGTTTTCGCCCTGTCTTTTAAATGTCTTAGTGAATGTCACACCCGAACAAAATGCTCCATGCAAGCTCTCTCAAAAGCTTTCACCCACAGCAGCTGCACTGATCCTGACACATCTGCAAAGACCTTGGAGCGGCCAAGGAGAACTGTGCACAGCTGAAACGGACCTTCGTTCCTTTCCCTCCGGGCCAGATTCAGTTCTTCACATGAGTCCTCTGTTTCCCTCTGCTCCCTTTCTCTGATGCTCTGTGGCTCTGGCTACTTCTCCTAGCTCATTTTGGTGTAAAGGTCCTGGCAATGGGTCCAGTCACCGTCACCCTGAATCAGCTCTGCTCACTTTCTTGCACTGACTCATTCTTTTTCTCCTGCCTGTGTTCCTCCCTCTCCCTCAACCTTCCCAGGAAATCTCCCAGAGTTCCTGGAAACCCTCTGTAAGCAAACCGTCTGCTTCCAGCCCTCTGGTAATCATTGTCATCATTTCTTCAGGACTACAGGACACCAACAGTTTCCTGGCCCGCGGACATGAAGCGAGATTCAGGCTCCCCCTCTACTCCATGACCAGAGCACCCCTTTTCAGAGGACCAGAACTGCCCATTCCAACAAAGTCCCTGCTCAGCAGAACACAGCTGTAGCACACACGCCTGCATTACTGTGTCCTCTGAGTTCGAAACAACCGTTTCCTGCTGAGGGACTGTACTTCCCAGCTTCCTGTAAGGGGCTGTATCCCATCTTCCCCCATAGGCATTTTGGCCACCCCCACACACAGGGGCCAAGACTCCCTCCCCCTTGCCTGTGGGCACCACGGTCCTGACTGAGAAGAGAGCAATCCTCTGTTTCTGTACTGCTGTAACGACATAACAACTCTTTGAAGCGTCACATGGCAGTAAACACATGTGCAGTAAACACGGTCCAGAATCCGAAGGGGAGAAGAGAATGTGTGCATCACACAAACACCACACTGTGCTGGACGAGGACCTGGGCACCCAGGATTATGATGCACGGAAATTCTGAAGCTTGTCCCGAGCAGACATGGATACACAGCTGTCCTCGAGAACTGTCTGTTGTAAAAACGACCCCAAACACAAAGGAGAACAAAGCGTGAAGCCTGGGAGACAAAAATCACTGGGGAAGGTTTCCATGTATGCCACGTGCCTACCCTGGAAGGCTGTGCAGAAAATACTGTAGTTTATAGCATCTGTGCACGTTTATCGTGTGAGTGTGTGCATGCATGTGTGCATGTTCTCTGTTGTGGAGGTCAGAGGGTTTTGGGTTTTTTTTTTTTTTTTGACAAATGACTTATTTGATTTGTTTTTACATTCTTGAGATAAGGTCTGTTCTGCAGACCAGGCCAGCCTTGAACCCACCTGCCTCTGCTGGAGAGCTCTGCTGTGGAAGGCGCTGTGCTGCGCCGGGGTCCACCTCATTGAGATGAGGCTTCTCCCTGGACTGCAGCCTGCCCGTTTAGCTGAAATGGGCAGCCGAGAACTCGGGACCCTCCTGCCTCTGCCCCAGGCTGGACTCACACATGTGCGGGGCCACACCTGAGCTCTGTGTGGTGCTGGCGAGCGGAACTCAGGCGCAGGCTTGCACCGGCACGCCCCTACTTCATGAGAGGCCCCAGGAAGGCGCTGAAACTTCATTCCCGAGCCTTCCTGAGTCACCCTCAACTGCCCTGTACCGTTTCCCCCGTTACACCGATCCTCTATAGACAGGCCAGGCCTTCAGCCCAGTGAAGGACTCCTGTACAAACAGGACGCTTGCTCTCTACAATAAAGGAAAGCAGTAAACACGTGTGTGTGGACGGGGGTGTCCTGACCCTGCACACGTAGGTCAGGAACGTCATAGGAAGAAACTGACACACGTTCTTGGAGAACGGTGGAAATCTGGGGTACAGCAGAGCGTGCTGACACGTTCAGCTCGGCTGAGCCCGGAAAGCATGGGGGATGTGCAGAGTGGCTGAGTGTGGGGTGTACCCCGCCTTTCAAACGACAAGTTTGCGAGAGCTCACGCTGGAGTGCCACGGAGCCGGGAGCAGGGTCCTAAAGCACGCGGCTTCCCGTGACGCCCCACTGCACCCAGCGCCGTCTCTGCTTCCCCGCCGCTGCAGCACCTCCCGCCAGTGTGCAAGTGCCCGCCGCGGGCTTACAGCCCAGCGCTGCAGTCTGACAGCGGTCTGACAGCGGTTCTGACGTTCGCCTTACGATATGAAAGCTTCTAATGCAAAGACATCGGTATTAAAAGACAGACACATCTGGCCAGGTAACTCAGCATTACGCTGTGTACCCCAGCCCTTCTGGCCATGGTAAGGGCCGGCGATGATGATGGCGACAATGGCAAGAGCCCGCACCCCGCGCTCCCGCAAGCAGCGAAGAGGGACCTACTGCGCCGCGATCTTGATGAACTTCTTCAGCAGCTGCACGCGCTTGCCCAGCGGGCTGCACAGCAGGATCTCCGTGGCCACCCACAGCTGCACCTCGTTGCAGCGCTGCAGCAGGAGGCTGAGGTTCACTGCGTGCGCTCCGCTTCCCTGCCTGCCGAACGTGAAGTAGATCAGCTCTTGCTGCAAGAAACGAGTTCAGGGTTAGCTCCAGTTAAGCTGGTGCAGAATCCAGCCACTCTCAACCCCTCCCAACCCTTAGAGCAGAAAACACAGCAAACACAGCACATTCAGACACACTTGTCTTTAGTTTTCACCATACTTTGTTCGATACTGTTCACTAGAATCCTTATATAATAAGGAGGATATCCTGGTTAAAAAAAAATCTCAAACGTTCTCAAGTTTAAACCACTGGAGTTTTAAAAGGAGCCCCTAAATATGGCACTAACAACACTACCATTTACAGCATGCACCAGAGCCCACAGATAAGGAACTGTCACGTGGTCCCCACTCGGATCACTGGACCTTGTCCCTAGCTTCTGATGAGTAGTCTGTGAGTGGCTAAAGCGTCCTCTGAGGCCGGGGCTCACCATGGTGCCCAGGCTGACCTGGAACCTGTGGCCTCAGAGCCCAGCCTCAGTCTTCCAAGCAGGCGGTGCTGTTGAGTCTGGTCTTAAAGCTGCTCTCCGAAATTAGCGTTAAAAGGACATTATACGAGCAGAACAGAAAGAAAATGCAGCTTCAGGGCAGAGTGCAAAAGTTCAGAAATGCACGCTCAGAGCAGTAACCACTTGGCGTGATCACAGGCGAGGCACTGAGGAGACTAGATTTTAACCGAGAGCATGTGTCTTAGGAGACAGTCACGGCTACACGAAAGGCAGGGCCCACCGACTGCCGCTTCTGAAGAGGCAAGCCCTGGGCCTGATCGGGTTCCCTACAAGATCACCCGGGCCTAGAGTGCGGACATGTTTTAGGGAGAAAGGATAAACCAATTTAATAGATACAGCAGATCGAAGGGCTGACGGGTCCCTGAAAATCAGCCATGAGGTTCCATCCAGGAGAGGCTGCTTCGGAAAGATGTGTTTCTCCGCACGGAAGCCGGAGCACGGCATGGGCACAGGCCTTTTCACCTCCTGACCCCTGAGCAATGCTGCCACCAGGCTGTCAGCAGCACTTTGCTCCCAGCACATAATTTATAAACACTGTGATTCGTCCCCAAGAGAGACGGCCACACACAAAAAACGTAAAATTCATAAGGTAGCATTGGAAGCTTCATAGCACATTCTAAAATTTATGAACTATTCTTAAGTAGAAGGCTAGCTGTACATGAATATATGTATAAAGAGAAAACCAGAAGTCTCAACACCAAAGGTAAAAATACTCTTCAACCTCATTACAGCATCACGTATTAGTATAAATCCATATCATCACCCCCCCACAAACACACAGTCCCCTGCAGGTGTCTGTGGACACAAACCCAGCACGCCCACACTCGGCTCACACCAGGCACGCAATCGCACAGCAGCAAAGAAGGCATGCACATATTCTAATCTGCCAGGAGAGGGCAGCCTTTCCCACTCTAATTCCTCCAGCTGCTTCTGGACCTCACTTTCCCAGCATGGCGGTGTCAACACACAAACATCCTAAAAGTTCAGGTAAGAGGTAAAGTGACACTAGCAACCTCCTCTTTCTGCTCCCCACTTACCTCGTGGATTGAATTGAACAGACTCCAATCAAAACTCATTAATTCCAGGGCAACGTCCCAAGTGTTCATTCCCAAAATCCTTGTCGACCTTAGCTGTGATTCCTCGTTTTCTGCAAAAGGGTTCTAAACCGACAGACAGAATGTTTCAGTTAATTGGCTGCCTGTCAGAGGCTCTAGAAACTCAGCCTAGAGAAACACACAATGCTTCCCTGTTCTGTGCACCTTCAGTGAGCCATGGCCAACGCAGGAAGCAGCCCTGGAACCGTGGGCGTGATGGATGATGCCTCACCCAGTCAGCCTCCCCTCACCCCCACCGCACACAGCCACTCACACACACACAGCCACTCACACACAGCCACTCACACACACACACGCAGCCACTCACACACACGCAGCCACACACACACACACACACAGCCACTCACACACACGCAGCCACTCACACACACACACACAGCCACTCACACACACGCAGCCACTCACACACAGCCACTCACACACACACACACACAGCCACTCACACACACGCAGCCACTCACACACACACAGCCACTCACACACAGCCACTCACACACACGCAGCCACTCACACACACACACACAGCCACTCACACACACACACACACACACACAGCCACTCACACACACACAGCCACTCACACACACACAGCCACTCACACACACACACACACACACACACACACATACACATACACACAGCCACTCACACACACACAGCCACTCACACACAGCCACTCACAGATCTGATTATGAAACAGCCCTGACAGTAGCCTAATGAAAGAGGAAGCCCTGATCACCATGGCTTCTGGTAAGAATAAACGTGCGTGGAGGTTAGTCTAAAAACAAACAAAAGAAATGTCACGGCGCACTTCAACAAAGACAGACATGGTTTGCACAGTGTCACGGACACACGTTTACAGATATTATTACAGTGCCCTTGGAAAGTGAAAAACCCAACAGGAAATAAAAGGAAAGCTACTTTATTTAGGGCCCATGTGGCTAAGACAGTATATGTAACAACTTTCTGTTTTGCTCATGGAGATGGAGCCAATCGCTCTGAAGTCGCCAACAGCACTCCTTGAATCTGTCCTAAGACTGTGAGATTGCCAACACAGCCGCAAATCTGACATTACACCTGAAGTCTTCAAATAAACCATTCGGTAGTTTCTATGAAATAGCCGGTATTTTCTTGTTAAAACACACATTTTCTCATTTAAGAGTTTGGAGTCAAAGAGTTAGTGAGTGAAAAAGTCAGAAGAATGGGAATTGGCATGGTTAACTTGGTGACTGAGTGCGTTTGCTCCCTACCATCTGCAGGATCCCAGGGTCAGCTCCCGGTTAGAGCATTAAAAAACAAAACAAACAACAACAACAAACAGGCTTATTCTGCAAACACAAACGCTGTGGATGGATGCCATTTTAGAACCTTAATGTTTATGAAAAGGTCTCTTTAAAAAAAAACAAAACACAGAAATTAAAACCCTGACCACAGAAGGCCCTCACAGACGTCCCCACAGAGCTGACTGCCGAGAGCTGGCCACGCAGCGGCCTCTGTCAGCCCGAGGGTGCAGTGTCCTGTCAGAGGCAGCGACTGCTCTGGGAAGGTGCAGATTCTGAGGGGCTGAGGTGGGAAAGCCAAGGCTGCTCAGGGACTGTCTGCTGGGATGGGACCAGACAGGGATGCAGAGTTAGACAGGGCCTAGGTGGGCATTAATGGTGGAATCACAGGCCACATTTACTTTTTCCTCAGATTCGCCCCATGAGCACGGTTCTTCTACCATTTGGCTACTTAAGACTGCCCACTGCCCTGGCCCAGCAAGCTCACATGTCTCTACTCTGTCCCCCGGCTCTGGGGTTTAATTTCGAGGAAGCCTGGTTAGTCTTTGTGAAGGTGTTAGTGGTTACAGTGGACTTAGTCACATCTGCCCAGCCATGCTCTGTCCTAAGTGGACTCCTTTGAAAGTGAAGTTTCTGACCGTGTCTCCCACAAAGACATAGGCTGTGGTGTCCAGAGCTGCAGTAGGGAACGCTGGAGGGCAGGATGGAGTCCCACAGGGACACTGCCCAGGCCTGCCTCAGGTCCTCTGCGGCCCTTCAAAGGGAAGCCCCAGGGACTGCCCCAGGTGGCTGTGTGACTGTGGGTTCTTTCCGGGAAGAGCCACAACATCAACCTCATCAGCTACAGAAAGCCCCGTGAAGGACCTGTGTTGTCCCTTTGCCGGATGCGCTTTTAAAGTTTGCACTGTGAAGATCCTGAAGGGTGGGCTTATTTACACAACTCCTCCTCCTCGGCAGCATCTGGTGTCCTCATGGACCATCCCGCTCAGGGAAGGCTGCAAAGTCACCTTTCTTTACGGAGACGGAGCAGGGCAGGCTCTCCCCTCTCCGTCTTCCTGGGAATGTTTTTCAGCCTTGTGTCCACACGGCTCCCCAAAGAAAGAAGAGACCAAATCAGAAGAGACTCCCGTGGGACAGGGAGTCACTTTGTGACAGAAAGGAGTGAGGCTGATCTCAGGGAGGCTAATTCCTTAACTCAGGCCTCTGATTTGCAAAAGTCATCACAACTTGGCAGCCTACCCGTGGTTTCAAGAGGAAATAGCTTAATTTTTTTTTCCCATTATAAAGCATGAAAATCCTGAGTGTGACACCCATGTTTCAAGTACAAGCATAAAGGTCCTTACCAAAGTGTCAGCCAGGTCTTTCCGGTACACATACATCCGCCCCGAAGCCTCCAGGGATTTGGAAATGGCCAGGTCATTTGGCTGAAATTCATGCTTTTCTTTATTAAAGAAAAAAAAGTAATTAGAAACAAGTGAGCCTGTGCACACACATCGCGCGTGACACTTGCCGAGGGGCCACACGTAGAGGGTGGGACGGACGTTAAGTGAGTTCGCGTTTGCCCACTTTAGCACGCGCGAGGAACAGCAGCAGCAGCTAAGCCTCGGTGTGCTCCTGAGTTAACCGCGACAGCTGACGGCAGGACCTACCCACAGGCCCCGTGTGCGCATAGGTGAGTCCACACATCAGCAGCCAGCGTAGTGCATGCACGCTTGTTTCCATGCCCACATTACTGATTACCTATGTGTGGTTTTATAGCTTGATTCCATTATAAGCACCCACTTCCTGTCTAACTGGTTGTGTAACAGCCCATTTTGCCATCATTTCTTCATCCCTCTGCTGTTGAACATTTCATGACTTCCTTTTGGGGGCTCACATATATGAATATACATCAAGTGCTAGCACGGGGCCTCTACATCGCAGAGCCTTGATAAATGGCTCTATTATTTCAGCAGCCATAGCACATCCTGCTGAAGTCAACATCCTTGCAGATAAGCCCCTGCCTGCCGACCTGCGAGCTCGTAAAGACAGACTTCCCACTATAAAATCACTGGGGGAAACGGAATGTCTGTAAAGCCTTTGATACAAGCTTCAAGCCGCTTACCAGTTCTCTTCACAGAAGAGAAGTCAATATATTTCCCTAAAACGAGATACACAGCTTGAACTTTGGGCAACACTGATTATTTTGGGGAGGTTTGTTTTCCGTGCCAAGTCAAAAGGCTGGCTTTCGTTAGTTCCCTTGCTCAGGAGGCAGGCTGCTCTTTAAGACTGTTACTTTGTAATCCTTTTTGCACCGTGTTTGAGCCTAGGTTTCCCTGTGCAGGATGACCCCTTTTCATAGATGGCTGCTCTCCCCCACCACAAGGTGGGGGAGGATAAGGTGACCGTAAAATTCATTCTGTAGTAACATTGCCACTTCTCTCGATGTGGTGCTGTAGTTCCTGCTATGAACGGGAAACATTTTTCCCGTTCAAAAATGTTCAGCCAACATTTTGTTCTAGATAATTTAATCAACTTAAATGCCAAGTTTTGTTTTGAATGTTGCTGGTTAATACAGAACATACAAGCAGTCGTATAATGTATTCCCAGTGGGTCAGCATTATAAAGATTAATAACGCTACAGTTGCAGGCTGTTAACACAGGCGACAAATGGTCCCAAACACCTGGGGCCTAAAGCCCCTTCAAGCCAGCTGTCAAAGTATCAAAGATCAAAACTGAAGTTCAGCCTCTGGATGAAAACGGGTAGGCCGCTGACTCCACCCTTGGCACAAAGTACCCAGAACCCTCCTCAAGGGGCAAGAAGGGTTGGCGCTTCTTTTAGAAAAGCCCAGGAAACACCAACAAATTCCTTAAACTTTTCTCAAAAACAAAAACCAGGTCATGGTGTTTGCATGAAGTGGCAAAACCTTATGTGAGATAGTCTGTAACTAGAGCAATGACTACACTGAGCCCCAATTCACACATTATTGTGTGAGGATAGCAAAACACAGGCAAGAAAGTTCTTCACAGACCATCACACCACTGAAAACCAACCTACCAGCCCCCTCCCCACAAAACCCACTCACTGGTGAAAAAGGATTTCACATTAGCAAACCTGTGGATAAAACAGGATAAGCTATTATTTCTAGTGATGGCAGGTTAAGGACCTAATACAACAGAATACCACGGCCTGAACCAACTCAGCAGAATGTGAAATGGCATTTCTCAGTCAGCTGGTAGACACAGTGAAGAAGACACATTTAGTTTTCAGATTCTCCCGTGGCTCTGGGCTGGCTTGAGTCTGCTCCCAAGGGGCCGTGGGCATCGGCTGTGCTGCCGAGTTCATGTGAATGCTCTTCTCTCCTCATACCTTCTGTCTGAACGGGGCCCCAGTGCCTGCTCTCTGCAGTAGCACCATCTTGAGAGGCAAGTGATGATTTTGATGAAGTTTAATATTGCTTACAATAATTCAGTACTTGGTAATTTAAACTATAGAATACCTGTAACATATCTACCTGAAATGCATTATTAAAAATTCAAAGCTTCTGAGCATACGCCTTCCTTCAGCTCACTAGCCATTCCCATCCTTAGCAGTGCTTTTCCTTTTTTAATAAACTGTTTCTTTTCTCTGCTTTAAGGTTGTGTTCATCTTTATTTATTTTGCATGTATGAATGTCTGTCTGCATGCCTGTTAGTAGACCAGGACAGTGCAGTTTCCTAGGGGGGCCAGAAGAGGGCGTGAGAGTCCCCGGAACTGGAGTTCAGCCAGTCAGCAGGGAACGGAACCTGGCTCCTCTTCAGTGCTCTTGACTGCTGAGCCGTTTCTCCAGTCCCATCTCTTGTTTCCGAACAAACACACCTCAGAATGCCTTTCCTTATGAAGTTCCTGAGCTCCATGTGCTTTGCCGAATTTTGCTTTTATTTCTCAATTGTAATTTGGGATTAGAGGTTTTTCTGGGGATCCTGCCCAGGCCTCCTATGCAGATGACGTCTGTTCTGCCAGTGAGCGCCACCCTCCACCCTGGGCGGTGTTTGGCGAGGCTGTGCAATCAGAGTTCTAGGAAAGGGGGCTATGTTTATTACATTTATGAAGAGTGGCTTCTCTCATGTGTAAAGACTGCCTTGTCAGACTATTTGGCCTGCCTGTGAGCAAGAAGGTAGCAAGAGCAATGCCCTCTGAGTCCATCTCTTCTTGTAGAAGCCTTCCTGAGGGTAAATGGGGATGCTCTGTATCTGCTTCCCTCGCCGGTGCGCCCTACTGGCTGAAACCAGACAATGCAGTACTTCCGTCTGTAACTGTTGATGCTCAGTGCCTGCCCCCCCCCCCGGATTAATGAGACATTAAATAAAGACTGTAAGCCCGGAAGGAAGGAAGCCAGTGACATCATGATCTGACAGGCTGCAGTGAAACGAGGTTTGCTCAGGCTCAACAGATCAATAGCATCAGCTTGTAATCTGTGTGGTCTTATTCTAAACAGATACAGCTCCACACAGGACGAGCAGGGACCGACAGGTGAAGCCTTTATAAGGCCGGTTCACCACACCAGAGCGCCCTCCTTAGTGCTGGCTTGCTGTGCAGGTCGTCTTCAAACAGAAACTCAGTCTCAAAGTCTCAGCCAGCAAGAAGACCAGATCAGGCTACCCCCATGGTAAGTTCATCCCTTAACAATTTCTGAAGTGAATTTAAGTACAAAAATGGAAGGCTTACCTAATGTAAAAAGTGCAAAAAGCTCTTTAATACATTTCAGAACACTGGCACGGCTTCCTATGTGGTTCTGGGGAGGAAATTCACTATCCAGTGGTACCCCGGTACTGCACTGTCCTCACGGGAGCACCTGGGGCAGGCCGCTACGGCGGCCATCCAGCTGCACGCCCCACAAAACCGCAGCTTCCCTCTGCGCCAGAGAAAGATCTGCGCTCAGGCGCAGAAGACAGCTTACCTCCGGAGAACGTGATGGCCACCAGCGCCAGGTCCTGCTCGGCACGCTCCAGCCTCTCAGCCACGACCTTCAGGATCTCCTGGGCTGTACTGGACACTTTCGCCCTCACACTGACGTACGAGTGCTCCGTTACATACACGTGGCAGAAAACTGCAGCAGGGAAGGAAGAGTGTGTAATCAGAGACCGCTCGGGCGGGACTTTTGGCATCAACCTTGCTGCTGTAACTGTGGAGCACGTGCAGCTAGCTGCACTCAAGAAGGACTCCACAGGCGTGTGAGGGTCCACCCTGCCGCGTCATGCTCGCGCACGCAGGACAGCAGTGGCCACGCAGGAGCTGCTGACTGCAAGGGAGCCCTGGGGCTCCCGGCACGTGCCTGTGACAGGCCGTCTGGCCAGAAGGGACACTGGGAACCCCCAGACTGTCCTTCTCAACTCCCAAGGCAGCAGATGGAAATGGCTAACACACATTGCCTAGTTTACACTCCGGTTCAGGACCAGCTCAGCGGGCCAGTCAAGGACTGCACGCTCGCTGTTAGAGTCCTCGTGACTTTATCTGAAAGGCTGCCGCTCGCCTTGGTTTTGGGTAAGGGCTTCCTCAGTCACTTAAGAGAGAGCCTCTAGCCCCGACCCATGTCAAAGTGCTCATGAGTTTAAAGTGGGGCCTTTTAAAATTTTAACTTCTAGCCTTCCAAAATGCCTTTTTATTGCTTGCAGTGCTACTGACAATTAGGGCATTACCACTGCCAGGACAAACAGCTCCTGGAAAACATTTTCTTAGATTTGCATACCAGAGACAGTTCTAACAGCAATGGACGTACAGACATGTTACCTCTCAAAGCGGCTTCCCTCGGCTTGCCAATAAACGCTAGGCAGTCGTGTGTGTATATATCCTGCTCCAGATTTTCTCAGCAATAAGCAGTGTAGGGGGACTGCAGCTTTTAGAGAAAGTTTATATGCTACTTAAGTGGCATCAGAAAGCTAGCCCCAGGGATAATCTTCCAGACCAGCAAAGGCAGCAAAGACAGAGTGTGAGCTGCTGCTCCCGACCCCCAAACACACTCCCTGCACCTCACACTTGACAGTCTTTGCTTCGGTTGCTCAAAATGGAGACTTTGACCAAAGATCTAGTCTATAAACTACTAAAGAGGTTTGAGTTTATCCTTGCCTAATAAACTGATGAGCAAGAAGAGGCTGGGGGCCTCTGAAGCTCAGGTTAGCCAACTCCACAATTAAATTATAAGAGAAACGGACAGGAAGGTCAGCGATTAGCGAATTAGGAGGTTAGCTAATTGCATTTGCTCTTTCATTTGGGGCAGATGACGGTCAACACGACACAACAGAAACCCTTCCGCCAGAGGCCTCAGACAAGACCGCAGGCCAGAACAAGCTAAGACGTTTTATTTTTGAACTGCTCAAGAAGCTGAGTGGTGGGTGAACGATGAAACGCTGAAGACACTTCCTACTGTCTGTCAATTCTCCGCCCGCCACTCGCTCGGCTCACCCAGGCAGGACCGGCCACCACGAAGGCCCTGTGGCGTGTGCTCAGAGAAAGGCACGCCAGCACCTCAGGCTCCCGATGGGGGCTCTCCCCCACCCGTGCCTGCCGAAGGCCCCTCCCAGGAGTCCTCTCAGACAAGCAGCACGGACCGTGCACACTCTGGCTGTGTGACAGCTGACAGCCTCTGGAGTTCTCCAACACCCGCCTTCTCCCCATTTTCCAGAGTTTCTTTTCTAAGCCGCGGGGACTGACTCAGCCAAGGCTCTGCACACTGGCTTTGGTGGCCCTTCTGGTCAGTCCTGGACCAGGGCCCACAGGTCGCTAGATCCAGAACGAAGGGTCAAGGAAGAAAAACCCGAGTTTCCCCACATATCTTGTCCTCTGCCGCAGAACCCAAGGGCTCTGTGTGCACATCCCTGTCTGTACTTCGCAGAGTAAGACTACAACTGATCTTTGAGGGCACTGCATCGACTAACAAAACTAATGCCTACACCGAGGGAAAGGAAGCCAGACTATTTGATGTTAACATTCTTGTCAAAGAGGAAGGACGGCTAGAAATGATAGTTTCGGGGGATGTGTCCCTGCCAGAGGGTGGTGATCCTCTTGTCAGGCCTACTCACTTTCCTCCGTTTCCGCCACAGTCCCTCTGTGCTGCAGCCAGTTCTCCTTCAGACTGAACTGGTGGAAAAGGGCTTTATTCTGTGAAAAGGAGGAAGGAGAACAATGAACAAATGTACGCCTTCCCTTTGCAGAGTCCCAGCTGCTAGCAGCATGTTCCCAAGGAGCTAGCCAATTCTTTAAAAATATAAAATCCACCCATCCAAACTTAGGGAAATAAAGCTGAAGCTGCTTTAATTAACAAGTGTAGATGTGGGGAGTCTGAGCTGTGGTATGGAGACTGGCCGAGGCCAGCAGCACGCAGAAAGCCCTTGGTCTATTTGGGGCATGCATGTTGCTATGGGAGGCGGCGAAACTCCCATCGTTCCTTAGGAAGAGACTTTCTCCATCCCAACATGACCTCTGATACAGCAGTCTCAGCTCCCACCTTTTCCAGGTTGCACAGAACTGTGTGGGGTCCTTTCACACTCCTGGCACTGGTCACTGGCTGCCTACACTGAGCACTGCCCTCTCCTGTGTCCCCTTCATCAAGTTCAGGGAACACACAACACACTTGCTACCATCTCTCTGTCATGCTCAAAGTGTGCACTTCTTCAGAAGATTCTTGCTTGGATTTGGAAGGACGGACACAAGCAGCTTAAAAATTTGTATCAGTTTGGGAGTAACAGGAAAGTTTTGTGCCTTTAAAATGCACCACAGAATATGCACATTATCAAAAAGTCCAGGTCCATATGTAGATCGGCCTGAAGCACAGCGGGGCAGGAGAGTGCAGGCCCCGCCGCTTTCCCGCCTCTCCCTGTTAGGCTTGGGCATCATTCACTCTAATTATAAGGAAATGCCGCCTGGCAAGGCAAGCTCTCGGACCCAGACCCCTCCTCCTCACTCCAGAGATAAAACATTTGCCTACCTTCCTCTGCGGAGAATATTCATCAACCGTGCTACAAAGGAAAAGGGTAAATGTGAGAGGCTTACAAAGATTCATTTCGAGGAACACTTTAGAGAGTTTCATTCTTAGAGAAGAGAGAGCAGAACCAGCAAGGTAAATCAGCAAGGGCAGGACTGGCTGTCCAGCCTGACGGCCTGAGTTCCACACGCACGCACGCACGCCTGAGAGACGCAAATGAGGCTGTGCCTCCGTCAGACCCGCCTGTGGTGCTGTCATGGTGTTTTTTATTACTGGTGTTTGATGTGGAAGGCCCAGCCCTCTGTGGGGGCCCTCCCTGGGCTGGTGGTCCTGAGCTGTACAGGAATGCGGACCGAGCGAGCCTCAGGAACAAGCGGGAAGCAGCACCCTTCAGACCTCTACCCTACCTTCTGCCTTGATTTCCCTTCATGATGGGCTGCAATCTTAAGCCAAATAAGATCTCTCCTTCCGAGCTGTTTATCCACATGTTTCAGAGCTACAGAGAACTAAACGAGAACACCAGGCATACCCACACCCCCAAATAAACACAGGGCAAAGAGCGGTGTGTGTATGACCCCTGCAGTCGGGAGGCTGGGCAGGGCCAAGCTGCTGGTCTGCCGAGACTGCAGAGCGAGGCCGTCTCAAAACAAAACAAAAGAAAAACACACTATTAACCACCACGTATGCATTGGACACTGCAGGCCAAGCTTCCCAAGAACGAGGGAAAAAAGAAGCTGCCTGTTGACCTTAGGGCCTTCCAGCCACGGAAGGTAAAGCTAGTAGCTGAGAAGAAACCAGGCTGGTCAGCCCATGGAGACACAGTCTGTACTCATAGACCGCCTGCATGCTCCCCCCGCCCCCCGTCCCGTGGGAGGAGCAACCTGTACTAACAAGAAAGGCCTCGCCATACAGGAACAGGCTGGGGCGAAGCCTGCTCTGGGCGGCCAGGTAACGGTGTTCCACAGGTGGCTCTGTGGTCCCTGGCCCTCGAGCACCGAGTCCCCACCAGGCCACCCACCAGCCATCGTACCCTCAGACAGTGGCACTCTCTGCCTTTTGGGAATGTCATGTGGCCCAAGCCTCATTCCCAAATGGAAAGACATTTCGTAGTCATAGACCAAAAGCAAGCTGCCGCTTCTGTGTGTGCACCTTGCGGGGACCCACAGCTTGGGCGTGCTAACGCCAAGCCTCACCTCCAGCCCAGCCGCATCTCAACAGTTTTCTCATTTCAGTTCGCTGTTTCCATTATAATGGAAAACTGTAACGGAATGCACTAGATCCAGTGACATGGTTAATGTACTTCAGTGTCCTAAGCCAGGCATCAAGGTTCTCCCACTGTAACAGGCCTGCCTTCTAGTATAGAACCACACCCAAGGGAGAGATTAATTGTCAGAAGGACATCTTCCTTTCCTTTTCTGATTCATTTGTTCATTTCACATTGATGTCAGGATACTCATTTTTAATACGACGCCAACTGTGACCACCATAGCTTACTGCATTCACCTCTAAGACTGCTCTGTCCTCCCTTGCACCTGATTTCTAAACAGCTCTGACAACTGAGAAGAAGGCTTGCGCACGGCCGATTGCTCCTTTAAGACCAACCTATCTGCATCTTTTGTTTGTAATGTCGACCCCTTTGCTACAGCTAACCCAGGCTTTAAATCTCAGAGCAGTTCCTTTAAGGCCTGAACTCGCATCTCCTGACACAAGCACGCTGCTGACGAGGTCTCTACCTCGATGGTACACTTGCTCCCTGCTACTAAAAACAAGCAACGACACAGCTAACCCTCGGGTGCCCTAGGCAAAGACTGTGCCCCAGGCCTGAACATGACTCCATGCTTTCAGTTACCAAAGTTAACAGAGTGTCAGCTAAAACCCAGTAAATCCTGCGGCTGCCAGTCTGAAAGTGCTACTTAGGGAACCCTTGGACATAATTTCTCAAAAACCAATTTCTCAACCTTTCTTAACTGATGAGGAAGCCTCACGGATCTCAGGACATACCGGGCCTGAGAAATTCTCTGAGACTCCCTGGGACCTAGTTAGACGCTACGTCATGGAGACGGCAGCCCCAAGTGATAAGCTAAACATGGGACTGAAAATTAAGGAATAATTTACGGGTTTTAATGTACTCAGGTTGTCAGGGCCCAGTCTGCGTTTATCATAGAAAACATGAAATAGAGAAAAGTCAATGAGTCTGATTAGTGTTTTTTTGCTAAGATTTTAAAAAACTAAAACCACACAATTTACCACTAGAAATGGAAACGAATCAAGATAAACCTGGGGTCAGCACATTAAAAAGACTGAGTTTGTGTATAAGGCGACCCAAAATTCTTATATTTGCTATTGGGTGCGCCAGCTGCTATGAGAAAAGCTAAGTACTCACTGACGGCGATGCATTCCAAGTATCTTCTGAAACTCTTTCAGTTCCTTTTCAAGGATTGGATACTCGTACACATCATCCAGCACATTCCTGTAGATGGTCTGTGAGAGGGGACAGCAAGCGGCAACCGTGACGACTCAGTGTCATTGGGACAGTGACGACTCAGTGTCTACTCCGCACAGAGTACAAAGAGGAGAGGGCTGGCCACATCGCTGAGAGGTCTAACACATGGTTCGTGCGTGTCAAGCCCTGAGCTCAGTCCCTGTGCCACTGCCAAGAAAAAGGCTCAGGCGATGGCTCTCTTACTCCAGGAAGTAGGGTGGCATCCCTGGCCAGGAAGGAGTTCATTTCAACACTCAGCCACCTGGAACTGCTCTCAGGCTGCTTTTAAAGATGTCGGTAGACGATGCTAAAGACAGATTTCCTACTTGGCTGCTAGGGATTTCTTGAGTAGTCTAGATCTCTGAACAAAATACCTGCATGACTGCTTGGGAGGGAAACATATTAAAATAAGCAGCGGGTTTGAAACATCACGCAAGTTAAGGATGGTCAATGAGCTTTTAACTGGAGGCCTAGAACGCAGCCGAATGGTCCATTCACTGCCGTTCCCCCATGACGGGCAGAACCGTTTAGGGATTCACCTGTTCTGAAGCAGACTTCATGCTAAAATCCCTCTCTACCCTCTCTCTGTGCTGACTGTACACCCAACAGCCAACAGATGGTCAAGGAAATCAACTCTGTTCCAGAGAACTGTCCATGGCAAGTAAACACATATTGTGAACTACTGACATTTAGACAAACTGGTTTATACAGTGCCTTTCAGATTGTTACTGTTCTCAAAGACTATTGTCAAATATCTATTCTCAAATATAATTCTCAAACATAGCATGTATTTAAAATTCATATAATGATACTATATATATATGGCTAGGGTGATTTTTATATGTTTATCTAAGTGTTATTTGCTGTATAGGCATTGTTAGTTTAATATTATCATAAACCTAATATTAAATAGCATAAATCTTAAAGTATATTTGGCTTGCCTTTTTATTTTATTTATTTATTTTTAAAATGGATTTATTTATTATGTATACAATGTTGTCTCCATGTAGACCTGCACACCAGAAGAGGGCACCAGATCTCATTAGAGATGGTTGTGAGCCACCATGTGGTTGCTGGGAATTGAACTCAGGACCTTCGGAAGAGCAGACAGTGCTCCTAACCTCTGAGCCATCTCTCCAGGCCCTACCTTTTTAATTTAATTTACAATAAAAATTCCCATGACTTAACTAAATCATCCAAAATGGGGGCACATAAAATTTCCACACACAGTTTTTCATAAAATATTTAAATTTCTTAACTGAGCTCTTACTTACACAGAGAATGCCGGGCATCAGAAGTCCAAATGACTCTACACTGACTGCCCCTCACATACAGAAACCAAATGACTGAAACGGAGCTTTCTGAGGCGTATAGCTGGGATGGAAATAGCTGGGACGGAATCAGCCGCTCGGCGTGGCGGCGGCAGAGCACCAGCCTACCTTCAGGAACACTTTGGACTGTTCGTCCTCATGCAGCCAGTCCTTGTACAGCGCGATCCACTGCGACACCAGGTGCAAGACCTTGCGCTTCCGGCACGGGACGTCCGAGCTCTCCTCCTCCCCTTGATGCCTCTTGGCAGAATAGGTGCCAGTGGTTAAGGAAGAACACCGTGTTGTTGAAACACAAAACATGAAAAGGCCACTTGATCTGGTTTTACAAAATAGGCTAAGGCGGCCTTCCGAAGGGTTTAGAAGGAGGATCATCACAGGGAGCCAGGGGACCGCTGATCCTCAGAATTCACATTTTATAAGATCAGTTACTTCCAGAGTTGTTCCAGATGAGCACAGCTGTCTGGAACATGGTTTATGACCTGATTCGAATGCCCACTCCTACGATTTACTTGAAGGAAGGATCAGATAAATGTGCAGACACGGGTTAAAAGGGCTTCTGATTTTCACCTTCATTAATGTAAATTAAAACTTAACAGGGGAAGAGCTAAGTGCTCCAGCAAAAATGTCAGTTCAATAAACGATTAGATATTCATTAAATAAATTACACTGTAGCCACAAAAAATGGGGACTAGCAGGAAGTGCATATACTGAAATGAACATTCATAGTGAGTTGCTGAGAACAAAACCAGAAAAGCAGCAGCACCATCTACCTTGGCCAATAATGCTTATCTGACTATTTTAGTAATGTTTAATGAATAGTTTAATAATGATTAACGAGTATTTTAATTACCTAGGGAGAGATAGTTAACAGTGGCTTTTCAATGTAGATTTGGGAATATCTGAATCATTTTACCAATTAACATTTCCTAATTTATATACAATAACTATGTATTAACTACATTATTAAAATAACTTCAAAGAAAAAGTTTAAATGACTAGGAATGAGACAAGAGCTCCGCATCGTCTACATTCTTTTCTTCCTTGAAATGATCTCTGTCTTTCTTCCTGTCTTATTTCCCTTTTTCAGAACAGTCTCCTGCAGCACAGGCCTTTCGCCCTGCCAAGCGCTGGGACTGCGGGCGCGCACCACCGCTCCCGCCGGCCCCGACTGTCCGGATGGTGCTGAAAGCTAACCAGGCATAGAAAGCTTTGGGTGCATCATGGCTACATTTCTGTTAGTTCTACCTCAGACTTCCTAAACATGCGAAACAGAACTCAGCCACTTCCTCCCCAGCCTGCAAGAGTATGTGGCCACCCTTAAAGCCAACTTGTGAAATAAAATCAGCTAGACAAACAAACAAACAAACAAAGCCTGTTAAAGCATCTATTTCTTATAGCTTTTCTCTTAAAAGGCATCTATAAAGGCCAATTCGATGGTACTTCTGTTCACGCGTGTTCTTTTCTTTCTCACCAGCGCCTAGGAAGGAAGAAGCTAGCCAGGTGAGATGCCACAACAGTTTTCTCTCTTCTGAAGATCGGAGTTTCCCATTCACATGTCAGCCACATAGCAGCAGAACAAGGGGACTTCAAGACCACGGGTGTCCAATTATTTCCAATTCATAGTTATTACTATTTATTTTCTTAACCTCGTGTTCCTTGCAATATATACACCTTTCAGAACACTCGCTGATTAAATTTGCATTTGCGATCTTCTGCTTTCCTATAGGAGGGTATACGTTCATTTGTATTTTGCTCAGGCTTAATCATCCTGATTTCTAAATGTGGCATTTGGGGCAGGGCACCCGTGAGCTGCAGGTTCTTTGTAATGTACTGACTATTAGCTGGCCTGAGCAATGAGCTTAAATAATGTGCTTTACTGAGATAAAAGCTGGGAGCATTCAATCCTATTACAATGAAAATATCCATATAAAACATCCAGGCACTGTAAAATGGCTCCATCCTATAAACAGTGTTTAAAAATCAACAGAAAAAGGAAACAAGCAAAAATGACTTTGCTCACTCTATAGTAGTGGAACATAACAGGATTTTCATGAAGAGAAGACTGCTGGCATTTGATACAGATGTCACAGTTTTGATTGTAGTTTATATAATTTCACAGATGGTGAGAAACAAAAACTTATGCAGGATGACTTGCAGTTTAAAATGTTTTCTATTTCATGGACTTTAATAATAAAAAGGTCGCAAAAAGAACTAAAATTTCATGTAAAATGTCCTAGTTAAAGACTGATGACATTAATATCCAAGGAGACCCTAGACAGTGCTTGGAAATACTCGCACTAAATTATTAAGTGGTCATAAAAATACTATGCTCATAGTTGAAGACAATAGTGTGAAGGCATCTAATTTGTTACAGGGCATCATTCTTGTAGTTAATGGGTGGTAATTGCTTTAAAGTAGGTAAGCATTAAAAATGTAGATAAAATTAGCTCACCATTTTTTTTCCAAAACATATCTGAAGGAAAAATTTAAAAACAAAATGATTGTTGATTCCTTACAGCACTCTACTTGGAAACTGTGGAAAAATCTGCACGTTGTTGAAACTTTACAAATTTGAAAGTAATGTTTCAAGATCAATTTTAAGAGTCAGATTTTAGAAACTATCAGAATATCTAGTTTTGCTTAGATGCAGTAAAGCACTATAACAGTTTAAAAGTATAAACTACTTTTGTTTCTGTGTGTGGCATGTTTGTGTATGTGCACACACAGGTAGAGGTCAGAGGTCAGCCATGGGTGACATTCCTTACGCAGCATTTACTGGTTTGTTTGTCTCTCATGGCTCTCTCACTGGCCGGGCTGGGACTTCCCGGGAGCCACTCTGAGGCAGCAATGCCTGAGGCTCTGCCCCCACCTTCCTGACGCCAGCATTCCCCCCCCCCCCCGCCACGTTTAGCATTTTTGCTTCGGTTCTGGAGACTAAACTCAGATCCTGATGCTTTACTGAGCCTTCTCTTACGCCTGCCTTCCTCTGAGACAGGTGTCTAGGCCCAGACTGTTCCTGAGCTCAGTAAGCACCCTAGCTCAGCCTTTAGTGCTGGGATTATGGCTACATACCAAGTCTGGATTATACATTCAGTTTAAAAGCTTCGTGGAGTTTTAAGGTGTTTGTTTAGGTGGAAAATGCAGTGGAGTGGGGAGACATGCAGCAATTACTCAACAGGAAAAGAATTAAGTAGCTGCTCTCATCAGGTTTTAATAAAATCATTGGCAAAGACTCTTTTCCTAAGCATTTTGTGGGGGTCGGAATGGAGTATCTGGTAGTCGCTTTTGTTAAATGCTTAAAGACAATAAAATTAATCAGCAAGATTAATTTATTCAATATTGAATTGCTTTTGAGAAATTTTCTCTAAGAATGGTAAGGCCAGAAGCCCTGGTGGAGACTTCGTCAGTTTCTGTGGGCTTCTAGCCTTCAGTGCAGCATCTCTCTGCTCACTGAGTCAAACTATAAGGCTTTCTCAGCTGGCAACTAACCTCGTCCTGACACTAAAGGAAAGTGTGCAGTAGGTGACAAAATTCCAGAAAGATGACAGGTGCCTGCAGAAATGACAGTAGACTTCCCACAGGGAAGAGGAGCTCAGGTGTCTGGGGACACTCTCCCAGGAATATGACAGCGCACACACACATATGTACAAGCACACGCTCACACTCACAAGCAAAAGCACATGCTTGTGGGCGGACAGGTCCTGCACAAGAGGTCTGACTAAATGGCTGATTGTCCTGTAAGAATACTTATGGTGTGCTACTGTCGATCCTCTCAACCTGCTGACTTGGATTTACCCAGAAGGCAATTCTCCCTCCAGCTCCCTAAGCGACCCTGGGAAACAGTTACGAAGCAAACATGATATACACAGTACCCTTCACCCACAGGACGGAGTGGAGAGGCAGCAGGGCTCGCTTGCTGCTGTCCCCGCCTCCTCTGTCTCATTCCACCCTCCCCGTGGATATCACATTAATATTAACACATCCACACCCACCGCGGGTCGAGTGAATTAAGAAAGGCAGTTAGTTCCCGACGAGGGCATCTGCCTGAGGAGGGTGCCGGCACAGCATCCTCACGTTAATGAAGGATATTGTCTGAGCAGCGCCTGGCACAAGTCATCGGTCGTCATGAACACGGTGTACGTGAGGAGGAAGTCGTCCAGGAGCGTCGCTGTGAAGGAGAAAACACAAACAGCCTGAGCAAAGACGGGAAGAAGGTACCGGTGACACCGCAGGAGGCACTGAGCGGTAAAATTCTACCACAGATGCGCTGGCTATCAAGGAGGAGCTTCGAAACATTCTTCGCCCAGAATGCCTCAAACATTGAAGCCTTTTCTTCTAATAACGCTTTCTCAACACACAATTCTTATCTATCTCATTCTGCTTACGAAGAGACCACTTCCATTTGAGAGTAGGCATTTATGAAAAACCAGTGCATAGATAATGAAGTGCCTCAGCCTTCTGGGGCGTGCATTCCAGCTGTACAGGGAGCAAAGCCTTCATGCTCTGATGAAGTAAGACTCTCCGAAGCCATTTGCTTTCATTTAGAAGAATAAGGATAAGAAAACCCACAAGTCCCAAGGCCATTCTGCTTTCCCTTTCAAACGCATCTTTAAGAAGCTGGTTTAATGATAGATGAAGCACTTTCCTAGTGCCCAGGCACCTTAAATTTGTATCAACACCACAAAAAACAGAAGTCAGGGAAATGATGCAAGGTTTTCTTACTATGGTGAAGAAAGACTTACCTGAATCTAGTAAAAATTGGGAGCAATTGTACCCTAAAAAACATCATGTTTCTTCCTAATTCCATTTATAATTTCTTATTTTTAGTTAATGTACAAAATAACAGGCTTCACATTTTTATACACACTGATCATTGTACTGTGTTCATTTTGCTCCCCTACTTCCTGTGCCCCCACCCGACAACCCCTAATTTCCTTTTTCTCCCTGTATCAAGTGCTCTTTGAAAAGCTAACACATGATATGGGGCTACAAAACACACAAACCCTAACCCGCAACATGATTTCCAGCAGAACAGAATTTCCACAATAACAAAGATTGTATGTAACACACAAAGTAGCTTCACACAAGTATCTCTGCCCAGTCTCTGCAGTATTCATTTTACAACATGATTGAACTTTCATATCTTTTACATTGTTTTAGCACATTTGTAATTGTTTTTTAGTAATAAGCTGGACAGAGGTGGTGCAGGCTTTTAACCTCAGCATTCAGGAAGCAGAGGAAGGCGGATCTCTGTGAGTCCAGGACAGCCAAGGCTACACAGAAAAACCTTGTTTTGAAAAACTAAAAACAAAGAACAAAAAACAAAACAGCAATAAACTATGAAGGTAATGAAATTACGTACTATCACAGACTGAAGACTGATAACACTTCCAATTTCATAAATTGACACTTACCCCTTAAATTAGAAGGTAGATTATTTGACATAAGATTAGGACTGTATGATGTTTAGAGGGTGGATTCTTTATGAATGGGATTGGTGACATTTTAGGAGTCCTGAGTGCTTGCTTCCTGTGTCTGCTATGTGAGAACCCAGTCAGATGGGCTTTGAACCGGGATCAAGCCCTCCTCAGACACCGACTCTGCAGACCTGCCCTGATCCCGAGCCTCCCAGCCTTCATAACTGTGACAAATAAGCAGCTGATATAACTATCTACTACCCAGCTCTCAGCTCTGTAAAGACTGGACCAAAGAAAAGTTCCAGAACTTAGTTGCACACAACTAGTTACATTTGCTCTAAAAAATGGCCAAAAAAAACAAGGCTGAATCTACAAAAACAAATCCCTTCCAAACAAGATTAACAGCTATAGTCCTTATCAGCCACAAGGCTGTTTCTAGGTTTGACTTGGTTACAGAATGGCAAGAGAATTCTGATCTACATTAGGCAATGGTTACATATCAGCGCACACATGCGTGCCTGCAGGGGTCAGAAGAGAACACCAGATTCTCTACTCTCGTTTTCCACTTTATTCCCTTGAGACAGGGTCTCTTGCTGAATGTGGAGCTAGAGTGGCCGCCAACAGCACCTATGATCCTCCTGCCTGTGGAGGCTTGAATAAGAATGGCCCCCACAGGCTCATATGTTTAAATGCTTGGTCATCAGGGAGTAGAACTGCTGGAGAAGGATTAGGAGGTGTGGCCTTGTTGGAGGAAGTGTGTCACTGGGACAGGCTTTGAAGCTGTGAAAGCCCAAGCCAGGCCCAGCGGCTCTCTCTTCATGCCTGTGGATTTGGGTATGGAACCTCAGCTGCTTCTCCAGGACCTGCCCTTCCTGCACTCTGCCATGCTTCTGTTGCGATGCTAACGGACTGCGTCTCTGAAAGTGTGAGCCAGCCCCAGTTAAACGCTTTCTTCCCAGAGTTGCCATGGTCATGCGTCTCTTCACAGCGATGGAGCATGCCTAAGATATGCTCCCCCAGCTCTGCGGTTACAGGCCACGCATGGCTAAGCTTGGCATTTACATGCGTTCCCAGGATTCTGCATTAAAATCTCAGGCTTGTGTTACCCAAAGGGCTATCTTCCCAGCCAAGGCTTGCCCTTAAATGGCAAGAAGCCATTAAAGCAAGCCAAGGTGCTAAGTAATGAAGACTACAGCAGAATTCTTAACAAAAACATCTGTAATTTATACAAGGCCCCAAGTTCAAGCCCCAGCACTGAAGGGAACACTCGCAACAGTCAAACAATTAATCTGACGAGTGGCACCTAGAACTCACCACAAGCTTAGATGTCCAGTGTTTTAAGCTCAGGCTTCACGCTGCAACATGGCAGCAAACCACTGGTCTGACTTAACTCTCATAAAATAAAGTTTTCAAACAGGTTTGCACAGGTCCAAGTTAAGTATAGAAAGACAAGCTGTGTGCCTGATCGGACAATACGCAGCCCACATTTACAGAAAGCCTGTGGGTCCCGCAGTCTGTCTATAAAATGCAGAAGCCCCAAACCAATTAACATAATGGTCTAAGTTTTTATTCATTAATTCGTCCATTCATTCATTCATTCATCCATTCATTCATCCACTCATTCATTCATTTACTCATTTATTGTATATGAGTGCACGCCAGAAGAGGGCATCAGATCCCAGAATAGATGGCTGTGAGCCACCATGTGGTTGCTGAGAATTGAACTCAGAAACTCTGGAAGAGCAGACAGTGCTCTTAAGTGCTGAGCCATCTGTCTAGTCCATGGTCTAAGTTTTTAATTAGTAATCAGAATGAAAGATTTGTGGATATGTACTAGCTTCTATTACAGCTTTTAAAATATTTGAAACTAAAATCAACTGTGAACATGGTGCCTGAAAATCTATGGTAATTTGGAAATGCACTTGAAAGCTATCATTTTGGAACATGTTCCCCATATATAGTAAAATTATGCTGTGTGACTGATAAAAGTTCTTTTAAAGGACTTTTTCTGCGTATGAGTGTTTGGCTGAATGTTTGTGTGCATCATGTGCGCCCGGGGCCTGCAGAAGCAGAAGAAGATGCTACATTTCCTGGAACCAGAGTCATGAAAGTTATGAGCAGCCTCATGAGTTCTGGGAACCAAAGCCAGGCCCCCTGCAAGGGCAGCACGTGCTCTGAGCCACTTCAGCCTCTTTAAACACATTAACGTCTCTGGTCGGATTAGAAGTTACGGCACACGGTACAAGACACAGACACAAGGACAATGGAGTGGCCTGTCCCAAGGTCTTCAGTGACGCTTACAGGTGGGAGCCACCAATACCCAGAAAGCTCAGCTGCCTCAGGAACTTCAAACGTTTGATGCTTAAAGTGGCAGAGATATTCTTACACTCAGCTAGATCTAATGAGGGAGGAACTCTTCTCTAATCAAGATTTGCTCCATTAGTAGCTGAGATTAAAAAAGAACACCATTAACTTCGACGTAAGCAGCCATTCCACACTGAACAACCTTAACACTGAACGGAGTGGCTGTGAGAGTCTGGCTGGATGGTCGCGACCCACACGGCATTCAGTTCAATTACTCAGCTCACATACCACGATATTTCTGTGAAAGGCTTTGACCCAGAAATGCTTATTTCCCGCTAAGCTACAACCATAGTTCATATTCAACAGCTTTTGCCTAATTATCTGTCAAGGAAATATTAATTAAAATAAAAACAATGAGGCCACATAAAAACATCTCCATTTAAAATTCTAATGAACATAATAGTTAAAAAATCCCAATAAATAGATTAGATTCCCAATTTTCTTGACTCCAGTTTTTCTTTTTTAAGTTACTATCGTGCTCTGAAAAATTTCCCTCCACATAAAAGCTTAGTTTTATTCTTTTGTGCAAAGGTTCTAAATGTTATTGAGTGATATGAATAAAAACTCTAATCAAAACGGGGCACCTCAGATGAAAGCACATTTTATTTCTATCAGCCGTGCTTCACAGATGTCTGCCCCTCCAGTATTTAGTTTTTTTTTAGAGCCACAATGACTGTATGAATGATTCCCCAAAGACTATTAGCCAACAATAGCTATTTAGAAAGACTAGCAAGTCTAGCAGCATCCATATTAAAGCATGGTGATTATCTCTTATAACACATAGTATTAATAGTAATTAATTAATAGTAATCTAAGACTGCAGGCAGAAGAGCGCTTTTGTGTTCATAACAGCATCTTTCATTTAAAGAGTCAGGGTTGCTTCATACCCCACGTTCTGATAAGGAGATATATTCCTTCTGGTTTCTAAGCCTGTGAACTCCTACGTATTAGTATACAAAGACACCTATTCTTTAGGATTTGTGTCATTAGATCTAATCCCAAATTCTTGGCTCATCACTACACTTTTGGGAAAATCCTCTGCCCTCTCCCATTAAAAACCAAAACCAAAACAAAACAAAAACAAGTTTCTGTTAGGGTGCTGGATGAACTCTAGAGCCTCATGGAGGCTAAGCAAGTGCTCTAGGCCCGCAGACCCCCAAACAACATTCTAAAGGCAGAGTCTTGAACCTTGCTGTTGTCTGTAGTTTGAGACAGGGTCTCAGAGAGCCCAGGGCGGCCTGAAGCTCAAGTCACCTGCACCATCTCATGCAGGCGTGCAAGTGGGAAGGTCCAGTGCTCTGCACTGACTCACACTCCTTCAAGTCCTGTGAGCACTTTTGTTTCACCCTCATTTCTCCAGGAGCAGCTGAATTTAAGGCACCAGAAAATACACCTTACTTTAGCCCTGCTTTCAAGGAGCCAAGAAAAGCTTTGAATTTGAAAGGCCCTGTTTCTGGCCCCAGGACATTACAGCTTACAATTATTTTTTCACAGGTGCTGCCAAAATACATGCTGTAATTTAAGCATATGTTGAAAAAAAAATCACATTTGAGTTTGAACCACAGGTCAATGCCATCACGGTAGGACTCTTTTCTAGCATTTATGATATTTCCTAAAAGGATCCTGATGGCTTTGAATACAGCTGTTCAACAGCTTTAAAAGTTATTCAATTCTTGCCTACGAAATTTTTCCCAAATTTTGACTTCTAGGCACGTGTTACACGCACGCGCGTGCACACACACGCACACGCACGTCTGTTCATTTATCTAACGATGTTTATACAGCAAACCTTGACAGCCACCCCTTTTGCCTGGTGGTGAGTCACACACCTTTGATCCCAGCACTTGGGAGGCAGAGGCAGGTGGATCTCTGGAAGTTGGAGGCCAGCGTGGTCTACAGAGTGAGTTAAAGGACAGCCAGGGCTAAATAGAGAAAGCTTGTCTCAACAACAACATCAACCAACCACAAAGGCACCCTTTAAAGACAGAGACCTAGTGCAGACGGCTTGCCTTAACATAACCAAGCACATGTCATTTTCAGCTGTAAAACTGTTCAGGAATCCCACCCTTCTTCCTCTGGGAGGGAGCGATGTGAGTATCATTTCTTTTGTTCTTTGGTACTGTCAAATGCATACAGTGCCTGTAGGCGTGTCTCTTGGTGCCCAGCAGCACAGCGCACACCGAGGCGCTCCTTCCAGACTGGCACACAGTGGGAGGATGTGCGTGGACACCCGGTGATAAGTGGGGTGTGGGGCCTCCGTCGGCTGCTGGTCCAGCCCGATTAGCTGCTTCCAGTGCCTGGGCACAACTAGAACCTGTCTGGGAGGCTCAGAAAACGTCACAAATGCACACAGGGCCGTGGCGCTGGTGTGTCCCCAACCAGGGAGCAGGAGGATGGGTGTGATTTCTGAGGTCAGCCTCGGCTGTACAGACTACGTGGACCTGAGGGTTTGTAAGCCTTCAAATGCAACACAGTAGTGAATGGTAATGAAAGACAGCTCCATCTAATTGAAAGTAAACCTAGAAGAGTAGGGCAGAGCTGATTCCTGGTGGGCCTTGAGAGGTGGCCAGGGAGGCCAGGGCTCCTTCCTCAGGGAGAGGGAAATAATCGGAGACTTCTGAGACAAGGAGTGACAAGGAAGTTTCTGATGGCCTGAGCCGGCCACATCAGGATGGGAGGGAGATGGAAGGGCAAGGGGAGGGAGGTCAGTTTCCCTCTACAAACGACGGCATTTGGGTTTCCTAGTGTAATCTAAAGCTATCAGGCAAAAGTATCAAAGACCAGGGCACGAGTTATAGCAATAGGAGCCACATGGAAAGAGAAGCCTGAGCTAGTGTGAATTCTCACACACACTCACGGAAAAGACAAGCTTGTGGCCTAGGGTGGAGCAGGGTGGATTTTCACGTGTGGGCAATGGTAAGAAAAAGGCAAGTAGAGCAGAGAGGAACAGGGGATTGGAAAGCAGCTACTGGTCTACAGAGAGGGTGGGGCAGCTTGTGAGTGCTACCCGCTGGGAGGAGGGGCGTGGAGGACCACCACAGGGGTGGACAGGTGGAGGGCCAGCGCACAGGTGGTGTGGACAGGGCTGGCAGAAGGGCTTGCCTGGAAGCTGCTCAGTAGGTAGAGGGGACGTACTCCGGCAGACTGGAAGGAAGGAAGGAAGGCTATTCCCATCATCCGCTGATGAAGCACCCTGCTTGTCCCCAAAGACTCATGATCTAGTTGTAGGACGCATTGATTGGAGACAGCAGTTGCTCTCACAAATGAGCCCGGAGGAAAGGATATCTTCATGATCAATGCAACGTTTCACTTAACAGCATACATCAGACTGGAAACCGTCACTCACGGTTACAAAACCTTTAAGACCAATTTGTCAGCAAGCACCAATAAAAATTAGCACCCAGGTTCCAACAGCCACTGCTTCTAATACGATTGACCCCCTGAGCTACTGCTGGTCACATGACTGACACCCACACAAAACACAAGCTGTGTCCATAAGTGCCTGCCAGGGAAACGTGTGCAGCTTCAGGAAAATCTAATTTAAACGTATTTTAAATTAGAAGCTATTTCAAGCACTTAATAATCACTTGAACCAGTTCAGGTCCTGGTGATGTTTTTAACTCTAAAGCACCAAGAAGAATTTTCATGACCAGCCTCTGGCCAAAGTTTGAAGTCTACCACCATTCTGACTGTGAATCCTTTTCCCGATGGTTGTGAAGCCTTAGCATTGAATTTTAGGAAGAAGTAATTGTCTGTCTATCTGTCTTGTGTCTGGCAAATGAGGGTCACTAGAGTAGCTATTCTCCTCAGAGTTTAGCAATGTAGAGGCAAGTTCTACTTCTGGCGGCTTTAGCAAGACAGCTGGACACAGGAACGACGGACAGGAAGAGTCTACATGGTTATTAACCCACAGCCTTTTACACCACAGGGCACGGGATCTTACACAAGCTGAACCGTTCTAACCCAGTGGGACTGAGCGTGCCGCCTGTGTTAAGATGCCCCAGGACATGAAATCACCAGTGTCGGCCAGCAGGCATGCCTGGCTGTACCACGATGGCAGGGACATCACCAGTGTCGGGCCTGGCATGCTGGTTTCCATGGCAGGCAGAGGAGCACCTCTCTGCAGCGTACAACTGCTTTCTTCACATGCGCGGGAAAGGCAGATTTGTGATTTAGGGTCACAAGCTGTTCGGGGGGGGGGGGAGCTAAGTGCTGGACCCGTGTTATCAGGGTTGAGCACTGGGCTCGCTGCTGAGTTACAGGCCGAGCTGCCCACTGGGCTGTGGAAGTTGACGGGAGAGCTAACCAAAGGATCCACAGAAGTAGCTTTCCTTCCTTCCTCAGGATGATGACACACAGCGCTGTGAGTGAACACGCCTCCACACCCACTGTCCCCGCTACTGTCACCACTCTGCATGTGCGGGAGGCCAGGTTTACCTAGATCCACACCTGGTCCTGGCCATGAGCCAGAACGCCAGCACACACACAGAGGCAGAACCACCGACCATAAGGAAGGAAGGAGACAAGTTACAAGTTCATAAATGCTGTCAAACATATGAGTCAAACAGCTACATGCTCACGTTAAAGCTCATACTGCTAAGGCAGAAACTCTTCAAAATCCAAACCAGAGCGTGTCTGTGATCCTAGCCCTCGGGAGGATGAGGCAGGGGGTTCCGGGGTTCCCTGTCTCTGTGGGTTACAGAGTGAAAACTTGTCTAGGAACAATAACCCAAACAATCAACCAATCCATCCATCAACCAAACAAACGAAAACAACTCGACCCACCCAAACCCTTACAAACCAAATGGTTCAGTCAGCCTTTCCTTCCAGGACTTCTCCACAAGTTTACACCTCCTGAACGCTGGAATCACAACTGTGTTAGGCTCTGTCCCCTCGAAGTCAGAAAAACTGAACTCTGTTAAACGCCCTTCGTGCTCACCTCAGCTGTGGCTAGAGCCTTGCCGCTCAGTACCCGGGAAACAATGTGAAACACTATCAACTGTCCCTGAACCGGACATTTTTAAGGCCACGGCTCTCTTTCACTAAAAGGACGTCAAAGCGCCTTCATCATACAAGGCCCGAGAGGTCTTTGGCTGTACGCTGTTTTTGGCTGAGGACAGAACTCAAGTCCCGCACATGCTCAGCACGCGACACCACTGACCACACAGCCTGTCCCATTTTGTTTTCTCCCAAAACAAACTCGCCACTTACACCTAGCAACATGTGCAGGCCTTCCTGTTAGTGCTGAAATCTCCTGGCTCTTGGTGGTGACACATGACAAATAGCACCAAGGACATAACTAGAAAACATGAAAGAATAAAAATGCCAGTGAGATGGCTTGTGGGAAAAAAAAAAGGTTAACAGGGAAACCTGAATGGAACCTATGTAAAGATGGAAGGAAAGAAAAGACTCCATAAAGCTGTCCTCTGACCCTACATGAGTGTCTCCTTCACACCATGGCACACAGGTCCACCATACACACACACAAATGTGCATAGAGCAAATCCTGGGAAACAGGATCCTAACTCTCCTCTTGGCACACCAGCCTGCCTCCTGCGCTAGCTCTGACAGTTCACTTCTCAGAGTGAGCACAGGCCAAGGGTCAAGCCTGCAGGTGTGCTCTCCTCACACACCACTCACAGGTCCCAGGCTGCCACCTATACTCCTGAAAACCTGCTGTAAACTGGAACCCCCCCAACCCTGCTCATATCTGATAATTTGCTCTTCTGGTTCACGAGACCATTTCCTGGTTCATTACTGCAGCCGGAACAAGGGAGATGAACAGTCTTTTCACCAGAGGACTAACGAGGACCAGGTCTGAAAGCGCTGTCCCCGAGCAAGCGGGCCCACCTTTGCCGCACACGGAGTTCAACCACCTGAGGCTCCCCACAGCCCTTGGTCCAGGAGTCTACGGAGGCCTCGGCATACAGGCATGCCTGGATAAATCATCGGACACTGGCAATTAAACTAACCTCTAGCTTCAGCCTTGAAGGTGCAGAGGCTAAAAGCCTGACTGCTCCAGCTACGGCTCTGTCTTTCTGGTGACAAGGCTCCATCTTGAGGCCACCTTGGGAGTCATCTCGCCAGTGTACAAAAGCTGGGCTCACCACCCTGGAGACCCAAGGTCTTAGAAACTATTGTGTTAGGAACCAGCAACTAAAAGCAAATACTAAAAAGAAGAGCTGCTCCCATCACCTCTTTCATGCAGGAATTACACAGGCTCAAGAACTCTGCCAGGGGACAAACAGTAATGTCTTTTCTATAATGTCACAAAATACAGGAAATTGTATATCATAAGCTGCTCTCATGAGTGTTATGTGTGTGCCACTGTTAACTTTAAAGGCTTGCACAGCGGACACTTCTGGATATTTATAATATCATTTATAAAAAATACTTCAAAAATTTTTGGAATGAAAGACACAGACTTCTCAAATATGAATTCAATAACCCACACCAGAAATGAAGAAAGCACTTCACAGCTAAGTAGACATTGAAGACCAAGAGGACATATGTATAAGTACGTATTCACTGCTGACATGAGTATAAGAGCCAACCTAATTTATATACATATATGGCACTGTGGCCTCAAGTCCCCAGAGTCAGCTAACACCTGTGGAGCGGCACACCCCGAGAATCCCAGGACTCCAGGACTCTAGCAGTTGGGATGCTGAGGTAGGAAGACTGCCAAGCACAAGGCTAGGGTGACACTGGTGCAGAAACTACGAGGGGGGGGGGAGAGAGAGAGAGCAAGAGAGAACTGGGCACTTGCTTCCCAGATACTAAAACCCCAACTAAAGCAGTGTAATTTCCAGCTTCACTTGCAGAAGGCTGTGACCGTGAAACTAAGCTCCGGCCTGTGGGAAAACAACAAAGACCCTGTGTGCCACACAGGCTGCTGGGCCCTTCCACACGCAGAGTCAGGCGTACTGCGTCCCTCCTGCCTGTGGTGAAAGCCGTGTCCAGGCGCAATGGGACGACTACCGGCAAGGAATCCTAACTGCCTGCAGGGTGGCCTGAGCCACTGTGTTGTAACAAGTACAGAGCCCGCTGACAGCGATGTGTCATTGCTCTCCACTCTGTTCCTTCGGACTGGGTGCTGAGGCACAGACACCCACCCGACATACTCCTTTAACTTGTACACTCATGTTCACATGAGTGGAGTTCCTCCACAAGCCAGGATCTTCTGGCTGTCCCCACAGGCGGAGCACAGGCGCCATCAGGCCTGGTGTAGAAGAGGAACTCCGCTCAAACTGTCCTGCCACTACTCGGGCGCTGACAAGACATGCTGGAAATCTTTGGTTTTGTCCTTCACAATGCTCATCCTTATTTGACAATCAGGACCAACCTTGTATTTATGTCTAAGATTTGGGGGAAGGATTACCAGCCCAGGAGGAACCTGAATGCTACAAACAGAATCAAAGCATGGCTTCAGTTGTCAGGCAAGAAAGCCTGAGGTGGAAAGGCAGGACAGTGGCAAATGGAAGGGAAAAGCCAGAGACGAAAGAAAAATGAGGAAAAGGTGAATTACGGGAAGAGAGAGGGCGAAACTTCTCCCACACAGACTGTTCCTTTTAGGTATGAACTTGTCAGTTACAGTGACTGCAGCATTGTGTCCCTTAACTGGAGCAATGATTTGACTGAGACATGCTGTGAGAGGTTAACATGCACTGATTATAACCAAAGGTTGACCGTCAGCAAACTTACAAGACTAAGCCCTACCCCCGACACGGGAGAGACAGTCAGGACAGAGAGACACACAGAGACACAGAGAGACACAGAGGCATAGAGACACAGACAGAGATAGAGAGTCAGACAGACACAGACACAGAGATAGAGAAACACACAGAGACAGAGAGACACAGAAACAGGGAGAGACAAAAAGTCAGAGAGACAGATAGAGAAACACAGAGACAGACAGAGAGAGACACAGATAAACAGACAGAGATAGAGAGACATACAGAGAAACAGACAGAGAGACACAAAGACAGAGTAGTCAGAGACACAGAGAGACATAGACAGAGAGACATACAGAGAAACAGACAGAGAGACACAAAGACAGAGAGTCAGAGACACAGAGACAGAGACAGGCAGAGGGAGATAGTGATGTAGAGACAGCGATAGAGAGACAGAGAGATAGAGAGAGGTTTTTGTTTCCATTTGTCTGCTAAGATGCTAAATTTTACTTGATGTCACAAGTGTTTTGAGGTTCAGACAAATAAATACCGGATAGTCTCATTCTAAATCCACCGCTCTGTGGGAGACAGCACGCATCCCTGGTTCAGGGAAAGGCACACAAAGAGACAGACAACAGTTTCATTTTTTTGTAACCTTCGACAATATTTTGGGTGTATTTTCAGGTAACTTTTGCTTTTAAGGTGCACTGAGCTAGATTCTGATCTTTAAGTAGCTCCAGGCGCTGCTGTTTAGGGAATGAGAGGGTCACACTTACTGTGGACAACGAGGTCTGCCCGTAAATTCCAGCAATCTCTCTCTCTCTCTCTGTCTCTCTGTCTCTCTCTCTCTCTCACACACACACAAACAACCAAGGGTAACTTCCAGATTCAGGCAAACTCCCATGTTTCTAGAAAAAGCCAGACTTAAACCTGTCAATATAACATACAGGACTTACAGAGAAAATAATGCTTGAAGATCTGTAAGATACGAAAACTGAGTTTTCCTTGGGAACAGCAGTTCTCAGCCTTCCTAAATCTGTGACTTTTATCACAGTCCTTATGTCGTGCTGCTCCCCAACCACAGTCATTTTCACTGTCACTTCATAACTGTATGTTCACGGTTATGAATTGTAATGTACATATCTGTGTTTTCTGATGATGCTAAGCTATCCCTGTGGGGGCACGACCCCCAGGTTGAGAACCCCTGCTTTAGAAAGACCAAAAATCATAGCACAAAACCAAGAAACTGTACTGTGGAGAGATTATCTTCCTCGCCTCCCCCCAAAAAAGAAAAAAAAAAACAAACAGTGATAGAAAACAAATAGAAGTTGCCTGCATGGTCATTTTAGTTTAAATTATTGAAAGTTTTAGTTTCTAGCTTATTGATATGTATGTACACAAACTTATACACAAAATAGCAGGCATAGAGTGACCACGGGTAGAAACCAAAAGCTTAATAAAATGTTCACTCTAGGAGTGGAGAGATGGCTCAGAGGTTAAGAGCACTGACTGCTCTTCCAGAGATCCTGAGTTCAATTCCTAGCACCCACATGCTGGCTCACAGCCATCTATAATGAGATCTAATGATCTAATGCCCTCTTCTGGCGTGCAGGTGTTCATGCAGGCAGAACACCGTGGTGTGTGTGTGTGTGTGTGTGTGTGTGTGTGTGTGTGCACGCACGCGTAATAAATAAATCTTTTTTTAAAAGTGTGCAAAATGTTCACTCTATACATTTCACTATGACTGACTAATCATGGCATAAGTGATTATGGAAAATGGAAAATTTTACTGAGAAACTCTAAGTTTGTATTAACTGTGAAGATGCCATTCACATCATTACAGTATAATTAAGATGTGAACCATCGCGCAGCTGTGGACTGAATGTGAGAAGTTTGAAGTGACAAGCACCTGTGGCTCAGGACATGTCACGTGTGGCAGAGAGCAGCCCGCGCACGCACAGAGACCTAGGCTCATTCCGTAAGCACACAAAACCAGCATGGCGGCACATGCTGCTCTCCAGCACCCTAAAGGCAGCAGGACAGAGCTCAAGGTTATCCTTGGCTATGAGGCCAGCCTGGGCTACATGAGGTTCTGTCTCAGAAACAAGGCAAACTGCCCCACCGATCCAGTCCCTTCCAAACAGGCACCGTATCAGGCAAGCTGCTCATCACTCCCGTGTCTATTAGCCAACTGCTTTGCCTCAGTGTTGCATTGTCATGGCAGTGCCCACATTTCCATGACCGGTCAGTGTGTGTTCCGGATCTGTGCTCAGCTCAGACCTGGAACACTGCACTTCACCTTGCTTCGTTACCAAGAAAGTAATTAACCCGCCATCTACGGGCAGTGTGAAGACCCCAGTTCCCGTTACTATGGACAACTGCATCCTCAAAGGTGGCGCGGACAGATGAGGGCAGAGATGCCACACCAGGAAAAACCCACAGGCAAACCTGGCAATCCCCCAGTTCTCATCGGAGCATCTGACAGTTCAGGCCTTCCTCTCCCTCCTTCCCTCCTTTCCCTTCTCCTGCTTAAGCATTCTTCTCTTTCTTAAGCATTTCAAATAGTTAGCAGCCCATGTGGCTGTCCTCCTCACACCCAGAAGATAGAACCAATGCAGCAGGCAGGGGAGAAGTCCCTCAAGCCAGCTGACCTGGGTTAGGTGCAGCTGAACCCTGCTAGCTTCAGTTATGCCGTTCTCCCACAGTTCCGGGTCCCAGCAAGAACGGCCTTTGGAATAACGCGAGGAGTAGAGCTGTCTCATTTCCACACTGAAACCTACACTCAATCACTGGCACAATTCAATTAACTTCTACCTCAACAGCTAAGTCCATTAAATGAGGACAGTTATTCTGCATAAGGACCCATCTAATGAGGCAAGGTTTGGATAAATGAATTGTCATTCTGAGTAACCTCTGAACCCTGATTTCAGGTCTGCAGGGACCTCGGGTTCATGTAATCTAAGGTCTTTGTTGTTTTGTTTGTTTGATATATGAGGCAACTGAGAAGAATTGTCTCTACTCAGTTCTAATCATCTCACCTCTTAGTCAACGTGAATTTATAAAATCTCCCAGTGCGTCCATTATGGTTGGCAAATACATTGTCTGTATTAGCAGTTAGGCAAGAATCTAAAGGAATTGCAAAACTAAACAAAACATCAGAAGCAGCCTCACCCAAACAGCGACAGAACAGCGCAGTCCAGCAGGCAGGAGCAGAAGGGAAGCCGACCCCAGGGCTTGCCCCAGCTTCCCTGACACCACAGCGGACATTTCTGCTGTTTCTGTGTGGAGCTGGGCCAGGTCTTTGCCCTCTGTGGGAAAATCAGCCCTGATCAGGCACTAGGGCTCCTGGGGCTTCAGCTAATCAAGTCGGCTTTTCCTGGACTCTGTTTTTATTCATATGCACATAAGCAAAGACCCAATATTTAAAAACGACAGTTCCACGGGGCTCCCCAATACCTCAAGTGGCATCTTTGCTCTCTTCTTGGGTAAAGCTACTTTCCCGTTTCAGAGGGTTAAAGGCCTCAGTCGTGGCAGATTTCCCTGTTAGTTCGTCTAAACTTTGTTTCACGTTAACTTTAAGAATCTTTGAAAGTATCAAAGCTCCTTCCAGTTGTTGGGTGTTCCTTTCCCTGCACTAGCACCCTCACAAAGATCGGAAACCTCTTGTTTTCAGTTGTACCTATAGCATTTTCTAATAAAATGGTACTTACATAGTAGTAAGTCAAAAATACTTCTTCAAAGAACAGTGGAATTAAATGTCAAAGCACTCATTCACATGCACACAGAGGCCATATAATAAAAAGTGCACTTTTTAAAGCTCAGAAGGGATGTGAGAAGTTAGAAGCTGAGCACATACACAGGGCAAGCAGTATAAAGATACAGCGTGGCATTTGTCACCAGAGGGCAGGGAGTTCCTTTCCTCGCAGTAGACTATTTCTGATATCTTAAGATGGCTTGGTAATAAAACTCTGACAGTGGATTTTACTAGTAGCTGATAAATCAGAGCTATTGTCTGGACATGTTGTTATAGCATAAGTCTTCAGAGAAACTTGAAGTTTCCCAGTTATGGTTCTAGGCAAACACACACAAATGCCCACCACAAGTGGACCATTGAGCCTTGGGGTTCAAGCGTCATACTCACCAACATTGTGTTTCACAAAGTCCTAGAAACACAGCAGCAGCAGCAGCAGCAGCGCAGACACCCTGGCTTCCTGAGCCCAGTGTAAGGGCTATCTCACAGGGTCCTCACTGCTGGTGTCCAGACAGTTCTGGAGCTCACCTGCCTGCACCCTTGGGCTTCACTCAAGTCTATGGCTCTGTAGTACAGTTTAGAAATGAGGAGAAGAGCCCTTTAAGGAAAGGTTTGTGTTGCCTGACACAAACAGATGGGTTTGTCTCATTTATGGCCTACTCCACGTCTGCAGCTGGTTACGAATGGAGTCCAGACCTGAGTCTCCAGGCTCCAAAAGCCCAGGTTAGTCCCCTTTCCACTGTGTGGTGGGTGCTCCCTTAAAAGAGGACCTTCCCAGAAGGGAGTCCCAGCTATGGACTAACCCAAGAACCTTTGTGAAAATCCAAGCGGAAGCCAGGCGTGGTGGCACACGCTTTTAATTCCAGCATTCAGGGAGGCAGAGGCAGGCAGATCTCTGTGAGTTCCAAGCCAGCCTGGTCAAGAAAGTGAGTTCCAGACAGCCAAGGCTACACAGAGAAACCCTTTCTCCAAATACAAACAAACAAACAATCCAAGTGGATTTTGTTCACTTTCTCATCATCCCAGGAGAAACCAGGCAGCTGTGTCGGGCTCCTTCGTCCCCTCCGGGCATGACCTTTCCTCAGAACCGCTCTAGTAGAGACTGCAGAGTAAACTGTTAATTCGGAACATGCTGGACTGTATAGGCTAGATGAAGAGGTCCATGGCCGCTATGTTAGACACACGAAGCCCTGGAAAGGGGCAGCCAGAAAGGCTGAAGAAGGAACGGTGGCCTTCCCTCTTACAGGCAAGGGTCCAAGGCAGAGAACAGACCTTTAAAAGTCTCTCACAGTAATGGCAGAGGGACAGAAACAGTCAGTGTTACTTCAGAAGCTTGTAGACCTAGTCACCCGTTACCACCCCCTGGGGGCCGCTAAGGCCTGGGTGAGAGGGCACCCCAACTCTAGCTACTGAATCGCAGTGACTGAGCACGGACGCAACTCTGGGGCTCATGCAGAGCTGCAGATAAACTGCGCTGGCCACTTTGTCACATGACATTGCAAACGAGAGGCAAGGTTTGCAGAGGTGGCTTCGAAACCGTGCCTTCGAAACGGCGCGAGTCCCCTCTTCAGCAGAAAAACCGACACAAACTACAAAGAAAGCAACACCAAAGCAGGTTCACGTACATACCAAGTACATAGAATCACGGAAAGACGAAACAACCCTCACAAAGCTTAGCTGGAACAGGGGCTGCTCCAGGCTCACTGTTGGCCTGCTAGACTGGATTCTCTCTCTACACACACAAAGGTTAGCCGGAACAGGGTCTGTGCCAGGCGATGGTTGGTGAACTGGGTAGGGAAGGCAAGTTCAGCCAGGAAGAAGTTAGTTCTATCTTTCCAACCAACATTCTTTCCATTCCTCTATAAAAATCACATTTCAAGGTTACCATGAACTTGGTGCTGGCAAAATTGAACAGAAAACAAGGACCCTGCCCTCATTTAATTAGGACGGTATCAGCACAGCACTCAGCAAAGCCCTTAGGCCAGTGATTCTGAACTTTCCTGACACTGTGGTCTTTTATACAGTCCTTAAGCTGTGCTGACCCTCAACCATAAATTTATTTTCATTGCTACCTCATAACTCTAATTCTGCTGCTATTTGTGAGTCATAATGCAAATATCTGTGTTTTCTGGTGGTTTTAGGTGACCCCTGCGAAAGGGTCATTCAATCCCCAAAGAGGGTTGTGGCCCACAGGTTGACAGCTTCTGCCCCGGGTCACCACCAAGAACACTCATGCTCAACACCCTGCCCCTGCCCCCACTATGCTTTTACAGAGGCCTCTGCAGAACAGGAAGGGATTCACTCGGGCTTTACCTACCATGTGGGGCCTACAGCCATCAGCATGGAGGCACATGTGATGGTCAAGGCAGGCACACTAGCAGAACACACAGACCAGACAGAGAGCCTCATCAACTAAAAGGAGGAAAAGCAGCTACAGCCTAAAGAAACCAGGTCAGGCCTAATGAGAACCAAGGTAGGCTTCTTTATTAGTTTGCTTTTCCTGAGAAACCTGTCATCAGAAGCACACTTTGTTCAAAAGGATGTGTAACGAATTAGGAAATAAAGATAAAGAAACTGGAAGTAAATCATCAGACAGTTTCTCCCTTGCTCTGAAATAGAAATCATTAGTTTCTTCAGAGGCACCTGCAGGCCAAAAATACCTTGTTCTCTACGGGAGGGAAAGGGTTAAGTAGAAACAGCACCCCTGTGCACAGCAGGGCAGCTCACACCTGTCCTCCTTCCTCCTCTCCTCTCCCCTCCCCTTCCCCAGCCCCTCCACTCAGAGCTGCTTGCCTTCCCTCTTTCTTTCTCTGTAATTCCCAGGCTGGGAATGCCCAGTGATGTCTGCCCTACTTCTGGGCAGATGAAAGGTGGAGCTGCAGAGATTGCTGAATCTTGCTCTAACATTTCTGAATGTTTCAAGTCAGAACCTGAACTGTGAAAGAAAATCTTTGAAAACAGCTTCAATCACTTCTCACAAGCACAAATATACATTTGCTACATCCAGCTTTTTTCTATTTAAAATAATGAAGAAATATCTGAAAAAGAAAAAATGTTAAAAATTATGTTTCAGTGGCTTTCACTGCTACTGCTATTTGGGTGTACTGACAGTAATTGGTAAAGGAATTTGTCGCCGACTGACGAAGATTTCAAAGCTGCCTGCAGAGGAAGACTCGGTACCCAAAGGTTTGCCTGTTCCCTACCAGCATCCTCGTTCTTCTGTGATGAAAGTATAAAACCAAATCCATTCATTCACTCACCAGTTCGTTTAGTCATGCATTCATTCACTCACTCACCCATTCATTCCACATACATCCCAAGGTGACACCTACATCTGGTGTCACCATATAGGAAAGAGATGCAGCAACATAAAATCACTCTGGCGATTGTGTGAGGATCAAATTACTCAGAAAAATCATTAGCAGCCTTTAAGTGTCTCTAAAATTGTGATTTAAACTCAGCTTGACTTGGTGCTAGAATATTGCATGAACTGTTGCTGTTGTGTTCTTGACTCAAGTAGCAACAGAAATAAAAGCTTCTCTCCCTTCTACTCTGTCAACTCAGCCAACTTCTTCACTTCAGTGTTAACACGGTGGGGGATCACTCTGGGATCATGGGGCCTCCTTTGCCAGGGTTGTACATACACTTCCACAGGTAAGCATCTCCTGGGAGAAACGTGTGAAACATCTCTGGTTTGGTCGTTCTTCGGCCTCTGGGGGACACAGGACTGAAGGAATGTCAGAACAGCTAAGCCAGGCTCCCACGCAGCCCTCCTCCTGAGAGACGCTCAGGCCATGTGTAGGGGCTAGGAGAGGCAGCATGGCCCCAGATGGCTCCACCTCACTAAGAGAGACCCGGGATCGCTGCTGTGTACTGTTATTTCCCCTTCTCATCCCCTTGCCCCCCATCTGTCTGCCACGTGCTTCTGCACCCTGGTAGGCTCCCATACATAAGAGGCTAGTACGAGGTTCCCCATTACTGTACAAATCCAGTTCATTTAGTATTCAAGCTGGAACAAACTATAACCCTCCCCTTCAATTTGAATATTTGTACTTTATATTTATATCTTTAAAGCTTATAAAAAACATGTGGCAGCTCCTTTCCTGAAGTCTCAAAGAGCCACGCCATTTTCCCATGATTCCCTCATACACATCCATCAATCACTTTCTTGAAAGTTGGCTTTTTCATTTTCATAAAATTCTCCTTTGATGAGAGCAAAGGTTACTACTGTCTACTTTTCAAATGTCTTTATAAAACTCTGAAAAAGTCCATGTGTCCTTCACTGAAACTCTGAAAAAATGAGCAAGAACTCAGACAAGGCTGAGCCAGACAGGCCCCTCCTGAACCACGACAGGGCTAGAGCCAGTGAGTGCCAGTCTTTCCTTTTGTGTGTCTGTCTGAAGCAGCATAGTTGACCCTATGGTCAGTGTAACTGAGAAGCAAGCAGAAATAAAAGCCACTAGATCACATGGAAAGCCCACTGCAAAGATGAGGCAGCGTCTGGCATTATAGACAGGAAGGGGACAGGCCATTTCCAGGGTCCAGCACTGAGCCCTGGTGCAGCCATGGCCACAGGTGGCGCTCAGCAGGGCAGCACTTGTAGCTTGTTGGGGGCCCTGGCTTGTTGGGGTCTCCAGAAGCACAGGAAAGTAAGATTAAAGGATTACACAGACTGAGTGAAAGGCCAACAAATTGCTGTTAGGTAATTTCTAACGTTAGGAGGTAAAACCCAGAACCCATCTCCCCCTGCACTGCTCCGCCATGCCTCAGGAGTCCTGCCCTTCCTGTGACAGACAAGTTGCCTGGTTCCACTCTCAGCAGCCTGTGGCAGTATCCATCTCCAAGTAGAGCACTGGACTGTTGCTCAAAGGCACAGAGAGAATTTGCTGACATACAAAACAATCCAGTGGATGCCAGGATGTACTTTAATTTTCCTGAGAATAGCTTCATTTGTGTGTATAAGCAATAAACTTATTCCTTCCCGAATGTATGCAAAATAAAGCACCTGGACTTTAAACTAAACAATGGTATTATAACATACATAGTTGGGTCATGCAGCCTTTCGCTTTAAACCTACCCACGCCTTTCACACATCACTGCTCTCTCTTACTGTCCTTTGTGAAGCAGAGCCAAACACCACTCCTAGTCAGACTAAACTACTGGGACACTAGGAAATTGGCTCCCAAGCTGGTGTTTCAGTCTGTGTGGTAAAACCCAAGCAGCTACCCTGCCCTAATCCAATCTGCCTGCCTCTTCTGGACGCAGTCCCCACACTTCACGCTGTAGGGGTGCTGTAGGGGTGCCGTTTGCAGCCACAGAATGGACAGCAGTCATCACGTCAAGTGGCAAACTTCAGGCCGCTGTCAGGATTCTGGTCACGGGGACAGCTGCGCTAGGCTGAAACCGATTACAAACGCTGGCTAAGAGCAGCAAGCACTGCAGGAGAAATTACCGCTCGGTCAGCTCTAAGAGAGTAACAGTGTTTCCAAAGGTGCGCAAAGCTAGGAGCTGGATGCGGTTTTGTTTCCAGCTGAAGAAAATGTTTAAGACATCTGAGGCTTTGACTCCGGGTCAGAGTTGCTGTGTCACACGCGGCACTCCAGCCCTCCTGGGGGCAAACAGTTTGTAGCCACTTGGAAAGGGCAGAAGTTGCTGCTGCAGCCGAGGGCTAGCTGTCCGGGCAGGGAAGCAGAGCCCGACTCACCCAGCACTTCTACGGCCCAGGTGAGAGCTGGTTCGCGGCCCTCCCCTGGTGCTGCTTTCCAAGGCACAGGGGCTGTTGAATACTGGCTTCTTGCCAAGGGGCTTTACGTGAGATTTGGGGGGAAAATTACCGTAGACACATCTGCCTTCACCTCCTTTTCTTCAGGGCGACTTCCCAGGCAGCCGCTCAAGAACTGCATGTGTCCATTTACTGGATTGAAACAAACAGCTCGGGCGCGGGGGCAGCCACACAAAGCCTGTGCCGCCCAGCCCGTCCTGGTTTCCCAGGCAGCGGGAGCCTCGCCCCTGGGGCGACGGCGGAGCATCACCGCGGCTGCCTCGGAGCTGCTCCTCCAGCCCCCACGCCCCCACACTCGGCTTACCTGTTTCTTTGTGCTGGACCTCGGCCAGGTGCAAGTCATTCAAAAGGTGCTCCAAGATCTTCTCCGGCGTGCCGGACACCACCACGTATCTGTCAGAGAGCAGAGAGTCCACTGAGTCATCCTCGGTGGAGGACTGTGAGCGGCTGCTCCATTCGTCGTCCTCGTCTTCCTCGTCGATGTATTTGAAATAAGGCACATCGAAGGTGGGCAGGGGCGGCCGGCGCTCCGACAGCGCCTTCCTCTCCAGGGGCGGGTCAAAGGCCCGCAGGCGGGCGCTGCCCATTGTGCTCGGCGCCTAACAAAGGCATCCCCTAAAGGCTAAGGGAGCTTGCCATCCCTGTCCTTTCTGTGGGAGCCGGGTCCATCTGGCTGCCGAGAGCTCTGCAGTCAGCCAGAGCGCTGGAGAGGAGAGGCGGAGAGAAAGAGGGAGGCGGAGGGAGGGAGGGCAGGCGGCAGAGCGAGCGAGCGAGCGAGGGAGAGGGAGCGGGACAGGAAGGGAGCCGGCGCGCCGGCTGCGGACTCTCACCTCGCCTCGCTCTCCGCGCTCCCGGAGTTGGGGGCTGGGCCACAGCCTGCCGCCTTCTTCAGCACCAACACGCTCCGGCCTTGCTCTTTAACCTGAACCATCGGCACGTCATCATCTTGCTTTAATTGTAGATCAGAGTGATGGATGAGAGAAGGAAAGGGGAAGAGAAAATTAAAGAGAAGCCAGCCAGCTTCACCTCGTTTCTTTAAAGATCTGGAATAAATCGGGAGCGTGAGCAGGCACCTGACAGAACAGAATACAGACTCCAGGCTTACACAAAAAGCCTTAGAGACGTAAAGATGCCCAAGCAAATTGTGTGCGTGAGTTTATTTTTAAAACTACCCCGGAAAACAAGCTAATTTAGAGAATTAAAAGTTTGAGGTTTAAACGTACAGCACACTCACTGCATCTGTACTATTGTCTTGAGCCTGCTACAACATGACATCACACCTACGATTAAACACTAAGACAATGAGAGACTTGCTTTAGAAGGTGGGCAAAGGGCTGCCCACTTTGCCCACGGGTCACTGTGATTCCTCCACCCACGCACCCTCTACACCCAGGAGCCGGGCTCTCGAATTTATCAGGTACTTGTTTGCCCAGAACACAAGCCAAAATGGATCTCTCCTCAGGATCTCTGTTGGGCTGCGATTCCCATGTCATGGGCCACTGCACCGACTTCCTTCATCCCTGACCTTTTTAAAAGTCGAGAAGCTTAACCATCATTCATTTCTGCACACACAGCTTTCACCCAGCAGAGCCACTGTGGCCATCTGACCTGGCTCGCTCAGGGGACAGTCCCTGCTGATCCAGCAGTATGGACACAAGTCTAAGCCATGCAAGCTTTCAGGGCATTTGCTGTAAAACTCTCCCGACGTGCAGAGCCCAGCCAAGGGGAGACAGCCAGAAAAGAAGACCTGTAAGAGGCACCGGGAAGTCCACTTCCATGCTGCTGCTGACTTGCAGAGAGATCAGAGAAGGGCAAGCTCATAGCAACGTGGTCTCCTCCTGAAGATGATGTCAGCTCTTTGCAAAGGGAACCTGTGCCGGAGGCTTCTGCTCCTGCCCAGAGCCCACAGGAGGTGCAGACACAGAGAAGGACAGCCTGCCTTCCTGGTGGACACCAGGTGCCATGGCCATTCACCTTATAACTGCTTCTATAGACCCAGCACTAATCAATGTGTTTTATTCTCTTTTTTAAAGACTAGAAAGGCAACAATAGCACTATAACTGCTAAGCAAATCAGCAAATCACCCACAGCAAATAAGACTGTGCCCTCAAATATTTCTAAGAAAATGTAAGTCCTCCTGGATTTCCATAAAGACATATAATATTGGTCATTCTAAACAGCAATATAATTGTATGATCATTCTTTTTAAATCTCTTCCTGACAAATAATTTTGCTTTGTAGAACTGATATATCATGTTTCAGCAAGGTCAGACACATGATGTCTGTGGCAATTAATGCAGGATATTCATTGCTGAGCTCCCCAAGGAGGCCGGAGCGACTCCTGTAGCAGGAATATCAATGTGTAATTGCTGTCTTTCATTTCTCCAAAGCAGTTCTTTTGTTATCCATGCCGCTGAAGTGAGCTAGAGTGGCTGGAGAGAGGAGCACATACAGTCCAAAGGGGGCGGGAGGGCAGAAGAGAGCTGGGGGAGACACGTTGAATCAGACAAGTAATTCTAGCATGTGAAAGAGCATATGTGAAAAGACAAGGTCCTCCCTGGCTTCCTCTGTCAGCCGATAGCACTGTAGAGGAGGTGCTGTGCTCCAAAGTGTTTCACATCCCACACGTGTGTGATGTATCGTGTTATTAACTTCTGCTGCACACATGCACATGGGTGGGCAGGGCTCCTCTACTGTCTGTGTAAGCCATGTGCAGTACACAGCTGTGCACAGGCAGTCCTACTTTACTGGCAGGAGAAAGCTGAATCAGGTTGATATACTATCAGTAGCATCGAATGCCATTGTAATGGGTTCCATTTTACAAGAGAAGAAGCAGAAGAATCAGTGAGCCAGGGGAGATGTGAATTACTGCAACCTGTCTCCAATTTCTCTTCCTCAAAAAGAGAAATCAACACCACTGAGGTTGGGGTATGAAATTTTTATTTTAGTACTTGCTAGGGTAGAAGTATTAGTACTAATGATGGAAAATGTGTCCAATGACAGATTGTCCTTGAAATAAAGCATTAAAACTCCTAATTGACAGTCATTTCTGTAGCAAATAATGAGGGCCTCCTTTGGATAGGACACCTGCTGGACAGGAAGTAGCAAGCAGAGATGAGTAAGACAAGCTCTGCGCTGAACCAAGGTAACTGGTACCATGCCAATGGAAGTACAGCCTGGAGGTGATGCCAAGGGCAGGGGACCAGGCAAACAGAGACGGGGGGGGGGGGGGGTTGGTGGTCACAGATAAGTGGCCTGAGAGGCTGAGAATGCTGTTAAACGGGACAGAGAAAGGAGGATTCAGATCAAATGGCTGGTGTTTGAGTATTGACAGACAGACAGACAACTGTAGATCTTTACCAGGAAATTAGAGGCAAAACAAAGTTTTCTGCACAAAGGCCAAGGACAGAAAGAAATTAAATTTGGGCAGTTGATAAAGTCAAGGGGAAGTGAAAAGTGGGGAAACTATGAAATGAGACTTGATGGGAAAATAGCGTAAAAGGTGAAGAGGGTTCCATCTGGGAATGTACTCAGTGGCCATGAAGGGCAGGGCCAGGAGGCCAGAAAGAGAAGCGGAGGACAGTGTTGGGGTCCAGCGGAAAGCCTGCCACCCTGAAGGTCAAACTGACAAACCTAAGGAAAGATCTGCTGCCATCACTTTGGGGCAAGAGGTAAGAAGAAGCTAGGGCAGGTATTCTGGAGGCTGAGGCAGGAGGACCCTGTTCAGGCCAACCTGGGGCTCTTACCAAACACTAACTGTAGCTCTGAAAGGGCCTCGGCCACAGCTTAGTGTCAGAGAAGCTCCTAAGCTGCTGCATTTAACCCATAGGTGGAGGAGGCAGAGGGGAGGAAACAGGGAGGGAGGGAGGGAAGGAAGCAGGGAGGAAAGCAAGGAGGGAGGGAGGGTAGGAAGGAAGGAAGGAGGGGGAGAAGGAGGAAGGGAGGGAGGAAAGGGAAGAGGGAGAGAATGTAACCAGAGAATTCCAATGTGCAGGGCTAGGGCTGCTGGAAGACCTGTGCTGCTGCCCAAGAAGCGGCCGAGGAACAGTACAAACATAGGCTCAGGCTAAGGAAGAGACTTCTTCCTTTTAGAGAGAATCCACTGGCTCAGTGAAGCAGAAATGAGGGAGCTGAAGGAGTCACAGGCAATGGCTTTTCAGCACACTGCTGCTCAGGCAGCTTCTGGAGGAGAGGTGTGGGCCAGGCTGGGAGCCTAAAGGTGTTACTGGAAAGGTGACCTCAGGGATGCGGCGGGGAGCAAGCCACTTCTTGATGAGGAGGAGGATTGCCCTGCAGCTTCGTGAGCTGCTGAGGCCAGACAACACATTTGTGGTTTTATGACCTTCTGCTCTTAGTGTTCAGGAGCCTGAGAGGAAAACAGTGACAGTGAAGCCCATCCAGGGGAGCAGATAAGGAGACACCAGAAACCAGGGTAGGGAGTGAATCCAGGGCTCAGGCACATGAGGAAAGTAGCCCTCATCACAGAGCGTCACTCTGACTATGAAAACTGAAGGCTGCTGACCATCAGCCACATGGGCCCGCAGCACAGGATTGTTCAGGGAGGCAAGGGCCCAGTGTGAAGAGTTCTGAGTGGCGAAGACCAAGAGGAGGGACAGAGGCCCCTGAGTGACAACGCGTACTTTCAGTTGTGTCCTAGGTTCCAGATTTACAGCCTCTACAATGTTGACAATCTAAGTGGCTAGCGCAGGAAAAGCATCTCTGTCCTTGAATCCTGAAGCTGCTTGGACAGGCCCAGAACTACAAAGGAACAAGGCGGCCCTCCTTTACTTAAGACATACTCTTTTCCACGCCCACAGGAATTTATGTTAATGAGGTCATTTTGGGAAAGTCACCAAATAACCACACTATAGGAGGCCTGGTTGCCAGGGTAACCAACCACCTGCTCAGAGGGCTGGGAACTCCAAGCCCCTGTCCCCACCCCTAAAGGTTTCACTGGTCACCAGGGACCAAGGACCTAGTTAATCATGTCTACATATAAAGAGGGCTCCAGGAAAATCCCTGAAGGACTGGGTTCACGGGCTCCTGGGAAGGTGAGGAAGGGTCCATCCACCTGTCCAGAAGGCCATGGATGTCAGCAGCGCAGGCAGCAAGGGACTCTTATACCTGGGACGGCCCACACTTTCCTGCATAATCTGTTGCTCTTTACTGGTGTCCTTTACAATCCTGTTCACTATAAACTGGTAAACACATTTTCCTGGATTCTGTAGTCCCCTTAGAACATCAGCGGAACCAAAGTGCAGGTTGTGGGAACTCCAGTGTATAGTCAATAGATGAGAAGCATGGGCACAACAACCGGAGCTTGTGACTGCCAGCAAACTTTGGGGCTCGGGGCTTGGCTTGTGGGCTCTAATGCTTTTCCCTGGCAGTGTCATGATACAGTGGAATTGTGGGTAACTGAGCTCACATCACTAGAGAACTGACCATTTTTCTTGTTGGGAGGGGAGCCCTCCGCATCTGATCACAAAAGTATTCTGTGTTGGTAGCTGAATGAGAGACTAGAAAGGGAAAACATTGTGCTCCTCCAGCCCCATGTTTTTTAGGCCCTCCACATGGGATCCGAGCTGACACCTACGGCTAGGTGTGGGTCTCCTGTCTTAAATGATTTTGTAGGGAACCAACATCAGGCATGGTCACGCATGGACGCATAATCATGATGGACCCAAACAAAAGCACAGCCATTTAGTTACTTCATCTGAACAAAGAACTACGGTCCAACCCACAAAATTCCCCAATGCCTATCTGCTGCTCTTCAGTGACAGAGGGAACTTTGCTCTAATCTGCACTCTTCGTAGGGGCTTTAAGACTTAGTCACAGAATTACCCTAGTTTCTAGTCAGTAATCCAGAATAAAGCCTCGCTTCCTTGGGATCACTCCAAGGTCAGACCTTTAGATACCTTCCCGTTACTCTTTCCCCAGGATGCCCCTCAGGAGCACCAAGTCTCAAGATCCTTCAGAAACAGCAATGAGCACAATTCAGTCACCTGCACCTGAAATCCTAGCAGGGGTCTCTGGTTGGAAGGCACTGATGGGTAACAGGCCTGATGCTGCCCTGGCTTGTAGTGATAAAGGAGATGGTGGTTATGGAGTTTCAGAGAAAAAGCATTCCTCCCTAAGGTGTTAAGAGTCAGAAATTCCCATTAGTGACAGAGGAAAATGGGCCTCATGATGGGAAGGCAGAAGCCAGACAATGAGTCCACCAAGGAAAATGGGACAGCATCCTGAGGTAAGAACCAGACCAGGCCACTGGTCCTCTAAGCAAGGAGTGGCTTTGAGGGGTAGGACAATGGGATGAATGGCTAAGTTCCAGGAAGTGTCATGCTCTTTCTACCTGGGCACGTCTTCAGGGAAGTCCTCAGCCCCTAACACACACTTTAGTCTTAGGTCTGCAGCCCTCATTTCCACTTCAGGGATGGGATGAGGACCTGTAGCTGCTGGCCAAGTGGACTCCTCACAGTTCCACCCATGGGCACATTCCTGCAGACAGTAAAAGAGGAAACATAGAAGTGCTGTTTGTCCTCAGCTGACAGGAGGAGGAGTCTGCTGATAAGAGGGTAACTGGATTGCAGAGACTGTGAGCCTCCTGGGGGAGGGAGGCAGGTGAGGGGAGTGCCTGAGCCATGCTCTGGATGAACAGTGTTGTTGCTGGACTCAGAAGTCTAGATGCCAACAGAGCAACGACCTCTCAATGACTTCCATGATCACGCTCAGCTTTTGTGCTTCCGAATCAAACTTGTATTCCCGTTTATTCCCGTGGACAACTGTCTTTGCAGGGTACAAATATAGTTGTAAATACACTGATGTTTTAGGCAAGGACAGAAGGCACAGTTCCTGTCCTTGGAAAGTCATCATTTCCTGGGTAAAAACAGAAATCAGATAACTGAAAGTCACGATGGGTATTAGAATAGGATGCTTTTGAATGAGGGAGCTAACGTTAGGATAATTCTCAAAGAAACCAATCCTCCTTAGGCAAGGAGAGCTCATGTTCACAGTTTAAGAGGCCCTCATTTTACTGTCCAGAGGAAAGATCCTAGCTATATTTGCGTTTCTATGCAGCACAATGTGACAACAAACAAACATACAAACAAACAGTGATCCTGAACACATTCCTCAGCCTGTGGGAAGGGCCATGCTCCGAGCCTGATTTTCTCCATCCTTCCTAACCCTGCCCCAGGTGCTCCGGACAGCAGCCAGCTTCTCCAGCAGCAGCACACCCCTGAAGCCCTCCGAGCAGATGCTTTGTGAGAGCTGGTACCCACGGGCTCAGTACCCGAGGGCTCAGAGACGAGCTTTGAGAGCCCAGGACAGTGTACTGAGAGAAAGGAACAAACCATCTTAAACACAGAAATCCCGATTTATCACCTCATCTCGGAGGGTTGGTTTCTTTGACAGTTCTCCTAATGTTAGCTCCCTCATTCAAAAGCATCCTATTTCAACACCCATCGTCAGATGGCATGACTTCCAGTCACCTGATTTCTGTTTTTTTCCCCACAAAATGATGACATTCCAAGGACAGGAACTGTGCCTTCTGTCCTTTTTCTACAGAAAGGGTCAGGGCCAGGCACATGATATCAACCTGATAAAGATGTCCTGAGCGTGCAAATCCATAAGCAAGCAAAAGAGGAGGGACCCCAGCTCCCTCATGCAGCTCAAGGTCACCTTCCTGTGAGGCTGCCATGCATTTCCACTCAGAGCCTTCCTCTTGCGCTGAGCACGACAGAACTGAAGTTCTTTCTGTCCACCCCACACACGCTGGGGCTCCAGCAGAAGCTCCTGTGCACTAAGGTTTAAGGGGTCAGGGGTCGTAGCATCAGAAAGCAAGCAGTAAATGGCCTCGTCCCTTAGGTCTCTATCAAGTGAGTAAAGCCAGCAGGTGCCACCGTCATGTCAAACACAGGCTCTGGTGTGAGCCCTGTGTGTCTCTAACCTTTCAATGCTGCATTCTCCCCCCACAGGCCCCAGTCAGTGTACTAAAGTCATGCCTGCCCTGGGACAGCCACAGGGAACCTTTCCGATGGAAAGGATGACTGGATAACTGTGGAGTTCCAAAGTAAAGAGGGACAGGAGACACTTTGCCTGGGGTGTTCCTCTCTCTCTCTCTCTCTCTCTCTCTCTCTCTCTCTCTTTCTCTCTCTCTCTCTCTCTCTCTCTCTCTCTCTCTCGGCACCACGCCACCCCGGTCGTGATGACATCAGCTGCTGTGCTACCTTGACCATTAGCTGGATATCAGCTGGACCGGCTAACTCGAGAAGAACGGGCCTGCTGGTGAAGCTGGATCATGACAAACAGGCCGGGGGCTACTGATCAGCTCAGAATGACCTGCTCTCCTCTCGCTGGGGGTCTGCACTTGAGAAACTTGCATGAAAACCAGTGCCTAGGACTCAGTCACTTTTCAGTGTAATTTATGATGTGATTGTTGGTGTGAGAAACATCATGGAGTTATTAGCTACTAAATTACAAGCAGCTAATGCAATTTGCTCACACAGCAGAAGAGCTATCCAGAACTAATGAGACCATGTTGCTGCCTTTGAGAAAGAGAGGCAGGAGGAATGGGACAAGGAAGAGCCAGCCAGGATGGGCAGATAGCAACTATCATTTATTGAGGGCTTGCCATTCACCCCAAAAGCTAGAGGCTGAGCACCCATTAGTCCACACAATCATTAGTGTTGTCCTGTAAGGTGACCACTAGGAAAAGACACAGATAACCCTGAGATGGTCGGTGCGCTTGGTTTACCTGGTGCTCAGGGCCGAAGCAGGTCAGTCTGCTGGAGGAGTCAGGCAGCAGGTGACCAGTGCAGAGATGAGCAGCCTTGGCAAAGCTTGAGGCTGCCAAGATGTAAGTATGTACACTCGAGGGACTGCTGGTTTGGGAGAGCCACCGTGGGGGGGCATTTCAAAGGAAGAGGAGGGTTGACAGGGCCTCAGCACGGGCAAGCCAGCAGGGCAGCCAACTGTTCTCAGGCAACGCCCAAGCTGCAGCACGGGAAAATGCGCAGGAACTGAGGCAGGGGCCCACCCAGAAAGACGCTCACACTTAGCAAGGGCTGGATCGGGCCCAGAGCCGGGAAGGTGAGGTCTGACAGGCACAGAGCTCTATACACAAAGCTGCCCTCACAGGCAGCATGCACTTCAGTTTTAAATGGTTCATTTTGGTTCTTAACCTTTGTCTCAAAAAGAGAAAAAGTGGGGAAGGTCAGGCTGCTGCGCGGTGACTCAGTGCTGGGCCAGCATGGACAAGAACCTGGGTTCAGTGCTCTCCCCCACGCTGGAAAGACAGGAAACAGAAGGGGCTGCAGCCCTGTGCTCTGACCAGCTCTCCAGTCCCGTGAGTCACGGAAACATGCCTGGGGAGGTTAGTGTGGACTCCCAGAATGTCCAAGACAGAGCAGAGGAGGAATGGTAGCGATTGTTTCCACTGGGAGCTTCTGAGCCCCGTGTGAGGGAGGCCTGGATTACCAACCAATGCTGCAGGTGATTTTCCACCTGTGGGTGGTAAGATGGAAGAGGCCGAGGTGGCTCGGTGTCAGGCTGTGCAAACAGAGGGGTGATGAGACAGCTGAGTCAGCCTGCCAGACATGAGAATACCTGGAGACAATCCGGATGGAGAAGGGGCAGTTCTTTCAGTGCTGGAGTTTAACAATTCGCTCGACTCCACTCTTCTCCCCGAGGTGCAAATGCTGCTTTCTCAGCTAGGAAGAAGGCGCCTGACTCAGCAGGGAGACATCTCTCCCATCTCTGGGAGATCGCACGCAGCTTAGCAAGCCACCAGGGCCCGCATCGGTTTTGGTACATGTGGGCACCACACAAGCACAGCTCTTATACTGCTAAGTGAAACAGAACCCTCCTCAGGCCAGAGGGCTTTGCCTGAGACCAAACGCCACAGATTTTGCTGACAACTTATCTCATGATTCATTTTTTTTTCCTAATGGAAATCAGGTTTTTTTTTTTTTTTTTTTAAGGAGATGAAGACAAAAACTACCGCTGAAAGATGGCACTCTTCAAAACAAAGGTTAAGAGGTGGGGTGGCATAGGGGCAGCCTGGTGAGGAGACCCTGGGTTCATCCCAGCTCCACAAGGTACCATGAGAGAGATAGAGAGAGGGAGATAGAGGGGGAGGAAGAGAGAGAGAGGAGGGTGGAGATAGAGGAGGAGGGAAAAGGGAGAGGGAAGGGCAGAGGGAGCACCCGCAGGCTCGTCCAGGCGAGCTGTAAGGAGTACAGAACTCAGACCCTGGTCTTCGTGTGTGAGTAAACAATGACTATTCGTTCTCTATTCTCACAGCCACACATTACATTAACCACCCAGGCTGAGGCCTAACGGACGGACTGAATTCATCACCCCCAAGTTCACAAATCCTAGGAAAAGCATGCCTTTCATAGGCGTGTAAGCAGACACTGTACTGTGGAACTTGACCAAAAAGAAAGCCAGTAGATACAGCAGGATAGACAACTGGCAGCCGCTCAGGAAGAACTGCACCAAGTCTTCTCGCTTCTAGGAATGGAAATATAAAACAAGCTGTGTACGAACCCCAGAACCAGTAGGTTAGATGGGAGCACACGGTGACTGTAGGAACCACGGGGTCGTCGGCTTTCTATCATGAGGAGATTTCAGCAAGCTATATCAGCCTGGTGGAGCCTCTCCGGCACTGCCGAAAGGAAGTAGTTAAAAAACCAAAAAAGAAAAAGCCAAAACCAGTGGGTCTGAGAGCATTTCACAAAGGAGCCTTCTACAGAAGTGTGGGCAAATTTGAGGAAACCATGCAAAAATAAGGTGACGATCACAGGATAACGAGAAGAATTGATCGCTACAGCGGAAAGGGCTGCAGTGTTATGTGGGCGCAGAGCCCCCTGGAGCCAGAGATGGAAGTGAGAGGCAGCCATGAAGGGGGCTGAGCGCTGAGCGGGGTGGGCTGCGGCCTTTGAGCTCCATCTCTTCCTGCCCTAAGCTGCCCCCTGACCCGGTCCCATCAGAGCAAGGGAACACAGGTTGCCAGTCCAGTGGTCAGGACTCACCACTCACACTACTCACACTCGAAGGTACAATGGAGGCGAGTGTGAGTGGAGAGCAAACAACTGCGTGGTCCGCACCTCGGTCTCCAGAGACACTGTCCGTTTGTCAGCTCAGAGGACGCCATGAGGGTCAAGGTATCCCCTTCCTGCTATCAGGAGAACAGCTAGGAGCGCAGAAAGCTCTGGCCTACGTATGCTAGCGCTTCCAGTCCCTGCATGCTTGTCTTGATTCTTGTATTGATTACTGCATTCCGCTCCTGCAGCTCGCTTCACACTCCACTCCCCTGTGACATTTGAGAAGTTACGCCATCGCACAGGTGCTATTGTTTTTTGTTTTGATAACAGAAGCTTACATGTTCTTGAGTACTTCCCAGCAGGCCCTCCTGTTCCAACATAGAAGTTCTCAGTTGATGGCCAGATTTGGGAATCAGGATGGAGGGTAGAAGAGAGAGCAGCAATGGTAGAGCCAATTCCGTGCAGATATTAGCCACACAGAACAGACTATGTTTAGACTTCTGTGTCATGCATCAGCCACAGTATAGTTAGGTGGCTGATACTACCATAAGCTCAAGACAAAGTTAAGGCCCGCCAGAGAGCTGGTCCCAGAGAAACTCAGTCCAGAGAGTAGACTATAGAATAAGAGAAGGCCCCGTTAGAAGCCCACAGAACAGAGGGTCAGGGTCTTGCCCACCTGTGTCTAGGAACCAAGGTCCAAGCCACAGACATAGCTTTCCCAAAGAGAAATCAAGCTGGATTCTGGCTCAGGGTGCTTTGGGCCACGTGTCACTCGGCAGACCCTCAGGCTCACGGCAGAAAAACACACAAACAGTGCTAAGGGCACAGGGGCCATAGGGTGGGTTTTAATGTACAACCAAATCTTGGCAAAGACTATTACGTCATTGCTGGAGGAAAAGACACTTCATAAATTCCTAGGCATCACTTGACATACAAGGACAGTACCCCCCAGTAGAGTTGAAGGCACTGAAAAGGTAATGTATGCAAATATATACCATGGCCCCACCCCAACTACCTTCCAGTCAGCAGGGACCAGAGAAGTTTAAGGTATTTATCAATTCACACACCTCACACGACCTTCTCCCCAAAGCCATGGCAGAGGTATGCTCATCTCTCCCGATTTCATGGGTAATAATCAGCTATCAATTAATAAAAGTTAGATGACATTTCTTCAAAGAAGTTATGGCCTGAATCAAACCATGTGCCGAGAAGCACTCCCTTCCAGAAACTCAACTCTTAACAAAGAAAGGGAGACGGGCAAGTTCAGGCCTCTAATGCTTCCATCTTTTAAATTTCGGGAGTTTGTGAACGCCTGTGAGCACTGGGGGGGGGGGGGGCTGTCAATCTGCAAGGAACAGCGAACACCCTTGAGTGTGATCTAAGCCTGGGCAGCAAAGAGCCAGGCAATAGCAAATAGGCCTGATGTCACCTGCAGTCTCCCTGTGGACAGAGGGCTGGGCCTTCAGTGTCTCTGCACACATCCTCCCAAGGCCAAGTCACAGCACTGCAGTTTTGTATACTTGATGCAAGTGTACACACACACACACACACACACACACACAAAACACAACTTAACAGAAGCCTCTGTGAAGGTAATTTAGAGGGAAAGGGAGAACTTCAGATCCAAACTAGATCCTTCAGTACGTCCTAACACAGAAAAGGAGAAGAGAACACTGGTTTTGTTGTTTGTTTTTTCGAAACAGGGTTTCTCTGTGTAGCCTTGGCTCACTTGGACTTGCCTTGTACACCAGGCTGTCCTCGAACTCAAAGCGATCTGCCTGCCCCTGCCTCCCATCATGCCTGGCTCAAGGAGAACACTGTTGACGATCAAGATTCTTGAGGAGGAACTTCGTATCTTCAGCACTTGGGACTTGGGAACTCGTTGAGCCCATACTAAGTCCAGATAATATCCCCAACCCCTGCACGCTGGAGTCTGCAGCAGTGAGATGACCGGTACTGAGGACGGCCCTTTTTTTCTACCACTATCTTCATATACCCTCACAGAACTAAAAGTTATATAATTCATTTCTAACCAAGCTATTTTTAAGAAGGCAAATTACAATGCAGCCACTTTTGATGTGAACTGATAGACTAAGATCAGAAAGGAGAGGAGAACCTCCCCTATCAGTGGACTTGGGGAGTGACTTGCATGCAGAAAGGGGAGGGAGGGTGGGATCGGGAGGGGAGGAGGGCTTATGGGGGGATACAAAATGAATAAAGTGTAATTAATAAAAAATTAAAAAAAGAAGGCAAATTAATGTATAAACCTGATATCTGGTTTCTATAGAGGTTTTATAAAAAGGACAGGTATAAATGTCATAAAAATCTCTTTCAAGAATTCCCAAGTAACTGTGCAGGCACGAGTGCTTGTGTGTGTATGTATAAAGATATTCCAAGGGGAAATGTCAATACGAACAACTCACCAGTGGCCCAAAAATGGAAGGACAAAAACTACACTAATTATGACTAGGAAAAAAGTTCTAGAATCTAGTTGCAAATATAATTGCCAGCTCAGGTTTGGAAGAATGCAGAGCAACAGTTTAACAGAAGACTGTGGAGTCTGAGTCACAGAGGAAGGTATGGATTTTCAGAGCGGCATTAAGTGGCCAACCCTAACCTGTCTCAATGGCTTCAGCTTCTCCACCCACATTTCTCCTGTAAAGAGTCTGACATCCAGAAGCCCTTGATAATGCCTCCTAACTGGGTGGGTGAAGACCTAATTCAGAAACTTAAATTATTTGAAAAATCTAGTTTCCCCTTTGGTCAGACCCAGCAGAAGCAGCCTTCAAACTTACACAAGAAATTAATTGTAATGCATGTTAAAACTGGAGAGCATCAAGGCCAGGAACTCTGTCACTCTTTCCAAATCCAGAGAGAGACAGAGACAGAGACAGAGAGAGAATGTGTGTGTGTTTGAACACTGTGCTTGCCATGTATGGACAAGGATTTGTTCTGTGTGTATGTACACACACTTGTGTTAGCTTTAGAGGGGGCAAAGCTGCAATGAAAGGGCAGCCTCAGTATTTATGCAAGTTATGAAATGAAAATTCCTAGTTACTATAGCAACTGCCAGATCACATGGAATGGGCGTGAGGAGATAGAAGGCATCTTAAGTAAACACTCATGTTTTTTCCCCTATTTTGTACATTCCTGGGTGTTTTCAGAGGTGCTTGCTCTCAGCCTGTGCAGTAACCATCTGAGGAATTGCACAGTTGGAGACAAGACGGAAGAAGAGTCAAACAAGGGCCCCCTGTGTGCACTACGCGACTGCGCAGAGTTGCGATTAAAACTGACTAAGGAGTTATAAGTGCTATGACAGAGTGCTCTGGGAAGCAAGCACACCCAAACCAGGAGGCCCAGAGAAAAAGGAAGGACTAAAACAAGGGTGGGTAGATTTGGATTCGTGAGGAATATCTCCCTGATATTTTTCTAAGTTGGAGATAGGTATGGAGAAAGAAAAAAAAAATGGGACTGAAAAGAAAGGGATTGACATGATAATGTACATGAAAGGCCTCTTTTCTTGAATATTAATATGCACCAGAGATGTCAAAGGCCAAAATCCTCGTATACAAACTAGAGGTAACCATCACTGCTGTGTCTTTGACAGTGACCAACACCTGTGAAGCCTTATGCACAATTGCAGAGTAGGGGGATGGGCTCCTTGGCTTTTCTGCTGACCATGTCCAGGTTGATTTTTTTATTGTATTTTTTTTAATATTAATTACAGTTTATTAACTCTGCATCCCAGCTGTATCCCACTCCCTCATTCCCTCCCTCATCTCTTCCCTGCCCCTTTCCAAGTCCACTGATAGGGGAGGACCTCCTCCCCTTTCATCTGACCCTGGTTTATCAGGTCTCTTCAGGACTGGCTACAAAGTCCTCCTCTGTGGCCTAGCAAGGCTGCTCCTCCCTCAGGGGGGGGCAGGGTGTCAAAGAGTTCATGTCAGAAATAGTCCCAGTTCCCCTTACTAGGGTACCCACTTGGATACTGAGTTACCATGGGCTACATCCAAGCAGAGGTTCTAGACCAGAGGGCCTCTGAAAGACTCTAACTAGCAGTGTATCAAAGCAGATGCTGAGACTCATAACCAAACCTTCTGCAGAGTGCAGGGAATCATAAGAAAGAAGGGGGAGTTAATATGATCTGGAGAGGACAGGAGCTCCACAAGGACCAAATATATCCGGGCACAGGGGGCTTTTCTGAGACTGTTTCTCCAACCAAGGCCCATGTATGGATATAACCCAGGCTGGTTCTTAACGAAGGGAACTTTAAGATTAGACCCTATACTGTGTTACCTCTTTGTGGGTGTGGTATGCGGGCGTGGGTGCAAGGCCTCTTTTAGCCTCTATCTGGAAGTGAACTCGGTCACCATCGTGGTCTGGATGAACACTGTCTTCCGCAGGCTCAAGTGTTGAACGGACCCTTGGTCCCCAGCTGGTAGTGGTGCTAGCAAGGCTATGGGACCTTATGGAGGCGGGGCATGGCTGGAGGAGCACTGTCACTGTGGGTAGGCCGTAAGGTTTTAGTCATCTTGGTTCCGTTTCGTGTTCACATGCCGGCTTCTGTGTGCTGATAAAATGTGATCATTGGCCTCATGCCACCTCCATGCCTTCCCTCATGACTGGACTGTGTCCCCTCATGAACCCTTTCTTCATAAAGCTGCTTTCTGTTAGTGTTCAGTCGCAGAAAAGGAACCGCTATCCAGGCTTTACCCACTGAGCCAGCCCACTTCACGTGTGAAAGCTCCCATCAGCTGGCATCCCAGCACTGATACAGTTTTGAGTGTTCACAGCTAGGACTTTGCATTTCTCAGTGCCCGCCATTGCCTTCTCCAGCAGGTCCACTTTAACACGCCGACAAACACCAGTGCCAGCACAGGGAGCAGGGAAGACAGCAGAGCCGCGCTCACAGACTAACAGTTTGACATGTCTGGGATGTGGATGATTTGTGTTTTAGAAAAACTGTGTTTGGGATGGTGCTGTGGAGTGGTTAGCAAGGGATCTGGGCTGACAGCACTTTCCTGTGTGTCAAGATTTAGGAATTCCAAATCTCTGGCCTCTCCAGGACATTCTGAACTCAGAAAAACAATTCCAAATATTTAACAACTTGACTTGAAAATATGGCTTTGATAGCCTGATAAGACGGACACGGTCTAGCTGGGGAGGCCAGATGAGACAGCCACTGCAGAGCAGCACCATTCAACGGCACACCTTTAGAAGCTCTAGCTAGGTTTAGAACATGAAAGGACAGAATGGCTCTTGGCATTGAGAGGCATGTTCAGTTAGAGCGGGAAAAGCTACCGGAACTCCCTAAGCAATGGATTAACGTCTTTAAAAGCCAACACTCCCCTCTGAAAGAAGTCGACACTCCACAGAGTGTGGCTGCTGCTGAATTTGTGTGTAAGTGTGAGGGGAAGGATGGTTTTACAGCTGAACAAGGTCACAGATCTCTAAATCCTGATATATGATAAAAATGAGGCTCAAAAGAAAAGTGACCATACAATTTATAGTCAAAACATTTAACCTGAAAGATTTGTTAGCAGAATTTTAATTTTTCCAAAATAATGTTTTTATATAATGATTAATTAACTGAAGTGAATTTATACATGTGATAGGTGATTAAGAAATCTTTTACATTACAAAAATAAATCAGAGAAATGTTAAAGAGCTATAGGCAAAAGGCAACTCCAGGAGAAATTTAGAAGATAATAATGTTGAGTATCTATCTGGCCTTAGGAGTGCAAAGGTTCTTCTTAAAACGAAGAACACTAGGAGAAATTGTTTCTGCTCACAAAAATAACTAAACAATAGAAAACAATCTGGGAAAAAAACTAGCTGTAACCATGACTACAGCACTTTGTAGCCTTTACGTATACAGAACTTAGAGAATGGGCCGAGGAGGCAAATGGGTGGATTAGGAAGAAAGAAATAGACTAATGTAAGTTACAGATATTCAGCGTTTCTTTAAAGAGCAGCATGAAGTTGAGGAAGGTGGCAACTCCTCTTTCTTCCCCAACCAGCCCCAGCAAGTTGACAAGGACCTCACAGAATCCCCGTGAAGGCAAGGGTGAGGGCACTGTGGAACAAGTGTGCTCTTGTACTGCTGATCACGGAAAACTAGTGCCAGCTCTAATGGGAGGTAGCTGGGCCACAACAGGAAAGGGATCAGCACATCTACATCTACGCTTGTGGAACAGGTGAGGCTTCTGCGGGAGTGTGAGGGGCTGCCATGTCTACATTCTCTACAGAACTCACACTGTTTTCCTCACTAAGAAAGCGTGCCGTAGGTTCTGGCACAGCGCTGATACCTAAATCTGGGCCATGAAACAACCATACATCTCTTCCAGGCTGAGTTTTCAGAACAGGTTGAGGCACTGATTGTGTGAGACTCAGGTCTATAGTAAACTGCACAAAAGGGCATTTGGGGGTACTCCTTCCAGCTGGGAAACCGAGGAGCTGGGTGCGGTGACAAATGGTGGCAGCAGAGTAACCTCCCTTAGCGCTAGGACTTGGGAGCTTTGTCATGATGATTAGTGTCCTCACAGGGTGATGTCAGGGAAGCGAGAGAGATGGTGCTGACATCTAGCCAGCACGTGAGGAGCGACGGTTGGGAGACAAATGTCTTCTCAGGGCCTTTCCACTCTGGGGGTCCGCCCCGTCTTAGCTGCACTCCCTGCCCTTCTCTACTCTCCCCGCTTTGCCCCCCCCACTGAGTGCTGGGAAGGGTGTACTTGAAAGCCTCTGAGCTTCCCTCTTCCCGCTCCATGAAAGCCTCTGAGCTTCCCTCTTCCCGCTCCATGAAAGCCTCTGAGCTTCCCTCTTCCCGCTCCAATCACACCTTGCTTGTTTCTGTCTCCGCTGCTTCATTCTCAGTCATGGCGCTTGCTGTTTCTCTCGGTGAATGGAGGCAATAATAAACTAATATTACCAGGTCTGTAAAAAAAATCTTGCTGTTCTGCATGAAGAAAGAAGGTTAAATCAACATTAAAATTGTCCAGGGCTTCAACAATGCGAATATTATGTGTGGGAGGTGGTGGGATGAGTGTCCCATGTAGGACCTGCATGAAGACAGCTCAGTGACCGGAGTGTCTGCAGCCCACTGCATTCAGCTAAGGAACACAAGTGGAAGCTTGTATGTACCCAAGCCTTCACCCCTCCACAGGGGCACCGGCGGGGACATCCAGCCTGCTCTGCATTTAGAACAGGCAGCGTCTCCCGTTCCTCTGTTCTGCACTAAAGCCGCGCTCACTGCAGCCCTTCGCGGAGATCCTGGATTAGCCACTCGTGGAATGTGGGGTGTAGGTCAGAGTTCAGACTCAGAACGGCAGAGGACGGAGGGTGGGCACAGCAGCCACTACACAGGGGAGTGCACTGGGAGCCATGCTGATCCAGTCCGGAGCTTTCCAGGGTGTGGGGAGTCTTCCCAGGGCTGGGCACACCCCTTAGTGTGCCAAGATTCTGAGCAACACTGACGGCCAGGAACTTTCTTAGTGACTCGGATGGAAATGGAGAATACTTAAAACTGAAATAAAGGTCAGATGGACTTGCGAAATCACAATGAAAATGCCATTTCATAGTTCAGGGAGTCAGCTAAGATTTCTGCGTACAAGCTCCTGGCATTCAAGTACATCCTTGAAAGACAAATCAAGGTGTCATTGATTTGTGTGAGTGTGTGTGTGCCTGTGTGTGTGTCTGTCTGTCTGTCTGTCTCCCCTCCCCTCCCCTTCCCTTCCTTCTTCTTTCTCCCCCCCCACCTCTGTTGCTAGGGCCAGAATCCAGTCTTTCCCGTGGTAGAGAAGCCTCTTCTCCTGAGCCACGCCTCAGTGCCACGTTATCCTTTGTTTTATTTCAGTGTTTGAATTCTACTTCATTCAGGCTAAAATCTTCCTTCGCCGCCGCAGGGTTTTAACCTGTGGGAGGAGGCTTCGGCAGCGTGGCTGTCTGTGCTCTGGTCTCTGCCCTTTTAGTGCGCTTTTGAAATTCCAGTTGCACCTGTCACTAGAGGGGACAGCATAGTCTTCATAGCTTCAATTGCCCTGTTTCCCACCCTGATTTTACAAACACATGTGAGTGTTGTTTTAATAATGAGATAATTTTTGGATATGTGCTTCTTGAGGGGTGTTTAATGAGAAGTACTGAATGACCTCATTTATATTTTGCTGACAAAATTATTGGCTTCTGCTTGCATGAGATGCTAATTTTCTGATGGGGTAACTGCTAATAAAGATGGGAAATTTGCTTAACAGAAGCAGTTTATTGGGGCTAAGGGCCATTTCAATCATGCTAGCCTCGACCCAGGGACCCACAATATACAAGAACGCCTAGCGGTAAACTCACATACTCTGCAAAGCCTGCAGGAGTTCCAGTGGTTTGCTCTCCTCTGCGGAGGCTAAAGAGATCTGCTTTCCTAGGAAGTCTGACCAACGTAAATATTTTAATATTTTCATGTGATTAAGGAGCCTCCAAAAGAACTAGTCAATCTACTTTCTTTACTGCCTATCTTAAGGTGATTGCTTATAAATCTGATTCAGCAGGTGCCAGCTTACAAAGGGAATGGCTTCTTGCAAACACGAGGCACATGGCAGCTAAAGTTCCTTCCAAAGACTATGCTTCTCGGAGGAAAACTCCACTATTCCAGTTGATGGTGAAAAATCACACACTCCCAAATGTAATAACAGTGAGAGTGAGTTCACCGAGCGAGAGAATTATAGCACTCGGCAACCATAAATCCAGCTCAGGACTTCATGGAGCACGTAACTATTCCAGGACCGTCAGTTCTCTCTCGGTAACGTCCAAGCCAGGCAAAGTCACGCAAGCTTCCAGAGTCATCTACGCACGTGCCGCTCTCCCTCTCCTCTGGGTGGGACAAGGGCCAGAACTTCCCCTTGGCAAATCCACTCCCACTCCACCACTGAGGTCACAGGATATATGCTCTTATGAGTCACTTGCTTTTCCTGAGCCCCTCACAAATCCCTGCCCCGAGGGCGCTTCCGGCTACGGCAAGGGACTGTGAGCCCCTTTTCTCTTCAGCTGCCGCTTGGATCTTGAAGATCCCCTAATCCTCTGTTATGATTCACCACGCCTTAATCGTGCCCAGCCATTCCTGGAACACCCCAGAAGAGACATACAAAGGATTGTCAAAATCGTTGACTTTGTTCCTGTAATTGCATGTGAACGTATAATGAATGAGCAGCATCTGATTTCTCTACCTTTTCATGTAGAGAGGAAACAGTGGTACAGCACATTCCAGTTAAACCTGAGTGCTACAGCACTGACTTCTAAAAGTCGAAATGATAATCTTTTCATTCTCAGGAACAGCACAGACCATTGAAGTCAGAAGAAGGTTGGTAGTGTCCACCTAACCCGCACAACGCCCTCGTTCCATCCCGGCATCTCACAAAACTGTGTGAAGGCACATGCCTGCAGCTCTAGAGCTGGGGAGGTGGCAGTGGAGGATTGAAAGTTCAAGGTCGCCTTTGGCTACATAGAGAGCACCAGCCCAGCCTAGGACAGAGGAGGCTCTCTCCTAAAACAGGAGCAAACACAAACCAAAGAAAAAGTTAAAGACAAAAGTTTTCATGGAATGGCAAATGTGAACATAGTCTTGTTTTTTTAAAAAAATATGGATATTTAGCAGGACTTATTAGGGAAATGTGAAGTGTGTACCCGCAGTCTGTTCCACTCCGCAGGGTATTTTAGCACACCTCTATTTTTGCTACCGTAACACAACGTTTAGGGCTGCTGAGGCCAGATGGGCTTGTTTTTTCCTCCCACCCACTTCCCACCACAGGAGGGAAGGGGTGTTTTGAAAATCCTTTATAAATTCCCCGTCTTCTTCGGCTCAAGTATCCCAGTCACTTCTGATCAGTAAACTTGGTCTGAATCCGCAAGAGGCAAACACACAGAGAGTGCGCTGCGCTTCCGTGAGGGCAGACGGACGCAGCAGGGCCTTCTGCCTGCAGCTGCACGCTGGCTCAGCCTGACTTTCCAGGGCTGAGGCCAGGGCTGAGGCCAGGGCAGCCTTCCAAAGACCAGAGGCGACTCGGCGTTGCATGGTAGGGAGAAGGTATGGAAAGCGTGCTATGGGTGGGCATTGTCTTCCTCAGCACTGAAGCCCCCGGAGCTGAGCTTCTCAGACCGCAAACGTGCCTGCTGGCTACTGTTTCATGCAAAGCAAGGGTGAAGACCCCGGAAAAGCAGTCAGAAATCAGCTTTGTGAGGGTGACCTGTCCCACGCTTCAGCAGAGGAATTTCAAATGCTAAACCTAATGTTCTCTCACAGGAATCTCCACAAAACCTCATGTTTCCCCAGCTCGGTGTCCCCAGATCAGGGTCGATGTTAGTGTGAACACTGAGCTCACCCCACAGGGCCCTGCACCCTCAGGCTTTGCCACCAGGCCCTATCTGCCAGTGATGCTGTGGCCACCCATTCCTCCTGCCATTGCCACGTCCTCTCCCTAAACACCGGCCCTCCTTATCCCTCACTCCTCCACACACTTAAACTCTGCCTTCTCTGGGGGAGTCTGTGTGTCCCTCTGGACCATCTCAAGTCTCTGTTCAGTGTTCACACACCTGCAGCCCACCTCCCCTGTGGGTAACACCTTGTAGAGCGACAGCCCTGCCAGGGCAGTCACGTCTGGCCAGTTCCCTGGGAGCCAAGGCAACCGATAGTGGGTGCCTCCACCTCTCTACTCTTCCATCGCTCTTCTTTTCCTTTCCTCACCAGTAAGTACACAGCTCTTCCAGACCTTCCATCTGCTGGAGCATTTTTTCCATAACAGTCTCTTCCAGGATCCAGTAAACACCTGGATAATCCCAACGTGCCGAGGAAAGGAGCTCCAGTGTGACTTGCCCAGACGACAGCTGATAAAGTATCGGCAGAGCTGTATTCTCTTAGCTCACTTATGTAAGTAGAGGAGGAAAGATTATAGCACAGCCAAGGTTCTAGGAGGAGCTGCCACGGGAGTGGGCAAGGAACATAACAGCCAAGAAAAAGAACCTGGTTTCCAATCCATCATCTTTATTTCCTAGCCATGGTGGAGATGATATGGCTATTTTAGTTCACAAGAACCTAATAAACTTATGGAATACTTGCACAGAATGGAAAAAAGATTCTATAACAACAGTAGTTTGAGAAACCAATCAACTGAGCCAGCATACACTTTCTTATCTTGGCTTTCAAAATAAACATGAACATATTCCGAAAATAAGAACTACCATAACAACAAAAGTTCTCTCTCTTAAAAATACTGAAGCTAATTTAAAGGGGGGGAGGGTAGACTTTGCCATGGCCTTCTCCTGAGAGCCTAAAACAACAGTTTATGAGCAGATGGCTCCACCAGACAGCAGGAGCCAGCCCCGAGACACACTGGCAGTCTAGCTGCCATTTGGAGAGAGGAAAACCAAGTGCAGAATTCCAGAAGCACAGAATGAATCAAACTTGTAGGCCGTGTTCCTAAATAGGTGGCAGAACATGACAGTTGTGAAATGCATTTGCTCGTTAAACGGCTCGAATTCTCAACACCTGTGGAATAGAATTATTGAGACTGCACTGAAGAGTTTTTGTTACTTATGTTCAAAATCTAGATTGTAAACTTCTTGCAAGGAAAAATTACCATCTCCTACCTTTTGTGTTACTCTGTGGCCAGACTGATACTGATTCAAAATGGGCCAAAATAATTCATGCAAGGAAGCCCATTTTCTGTGAAAAGATAGCTTTAATACAAACCCAACCCCAAAGTCAGGATTTTGTTACCTGACTTTGAAAAATAACACGATTTCAGTGTGCTGACTTCTGTTTTATAGATGGCCAAGTTATGGTGTTAAAAATTAACTATTGCATCTGAATTTTTCTATATTGGCTTTTAATATAAACAATGATGCTAGAATTTCTGTTCCCATTTAAGTACTTTTGGGCTAAATAATTTTAATAAAAAGCTTTAAATACTGATGAGATTATTTGAAATATAGTGCAAATGTGAATATAAACTGTATGACAAAACCCTTTCCTTTTCTGTATTTTATGGAGCGTGAACATTGCCAGCCTACTTTAGCCCTACGTTTAAATACAGCAAACGAACAGCAATGAAGTGGGTATCTAAGCCAAGAGAGCAGCACTCAGACTACCCCGAGCCTTCTCAGCAGTCCTTAGACAAGGAGCCCCTTTGACGGCTGTAGAATTCCAGGATGAAGCTGCAGGAAACAGTAAAGGAAATTCCGGTCCAGGGGAGTGATAGCAAGCTTTTCCTGGGTTAGGCAGCAGACCCTGCCAAGATTCAGCTGCAGAATGTGCCAAGTCCCCTTCCCACCCATAGCTCGTGAGTGAGTTACAGAAGGAAGGAAGTGGGGTGGGTCCTCAGACTTAACAAAGGAACTGAAGAAAACTGGGTGGGAAGAGGCAGGGTGGAGGTTCCAAGCCCCTCAGGAAAGTCCGGCTCAACAGTTGCTTACACACATTTCTGCAAGTAGGAATCAGGGGAGTCATTTTGGGAGCTACTGCTGTGCAGCCAATGCACAAGGAAGCACACTTCAGAGAAGCGGTTTCAGTTCTCTGTAAATCACTACACCTGCATTCCAGGAGGCCACGCCCACACCTACAGAAATGCCACCATATCTGCCTTCCTGGCACTAACTGCAGACGGCCAAGTTCCCAGCTTTGCCTTTCCTTGCCTCCTCACCTCCCTGTGGCGATCACCACCACCCTCTGCTTTCCAAATGGTCAGACTGGAAAAAGCTTCAATTAGAATTGTTTAATTCCAACCCAAGCTTACTTTAAAAATCAGGTCAAATTTTATGTCTGCTCCAGAAGAGAATCCAGTATCCCTGGCTGTAACCCTCCCCCCCCACAAGCTTATCTGTGTTCTCAGAGCATCCGTCCTGAGAGCTGCCATTCAACTCAAGGTCTTCTCTTCACAACCGGATTAACATCATGAGGAACAGGAGCCAACCCAGTTATTCTAACTTCTCCATGATCTCACTGACTAAAAGTTTAGTGAATGAATGAATATGAAGAGAAATTCTAGAATAACAGTATTTGTCAAACTAACTCACAAGACATAGGTCAAAAGAGTAAGCCTGACATTAACAGAGACCTCTTCTGAGCAGAGCAGAGAGCACTGCAGCAAACAGCAACATTTGGCCAAACAACCCTTCACTGGAGATAAGTAGAGATACTCTCTGCCGAGAACAGTTCAAGCGGATCGTTCTGGAAGGAGGCCGTGTGGGCTCTACTCTATTTGCCCTTAACAACTGAAAACCAGATCACAGCAAGATCCAAGGCGATGTCACCATGTCCAGGAAAACAGAGCAAGATCAGTAAGGTTTGGGGTCAAAGCCCCAAAGAGAACAAGCATTCTGATGACAGACAGGGCAGCCCTGGCCCGGCATGTGGCATGGACCTCTAATCCCAGCACTCCAGGTCGGACTGGAGGACCAGCCATTCTGGGCCCCACAGTTAGGTTTGTCTCAAAGACAAAAGTAAACAGCACAATGAAAAACAAGCACAGCACACTTGTCACTACTTTGTGCTCAGAAAGCAAACAGCATTCCGGAGTTACTTAATGTAAAGCAGGACACGCATTCTCAGCTAGCGGTTACCTAGCTCTGTCCCTTCATGCCTACACGGCTCTCAACATCTGCCGCCTTCTCCGCTCCCTCCGGCGGCCTCGTGAGGTTCTCGCCAACGTTTCCCTTCTCCTTACCCAGCCACTCCTCTGAACTGAAGCCAGAGAGACCTGACTAAGCCCATGACTGCCCATGTTACTTGTCTTCTTTGGTGGCTTTCCTTTGCCAAAAAGACAAGTCTAAACTAACGTGGCTTACTGGGGCTTTCTCGAGTGCATTTCAGCCTTCCTTCCAGCCCAGCCTTTCCAATCCCCAGGAATCACCAACTGCTGGTTCCTCTGACTAAAAATGTTCTTCCCTGCCATAGCCTTCTCCCTGACCAGCAGCCATCCTCCAAGCCAAGTGCAGACTTCTGGCTTGCCCCTTCCTCCACTGACAGAACCGCAGATTAAGACTCACAAATCCTGGGCCTACAGAGGACGCAAGGTCTTCCCAGACCTAGTGACTGGATGCTAACTCTCCCATCACAATGTTTAGAAGCCACAGTTCTATTTAACCCTCCTGTTTAATTCTCCCCATATTAGTTATCAACACTTAGAAGTGAGTGCTGTCCAAAGTAGCCTATAGCTCGTTAACAACAGTTATGCTGAGTGATTCCTGAGGAACATAATAACATTTTAAAGTCTTTCCTCCTGAAATACCTTGGCATAAGCACATAGTGAAATGTTTTTATGATTGCATGAATTTATAATCATAGCATTTGTCAGTGTAAGAAAATACTGGAAGTGCCCAGACCAGAGGCTCACATTAGGACAAGAAGAGACTCAGGGTTTTGCTTTGCCAAGTTTTATGCCATGCTCAGAATCACTTTCCTGTCTGGGCACATGAGAGGGAGGGAACCCCGAGTTCTGCAACTGGAGAACAGGCTGAGTGAAAAGAATACTCCGGCAGGTGGCTGGGATTCTAACTCTGCCACTATTTACTTAGCTGACTTCAGCCAGGAAAGGTAGATGAAGTAGGTAAGGGATTTTAAAATGACAAAATAAAGGAAATCTGTTGCACAGTTGCAGGGTTGGGTCATTACCCTGGAAATAAGAGGACTGAGGACTTGGTTTCCAGTGCTGAGTTGCAGCTTCCTCTGGTGATGGGAGCGTCAACTGAGTCTCTACTAGCAAGAGCAGAGGCCGGGCTTGCAGGGAAACTGAAACTGGTGAACACCGAACTTAGCAAAAGTCCCAACAGATTCCCAGGCAGGGAAGGCTAAAGTAAAGTCAGAAGGCTTGGCCCTACGCTAGATAACGTTATATCTTACGTAAGTTAGATAACCACTGTAAAGGCATACAGGAACCTAACTGCAGCCATTCCGTTATGTTGGCAGCTCTGGGTGCTGACTGGCTCAAGCCGTGCGATCCCACAGACATGTCCGTCTATGCAGCCGGGTACACACTCGACAGTGAGAAAGAAAGGCCCTGAGCGTCACCCTTCCTCACTGTAATCCAAGTGGGCAAAGCCGCAGTTCCAATGTGTGTTTATTCGTTGTCTTCCCTCGTAGACGCAAAGATTTCAGAGCTGCGAGTGCATCCACCGTACGACAGTCAAGCAAAACTACAAAACCATCACCGTTCTATTTAAGAGACTTTAAAAGCAGCAAGGAAAATAATAATAAAGCAAGCTGCAAACCTTCACACGTGATATTTCTGGCTCCTTTAAAAGCCGTGCCAGTGACTGGCTCCAGCTCCAGATCTCCACACTTTGGAGGGAATTATAATCTTATTGGCTGTGACAATAACATTCTAGACGAAAATAATTACAGAACAAAGGCACCACAGGGTCCCGTGAACAGCACAGACGTCTTCATGGCTGGAAACCTACATCTGTCCTTGCAGTATGAGGCTGCACTTGGCTCTGAACAACTCGGCCTACCTCAGTAACTCTCATTTGCACTTACCCGTGAGATGCAGCTTTCATTTAAAGAACCACTAGGAAAGAATCACCTCCCGTCACACTAGGGCACACTTTCACACCACCAACACTAAGACTCATGGTGCATCTCGAAAAAGGCATATGAAAGCGGTTGGTCTCCTAATTACAGTGAATCCACAGGACTAGCCTCTTGAGAAGTTGAAGCTACACATTAAGTTAGACAAATGTTCCAAGGATGTGATGGGTAAGAATTAGGCTGTGACACGGGCGAACTTTAGGGTGCCTCTAGCAACCGAAACAAGGGCTCGATATTTTCTGCGATGCCAGCAAAGGGAAGGGGTCTGAACCTTCCAACTATGAAGTCAACAGCCAGCCAACAGCAGTTCACACTCAACGCTTTGATCTTAGCTTTCCTGCCACTTGAGGTAGCCTCCGTAACAGTGCTTAGCTGTCACACCGCTAACATTCCATGTTAATAAGCTGAACAGCTATCCCTGGAGGTCCCAACCCAGCTCGAGGTCAGGAAAACCCTGTCATTTGTAGCAATAGACATGGGGCTAAAGAAGCATGTAGCAGCTTCTTCTCCCTTGGAAGGGCTTGAAAGTTAAATGTGAAAGGAAAATTACAGTCAGGGAAAGATGGAGAACTGTTCTCTTTGTAAGGAGTCCTGGACAGTAGAGTGAAGCCTCACAAATAACAATCAGTGGATCACAATGGAGGCCAGGGAAGGCAGCTGCATTGTCTCCCGGCCTGAGGGCAGTCTTCTTAGCTCTGAGGCCTCAGCTGAATAACTGCTTTCAGGGGACTGGGCAGCCTGTCCTTTCCCCCAGCCTTCACTGTCTCCACACAATGTCGCTCTTGTTGGAACACAGCGTTTAGAAAACTACTGGGCAGTCTCCATCTACCTCTACCCGCCCTCGGCGGGAGCAGCTAGGATCTGTTTTTCTGCGCTTCTCTGTTCCTACCGACCCAGAACACATTCCTTTGGAGATGAGATGCATGGCCAAGGTGAACACAAACGTGCACTGGGACAGTCTTTCACAAATCTGTGTTCTCTGCACTATTTCATGGGACAAGGTTTCCAGTGTACGACCAGGGAGCTATCAACTCAGAGACATGCTGGACATGCATTTGTGGCTGTCTAAACTTCCACACGGCTTAGTTCTGAGTTCTCCTATAAGCCCAGCCCCAAAACCACCAGCTTAAGAGCTCAGAGAATCAACATTTACCAAGGATGACTTGCAGAGGTAAAATCTCAAACAGTTACAAACAACCAAGCAGAACCATTTCCCCACCCATTCAAACCAACATCCCCAAGAGGAAAGGGCTTACGTGTTCTGCCTTCTCCGGATCCTTTCTGTCTGTCTGTAAAAACTGACAGTTTTCTCTTGCCAGCTTCTGGACCAGCTCGATACGTCCAATGTCGTCTCTCTCCTGGAGCTTGCACACTACCCCAGCCTTGAGAGTTGGAGAAAAGGCGAAGAGATACTTAAATCCGCAGTCCCAGGACATGACACCACCAAAGAGTCCACCTACAAGAAGCGCATTTTCCCTGTGGCCTGAATTAAATCATGGCCTTCATCAACAATTTTGCCTTTCCAAAGTTAAATTTGTGTTATTTTAGTGTAGCGATACCAGGCCAGAGACTTTAAGAGCATGTATCAGTCTGCTGCAAGAGCTGGAACTAAATCATTTGCTACTACGTGTGCGCCTGATATGCTGGCATTTGTTTGTCCCCGACAGCCTGTTTCCTGTTACATAAGCAAAGCCTTGCAAAAGGTTAAAAATTCATGGGAAAGTTAGCCAGGAACCACTCCAGCAGAAAGGGTGAGGTGATACAGTGTCCTAAAAATAACAGTCTAAAACTTCCCAATTCTTCAGCTGGGCAGAGTCATTCCATGGACAAATACAGTTACCAAGAAGATTATGGGATAAACTTTATTTTTCTCAACTGGAAAATTACTATAAGGACAGGAGCAGCACTCATGAGCATTTAGAAACAACCCATTACACATCATACGTTTCTTTTTATGCTGAAAAGTTTTAAGTTGTCATAACAGGAATGAGTTAAATCTAGGAGTTTAGAAGAGAAAAAAGGTCACTCTGACACAGAGATTATGAACTATTTCTACTCAAATTCTTTCCCAAATGGTTCACATAGACATAGTGAAGCATGATCTAAAGAAATCTGAGGTTGACCTGCGGGATTAGTGAAAATCACTGAATCTTGCTTCACCCACACATCCTACAGGGTTTGAATGTTCAGCATTGTGTCCGCATATGGGGACAGGGCAGAGAGCTCAAGTCTTGTGGTCTTAACGGCTGGCGTGGAAGTCGCCCACAGGTCCAGTGGGTATCACAGAAACACAACCTGACCTGCAGAGCAGCAGCTACACTCTTATTCCCGAGGGCTCAGATGGAAAGAAATCCTCCGAGCAGTCACCACAGACCCCTAGAGGGCAGCAGGCAGGATTCTCCCACGAAAGTATGAAGTCTGTGCGTATAACATTCCTCAGAGTTTTGTTGGACAACGACCTCATCTTATCTTAAGACTCCTGGACATGGTGGCTAGCCAGAGCTGCCGGGAGTCTACATCACCCTAGATAATGAACGTCATCCCAGGAGCACAGCTTCCCTTTAAGGCAACTGGGACAAGGGCCCCCCTTTCCCAGCCACACAATCTTTCTAGGGTTAAACAGATATATTTACTGCAATAGCATTTCATATTCTCAGATACAGATCTCTAGTTGTCTGTCATTAAATACATCATTCAACAGCCTTTGATAAACACCCACAGTAAATCCTAAAGCTACAGAATTCAAGTCCCTTGCAAGTTGTTGTTCAACAGAGGAAGAATACTGAATCACACACACACAGACACACACATGCACACACGCCACACGCACAGATATACACATATACACTCACGCACAGAGACACATGCCCACATACACGCACACTCACACACACGGGGGTGGAGCAGTACTGAGGTGGTCTCTGGACCAGATTTTCTAGTAAGATGGCATCTGAGCAAAGACCTAAAAGAACGAGGAAAATGTGATGTCTATACCCAAAGGAAGTGTTTTAGTCAGAGGAACAAGGTGCCAGGGTTGTGTGCTTGCCATGTGGATGGACTGAGAAAGGAGACAGTGACGCGACAGGACAGAGCTGGGGAGGCTGGCAGAGAGGTGCAGGTCCAGGTGCCATCGTTTTCTTACAGGCTCTGTAGGGAGTTTACGGTCCTAAGTGGGAGGTTTGTACCATGCCCGCCCTCAGGGCTCAGGGGCCTCTGTGGAAGAGGAGGCAGAGAGCATGTAAGAACCAAAGGGGCCAGAGGGAAACTCAGCAGGACTGCTGCTCTATCTGTGAGCCGCGGCAGCACGCTCCGGGCCAGATGTGGTTCCAGTGCTGAGAAGGGGTGCTGTTAGGAGAGTATTTTAAAGCCGTACAGATCTCCTTTGCCAATCTCCGATGGCTTCTAGCTTTCTGTTTTTATGGGAATAGTGTGTGTGCAGATATCTGCCTCTACATGTGTTTCTCCCACTTTTTCTTTGTTTGTTTGTTTTTTTTCTCTTTGTTTTGTCACATTCTGGTTTGCTTGGTTTCGTTGTATCTTATTGTTCTTTATATGCCTGTTTGGAGTTTGTTCTTGGTTTTGCTTTTTGAGACACGGTTTCTCTGTGCGGCCCTGACTGTCCCATAACTAGGTTTACAAGAGGCTGGCCTTGAACTCCCTGAGATCTGAGATTGCCTGCCTCTGCCAGGATTAAAAGTGTGTGCCAACACCCACCTAGTTGACTTTTTGGTTTTCTAACAAGAGCCGGGAGGGTGTGAATTCAGGTGGGAGGAGCAGTGGGGAGATCTTGGAGGATTTAAGGGGTAAACCAGGATAAAACTGTTTTCAAGAAAAGAAAAATAGAAAAAAAAATCTTAAAAATAAAATGAGATATAGCCCTGGGAAGTGGCTGCAGATCACACTAATGAATATGTTTCCCAAAGCAAGGGAAATACATTTTAAAAGTTTCTATCATGAATAAATAATAAATGTTTATATAAACATGTTTATCCTATTTCAACCTACAAAATGTATAAACAGATTAAAATACCACATGTCATACACATACACACACACACACACATATATATGTATATTTATATGTGTGTGTATACATGCAGACAGAGAGACAGATGTGTGTGTGTGTGTACACGCTTCAGTTAAAAGTAGATTCATGTCAGCCGGAGATACAGTTTAGTGGTAGAGTTCTGCCTAATATTAGCCACACCTGCGGTATACACTTTGCTTCACCAAAGATAAATAATTCCCATAAATTCACACTTTAAGATGTAGTAAATTAAGTATAAAGATCTGCATAGCAATGAGCTGTCAGGTTCTTGTCTTTAGGATGGAGCCAAGTTGGGCATTGAACATCTTATATCAACAAGTCAATACTGCTTCTAATTTAAAAAACAAAACAGAAATTACAGAAGTCACAGAATGTAAATTTTAGTTTAACAGTGAGTTATATTAATTAGTCTTCATAAAAATAAACTAATTATGTTTCTTAGTTAAGCTATGAGCCAATGATGTCTTATCAGATATGTTATCAATTATGTTGTCCTTAAATTTGGCATTAACTAATCTGTACGACAGTAAATCATATTAAAATATATAACAGCGTTTTGCCTATCTATAAAAAGTTGGGCTTCTTGTTCTGAACAAGATGGACTTCTTTGGAATTCGTGAGCAGAGAATTCTCACACACAGATTTACAGTTTAGAGGATTGCTGTGGGCAGCATCAGGAGACTAGTTCTCAGCCAGGGTGGTTCTGGGAACTTGAGTCAGTGGCCACACAGACGCACTTCCCAAGCAGGGCCAGCAGGTGCTGTTTGTAAAGTTTGGGGGACTATGGAGAGAAGGTGCTTACTCAGAGTGGGGCCTGGCAATCTGCAGGTCCTGAAGCAAAGGGGAGTGTGGGACAGGACACCAGGGCCATCCAGAGCACAGAGTATTTTAGTTGTGTGCAAGGATGGAAAGCAACAAGCTGAGTGCAAGGTTTAGAAATGGGGAGACACAGAGAATCAGGAGACAGGAAGTGTGCCCTGTAGCACTCTTCTAAAAACTACTTTATTTGGGGTGTTTAGGCCTCAATCTCCCTTCCAACCTCCCAACCCTCATGTGGGAGAGAGAAGGCTAGCAGGGAGAGGGGGCGTCTTGACATCTCCTGGCTGTTTACGGTTCTTTTAGGCTCTGTACCAGTCTCCATCAACGGCACAGCCGGCTTCTCCACAGCAGCAGGCTTCTCTACGCTGCTGCACCTGTCTGTCTGCTCCAAAGGCCACACCACCTCTGGTCTCTCTAAAGTGCTCCACGCCACACGCCAACACTGAATGCCACAGGTTCTCTTTCTCAGCTCTCACATTTTACTCTCAGAGCCCTGAACCACGGCCCTCTCCGTGCTGTACGGAGAAGGCCGTTACCAGCTGGCAAAGACCACACCCCCACCCCACAAGTGACAATTACCAGCTGTGGACAAACTAGAGCCCAACTAAAATCCCACACCTGGAATTAAAACAAAAACACATTTACACAGCATAACTAGGTCTACAGAGAAGGCAGAACTTCATTCCAGTGTGCCGCTCCCAGGAAATCTGGAGAACCAGAGCGATTCTCAGCAGGTGGGGCTCCAATTCCAGCAGTGTGCTGCCACCGCACCAGGGAAGATGCTTCCAGATCCGTCAGTCAGACAGAGGTGACCCAGGACTGACATATGGGGAGGGGGCGTAGCCAATGAGAATCCATGGCCACCATGACAGGCTGGCCCCGCCGAAGGACAGGAGTCCGCCAGCCTGGGGGAACTGAGCCCAGGGACATCTCGGGTGTGTTAGGGCATGTTATCTATGTTAGAAACCTTCGACCACACGAGGGAGGGACAGGGCGGGGGAAGGGAGTGGAAGAGAGCGCATTTTCAAGATTAATACTCGAGTGTATGAAAGGAAGATAGGGATCTGCCCTCAGAAATGTAGACACCGACGGCGTGCAGCAGGCTGGCAGAGTCTGGCGCGCTGAAGGAGTCTTTCCGGACAGCAGTGACTGAGAGTAAGGGCCTGGAGGAAGATCCTGGCAGTGTGAGGGACAGAGCAGACAGGCTGAGTGTTAGCAAGACCCTCATACCGGGCCACACAGCAAGAATCTCAGGCTTTAGGTGCAATGACTGAGCTGTGCAGGCTGAACCCTGGAGCAGCAAGGGGTGGTGGGTAAGCATATGGACCAGGCTATGGCCAGAAACACGCTGACACAGACAGGCGGGGGGCTGTGGGTGTCATCTCCTGGCCTAGGGACTACAGGGGTCCAGCGCGGTCTAGAGCAGTGGTCCTCAACCCTTTTAACACTGCGGCCCCTGAGTACAGTTCCTCATGTTTGGCTGAGGCCCCAACCATTAAAATGATTCTGTCCCCACTTCAGAGCTGTCATTTTGCTACTGTTATGAACCATGATGCAAATATCTGGCGTGCGGGATATGGGATATGCGGTCTCCAAAGGGTCCTGACCATCAGGCTGAGGGCTGCTCTAGAGCGTCACCAAGGCCCATCTGAATTTTACTTTTTTTCTTTTTTAAAATTTTTTTTATTTTAATTTTTATTAATTACACTTTATTCACTTTGTATCCCCCCATGGCCCTCTCCCTCCTCCCCTCCCAATCCCACTCTCCCTCCGCTTCCCCCTCCTCCACGAATGCCCCTCCCCAAGTCCACTGATAGGAGAGGTCTTTCTCTCCTTCCTTCTGATCTTAGACTAATCAGGTCTCATCAGGAGTGGCTGCATTGTCTTCTTCTGATTTTTACTTTTAAAATCCCTTTTCATCCTAGCCTTTCTCCTAAGGGAATATTTCTTATTTGTCAGAATTTTCATAGCTCCTGTGATCTGATGATGCCCATCATATGAACCACTCATGAAGATGTGTTTTTAGTCAATGCAAGGGAGGGCAGAATATTAAGTGGTACCAAGGGCCTCCCTTTGTCATTGGAGGACAAGGGAACTGTGCATGGTTGTTTTTGCTTGCAAATAATTAAGTATTTTTGCAACAATGTTCATGAGGAAAACTGGTCTGAAATTTTCTATCTTTATTGAATTTTTGTGTAGTTTAGGTACCAGGGTGACTGTGGCCTCAAAAAACAAAGTGAGCAATGTTCCTTCTGTTTCTATTTTGTGGAATAATTTGAGGAGTGTTAGCATTAGATCTTACTTGAAAGTCTGGTAGAATTCTACACTAAAACCATTTGGCTCTGGACTTCTTTTATTTGGGAGACTGCTTCTATTTCCTTAAGGGTTATAGGTCTCCTTAAGTTGTTTATCTGATCTTGATTTAACTTTGGTAAGTGGTATCTATCAAGAAAATATTAATTTTTTTTTTTTTTTTTTTTAGATTTTCCAGTTTGTGGTATACAGGGTTTTGAAGTAAGACTAATGATTGTTTGGATTTCCTTGGTGTCTGTTGTTATGTCCCCCTTTCCATTTCTGATTTTGCTGGTTTGGATAGTGTCTCTCTGCCTTTCATTTAGTTTGGCCAAGGGTCTGTCTGTCTTGTTGGTTAGCATTCTGTAAAGATTTTATTTCTTAAGGGAAGATCAGTGTCTGCTATCTAGAGACTTCTTCTGTGCTTACACCTGAGACTTTTCCCTGCTCCGTGTCGCCCTCAGAGGCTGACTGTCTGCTGCCCAGGGGACATGCTAACACCCCACAAGCCACAGACAGACTGTGTGGTAACAGAGGGAATGTGGGCAGAAGGCCAGGCAGGCTGGCCCAGCTGCAAGGCTGGAAGCTGCTGTGTGCGCAGTGGACAGAACCCGCCAAGACTGACTCGGAGACCCTGAGCCCTAAGCGCGGCTCTGCAGACAACTGTTACGATGTTAGCAGCAGAGCTCGGATGGACAACAGACACTGCTTCTGTGTTTGCTTTCTACAGAGACACAACTTTTCAAGAAACTCTTCATCTCATGAGGACCCTAAATACACACTTTTTTTCCTAAGAAAACAGTTTGATCTGAACCAAACACATGGATGCAGGGATCAAATATTTGCATTTTAAATAACAAATGTTATTACTTTAAACATTGTTTCATCTTTTCTTATTAAAGAAGGAATATTACTGTCTTGATTTTCCAGTTTCAATTTTTGGATGTAGTAATATTTTCATTAGATAAATGTAGAGCGCTCCTTACAAAATACCTGTGGGATGTTCAGCAAATGACCCCCATAATTTACAGGGGCACTTTATTCTCTGGGGGTTTTCAGCCCAGAGATGGAGCAAATCCTCCATGGTTCATGAAATAGTGAACTTGGAAACACAACATAAAGCCAGATGTTTTCTGGGTTCCTTCATGGCCCTGTAATTTAGTAATTTAATTCAGGAAACCCGTGAATTTATTAATGTTTTGGAAGATTTGCTGCAGACACTCAGGCAATATGATAACTAACAGCCCTCAATCTAGACTTTCACATTCATGGTCTATTCAATTTATCTATGTGAAATTAATTATAAACAGTTTACCTAACACTGCTAAGCCAGAAAAGGAGAAAGGATTAATGTGTAACTGTCACAAGAATTATTTAAGAGCCTTATTTCAAGGTCTTTTTTTTGGAAGAGAAACATTTTCTGTAATATATAATTAACGCTGTTCTTACGGCTTCAGTATAAACAATGTTACAAGCTCCCATGATTCATGAAACGTGGGTCCACTCCCTGGGGGGGGGGTGAAAACAAGCATGGAGAGGATCCTTCGGGACACACGGGACAAGAGAGCAGCCTTCCCTGTGACCAAGGTGGAGGACAGAGGTTCCCACCTAAAACAACGACTGCATTACATACGCAAACACTCAAATTCACTCTTCCGGGGCTGGGGACAGCTCTGCAGTAGGAGTACCTGCTGCACACAGATGAGGAGCCACCTTCAAGTGCCCCGTGCTGGTGGGAAAGTCAGGCCGTGTGCACACCTATGACCCCAGCACCGTGCAGAGCGGACAGGGAGCAGCACTGAGGTTTGCTGGCCCCAACCTAGCACCAGATCCAGTGAAAGACCTTGTCTCTGGCCTTCATGTACATACAGGTGAGTGTACACAGACACAAAGATACACACACACACACACACACATTCTTTCACATACACAGATCACTTTTTCTAAAACACTAAGTAAATCACAATATAAATACCTCCATCCACAGAACTTAAACCAAGCTTCTGCCTTTTAGGAAAGCATGATTTAAATAGCAAACTACTGCAGCACAAATTCCATTGAACATAAATTCAGTATACTCAAAGGGGGACCCCTGTGCATGGCGCATGAAGCCTGCAGAATGATCTCAACATAAACTCAACTGCAGCATCATTAATAACACTACAACCTGTGGAGCCTTGAGGAGAACAGCACTGTGCTTCTTCTGAAACAGACAATGGAGTTTGGACCTCCAAGGTGAAAGGCACAGGGTAACTGGGCTGAGTCCTTAAATGTTTCATTTTCATATAAAGTGAAACGGTTGTTGACACTGAGGTATCCAATTCAGAGCCTTGACCACTGTGATTCAGTCTTAGGGATAATGGCACGGGGTCTCTGGCAGTGGGCACATGGCTACAGTGTGTGGGCAAGCTCCTTTTCTAACTGTGTGAAGAGAAGGTCAGCTGTGAGGGGTACCTCCTCCTCTGTCCTTTCTTTGAGAAGTGGAATCCACCTATCATCTATCTATGTATGTATCTATGTGTTCACATGTATGTATCTATCTATTTTTGTATCTATCAAGTATCTATATATATGTATCTATATATCTATGCATCAATCATCTATCTATCATCTATCTCTCTCTATCTCTCTCATCTATCTATCTATCATCTATCATCTGTTTTGTTTGTTTGTTTGTTTTGAGATAGTTTCTCTGTGTAACAGCTCTGGCTGTCCTGGAACTCACTCTGTAGACCAGGCTGGCCTTGAACTCAGAAAGATCCACCTGCCTGCCTATGTCTCCTAGGCACTGGAATTAAAGGTCTACACCACCACAGCTGGGCCTGTCTGTGTGTCTGCATATCTATCTATTTTTCTATCTATCTATCTATCTATCTATCTATCTATCTATCTATCTATCTATCTATCCATCCATCTATTTTTCTATCTGTCTGTCTGTCTGTCTACCTACCTACCTACCTATTTTCTATCTAGCATCTACAGACATACAGAGGGGAAGGAAGGGAAGTGGAAGAGAGACAGAGTGCACCTCCTCTGTCAACTCTTCTGCAGTAGTCACCATGTCTGAAGGACACACCCCAAGATCCCACTGAATCCCTGAAACTACAAACAGCACTGAATTGTTTTTCCATACATATGCTACACCTCTGTTTATAAATTAAGCAAAGAGATTAGCAACAGTAACTAATAATGAGAGGACAACTAACTCAACATACTGAGTAAGAGTTCTATGAATATGGTCTTTTCGTAGTCAGTCACCCCCTAGTGCTGATGTGACACAACAGCTCTGAGAAGAGGCGAGAGACGTGGGCCTTGTGATGCCACACCAGGCCGCTGAGGAAGGGTGAACTGAAGAACCCTGAAGGAACCGATAGTTCAGTGGAGAACCACACAGCTGGCCAGGGACTGCTGAAGGAAGCGTATGCAGTATTGATGCTCTGAACAAAGAACAATGCTGCATCCTGGTACTCTGAAGCTGGACTGCACAGAGCAACACACAATTTAAAACACATGGATTGCTTATTTGAAAGACCTCTCTGTTTAACATACTTGGACAGTGGATAATTGAAAGTATAGAGAGTAAAATCCTGGATACAGGAGGAGGCCTATAAATAAACGAACAATTCAGGGTCTTCCTTGGGAATATCTGTATGTCCAATCTAAGCACTTTACCCCTGTGAAAATCAGCAGTAACAGGCCACACAGGGCAAACCTGTCTCACCGTGGACACTTGGCCCTCTAGCCACCCTCCGAGAAAGGGTCAACGCTGTGGCAGCACACATCGTACCTGAGGATCGGGACCACCATTAGCCTCTGTCACGGTCATGTGCTTGTCAGCGCTCTCGTCCTCTTGTTCAACTGCTCAGAGATAAAGACAAACATACATGGCATCATAAGAAAACGCTCCTGGTCGGCTTCGACAGACAACAACGTTCCAGGAAAAAAGAATGCTAGCTTCATGAAACAAAGGTGCAGTGATGCAGTCTGCGGCTGCATGGGAGGCCACCGCCACTCTGTCCCGCGCGTTATGTCACCTGTGACATCAGCGGCAGCGGGAAATGGCCATTGCGTCTTCTCTCCGTCCTGTCCCGTCCTGTGCTTTACCAGAGGAACTCAGGGGTGCTCATGTTCACTGAGAGGAGCATTCTTAAAAAATACTGAAATGGAGAATTGAACCCAGGGCTTCTCATTCTACCATGAACTATATTCACAGGTCACTCACTCTAACATTTCTAAAAGGAGAAACACAACCTCACCATGTTATCAAGGTAAGCCTTGTACACTAGATCCTCCTACCGCAACAACCCAAATAGCTGGGACTATAAACTGTGTGTGTGTGTGTGTGTGTGTGTGTGTGTGTGTTCTCAGTGGCAAGAAAAATGTCTTATTACAAAGGAAACAGTACTTTATGACTCAGTTACTTGGTGCATTGTCACCACAAAATCCCAAACTCTGGAGTCTTGGGTCAGCTTTTTCCTTGCCTTGGCACCTTCTTGTCAAGCATTTCATTGCTCTTTCATTGTGATTACATGAACCTCCTACATTCAGCCCTGGTTCCAGCCTCTTTATTTGACCCAGCATGGTGCAGCTGCTGAAGTAATCATTCCCTAATGACATAAACACAAGTGCCAAGCTCTGGCCCGAGGTCTCCTCATCTTAGAAGTCTGCTCTTCTCTACTGCCGGGTTCCGCCCACTCTCCAGCTTTCTTGGAATCTCTTTTCTCACACAGACACAACTCTGATCCAAGCTGGATGAATGCACAGGTTTTTGATACATACACCTGTTTGTTTAATTAAAAACAAGTGTGTCCTGAGTGCCTGCTATGTGCCTGGAACTGGAGTTCTCACAAACAAGGCAGATAAGCCCCATGAAGCATACATATGATCAGGGAAAGTCAGTTACAGCTACAGAACAATAAACGTAAGATGACATGAGGGCTCTGGAGATAGCCATGGAAAAGACTCTCCCCAGCAAGCCCGAAGACTGGAGTATGGTTCCTGCAGTTTGTTCTCCGATTTCCACAGGAACACCAAGGTACAAACACTGCCCCCCAAATACACACTAAATAAATCAATGCTTTAAATAAATAATCCTTTAACAAAAGTAAGATGAAAAGTCATATAAGAACAACTATAAAAATGCAGCAGACCTGCCGCGGAGATCACAGTAGTGAGGAGGACATGGGTGATTGTGACAAAGTTAAGGCTGAGCCAACCACCCCTGCCAGGACACAGGGATGGACGGAAATCTGGAGACAGTGCAAACTGCAGTTAAGTTTAGACGTGAGCCGAAGAACATGGCCGACCACTGAAGAATTTGTAACCTGTGCATATGTTCTCAAGTTCTGTCAGCTTGTTTGTGGAGGACAGAAGATAACATAGCAGCAAGCAGAAACAGAGAAACCAGTCAGGTGACCGTTACAGTGGTCTTCCTTAGAAACGGGAGGGCTTAGGGCAGCCAAGAGGAAGATGAGCATGGAGGACTTAGAGAGCACGCACTCCGCCTGACAATGACCTGAGCCTGCAGAGTGGTGCAGGGAAGAGAGCTGGTGGGGAAGCAGCAGTCAGTGATGACCTTGATGAGCTGAGGCAGGACCAGCGGAACATTCATCCTTCTGCCCTCTCCATCAAAACGAGGCTAAAGGCACAACCTCCCAGCCTAACTGCACGCATGGGCTCAGTCTGCATAATCTGTGGACTTGGACATAGCATACTTTCTGCTGAGCAGCTTTTAGAGTAAGCGCTGCACCTGCTTCTGTGTGACTTTGTGCTTGCTGTGTGGTAGCTGCATCAAGCCCAGAGCGAGGCACAGCGCAGCGCAGACAGACGAGCAACGCACCGACACGTGTCCAGGGTGGTTTCCTTGGCACCATGATGCAACACGCTACTTCGTTTACCTGTTCCTGAAGGAAGGGAGGACAGCTCCCCGAGGATCACACCTACCAGCCGAGCCACAGGCCAAGCAGGGACGGCGGCACTTCGGAGAGGCCTTGCCCTGTTTTTAGCAAAAAGTCCCACTCATGCTTGCTGAAAGAGGTCCCGACCGTACTGTGGGCCAGTCAGGAGGGAATTTAAAGAAAAACAAAACAAAACAAAACAAAACAAAACAAAACAAAACAAAAACACTAGGAGAGACTAGGAAAGAAAAATAAAATTGAGGAAAACATCCTCAACTCCTCTTAAAAAGGCAACAGGCCCCGAGAGCAACTCCACTCAACCAAATGAAATTCGGTAAGAATTTCCCATAAGTCTTATCTTGGGAGCAAGTTAATACTACATGAATGGAGGCTTCCTTTACATGAGAACAAGCAATTCTTGGGCAGTTAAGCTGTGATTTACTTATTTTCTTTCATTCTTAGAACCATTATTCTTGATCAATAATAAAGAAAATAAAACTTTGGAATATTTTGGCCAATAAAGTCATGCTTTTTCAAAAACTATGTTCTGGGGCCTATGCCTTCTTTATCTCATCTGATTCAGCTAGAAACAGAACACTAGGATAATGCATAACAATTGACTTTTAAAGACATGACAGACACACACACGGGAGTAGCTCTTTTTTGGGTAGCGGTTCAAGACAGCGTTTCTCAGTGCAACAGCTCTGGCTGTTCTAGAACTCGCTTTGTAGATGACTGATCTCCAGCTCACAGAGGTGCTATGGCCTCCTGCCGAGGGTAGAGATGCTGGCCTCCAAACCCAGCTACAAAACAGTTTTTAATACAAAGAACAGATTAGCATAGTGCAAACAAAATGAATTTGTCCGCAGCAGCAAATCTGCATTCACTCATTCATTCACTCACTCACTCATTCATTTGTCCATTCACTCATTCATTCATGCTGGTAATTGAGCTTAAGGCCTTCCCTTCCACTTACCTTTATCAAAAATAACACATTTATTCTCACAGCTTTAAAGATGTCAAACACCCGCTGTCTGGTATTACATTTAAATAACAGTAGAAGGCAGACAAACAGGCAAAGGAAGTGACTAACCCAAAGGACAGCAGGACTGTGCACCGGAGGATAGAGAAAAGACAATGTCCTATCCAGCAGACACACAATCTCAGTTTAAAAAACACTGGATAATCCCAACTCTCGTACTGCATGCAGCCCGTGGCTCACATGCATCACAAGACAACAAAACTTATTTATTCTGGACTTTCCAGGATTTAAGACATAGCTGGAAAGTTCTACAGCTCCTGTTGTGCTAATGTCCAAGAATACCTCAGGAGACAATTTCTCTTCATGTCTGCTTACAGTGAGGTTAGTGCCAGGAGGAGGAGAGGGGCAGTCGTTTAGATTCTGGGTTCAAATTGTCTCTTATCTGATCAAAATAGAGGAGGTTCGGGGAGAGTTTCTGTGCAAATATTAGTTCTGGGATGGTTCCCCCAGCAGGTCACGTACTCGGGCATGCCACTTCTGGGACCAGGGCGGCTAGAAGCCTTGCCTTCTGCCAACACAAACCGGCCCTTATCTCTCCACACGCGGAGCCCAAAGGCAAGGAACGGCCTTGGAAAATAACTCTTGGCGTAAGAAAACACAAGTGCAAGAGTCCGAGCCTGTACGTGGAACAGTGAACATTGGAGAACGCTGAGAACTAACAGTGAATGTGAACTACTTAGACCCAATTCACACGAGAGTGCTCAGTTCAAATGTGTCTGTGTGTAAACTAGCCAGCAGGGTTCCAGCGCGCGAGAGCTGCTGCTCCCACGGCTCTTCCGGCTCGCCCCACAGCACTGCACTTCTTCCTTGTAGCTTTTCTTTCAGAACGCCATGCAGAGTACTGTGCTTGCTTCATTCTCACCCTTCCCTAATCCTCCTCAACCTCCTCCCATGTGCCCCTCAAGTCCTTCTCAAATCCATGACCTTTGCACATGCATGTGCAAACACAGACACATGCACACACAGGCACATACACACACTACGAATCCATTTGTTTATGGCTGACTATCTGGGATGGTCACCCTACAGAAGGCCTTTTCACATCTGTTTTGTCAGCTCCCACCGGCTGCCGGAAGCTCTTCATTTTAGGCAGGGGCTTGTGAGGTTCCCCCATCTGCCCTGCCATGTTAATTGGTGTTCTCGTTATGTACAGATGTGAGGAACAGGGACCACCACTCATGGGTCATAGGACTGCAAACTACAGAGATGACTGCGGAAGTTTTTCAACATGCTAAGAGCAGGGCTATGACACGACTCAGCGGTGCACTCCTGAGCGGGCCCCAAAGGACCCGGTTCCCTACTCTACAGCTACTGCTCAACCTTGTTCACTGACGCTCTATTTGAAATATCCAGGAAACGGAAACAACCTGATGTCCTTGAGAGATAAATGGATAATGAAAATGGAGTGAGTGCATGAGCACAGTGGGTTTCTATTCAGCTGTGCAGAAAAATGAGCCCATTCGTGAGTAAACGGAGAAAAGTGGAAAGCAGCGTGTGAGGGAGGAAATGCAGGCCCGGAAAGACAGTGCTTTACCTCCTCAGGAGACGCTGCTTATCTGTTTTCCTGAGGCTGCCTTTTAATGTGCATGAGTGCTTTGGTCTGCGGCTCCTGCGGGCCACGGGGTGTCCTATGCCCTGGAACTGGACTTCAGACAGATGTTAGTCTTCTCTGGAAGAGCAGCCAGTGCTCCTGACCGGGGAGCCACCTCCCCAGCCCCACAGAACAAGCTTTCTCTCCCAGCAACTTAGCATGACAGACGGTAAGGAGCCCTTCTAGTGACTCTACTAATATAGCCTTTCGTCTTTGAAACTTTATTTTCGTTTGAGACAGAATCTTGCCATGTTCTCTCAACTGGCCCAGTGCTTCCTGTTGGGCCAGACTGGCCTCGGCGTCACAGCCGTGCTCCTGCTTCGTCTTGCCGATGGTGTGACTGCAGAGTCCTTTCAAGCGATGCTCAACAGCTCTGAATGTGAGACCACCCTCCCAGGGAGCACCGGACACAGCACAGGGTGTTACAGCCGGCAAGCTTCCTTTACAAACGATCAACCTTCTTTCCTTTCAAAGAACTCACAAGTCAATGAAAACTTTTCCTACAGATAGAAATTCAGAATTTCAAGTCATTTGTGAATAGTCAACAAAAATAAGAAAAGTAATTTAGTGAACACCTTGCAGAGTTCAGGATGTGGCAGCAGCAGAATCCCTTGCTTATTTGGCATTTTCTCTTAGAGAGAAAGCCCTTTTATAAAGCCTGGCACTCAGACTAAGGGCCAGGCAAGCATTCACACCACCTGTGAGGATGAGGGAACATCCAGGTGAGGCCACACCCTCAGCTCAGGAATGTGCCTTTATCTGCCACTTGGCTACAGAGGCGAAGGTGCTGGCCGGCCTGCATAGCAGCCAGTCCTTTCTGCGACAGTCTGACTGAACCCCAGGCTACCTCCTGCCTCCAGCCCCTGAGTGCTGGGTTAACTGCCCAATGCTACCACACACGACTCATGTTAATCTTGGAATGGATTTCTCTTTAACCTTGCCCTCTTCAGTGAACTATAGCAGAAAAATTAGAGAAAAAAAGGGTTAAGACTAAAATGCTAAAATGCACTAGCACCGGTAATTTTTACAGGTGGGAGTAGGATGTGTCTGGACAGAGTGGAGGCCTTTGTGTGTTCCGGGAGTTGTGGACAAAAAGATGTTAGGAAAACACTGCACAGTTTCCAGCCCCAGCGGGCAGGCCCCGCTTCCTCTTTATGTAAATGACCGGCTGTTGTTTCGTACCTTCCTGAGAGGGCTCAGAATATTTTCCTCGGATGCCCCTCTACAACACACCCTGCACATCCACAAGGAGCCCTCGCTGATCCATGCCGGGAACCTATTTCCTTGCTACGTTTACCAGAAGGTATACTAGAAAAACAGTTTCACTTTAATGCAAAGGTAACTCATGCTTCACTCAACTTTTTAAAAAAGAACAACAACAACAAAAAAAACAAAAAACAAAAAACAAACAAGCAACCATAGTTACAAATTTTCTTCTGTTTTTTTCTTGAGAGGCAAAACACTTCAGGGTTTTGAAGTGCCTTTCAAGGATGTGTCCTGGCCCTGGGAGAGGAGGAGGCCAACCCGCTATAATCTCACGTGCGGGAGACGGGAAGCTATGATTCCGAGACATGTGATCATTCATTTTCAAAGACCCTGGAGCACTCTTTACTCTCTATCATTTCTCCCAGGAATTAAACTCTGAGAGATTTATCCCAGCTGGTAAACAGAAAGACGGGTTCTGGGCCTAACTATGCCAGCACAAAGCAATGTGCTCTGTGCCGTGTCATTTCCCACCAACGAGCCCCAGGGGCGTGTGCCCCAAGTCCCATCTCAGAGAGTAAGAAAGGAGCCTCCGGAAGCCACGGAGCCACACCGCTAACCCAGGCCGCTGGAGACCAAACGCCGGCCAGAGCGCCACGGGACACCCACGGACGAAGGGTGTGCAGTGAGAAGTCCATGTTAGCATACACTGACTGTAAAATAACCGTCACTGTACTTCACACACATGTAATATACTCACCATACTCACTTCCCGGCGCCCTCTCACTCTCCCCCCTTCCCCTTCTCAAGCGGTCTCTCACTTTAGTGTCTGATTCCACGAGGAAAAACACGGCCCCCGTCTTCTCACCATGATTAGCTCCAACTGTATGCCTTTCCTTTTCTACTCATTAATATTTTTCCCGTTTGAGATTTTCAATCAGGCATATAATGCATTTTGATTAAATAAACCCCCTTTCCCTCCCCGTGAGCTCCTCCCCTACCCCACAGCACTTTCCCTCCTCACTCCATGTGCTCTTTCTCACAACCCACCAATCCTCTGTGGGCCTTTGAGGCACATGGGCAGGGCATGCCCTAGGGCACATCGCCTTTCAGGGGCTGCATCCCTGGGTAAAGAGTCTCCCTGCCCCAGCAGCCAGCAGGACAGCAGCTCCTCAGCAGAGCGGGACTCGTGAGCCCTTCTACTACACGTGCTAGGATCTTCGGTGGTCCGTTCCTGTGCTGGTCAGAGCATCCAGAGCTGCTGAATCACGTGTCCACCAGCACTGACGGCGCCAGCGACGCCCTGCAGAGTCAGCTCGCTGTCACTGCACTGACCACCTTGCTGCCCCTCTCCCGAAGTGCTCCCTGGTCTGGTCACTGGCAGGGTGCTGTAGAGATTCTGTTCCCAGCTAAGTGTCCTAGTCTCCTATTCTTAGCTAAGCGACTGCAAGCGTAATCACCATCTACTGCAAAAACAAGCTTCTCAGCTGAGGTTTGAGACGTACAACCTCAGGCATAAAGGACTTTGGGGCAGTCTATTACTGCTTTATTAGAACAGCAGTGCCAGGTTCTCCCCAAGTATTGAGCCGTGGGCTGTGGCTCACTGACTGGTAGCATGTATGAGTTCAGTCTTGTGGAATGGGATTCCAATCCAGTCAAGATGTGGCTGGTCACTTCCACAACAGCCACTTTTGCACCAGTGGGCGTAACATTGTTTTCCTTTATGATGTGTGTGTGTGTGTGTGTTCTCACATTTCTTCATTTATCTGTTGATGAGCATTAATGTGATTGGTTCCATAGTCTGGCTACCATATTACCATAAGTAATCCAGTGATAAACACATACCTATGGCACCTACTAAGTAAGCTGGCTGACTCCTGAGGTAGATATTGAGAAGGGAGGTGGCTGGATGAGATGGCATTGTAGTTTTAGTTCATTTCTTTCCAGGAACACCGACACTGATGTACATCCGAGCTATATTTATGACCTTCCAGGATCGTATTGCATAGGGCCCCTTCTCTGCCCCTGCACCCAGCATATTCTTCCTTCTTGCTAGCACTTGTTGTTTATTTTCTGGTTGATGCTATTTTGATGACAGAGATGGGACCCCCAATGCATTTCCCTAGTGGATAAAGATGTTGGATACTTTTCACATATTTACTGATTTTCTTTTTGAGAACTTTCTGTTAAATTCATTCATCAATTATTTACTGGGTACTTCATTTCTTTAGTTCTTTGAGACTGCTTCCCATTCTGCAGGCTGCCTCTTCACTCTGGCAATTGCTTGCTTTGCAATATATAAGTTTTTCATTTCATGTAATCTCATACGTAAGTTCTTGTATTTGTGCTACTGAGATTCTTCTTGAAAAGTCCCCTTTCCCTTTATCCTGAAGCATTTTTCTCTGCTAATTTGCAAGCATCAGGTCTTACTCTAAGGCCTTCCATTCATTTTAACTGATTTTTGCGCAAAGTGAAAGCAAAAACCTAGTTTCATTCTTCCACACGCGGCAGGCCAGCTGACCCACCATTTGTTGCTGTCTCTCCTCCAGCGTGCACTTTGGGAACTTTGTTCAGAACCAGGCAGCCACTGCTTGATTATTCCTGGCTCTTTTGGCTTTCATAAGAACTTTAGAATTATTTTTTTTCTATTATGTGAAGAATATTATTGGAATTTTTATTAGGGGTACACTGAATACATAGATCACTACTTTTGATAATATAGCCATTTTCACAACATTAATTTTTTTATCTATGACATTGGAGGCCTTTCATCTTTTAGAATCTTCTTCAATTTCTATTTTCAGTTTTTATAGTCTTCACTGTATAAGTCTTACTTCCCTGATTGTCCCTTTCCTTTCCTGAGAGGGGACATTTTAAAATTTTAAAATTGTAGTATTACAACCTTGTGCCACTCCTGCTGAGTTTAATGTTTGGACTGTCAACAACTGTATTGCTAAATCTTTCCATAATATCCCAGTGAAATTAAAAACATGCAGAGAACCCCAATAATTCCATGGAGGGCCTCGTGCGTATAAACATAAACAATGATGTCATATGGACCGATAAATAAATAACACAAACAAATGGCAAAGACAGCTTAAGAAGAGGCCGAAAAGAATGTGAAAATTTTCCTTAACCCTCACCCAGTCTCTCCTGCTAGGACAGACAGGAGAGGCCAACAGCTTTCCGTCTAGGGGAACCAGGAACTCTTCTGGACCGTCTTTGTAAACTGGATCATCTCCGTGAGCTTCAGTGTTGCCACCACAGGAAGGGGAAATGAGGCAGGTGACTTGGAAGCAGCTAATGCTCATTTCTCTTTGGAATTTCTGCCCATGAATGGGATCTTTTTCCTAATCAGATCCACCTACCACTGGAATGAAGTCACAGCCAAGACATGGAAAGGCAAAGTCGCTAACGTCTGAATCCCCTCAGCTAGAAGCACATCTTCCTCACAACAGCAGGAGTTTGAAAGGTCTAGAGACATTGCTGTCCTTCACACATTAAAAGCCGGCTGTGAGGAACCCAGAGCTCACACTCTTCTCTCCTGTAACTGAAAGGCCACAAGTTGTCGCATGATAGAGAAAGTCCAAAAATGACAGGCTGGAAAAGCTCAGGGCTGCTCCATATCGCTTCAGTGGGCAGTGGAGAGGAATGTGAGAAACCGGCAGCAGAGATGGGGGGCAAGAGCTCTAATTCCACATTCCTTCTGTCCCAGCAAGGCTGGGGCCTGAGGTGAGGCCAGGGAGATGGCTCCGAAGATGCTGGCCACAGGGACATCCACTTCACATGCCACAGAGGCCGCCTCAGAGCCAGCACTGGCCAGCTGAGAGTAACTCAACATTGACAGCGCTGACTGTGGGGCAGCAAGGATGCAGGCTTTCACTTCTGCGGTCAGGAAGGTCCAGCGTGCTGGCGAGCTGAGGCAGTCCCTGCTCTCACTGTGAAGGCAGCAACTGGTGTGGCCCCACGTCCGCATCTTTCAACAGCTCCTGCACGCCAGGTTCTGACTAATCTAAAAAGGGGGATTTAGCCAGCCATGGGCAGGAGTTACATCCTGAATACACTGCTTGCCAACCCCCCAAAGAAATGTAAGCCAGAAGCAGCAAGCACACTGCTCAAGGCACTGGGTGGCAGGCTGTGACGGCCAGGAGGCAGTTCTCACAAGTAAAAACTAGTGTTTCCCTCTGCATTTCACTGTCATGGAAAAATGGGCATCTACACTACACTTGTATAGAGCTAATATAAGAACTTGGATGGGTTGAAAAACGTAATGGCTTAAGATTGCCAAAATATAGTCAAAGATAAAAGTTTTGATGTGACATTGATTATCTGCCCAAACTAAATTTTTGTTTAAAATTGATTTAAGCTAATACAAACTGTATGCATTTTCAGGATAAAATGAGATATTTTGATACCTGTGTGCACGGCAGACTGACTGTGTATTGTGTCACTGTTACATCTGGAAACACTGTTTTCAGGGCACTGGGCTTTAAATCTGAGAATCAGCAAGACCCTGTTACGAAATGGTATTCTGCTTGTTTGTAACGTATACCGATCCTCTCATATTTTATGGACTGCTGCAACAACCAACAGTTTAAATGTAACATAAGAGTTGTGAGCTACTTTTCAGAGATAAGGGGGAAGCGTCTGCATATCACATACACAAACACAGGAGGCCTAACCGAACACGGAGGAAAGAGTGGGCGAGGCTCACTCGCTCGGGAAGCGCGAGCTCCCTGCTCACACACTCGGGAAGCATGCGCTGAGGAGCTGGGTTTTAGGAAGAGACTGCGGCAGGATGTGCTGACGAACCACCTCGGCCAGACGCAGTCAGTGCCCATTTGCTTTCAATACGTAACAAGTTTAGGTTTTTAGCCTTGGGAAAATTTCTTGTATCAACAGTATTTTTGCTCTCGAGTGACTGAATCCAGAATGTGGAAGGAAAAGTTGTGGGTTCATAGACTCTGTGGAATGATTACAGCAAGCCAGCCCATCTGATGCCTTCACTTACCATTTTACAGTAAAGACAATTTAAAATATACCCTAAGCGACTTTGAAGAGTGCAGTATGTGCTGATAAGCCTGTCACCATGCTGTAAACGGCTTGCAGAAAGTGTTCCTTTTGCCTGACTGAAGCGTTGTATTATTTGGTCATCATGTCCCAAGTCCCCTCCCTCCCCCACTCCAAATCACTGGAAACCACTGTTGTGCCTTAGACGTCTGCTTCTTCCAGACTGACTTTTTTATTGGGCATGTCCACAAGGCCACGCAGGACTTGTCTTTCTGTGCCTAGATGATTTTGCTTAGCACACCTATACATTTGAACAATAGTAACAGTAAGCGGAATGGCAAGGTATCAGGAAAGGCGCAGTGGCGGCGCTCACACCCGAGGGTAAACGACGCTGTCCAGGAGGCACAAGTCACAGGCAAAAGGAGGGACTTTGCTCTGCGAAGTGAGGCCACAGCTCCTGGATAGCAGGTCACAGGCCCTGGAATCTTCTAGTGCGGCCACTTCATTAAACCAGGGTAATTCCTAACTGTGTCCTAAATCCTACCCGCACACCCCCAGACAAGCGCAGCTCCCACCCACCAAAGCTCTCCACCCCCGCCAGGAAACCACAATTGTCCAAAACGAGGAGAACAAGGACGGTGGCTCTCAGCCCCAAAGGACACACTTACCATGTGACCTCCCACAAACGACACACTTACCATGTGACCTCCCACAAATGACACACACTGTGACCTCCCACATAAGGCTCAGGCAGCTGTGAGGAAGGGGTGGAAACGTCCTAGGAGCCGGAGAACCAGGTGGGCCGTCTGCTGCCAGAAAGTGTCTTCTATGTGTTGTGGGCACTGACCAGCAAATCTCAACAACACGGTTGCCTAAACAAGACCCATGAAGGATGCAGGAATTCCTCTAAAACCTCAGCCCTCAAAGAACCACGGGTAAATATGGTGGCAAGAGAGGGCCAACCAAGTCCTCCCTAATGACAAGCCCTTCGATAAGCTGGCCAATCCCAAGGAAGGGCCCAGCCAGCAACACCAACATACACACATACACACATGTGTATGTGTGTACTGTGTGTTATAATCAAAGAATAAGAAGCTAAGACTTTGAGGAGTAAGAAGGATATCAGAGGAAATGGAGAGAGGACAAAGAAGAAGGAATAAGTAACATTGTGCTTGAATATAAGATTCTTAAAAACAAATAAAAATTAAACATGGCTTCCTCGTGTGTCAATAAAACTCAGCTTCAATGAAGTTTTCCTGACCAGTTCCAGCTGGAAACTGGCCAGAAGGCAAAGGCTGGAAATAATTCTCACTTACAAAACTGCCACTGCCATAATCATGCAATTCTGTAGCCATTCTCATGTCTTCTCAGGGAGGGAAACCCTGAGAAGCCGGGAAATTCTCCAGTCAGTGTAGCAGCCATTCCTCATGTTGTGGTGACTCCCAACCATAAAATGGATTTCGTGATGTAAACAGTTTTGAAGACAGAGGTTTGCAAAGGGGCCACGAGCCACAGGCTGAGAACCACTACTCTAGCCAACAAATGCCCCTCCTCAAACACCAGCTCACCTCCTTGATTCATCAAGGTCTAGCATTGGAATCACCTCGTGCTAAACACGACTGGTTAAAATTCAGGTGCAGGACCTCTTCCCACATTGAAACAATAGCGCAGAGGCAGGAGCCAGGGGCCAGCACTATCAACAGCGATGAACGTTCAGTTGTGCGAACTGAACCTCAGAGCCATGCTTTAGGAAGGAGAAGGGCTTCAGCCAGCCCAGGAGGAAGTTGGAAGCACCTGCTCAGAAAAAGATAGGTTTATCTTATCAAGTATCTATCAGTCTGTTCCCGCATCCAAAGGAAAACTACATGTCAAAAGCTACGAGTCAATAATACAACCTCCAGGGCTGCAGGGAGAAGCTCTAACCAGTCTCCTCCCACACACATCTTGTCACCGCAAGGCATTACCAGGGCAGTGTTTCCAGAGCCTGCGGAGGAAGGCTAACAGCTCAAACTCTGCTTTGTTTATCTACCTCTGCAGATGAGGACAGACTACAAACCCTCAGACGTTTGGTGTTTATGTGCTACACAAATGACAGGAATCAGTGCACGAGCAAGGTTCGCTCTGCGCAGCATCTCTCCTGAAGGGAACGCTGCCAACTCTGAGCGCACTGCTCACCGCCTTCACGCAGCATTCCTGTCAGCTCAGCTCCACTGAGAACAGCTCCGTTTTCATGGCTACTTATACAATTAGACTTTTAATGTGACGAATGATGGACAATTGCTGGGTCATATGGCCAAGACAAAGATTTCCCAGGATGCCTCTTACTTGTCAATACAAATGGCAGCAGAAAATGTGCCCTGAGGAGGATTGAAGGGGGAGAGGGGAGATTTCCAATGATGAAAAATGCCAATGAAATTAAAAGGAAGTAGGAGGAGGATATTATATTATCTGCAATTAATAGTCCCATATTCGTAGGGAGTCAGCCACGGTGCTTGATTAGGAGACACGAATGACTCCTGGTGGCTACCACGATCCTGTAATCCTAGGCCAAGGCCACCTCTTCCTTTTATTTAAAAGGATGCTGGACACCTTACCATGAAGAGGTAAGAGTCGATGTGGCCTTCAGTTTTCTGACAACGCTTCCCAACTATGAGACTTTGGTAAAGATATGTTTTTCTAGACTACAGATTTTTAGGATTGGAGTAAAACTGCACGTGGCAGGGGCTCCTCTTAAGGAATGTGTTAGTACCGGAGAGAGAGGATGTTAGCTGCTAATACGGCTTTTCTTTTCATTGTGTGACCATTTTCTCCTCATCGTTCCATAAAGAGTTTCATGTTTCATCTTTTACACCATCTGCAGATTGCTTTTACTTGGTACCTTGGAGGCACACCAAGCTGTAGCCACAAAATTATAAATCCTAACAGTGAATTATGGCCAATCTCCCTGGTCCACAATCCACCAAAGATAAACGTTAGTCAGAGGTCCAGAGTTAGTCAGATACAGGGTTTTAAATGGATGCACTTCCTCATTGGGACACCTGGTAATTAGCATAATGGCCTCTGGGGCCCCGCCCCCAGTGCTGGGTGCCATATATCATGTGCTCCTCAGGGAAGCAGTCCCACTCTCCAGAGGATGAGAACAAAGGAGCTGGCAGGCGGCAGAGGAGAGGCTGCCCAGTCAACAGTGTATTAAAGGCGCCCATTAGTGGCTTCAATCAGCTAATTAGCTCAACAAATGCAAAACTAAATCATTAAACAAAGTGGCCCTGATTGCATTGCTGGCTTCTGATTCGGTGTCACTAACCCAGCAGGGGAGAGCAGGGTTATTGAACAAAAAAACAAAAGCTGTCTACACTTGGAAAGGAGAAAGTGATGAGACTTAATTTTTTTTTTTTTATGAAAGTTGTGATTTGCAAGAAACTTTTACTAAAAAAACATACCTGGGGGACCTCTGTGTTTATGCTTTGAAATTTAAATCAATTCAGATATAAAACTGCTCTTTCTGTTTGTCATGATGAGAAAGGAGAAGGGAGCGTTAGCTCTCTGGTCACCCTCTTTTGTTTGACCTTGGCCGTAGAGCTGGTAATGGATGTAAGCACAGGGCACTCATTATACTGATTTCGGTGCAGTGAGCAGAACATCCTCCCAGGGACTGTGGTGCCAAAAGCCACGACTTAGGTTTCAGCTAGAAAGCTTGAGCCCCCTTGACTGCCTCTGCCCGCCTTTCTGCTCACCTCTCTGCTCTCACCCCAAGAAACTGATCCTCAGGTTTGACCTATGTGCAATCCCAAAACTGTTCCAGACCACTCAGACCAGAGTAGAACTCTCCCACCGCCGCCATGTTCTGGGAAGAGGAGCCACCAGAGGCCAGCTCTCTTCCAGCATCCAGTTCTCTGCAAGAAGAACGAGCTGGCATTCCAAGTAATTTCATTACCTTTGCCGGCACTGTAAATGTTACGCATCGTCACGGAGGGGCTCTGCAGTGCTTTGTTTGTTAGTTTTTGTTTTCATTTATCATTTTTTTGCTGTGTTTTTGTTTGTTTGTTTTTAGCAGGCTTCCAAACACCTGCCATCTGGAAAACCCACTATTATGGTTATTTATTAACTTCCTTGGCAATTAAGTTTCGTTTACTCTCTTAGTGAAAATGACCACGTTGAAACATGAAAAAAAAATTTACTTAGTTCTAAACAATCCTCAGGGTGAAGGGCTTCCAAAGACCTTGGCATCTCCTGCTATTCAAAAGAGATCAGTGTGGAGGACTGTTTTCTTTTATAGTAAACCACTGATGGTTATTTATTATTTTGACTTAATAGCTCTAATTACAAAAGACAGTGTCATGGGATTTTTTAAAAAAGGCAATTTTCTTTGTATCCCAGTGGGAGACTTAAAAAATGTACAAAGTGTCTGCTGCATGCTTTTCCAATTACTGCTAGGCTTCATCGCTGTGATTGTTTTCTTCCTTGTAAGAGCCTTACATTTTCCAGGACCCTTCAACTTTTCACTGCTATGAGAATTGCTGCTTCAAGGGTGATTTCTCGACACTAAGAAAAGGAAAGACAAGCTGTTGGCCACTGCACTGTTCACTGCCCCAGTCCCTGGGGAAGATGGGGATGAACCTACAAACCTGCCAGGGACGGCGGAACCATCTCTGCAAATGTTAGAAGAAGCAGTTAGGCAGTGGAGATGGAAAGTTCACACGCATCCACAACAGCACAGTGTCAGACAAAATTTTTCTACAGGGAACATCCAAAGCCATTCACAATCAAGAAGACAAGAATGTCATATCAACCATTTCAGGAGAAAACACATACCATGAAAGATCCTCTTGCTTGACAAAGACCATCCCCATCAAAGCAAACAAACAAAAACCAAAATGTTCAGGGTGTTACAAAGCATTTTGGAAAGGCCTGCCCACCCACAGGTCAGACTGATGGATTTTGGCAAGCACAATATTCAGAAGGTGGGAAAGGAAAGGAAAAGGAAAAGAAAAAGGAAAAGGAAAGGAAAGAAAGGAAAGCAGAGGAGCAAGCGCTGTAAAAAAGTCAACATGAGTGAGCCTTTCAGAAGAGAGGTGGAAGCTTGGGAAGATGGAAGTAGTTGAAATATCACTAAAAAAAGCATAACATTTTAGATACTTAAAATGCAGCCAACAGTCATTATGTACATGAAACAGGGTAGAAAGAGGGGGGGTTACAGAGACATGACACAGAAAAAGAGCCCTGGAGTCTAGCTGAAGGCCCTCTCCAGCAGCAAGAAAAGTTTCAGCCAAATTAAAAACTGCTTAAAGCCCTTCTCCCTTCTCAGCAGCAAACCTATAATTTTCTAGGAATCTCACCAAATCTCACTAACATGAGAGCATATCCTGAGTGTACAGCCTGGTGGCCGGGTTTTACGACATCGGACTAACTCTCACTCCAGGCACTTCCACATCTCAGTCATCAAAGAGCAGAGCCCATGCAGGGGCGATGGAGTGAGTCTCAAATCCTGCTGAGCGGTGGAATTCCAGAACGTTCCCAAGTCCTGCACACGGTTACCAGAGCTGCACCTGAAAGGTCGGCCTCTCCGAGGAGGCACGCCATACTCTTGGAGCTGTTCTTAATGTTCTCACGAGCACCTTCCTGCTAAAATATCTCTAATCCCAATTCTGCTTCATTCTAGTTAGTTCTGAAAGTCTTAATTCATCAAGGCCACAAATCCCTGCTGGGCCCGAGTTGAGGGTGACAGTATAGGGTTGTGTGTTTGTCCCCTTACTGTGCTCAGTCACTCAAGAGTCATTTATTCTTCATTAGATCACTCAGAGGGGAAATGGCTCTTCAAGAGAACACTGGGATACATTTTTGTCTTGTTTGGTTTTGGTTATTTGTTTGTTTTGTTTTTTGAGACAGGGTTTCTCTGTATAGCCCTGGCTGTCCTAGAACTCACTCTGTAGACCAGGCTGGCCTTGAACTCAGAGATCTGCCTGCCTCTGCCTCCCAAGTGCTGGGATCAAAATTGTGCACCACATCACCCAGAACTTTTTCGCCTTAGGAGAATTTTTCAACAAAATATTACCATATAGGATCACAAAGACACAAAAAAATTGGTCCAGTAATTACAGCAGTTGACAGAATTTTGTGCTGGCCCTTAATTTATTAAGATCTACTCTTAAATCTGTTTTCTCACACAGCCTTCTAAATATGAACTCCATGTTAGTAACAGGATTAGGTGAAATCAAATGCAGTGCTGTACTTGACCTAGGCTCCTGACACAGATGCAGATGATGGGCAGCTTGGCCAGCATGTGGGTCCCGCAGAAAGGGGAGAGGGGCTGACTCTCACAGGACTCTTTGCCTGCTTTTCACTTCCCTCTGCTGGGGCTGCCTCACAGGGCCACAGAGGAGGAGGACGGCTAAGTCCTGATGGACTTGATGTGCTCTGTGAGTTGGGAGGGTGGAGCCTCTCCTTATCTGGGGAGTAGGGATGGTGAGAGGGGGGAAGTGGGAGGGAGGATGGAAATAGAAGAAGAGGAGGGCCTACAGCTGGGATGTGACGTAAATAGACAAATTAATTAATTAAAATGTCTTCTAGAAGCTAAAACTAAATGTTTATATACTTTTATACTACGACTCAAAGAAACAGTAACACTGTGGCCTGCATCCTCGCTGGCCTGCCCTTGACTTGCACAGCTTATGAGTTTCTATTTTATTCTTTTCTAGTCCCAGGAGTAAGAGTGCTCAGTTGGAATCTTTTTTACAAATTGCAGCTTTATTCTTATAATGCTGAAACTTTCTAGCCAAGAGTGGGAGTTTGCTCATGTGCCAATGCCCAGGTTGGGAAAAATCAAGGTTGCTTGTCACCTGTCAACTGTCTAGCTGGGGGACGTCCTTCAGGCCCTGCCTCCTGCTAGCAGCATGTAGAGGCAGCCCTGTCTGCAGGTGCACGCCCTCTGACTGCCCAGCAGCCTCTTGCCCTGAGGTTTGCTCTGTGGTCCTAGGTTGTGACAAAGGGAAAGAGTGAGGACGGTGTTATAATAAATGTTTGAACTGGAAGGAGCACAGGTCCCGCAGGGTGTGAGGTGAAGTCACGGGTGATCTGCTGTCATGAGCATACCGGACAGGTGGCTGTAAGAGTGCAGACACATAAGTTCAAAAACCCATTTCACCCTCTAACTGTAAGCTAGCCAGGCAGAGTGACATTAGACTCCGCCAAGGAGATTTAGTAATATAACCTTTCTGCTCCTCCATCAACAGAACCCAAGAAGCACACACTTCTAAAGAAAAGCACAAACCAGCCCTGGCCATGGTCCGCAGAGAGCAGGAGACACTGACCGACTGAGGTTGGCACTAGAACAAGCGACCCGATCAAGACAAAGGCCCACAAGGAAACTGTCAATTTTGTAAATTTTATGAGACGTAGTATCTCAATATCCACCACAGTAAGCTGAGAGGAGAAAACTGCTTACAGGTACATCCTAATAGCCTCTTAGAAAATTAAACAAAATGGATTTTTTGCTAACTACAGCCTTGAATCATTTATGGAACCTGTATTGATTGGCAGTTACTTTTATTTCTGTTTGTACGGTGAGGTGCAACTAAAACTTTTTTTTCCTACTAATGCTCATTTTAAAGACATTTTGCAGTTGGACACAAGTCTGGCGCGGCCACCTGAGCCCTAATTAGCAGTCCTGCCACAAAACATGGGCTTCCAGGGTAGCCAGAGCTTGCTGCACAGCCCCAGGGGTGCCAACTTTCATTTCCATACTACTGTTTAACCAGATGTATGACAGCTTTTTTCTTTTTTTTTTTCTTTAAAAATAAAAAATTAACATGAGTTTAAGAGGGCACCACCCTGTGGCTGGAGCTCTAAGGCCTGGTAATGGGCTTGTGTCTCATGACCTCTTCACTGCACAACGATAGCTTTGCTTTTAGCAGACAGGCACTGATTCAGTAATATGTGTGTATGAAATGCAGACAGTGGTTTCAAAACAGAACGGGACAACATGCCCTTGCTTTGTTCACTCTAGGCCTGGCCAGGAGTCTGCGCATAGCAGGGTGTCTTTATAACTAGAAAAAGAATGAGTGAGCACAACTCCTGAGACTTCAGCTCTCTGTGCTTTGGCATTACTGCTTTTTATCTGCAGTAAAAATGGAATAAAATGACTTTGGCTTGTAAGTTTTAGACACAGCATAGAACAGTGATTCATGAGAGAAAACAACTGGCAAGGTGGACTTCATTAAAATGCAAAACACCATTGAGAGATTGAAAAAGCAAATCACAGGGCTGAAGAGATGGCTCAGAGATTAAGAGCACTGGCTGCTGTTCCAGAGGACCTGAGTTCAATTCCCAGCAACCACATGGTGGCTCACAAGACTTCTGTAGTGAAATCTGGTGCCCTCTTCTGGCGTGTAGGCGTACATGCATATAGAGCGCTTATACACATTAAATAAATAAATAAATCCTTAAAAAACAAAAACAAAAACAAACAAACAAACAAAAAAGAAAAGAGAAAGCAAGCCAGAGCCTAACCACAGACTGGGAGAAGATATTTGTAAACGGCATTCACGATCATAAATGTTACTAGATCAGACAAAGAACTCTTCACATTCAACAACAAGAAAAGAAACAACCCAATTAGAAAACAGGCAAAAGAGCTGACTGCGAGTCACGCTCAAGAAGTCCCACAGGTGGCAACAAGCACAAGAAAAGATGCTCACCATTGGGCATTAGAGAATCGCAAATGACAGCAACAGCAGGAGGAAAAACAGAGAGAAGGGAGAGAACACACACTAGACGGGTCCAAATCCAAAGCAGCACCAGCTGGCTCAAGACTGCTGTGTTGGGGGCGGAATTTAAAAGACCATCCATGAAACAGAATCTGACCTGAGACCCAGAAAACACACCCGTTAGCGTTCAACTCAAATGACGGAAAACTTGAACACAACACCCGCAAGCAGCACTATTCACAACCTCTAAACCTTGAAAGTAACCGTGGTATTTTAGTAGGTGAATGATAAACAGTGCAAGTCCAGACAACAGAGAATTACTCAGCATGAGAGACACGGAGATGGAGACAGAGAGACAGAGGCGGCTAGGGGAGGGGATGAGCAGAGCAGCACAGAGGCCTCCTCCTCTCCTCTTCTTCAGTGCTTTGGCCGGAACCCCAAGCACTGTGTGCGTTAAGCAGGCGCTCTACTACTGAGCTGTGTCTTCAGTCCAAACAGTTCTCACTTGTTAGAATGCCCACAGAGGTCTTCAAGGAACCTGACAAATTAAAAGTGTGCCAAGAATAAGGAATGTAAGTGCTCACTGTCCCGTTACCCATAAATCTTATTCTAAAGATTGCTTCAGTACTTAAATCCAAGTGTGTGTGTGTGTGTGTGTGTGCTTGCAAAACTAATCTTCTACCTGACATCACCTACAGAAACAAATTTCAGTAGCTTTCTGCCATATATAAGAAAGACAAATCTGTAAAACTGCCCTCACTAGTCGACCTGGCTAGTCTAATTTTAGTCACTTGTTTAATGAAAAGGGGGGAAATGTTCAAGAATACACGCTTTCATCTTTCTGTTTTTATTTATACGGGGTGGGGGAATCGCTCCAGTGTAGATCTGGGGACAGAGCTCAGTTACTATACACCTTTCCTAGCACAGACAGTGCTCAGGGCTGGAGCCCAACCACCGCATAAGCCACACAGAGCATAGCTGCACTCCTGCAATCCTGGTGCTCAGAAAGCAGAGGCAGAAGGTCCAAGTTAAGGTCATCCTCGGCACACAATGAGTTTGAAACCAGCTAACGGTATAGAAGACCCTGTCTCAGAATACAAAAATGAAGCGTGGAAAGCAAGAACAGCTCACACAAGTTGCACAGAACGTGCAGCTAATAAAAATGATCATTTCAGTCGCTGTTGTTAATAGGAAGATACCATGAAAATGGATGATGTATAGCTATGAAAATTTGTTCAATGGAACAGAAATGGATACATACAAATGTGCACAAACGTACAAGTTATCCAATAAACTGGAGCTATCTTTTCAACAAGTATTGTAACAGTTTCACAGGTACAAAGTAAAGACAAAACAAACAAACAAAAAAACCTATAGCAAAAGTCTTATACATTAAGCCAAATGAACCCAGAATAGAACAACGATTTAAATGCAAAACATAAAATTATAAAACCTTTAGGGAATACCAGACACGCAAAAACTCTTTAGGATCGAATCCTAAGCAAAGTGTTTATAGACTTACTAAAAAAAAAAAAAAAATAAAATAAATAAATAAAAATAAAAATAAAGGAGCTAGAAAAAAGAAGTACATTGCACTCTTTTCCTTGTGTTTTTTTTTCGTTCCCTTTCTTCCTCCCCTCCCTCTACTCCATTTTTTAATAAGGAGGGAGTTTATTATTTCACAATTTCAAGCATGTACATCATGTGTTTTGATCAACCCCGCCCATGCTCTCTCCCCTACAGACCTTCCCGTTGTCCCCCACTGTCACTTTTCCACCCCAGTGTCCTGAATGTTTGAAACCCACAAAGTCCAGTTAGTGCTGGCAGCGTGAGAAGGCCACGCACCGGAGCAGGGGCGTCCTACCAGGGGGCTGAAGCAAAACAACACTCTCGCCCTGGGGAGCTCTGCACAGCCAGACTGGCCTCCAGCTGGTGGGTCTCTGGCCCCAACCTCCTAAGTGTTTGGGTTACAGGCATGCACACCACACCCAGCTTAGCAAAGAAAATGTTATCAAAATTAAACCTTTCTCCCTGGGAGGATGGAAAGGTGGACAATGGACTTTAAGAAAATGTTTGTCACCACGTATTAGTAAAGGGCTAATATCCAGGCTATATGAAGAGTGGAAATGCAAGGGTGGGAAATAAGCCAAGAACATGAGTTCAACATCATAATCACTGGGCAGCTAGAACATGAGTTCCACATAATCGATGAGGAGCTAGACCATGAGTTCTACATCATAATCACTGGGCAGCTAGAACATGAGTTCTACATCATAATCGCTGGGCAGCTAGAACATGAGTTCCACATAATCAATGAGGAGCTAGAACATGAGTTCTACATCATAATCGCTGAGGAGCTAGAAGGAGAAGAACTACTTGCGATATCTCTGTACACCTATGAGGCTCTCTAAAACAAAACTGAATAAACAGAGGTGACAGCAGACGCCAACAAACACACAGAGAACCGTGCATCCCCTGCTGGTGAAATGAAGAATGGCGCTGCATCCCCTGCTGGTGAAATGAAGAATGGCGCTGCCATTCTGGAACGATGCAAGTACCATGAACCTGCAACTCATGCTCTTTGGCATTTGTCCCAGAAAAGTGGAATCTGAGTCCACATACGATTTTCGTGCTGCACGTGAGTATTTCAGCAGCTGCACAACAGCTCCAAATTGGAAGCAAACCTGAAGTCACTCGGCGGGTGAGGCCTTCGAACACTGCGGTACACGCAGGTATGAGCCAGCAACAAAGGGAATGAAGCACTGTGTGCAACCGGAATAAACCTCCAGGAAGTCACGCCAGTGCAAAGGCAGTTCCAAGAGATCACACACTCGGACTCCACTTACACAGTGCTTTTGACATGACAAACGTAGAAACGGAGAGCAGTCAGCTACCCGGGGGGTTCCAGGTGAAGCTGCAGAAAGTTATGAATGCAGATCATGCGGGAGCTTTGTGGAGACGGAGATGCGTTAGTGTTCTCCTCGCTGTGGTTCCACACCACAGCTTTGACAGGAACTGCCATTTCGGAGCGTGAGTGGCAAAGACTTGGAGGAGGGGATCCCAGATTTCCTCAGGGATTCTGGACTAAGTGGTTTAAAGAAACAAAAAGAGCACATAAAGTAAGAACGGGGATAAGATGGGGGACCTAGAGCTGCAGAGGAGGGACTGGGGCTGGATTTGATCACCACACACATATACACGTATGAAATTCTCAAAGAATAAATTTTAAGTATTTTGAAAAGTGCTTGCAATATGTCCATTGTTTATTACAAATGTGTATGAATCTGTAATTACATCAAAATCTATACATAAATATATAGTAGTATTTACATATCAATAGAATATCTATAAATATATATAACAAAAAATTACTGTTGGTGTTGGCAAGATAGATTTTTTTATTTCTTCTTCAAACACGAAAGTAGAATAAAATATCTTTCAGTAGCAAGAAAAATTAAAATAATCTATTTTTTATGAAAAAGAAAATATACACCATCATACACATTTCACTGATTATTTTACTACAAAAACCTATGACAAGAACTTGAGAACTACTTTTGCCTTTTCCTTTCCTTTGAGTGTGTGTGTGTGTGTGAGTGTGTGTGTGTGAGTGTGTGTGTGTGTGTGAGTGTGTGTGTGGGTGTGTGTGAGTGTGTGAGTGTGTGTGTGTGTGTGTGTGTGAGTGAGTGTGTGTGTGTGGGTGTGTGTGAGTGTGTGTGTGTGTGAGTGTGTGTGTGTGTGAGTGTGTGAGTGTGTGTGTGTGTGTGTGGGTGTGTGTGAGTGTGGGTGTGTGGGTGTGTGTGTGAGTGTGGGTGTGTGTGTGTGTGTGTGAGTGTGTGTGTGTGTGTGTGTGTGTGTGTGAGTGTGTGTGTGTGTGTGTGTGTGTGTCTAGGTTAAGTCAACATCCAGTGTGTAACTCCATTGCTCTCCACCTCATTTATTGAGGCAGAGTTTGTGTTGGACTCTGCTAGGACAGCAGCCCAGTGCGCCAGGTGTTAGGGTTTTAATGCTTGCATTTGGGAGGCAGAGGCAAGTGGATCTCTGAGTCTGAGGTCAGCTTGGTCTACACAGTGTTCCAGGCCAGCCAGGGCTAGACAGTAAGACCACCTCTAAACAAACAAACAAACAAACAAATGCAACAACAAAGCCCACTTTCCTGACAAGCTATGAATTTAGGTACACCCCTGGGGTACATGTGAGATCACATGTGTGTCTGAAGAGCTGCCACAAGGCTCCACAGGTCAGACTTCCTGAGGTGCTGAGGTGCTGAGGCACTGAGGCACTGACTCATACAAGTCTTCCTTACGGGCACGCACAGGTCTTCATGCCCCCCCCCCCAGCACAAAGCAGCCATTTCATCCTGAGAACACAGCTGCATACGTCAGCCACGTGCTCAGCCCTCTGTACTTTCCTGCTCTTTCTCTGGCAATGGCCACTCTATTTTTATCCTCCCAAACTTACTCTGAAACATTAAAAGGCCAAATCTCACACTCAAAGACGTAGCTCACTCGCTTTACTACAAGGATGAAGACCAAGGGCAGTCACCTTCCTCTGACTCTTACAATGGTGAGCCCTTCGCTAGCTGGGCTTCTTCCTGCTCTGCAATATCTACTGTCTAAAGGTGTTCGCCCTGCGCTCTGCTCGCACACACCCTCACAAGGTTCTTTGCAGTCTCCATAACACCTGGCCTCTCTGTCTTTAGTCAGCAAAATCACCAAAGTAACTATAGTAAATGCACACATGCTCAAATGTGCTTCAAAACGTAATGGAGACGTAAGCAAAGCTTGAGGGTATCGAGAAGAAGAAATACACAAGCGTTCAGCTCACGCTAACAGTTTCCCCTCCAGGTTCTCTTCACGTCTATCCTCACCCCATCATCTTTCTGGCTGGAAAGCTGTCTTCTAGTGCACCCCACCCAGCCATGCCTTTGCTGATTCCCACTCCGATCAGCACCACCGGTCTCCTGCTCTGAAGGTGAGGGAGAACACGCACCGACGCTGACACCTCCCCACCCCCAGCGAGCATTTTCCCACTCCAGCGAGCCTCCATGTCATGTTGGATTTTAGCAGAAAATGTTTTTTTCTCCTCCAAAGTATGTTTGGAAGTCTCCGTTTGCTTTCTATATATTGTTTCTACAAATTATAGCTTACAAATATAAGGCTATAGTATATCTACATAATCAGTTCTATGAAAAATGTTTGCTAGGAATTGTCATTGAATAAATTATTTTTAGATAAGTTATTTTGAAATTTAAGAAAGTCTTCAGTCCACCAGCAGGCAGGCAGATTCTGCGAGCTTGCGGCTAACCTGGTCTAAGATAGAGTTCCCGGTTACCCAGGGCTATGCAGTCAGACCTGTCTCAAAAGCTTACAGCATTCTAACAGTCATTGTTCTCTATCGTTATATTACATAGTGTAAAGTGATTTAATTGCTTTCATCATGAACTCACATTTCTTTCCTATTTCCACTGGGCTATTAATATTTTTTTCCTCAAAATTTGAAATAATTTAGGAGAAGGGACTAAAATCTTACCTCGCAGTGCCACCTAAAACACCTTACACTATTTGGACTGTAGTGGAAATGCTTCCACACATGGCGACCTTTTCCTGTATCCCTGTCAGCACCATGAAATGCCCCCGTGCAGCGATGTATGAAAGAACACAAAGGGTTCCCCTTTCCCTCCGGCCCACGGAGATCACTCACCAGACTTTCTTGCTTTCAAAGCAATCACAGCGGCCAGCTCTCTCTGCACCTGAGGAAAGATCAGGGAAAGAAATCACGTCAGAATGAGAAGCACGGCTCCATCAAGGCTGAAGCTAAGAAGCGCACATTAGGAGCTGCTGCGGGTGGACTCCAGTTCACCGTCCTCGCTGCCTTCTTTTCCTTCTTCAGTGTGTGAGAAAACTGCGCTGACATTTCAGGCCAAACACCCGGGAGAAAGCATGCTGACTTCGTCTCTAAAGAGCGCTACTTTATTTTTTAAAACGCTCTTTGCAAAGGGCACGCCCTGTGAAGTGTGCGTGCCATGGTGAGTAAGAGCATAGCTGCAGAGCACTCGGAAGCAGCGCACACAGCAACTGTTGGTGGAGAGACTCGTCAAGCACGGTAATATTCTCACCCTGAGGGCGCTGGCGGACATCAGCAATTCTAGAAGCGCTGGGATGGGTGGAGTGTGTTAGCAGACTTCTGCTCGGATACAGTGAACTCTGCTGCAGGCTGAGCAGGCGACAGGCGCCACTCTGCATAATACACAAGGTAAAACGAAGTGGCCCTGTGTCAGCGGGCACGTAGAATGGGATCAGACAACACTCTTAAAATCCCAAGTGTCTTTAACAACGTCTATCTTTCAAAATGTCAGCATATATATGCTGATGCCCTCGCTGCTGTGAACGCTTAAATCTGCCTTTAAGACATCCTCAAAGAGGACCACAAAAGACATGAAAGCTAAGCATAGGTCAACACAATCTTTAGAAAATCGATGCTGGGCAGCAGCTTAAAAATTCCATAATGAGTGAGTTCTTTTCTCATGAAGGCACAACCGTGTGTGTGTGTGTGTGTGTGTGTGTGTGTGTGTGTGTGTACCTGAATATATTAACGTGATGACACTTTAAAGGAGAAACATGGGAGATCAAGGTTAAACTGCAGATTTGCCATTCAAATTAATTCAATTTATATTCATTTACTGAAAGGCAAGAGTGCTAATGTGTTAGAGCCTGCGACTCCACCCAGGACCATTTCCCAGTGGCCCAGCAAAGGCTTCCTGAGGAAGGAAGCTTGCTCAGCTGGTTTCACCGACACACTTTCCCTCCTGGCATGAATGCCACTGGAAAGTGTGTACTCCTGATACAGCTGATTTAGTGACTGAGACTCTCATAAAGAGGTGTTGGCCTCTTTCTCTCCAACCTAGGGAATCTGGAATCTGAAATGCCACAAATAGAAAGTATCTGGGGACAGAATGAGGTAGGGAGGGACTGTGGACGTAAGAACTGATGAGTGACCACGGGGAAACCTTGTATAAATACATTGTGTTTGCCCAAATGAATAAAAAGGCAACAAAATAAAGTATCAATTACTGAACATTCTGTATTTTGAGTTGTGTACAAGATTTACAATTGTAGCATTGCCATCTGCTTTAGGGTTTTTCTCCTAAATTTTTGGGAATGGAACAAAGATGCAGATTGAACGTTCACTGGCATCCTGTCAATGGCTGCCTGACCTATGACCTCCCAGGGAAGGCGGCACTGTGAGTCAGCAACAAAAAAGCAGCACAGATAGAAAACGATGGAGAAGTTGGATGAGGGAACTTGCTCCCGGAGAGTGAAAGTCGGCCTTTGCCCTCTCCGTGAAGGCTTTCCGCACCCTAATGCCTGCCGCAGGGTCGCCAGCCTTTACTCTCTAAGGTTCAGAATAAAATAAGAGAGGCGGCGTCTTCTCAGCGGTACAGCGGCAGCGCCTTCTCAGCCGTACGAGCGCTACAGCTTCCAAGGTTTTCATGGGGAAGGGCATGAGTGGGGCGGACAGTATAGCAGCGGTACAGGAAGGAAAGAGACGAGCACTGAGAAAGAAGAGTGGCACAAGGTGGTGAGGTTAGTGGGAAGAGCCTCGCCCTTTCTGCCACATACAGTTCCTGAGCTTTCTGTACCCGCTATGTTCTCCGCACCTCTGCAGTGACAGGACCTGTGTCCTGCCCATGGCAGGCTGTAGAGCAGCTCCCACAGCTCTGTGCCAGGAGGGAAAAGAGTTTTGACTCAACCCCCCCCCCTTTCTTTCTACAAAGTACAAAAGGGAAAATGCTGTGTGAGCAAGACACAAACTAGGTCTGATCCCATTATACGTCCCTTGGCGCCTTCCAGATCTTGTTTGCTCCTAAACACCTGGCAGGTGTGCCATTAATTATTTTGAATTGTGTGGCTGCTGCTTGTCTTCTGAGCTAGATGCTCCACAGAGGGAGGGACCCATTTGTCTTTTGCTGATAGTATCCAGCATAAGGGATGCTCCTTCACAGAAAAACAGTAGGTAAGCAGAAAACCACCACCTGAGAGACTTAGGGAGTGAAAAAGTCACCTGAGGGACAAAGGACATTAAAAGAGAAGGCCTCCACTGCCACACACTGCTAGCAGAAGTCTGTTGTCATTGTTGTTGTTTTAAGACAGGGTTTCTCTGCGTAGCCCTGGCTGTCCTGGAACTCTCTCTGTACCGGGCTGGCCTGGAACTAAGCCTGCCTTTGCCTCTGAGTGCTGAGGTAAAGGTGTGCACCACCCCAAACGGTTTAGGAATCTTAAAAATATAGTGGAAGGACTTAATCCCATTTGCAAATTGTTAGGGTTATATTTCAAGGAATATAAGCAAGTGCACGCTGCTAACATGAAGAGAGCTGTTATCAGAAGAGAAGGAATGCTGCCCACCAGCACCAGGAAAGCCTGCTCTGGCCACAGGGAGACCAGCAAGGGCTGCCCAGCTAAGAGCCTCCCAAATGCCTGGAAAGTTGCTGAAAGGGTCTTTTAGAGGACACTGGGTTGTTCCCTTTGTTTCAGTGGCTTGTCGGCTCTTTTCATGTGATTCAGTGCTGTCCCAGGGCTGAAAAACACCGGTCTCCTCAACCAGGCATTGGCTTTCTCCAAGACTCCATGTTTCAGTGTTATGCTCATCTCATCTGGCAATCTGTCTTTACTTTGTATTTTGCTCTATCCCAATTTAATTCATTTGTAAAGAAGCATGGTCTTCACTGTGCCTTAGAGGCAAAAATGATGCGATAATTCAATCAAATGATTAGACTCACTGGAATATCATCAGGCTGACAGACTCGAACGCTGAAGACTGCAAGGATGCTTTCTATAAAGCTCAACTGCAGTTAGAATACAGTTTACTCAGCAAACAAAACGGCTATATAGTACTCCAAGCACATGCAGTTGAGGCCTTGATCACTCTCATGAATACAGGCTGACTCAGGACTGAGGTGCTGCAGCCTACGGTTTTCCCTCTCCTGCTTAACTACCAGAGACGGGGTCTGGAGCATGTTGGAATGCTTTGGCTTTTTTCAACATCTATAACCAGTAGAATCAACCCCAAATAGCACTGGCAAATGGACAAGAAGTGGGTGCTGTTTTCTCCATTCCCCCTGGCACTTTAGTAGCACCCAAATGCTCACTAAGCTGTTGTTCATCACAGCAAAGGCAGGAGACCAACAGGAAGCCTCAAATGCAAACACAACAGCTAGTCTCCTGAGAGAGGTTAGCTGAGAAAATGCAGACCAGCTTTCTTAAAGAAGCATTTCTTCAAAAATGAGTGATTCTGGGTAGTGCAGTGAAGATCATCCTGAGAGACAGAGCAGTCACGGTAATGGCATTTAGCTAACTAAAGGTCTGTCCTTAGAAACAGCTTTAAATAGCACCAACACTGAACAATTTTGTAAAGGTTTTTAGTAAATCTAGAAAGAGTAGTTTTGATACCATAATAAAAATGTTTTAGAGACATAGGTAGGTGACTTAAATATCTGTGTATATCTTTTCTTAATTTCTTAAATTAAATGTTAAAAAAAAGTCCTGAGTTTTAGTCCCAAATATCCTGAGTTTTAAAGCACTATATAAGCTTAGGCTAAGGACTAGGGGATGGTGCGGTGGTTAAGAACACTGGCGGCAGAAGACAAGGGTTCAATTCCCGGCCCCTGCATAGCTGCACAACCATGCCTAACTCAAGTTCCAGGAGATCTAGTGCCCTCCCGTGGTCTCAACAGGCAACACACGTATGTGGTGTCCATCCAAACATGCCAGCAGAATACCCAAACCATAGTGCGAAAGTGACAAATCTTAAGCTAGGACAGACTGAGAATTTCAGGAAAAAATACAGCTATTTAATCACGGTCTTTTCATACACAAACTGAGCAAGGACAGTGGTGGAACTTCCACCTATCAAGTTTGCCTTTCTTTCTTTCTTTCTTTCTTTCTTTCTTTCTTTCTTTCTTTCTTTCTTTCTTTCTTTCTTTCTTTCTTTCTCCTTCCTTCCTTCCTTCCTTCCTTCCTTCCTTCCTTCCTTCCTTCCTTCCTTCTTTCTCTCTCTCTCTCTTTCTTTCTCTTTCTCTCTCTCTCTATTTCTCACAGGCTAATATTCCTGTTTCCAATTGCATTATTCTATTCTTAGAGTTAATATCATCATAGTTCTGACACAGGGATAATCTTGCTATTACCTCTTGTGAAAATGACAGTAGACTGGAGAAGGTTCCTCTACCCCAGGTAGTACCCAAATGATCGAGACAGAGACCTTTTGGATTATAAAAGCTTTAAAGCACAGTAAATGGACAGATATCAACCCTCAACCTAATATGCTTTTTCACAGTGAGACACCCCAAGTTACTTGCCATAATTGTTCCTGTCTAGGGTGCTTCTCTCAAGCCAGTGCTCACGGCCATGTGCTCTTGGTCCATACTGCCACATGGTGACTTCCTTCTCTCCAACTTTCTCTCCTCCTGCCACATCTTCTCCACCTTCCTTCCTTCTCCCAGCCTTGTGGTCCCCCTGAGACTCCAAACCTGGGAACCTCAATCAGGCCTACTTCTGCCCAGTCACAGGTGTCAGCAACTTTATTAACCGATAAACTTTAAATTAGGTAGAGCAAGGTTTACACAGTGAAGACTGGTGTGCATGAGGATGCACTGAGTCAGCCTCAGCCAGATCTTGGGGGCTGGTAATTAGCATTAGAATACACAGCACCAGGCCAACCCCAATCATCCTCTTTTTTTGTCAATCACAGCAATTACCTGTTAGCACCATCTAACAATTAGAAACAAAGGAAGTTGCATATGTGTCTAGACATCACTGTTTCCCACTCCAGCAGTTTATTTAACCAAGACCTATGTCCCCGCTAGTCACTGCCACCACTTAAAAGAGAAGCGTACGTGTGTGCTGTGGTGATAAAATCAGCACGTCATGCTTACTCATCTGCTGCAGCACAACTAGGGGTATCTGAGAACCTCGTATGTAGACCCTTCGCTTGAAAACAAACACAAACACTTCTGTATTATGCTGTAAGTGAACAACAGCTAGCTGTTCAAAGAGGGCTATATGCAGAAGTGGCCTGAAGGTACCTAAGTAAACTAGTGGGACTTAAAGACCTAATATTTCAGTCTGCTGCACTTAAAACTTTGACATAGGCTCAAGCTGTGAAGATATGCTAGTTCTAGTTTATCACATGCATTGTATGAATTAATGATGGAAAAGGGATTATAAAGTGAACAATATTTTCAGGAATATGGCAAGAGAAGCAGACAAGTAAGATGTAGGTTTAAACAAAAACAAGCACTCCAGAAAAGCCAACATATAGTTTATTTGGTTTGGGTACTGTTTGTTCAAGAGTAGAGCATCCACGAGAGCCCTGGAGCCAAATGTGGTGGGTGCCGGCATCTTCATTACTTTGTCCTCTCTGTGAGATCTGACACTGTCAGGCATTCCTTTCTTCCTAATAACTGGGATTCCATGCTGTCATGTGTTTTGAGCTTCTCTTTCCTCCCTGGCTCTGCCTTTTTTCATGGTTCCCCTTTTCCTTTCACCTACCTTTAAATCTTAAGGTGCCTGGGCGATCTAGCCTCATCCCTCTTGACCTTCTCATCCACTCACACAGTTTCAATTCTATCTGCAGCAGTCCAGCTCCTTTGAACCCCAGAGTTCCACACTCTCCCCATCTCACAGCCAGGAATCCTCTAGAGATTAACTTAACATTTCCAGTGGTAAAGTCATTTCTGCATCACTTCATCCTGTCTATCCCTCGTATCCCCGAGGGAATAGCCCTACTACAGACATGGCTCTGGAAGGCAGAAGGTGTCTGAGTCAGCTAGTGCACTGCTTTTCCCAATCAGCCACCATTTCGAATTATCTCCCTTCATCCTCTTCTATCCTTCGCTCTGCAGGCTAACCATCCTAAGATGCCAATGCTACTGTCTCTCGAGAAAACTCAATACTTCCCGGGCGTGAGACTACAGCAGAGCCCACTCTCATGCTGCAGACATCATATTCTTGTGCTACTGTCTTCAACAAATTCACTCCCAGTTCTTTCAAAATTCATAAATAAGTAAATAAGTAATCATCTACCCCCATGGTAAACTATAGTCCTGCATTTTCTGAAGGAATTGTGTTCTTTCCTCTGGGGCGTTCCTCACCCTGCTCAGAATGGAAAAGCTCGATGCTTCCACTTTGGTGAGCCTTCCACTGATTTATCCTTGCATGTGTAATATCTATGTACAAATTTTGGTTTCTTTAAAAATCACAGAAATAGTATAAGAATATGTTTTTGTTTTAATCCCAGGTGTGGAGATATGGGGCTGCTCAGATCGTCCACAGCAGCTGACTATGATTTGTCTCGTGCTCTAGCATGGGTGTGACTTTGCCAGCTTCTAGTGGTACATAAATGCTAGGGCCCTGAGTGGTGGGGTTGTTGGTTGGTTGTTGTTGGTCATGCACAAAGAAGACAACAGCAACAAGAAATTAGATATCTTGACAGCAAAGATCAAACATGCCCCAAGGAACTTGACCCCCCGCCCCCAGTCAGCAGGAATTTGACCCCTGACATTATTCAGGCATCACTTTCCTTTCCTCTCTCTCTCTCTCTCTCTCTCTCTCTCTCTTTAATCTCTTACCTAGTGTTATGGGGTTGTAAGGGAAGAAGAAAAGGGCTGGAAAAGGGTGGGAGAAAGAACCTACAAAGTAGCTAAGGATGGCTACATCTTTACACTACACTTTACATGTATAAGGATGTACAACCATCTCTCCTAGCTGAGCAAAGCTCTGTGGTACTCTGACAGCATCTTTCATCTGTTATAGCAGCACTTTGCCACCATCAGTGAAACCCCTTCTGTAGCTAGGAATCTCTGGCACTGTGATAGGCCAAAGCCTAGTGCAATGGACTCCTGTGTCCACTGGTCTGGCTCTGGCTCCGAGTACAGCTCCCAGACATAAGTTTAAACTAAAACACAAATAAAGTGATAGCTGCTCATGAGAAGATATAAGGGAAACATGATCATAAAAAGTGAAGAGTGACGTTTAGGCCAACAGATAGAAGTTGCAAAAAGGCATGCTTTAGCACTAGATGAATTTTCAGAAGGCCAGAGCTGTCCGAGGTAGAGATGGGTCACAATGAGGTTTGGTAGATGACCTTTCACACAGGAAGGAAACTGGAAGGCTCCAGGACCAGAAGGCTCGCTCCATGAATGATTCCTTTGCCCATCATCGCACATGGAGGGGTTTGTGTTGTCTGGAAGGGAAGCTGTTAAGTTCCAAACCTGGGACGAACGGCTGAGGTACCTATCTAATACATCAAGCAGACCCGGCCTCCAGGCTCTCCCAGCATCTGTCCGTCCCACCTGTTGGCGTGTTTGGCTGGCTTACCTCACCCTGAACTCTCCAGACTGGTTGGGCCTCCATTCTCACTCCCACTCTCCCCATAGAAGCAGACATTTTGGTTACCTGCTCCTTCTGAACCTTTGGACTCCTGGGGGCTGGTTCTCCTCTTCCTACACCCACCCGGCCCCACCCGGCCCAGCTCAGTCCCTTCACATTTACTCCAGCCTCTCCCCGGTGTCTCTGCCTCTAGCTCTGCTCTCCCGCATGTCTACAGTAAACTTTCTCCTCCCCAATACTACCAGAAATAGTCATTTCCTTTTTATTTATTTATTTTTCATTCAGTATCTGATACCCTGAAGGTGAGATGTTATGATGTTATGAACAAATAATCTACCAAACAAACAGGAAAAATAACTGCTGAAACCCATTTACAGAGAAATTGCCCTTTTTTTTTTTTGGTACAAAGAGCAGAATAAAGCCATAAATGTTGGAAAGAAATTTCAAAGCAAGGAAACAACAAAATCTCTCTTCATAACAAATTTCAAAGGCATGCTTTAGTATGCCTTTTATTCCATATCATATCTCAGTCCTTGTGTAACAAATGTCTTTTCTCAAGTATTGTACCTTTGGAGACAAGATGTAGAAACAGAAACTAGTGGTCTACCCATCAAAGCCCAGGCACTTTAGTGACCTCACCTGTAAGAATGGCCCCTTGTAGGGATAGTACATCAGAAAAACTCATCTCAAGATAAAACTGACCAATTAAGGCCCTTCCCAACCAGAAAGTCCATCTACAAAGGGCCTCCTAAAAGAACAAGAGTCAGAACTCAGGAAGCAAAAATCTACAGCAACTGTAGGAACACCCTACCCCATTGTCTGCCGCCTCTAAAGCAAGTGTTGAACTCCAGGAGGTAGGATGTCCGCATAGCTGCGGATTTCACAGGGTGAGATGTAAATGTGGGTGAGAAGCCTCAGGAACAGCGCCTGGTTCAGAGCGTCCTTTGACTGTTAGCTATCAGGGACACCATGAAACTGGAATTATGATCTCTGTACGACGGTGCTGATGCCCCTTCTCCCACCTCAGCTGTGAGTCCGTGCCAATGACTACCTTTTCCATTCACTGTGAATGCCACACGCCTGGACCAGCCCCATGGTCACCGCATAAAATGTTTCCTGAAAACGTAATTAACAGTATTTCAAGTGCTTATATTCAAGAGTTTACCTCAAAAATAATGCTACAGATTTTTGCAGAACTTTTAAGTTTTAATGTATGTATATGGGACATACTTGAGTTAAAGAAGTTTACTTTGCAACTTCAGAGGTATGCATCGCTTCCTGTGATGGGACGCTCTGGCGGTCACAGAGAATGACTATATTATGAAGCAGGGGATTACCAGCTCCACAAGGAATGTGGAATAAGTGTTTATCACTGTCACAGTAAATCATCACGGTTTGACTGCTGAAAATGACACCCATGTATAATCTCATCTTCTGTGAGTCAGAAGTCCAGGTAGACTCAACCAGGTTGAGTCTCGGTCCTCAGGGCTAAACTTTACAGGGCCCCCCTCAGTGTGTTCCCAAGCCCACGAAGTGGCTGGGATACGGGCAGCTGCTCCCTTACAGCTGATGCCTGAAGGCTGCCTTTCCTCCTCCAGCCTATTTCCGGCCCTGTGTATGAACTCCAGCATTCCAGGAGAGCAATGACAAACCGAATCCTCAAGATCCCAGTTTCTCTCCCTTTCTCTTCTGACATTTCTTTCCAGCATCCACTGGACGTTCCCTGCTTTTAAATGCTCCTGTGATCATACTGGCAAGCTTGCAGCCTCAGTGATATCTACGAAGGACTTTCAGCCATGATCAGGTGGTATGTAGGGCATTCAGGTTTGGGGATAAATTTAGCCGCACAGAAAACAGGGGTCTCCAGATCACCCTAACTCCTCCTTCACAGCAACCTGCCAGCAGCCTGGCTTCCTTGCTCTGCAGTCTTTGCCAGGTCACAGCACTCCTCAGTCTACAAATTTCCCTTTCTCCGCCTTCAGTCCCAGGCTCATCTTGTTGGCCATTCATGTGGCTGTATTTCCATCCTCTGAAGTACCTCTTAACCTTATCAGTGTTCCTTCCTTCCCTTTAGCTAGACAAAGCGTGGCATTCTACTTCATGCAAGAAACTAAATGATCAAGACAAACTGTTTTGGGACAAGATCTCACCATGTATCCAGACTGGCCTTGCAGATAATCTGAGAAGTATTATGTTTTATGTTTACGTTACTTTGAAAGGAAATAAACTTTTCAGTATTTTTGTTGGGTTGTTTACTAATAGTAATATATGCTGACTTTCAAATTTTGGAAACTGTAGACAGGTAGAAGTGAGAAAGCCACCCAGACCGCCAGCGTTTCAACCGCTTATCCTAAATGCAGCCACTGCATGAGATGGGACGCCTTTACCAGGGGCAAGGTATAAAAACTGATGTCATATCTACTGCCAGCAGGTGGTTCACGTCTGTTTCTGGTTTTTAAGAAAGGGCCTCTCCCACTGTCCCCCCACCTGTGGCACTCAGGCGAGCTGGCCCGGGATTGTGAAAACGGACGAGCTGGTCCCGTCCCTCGCTAGTTGCAGTGGGTTCTGCTCCTTGCCTGAGCAGCACAGCAGAGATGGCTGGGGAAGGGTGCAGGTGAGCCGGCCCAGGGGGCAAGAGCGCTGGAGATCTGGCCCCACCGCTGTCTGACTGAAACGGCAGGGGTGCCGGGTGACCCCCTGCCCCCGCTTTCACCTATGGTAGGTGGGAGAGCTGGCCCTGCCCCCTCACTGGCTGCAGCACTCGGGAGGGTGGGCACTTGGCCTGGGCGACACAGTGGAGCTGGCTCTGGAGGTAGGTGAGCTGCCCCAAGAGCAGGAGAGCAGGAGAGCTGACCCCGCCTCCTACTGATGGTGGCACTGGGTGGCCTAGCTGGAGGAGCGCTGGAGAGCTCCCCCTGGTGGATAAGAGAGAGCTGGAGCGCTGGCCAACTGAGCTGCCACCCAGGCCCAGACCCAGGGCTCTGAGTTGGCCCACTCCCAAATCTCTATCATCTGAGAATGGTTGGGATGTGTGAAAAGGCCAGTCCTGCTGATCCAAAGAAGCAGCATCCCTGTGACACAGGGCTGCAACGGGATGACCTGGAAGAGGCCCTGAGGCGTCCCTGTGAGGGTCCAATACTGATGATGTCACAGAAGCTAAAAATCTCGCACCAGACCAATGACTCATCGCAATGACATTTATTTTCAAGTGAAGGTGTGTGGACAGAGGGATGCACCGTCGGACACACTGACATCCTACAGCTTCCACGATGAGCTGTTTTCTATGCTTTTTTGTTGTTTGTCTGCATGTGTTTTGTTTTGTTTTTTGAGGGTGGGGGTGTGGGAGGTTGCAAGGGTGAGTACTGATGTGAAGGGATTTTGAGATGAGCAGGAGGGGGGTGCATGACGTAAAACTCGCAGGGAGTCAATAAAATGTTAAGACAAGACAGGACTAGCATCACAGAATTGTCAGCCGGAAGATCGCTTGTTCAGCTCCATGCTGAGAGGCTTGGGTCCCTGCACAGGGCACAGACGTGAAACGATGAAGCGGCACAGGACACACTTCTGTTGTACCTGCTACTTACCAGGGCCCTGTTCCAATGCCCACTGACCACTTCGTCTTCATCTGCTTGAGTTATGGTAACAGCACAGAGCTGTCGCCTGTGTGAACATGATCTAGAACAAGCTGAATTCACGCAGGGCATTCTCGCTTTTTCACGGCTCTGTCACACCTGCTGGAACACAGTCCGTGGATGGGGCTTGTGAGAAAACTCCTGGTAAGCAGGAGTCTTGTGCCCTCTGCTCCTCCATAGCACGGATCTGTTCTGGGCCCGGGCTCCCATGCCCCTCCCAGGCGTGGTGAACAGGAGTGCGTTTGCTCCAGAGTACAAACTGCTGCTCCCCTTGGTTATTTACAAATGCTTTCAAGCATGCTCGCCATTGTGACTGTGTGTAGCCCACATTCACGTGGATTTTGCTCGTTTGACCTGGCTTATCCCTCAGAATGCCTGCGGAATAGAAACCGCCTGATGCTCTGAATGCAGCTGGCTACTGCGGGGGACTTTAGTCCCCGCATTTTTAGGCTCTGCCATCCTGGGTTAAAGCCACCAACTAGAGCAGTAGCAGCTACTTCCATAGATCAGCCAAAACATGCCAAAACACAACTGCCAAGGGATTCTTTTGTGTTATGAGCAAATTTTTGTTAGGAAACCCTAGTAATTGTTTTTCTGAAAGTTTTATAACTCCACCATTCCTTCGCTCCCTCCTCCTTCGTCCCCTCCTTTGGTGGTGTTGGGGGGCCAAACTCAAGGCCTCAGTCATACGACACATATTTTCTACCAATGAAATACAATTTCAACCTCTAGTATTTTATTAAAGTATTTTAATTAATGAGTGGATTTTGACGTGCACAGGTGTTTTGCCTGCATATTTGGCACCACATGTGTGCCTGTTACCCTCAGGAGCCAGAAGAGGGCGGCAGATCCCCCAACACTGGAGTTACAAACACTCCCTTAATTTCAGGGGATCAACCCGGATCCTCCAGAAGAGCAGCCATCTCTCCAGCCCTCAGCCCTTATGGTTTTAAATCTTTCTTTTGCTCATTTCTCTGTGCCTCAGACTCACATGTATTTATGCCGACTCTCCACCCATGGCTTCACTAGGTAAACTACGTGTTGATATATTTTGTAGAGAAATTTTTAATCCAGCAACACGGCTGCTCTGGCAAGGGATAGCATCCACAGACCTAGGTCTCTGTGATCCAGCTGGAAGGCTGATATGCTCTTAGAACACACCTTTAATCCCTTTGGCTGGAATTCGGCCCGAATCTTTAATCCCAATGACTTCTGAGGGGCAGACAATGTGATGAATCAGAGGAAGATTTGTCAGAATGAGTCAGTCAGGATACATCCAACGCTGAAGGTAAGAGCAGCGCAGACGGACAGGGGGCAGGAGAGTTCGTGGAAATAATACAGTTTGGTGCAGTTCATGGAGCTCAGTTTTTCCAAGCAGAACAACTCACTGAGAAATGGAGAGAAGCCAGATTGAATCAGTCAGCTTGGAGAGGAGTTTTGAGTCAGACAGCTGAGTTGAACCAGCCAGTGTTCAGAAAGAATTAGAAAGGGTGAGCTTATTCAGCAGTAAGTCTCGGAAGCTGACTGAAAACCTGCCTAGGTTAGCAGACGAGGCTGGAAGCTGGAGCCTTCAAGGTCCCAGCTTACAGAAAATCAGATTGTATGAAGGCTAGAAGCATCTAAGCCTAGGCCTAGGAGCTGTTAGATAGAAATGCCCTGGGCTCAGCCCACATCATTCATTTGTGAAGCTCTGGTCAGCTCCTTCTTCTGAGGAAATAAAAACTACATTTACAATATTTAAGACCTTCCTACTAAGAAATGGTTAAAATAGTAATTTTATTCCTTAAACTTATTCCAAATCAAATTAGAATAATATTTTAATTTCTCCATGATTGGCATACTGACCTTTCCATGTTTTCTACTTAGATCTGGGATATTCTTAGGTGTAGTTTCCTATTCGTGTCACAGGTGTCAGATAAGATCTGCCCTGTGGTTGCATTTCAGCATCCTAAAGCACTACGCGCAAACCCACTCAGCGAGCCCCATCCGCCCCCGGAAGCATGAGGAGGCCGGAATACTCAGCAGGGAGGAAAAATAGAACATTTCCTTCATGGGAATTATGGGATATGGCAGAACAGCAAGCCTCAAATTCATGCAGTGTCAGTCACTTCCAGGACTGACATCCCTAGAGTTAAAGGATAAAGGGACTCCTCTCAATAGAAAACATCGACAAGGCTGGCAAAGGGGATGCGGTGGGCCAGCAGAGGAAAGAACGGTGGCTCTCGGTTGGGATGTGAGGCATTTCTAAATCTCAGCAGGCAGGGTTTGCCTCCATGTTTCCCAGCTCGCTGCTAAGTCATTTAGAAAATGAGTCTGTGGGAAGGTGGGTTGACTCCAGGGGGGAAAAACTAGAATCACGTTGCTGAAGGTTAGGTCCTACAAATTCAGAAAAGGAGAGAAATTATGGGGAAGGGCCAAATGGCATGAGCATCTAATGATGCCACCAGTGACCCTGTGCAGACCAAAGCACGTCCACGGCGCTCACAGAACTGGAGCCAGATCTTACCTGTGGCAGCAAAGAGAGGCCAACGTTAACCTGCATCTGCTCCCAAAGCAGCCTGCTTCCTCACAGTACCCAGGACCACCAGGGGCGAAGCCACCTACAGAGCTGGGCCCTCCCCACAACCCCTGAGAAAACACCCTACAGCTCAGTGCTACGCAGGGCTCTTCAGCCCAGGTTCTCTCCTTCCAGAGGTTTCCAGCTGTGTCAAGGTGACACAAACCAGCCTGCACAGCATATGAAGGGAAGCTACTTCCTAAGGATTCTTCCTTTATACCTTCGCCCTGAAGAAGCCAACCATGACCTTACCCACAAACCAGCAGTTCCAGTAAACAGAGCATGGGCTTGCTGTAATTACCAAGGCACACTGCAGGATTTGCCGTGTGGAGACCCAGTTTAGACTCTTTAGGTGCGTTGAAATGAGTTTACTGAACGCAGGATGGCGAATGGAGTCTCCTGGGTTAACTTTGGAGCTGATTCTCTCTTCCTTTTCTAATCCACCCAACAGATGAAGCTTCTTAGGCACACTGCAATCCTCTCAGGAGATTCAGCACCTATTTTTGCTTGCGTGGGATCTCAGCCCCTCCTCCTGCCATCGCAGAGGATTGCCAGTTCACTCTGCTATAGTAAATACAGGATTCTTTCCACAACCTGCACACCGCCCCCTGCTCGCTCCTTCATACAAACACCGCTGGCTGTTACACTCTTGCTGTTATTTCTAAACACAAAGCTGATCTCTCTGCCACTCACCTGTCCCTCACACTCAGAGTCCACCTAACACCCCTCCTCCCAGGGGGCTATTGGAAATCCCAACTTGCCATGCTGATTTTCCCTTTCCCGTGAGCTCCACAGCTCTGCACTCACCACAGGCTGCTGACCCGTGTAAGGCTCTGTCAACACACAAACCAACCTGTTTTCCATTTTGTTTTTTCATTTCTTCTGAGTACACAGTGGTCTCAGGAAACCTGAAAAACTATCTGCATTAACTTCTAAACTATACGGCCACATTTGCCAGTATTTTTACTAGGTTAAAAATTAAAGTGCTGGGCTGGAGAGATGGCTCAGAGGTTAAGAGCACTGGCTGCTCCTCCAAAGGTCCTGAGTTCAATTCCCAGCAACCACATGGTGGCTCAAAACCATCTATAATGAGATCTGGTGCCCTCTTCTGCCCTGCAGACAGAACACTGTATAATAAATAAATAAATCAATCTTAAAAAAAAAATTAAAGTGCTATTTACAATGCCCCCAGAGCCCTCACTGCATCAAATCTTAAGAATTCCAAATGGAGCCGAAACCCCAGCTATGAGAGCATTCCATGAATGTTACTGAGTGTTAATAATGAGGAAAATGACCACGGTGGCTCCTGTTTGACTTTAAATCCTTATTTATTTAAGGCAGCTATGTAGCTATATATAGCATAGGCCCTGGCCTCCAGCTAGGACTGCATGAGTACGGCCCTTCCGGCTTCCTGTGTCTTGTTAACTCACTGTGTGTGTAATCTATCTCGCGCACGCCTCTCTCCAGCGCAATACCACACCAAACTGCAACAGTGCACAGAAAGCACCCACTGGATCCTTGTGCAAGCTGGATGCCCCGTTCTTGTCTCTTGACCGTTTCTCAATTGGGAAAAACACACACACACACACATAAATACACGCACGTACACACACATATGTGTATAGTCACCATTCTTTTTTCTTTTAAATGGCTTTTGGAGACAATCTTGCACAGCCTAGACGTGCCTCACGGTCACTCGCTATTTGAGGCTGGCCTTGAAGTCCCAGTCCTCATGCCTCTGCCTCCCAGGTGCTGACATTACACGTATGTACCACCCTTCTGGCTTGAACATATGTCCTTTCTCGTGAGGGAAATGCTGAGGGTTGAACCAAGTGCCTTTAGCATGTATTCTATGTGTGAACTGTCCCAAGACTTTGAACAGGTTAAATGAGATGGGGACATCGGGCCCAGGACAGTAAGCTAAATAGCACACGTGGTACTGCTCCACAGACCATGTCCTCAGAGGTAAAATTTCATTAGATTATCGTATCTGCGTAGGCTAAGACATTTTCTTTTAAACTAGAGAGGGAGATTTAGAAATTAACTTTCCTTTAATTCTTTAAAGATGTATTCATTATGTTTTCCATGAATGAGTGTTAGGCCCACATACATACATGTGCACTGTATCTGTTCCTGGTGCCTGTGGAGGTTGGAGGAGTGACAGATGGTGAGGAGCTACCATGTGCATTTTGGAAACTAAACACAGGTCTTCTGCAAGAGCAGCCAGTGCTTCTAACCACTGAGGCAGTCTCCAGACCCGGGAAGTTAATTTTCTGAGGCTGCTCATATGTGTGCTGAGAGCTGCATTATATGGGGCTTGGGTCATCTTACCAGGAAGAAGAAAATGTACTTGATGTGCAATATAACGTAAGAGTGTGTGTGTGCAAGCACACACAGCATAGAAGAGTATCTGCTTATGAGGCATCCCTGAAAAAGCCGACCTAACAGAAACAGTGCAGGGAGAATTTCCGTATCTTTAAAAACAGTTATGCTGTGTAAATATGTTTTCCTGTTTCTGTTTTAATCCCAGTGTGGGATCTGGGGCTGCTCCAGTTTGTGCACAGGCATTAACTGTGACTGTCTTATGCACTAGCAGGGCCATGATCTGCCAGTTACAGATAGTTTAACTCTGAGGACTCTGAAGAGGGAAAAATGCCAGAGCCCAGAAAAAGAAGAACACTCCAAAAGGAAGGAAGAGGAGGGAGGAGGAGGAGGAAGAGGAGGAGGCTGCTTCTCTCCCTGCTCCTACCTCCACTGCTGTTGGCTTGTTCTGCTGCTCCTTTTGCTGTTACATTTGCTATTGCTGGTTTGCTGGACCTCTGGATATCCTAATGACGAAGACTGGACTTTCCCCAAGAAACTACAGCCTGAATCAGCAGGAAGTAGTCTGAAGAGACCTATGTCCCTTTCCTCTCTAATCTCCTAACTCTCCTACCTGGTATTGGGGTATTGGGAGGGATTGGGGTGGAGAAGAGTAGATATAAGTAGATATATGAAACCAATAAAATAGATGAAACAAATATGCTAACAAAATCTTACTCCTCTCTCCAGGTGGCCCCGGAAATCTTCAGACCACAGCCCAGTGGCCTCTAAACATTACAGCAGGAAGAAGGCCGCACTCACACACAAGTAGGGAAGGTAGGACAGACCTATGGATTCTTAAATACAAACAGAAATACCGCCAGAAATGTGCCGTCAGCCCTCTACCCCCAGCTACACCCCAGCTCCCCTGGTGCCGCTATCACTTGAAACCAGCTCTGGCCTGGGGGCCTTACTTGACACCTCCTCACAGGCTCAATCCATCTCTGCAGTTTACATGGTGTCAAATGCACCTCTGAAAGCACCAGAGCCAAACTGAGGATTCCCAAGAGGAATTTCATATTTCCCACAGGTAAAAGTATAAGGCGATGCAACGTGTGTGATCTGGAGGCAGCCAGACAGAAGGTCAGTCATTCAGGGTGCGGAGGGGACTCACTGTTGATCTCTGAGTACACAAGCTCACTCAGGTTGGTGAGAGAAGTAGGGAAGGAGATCAGCTACATTCCATTTCTCCATCCCCGGAAGGGAGAGGGGGGCAACTGGAGGGGGGGGTGGAAATGAAGTGTTTGCATTTTAAAGTCACTGCTCAAAGTGTTTAAAAACAATCACATGGCTGTGCTCATTCGCACTCACCCCACCCTGGTGAGGGTTACTTCCTGGCATGGCTGGTTTGGCCTAAACCCTGAACAGGCTCTACTATCCTACTTTCTTAAAGAACCAGGTAATCTAACCTGTGCTATTGCTGCTCATATAATGCTGCCAGTGTGAAATTTCACACACACACACACACACACACACACACACACACACACACACACACACGTGGCCATTGCTGGGCTGAGGATGGCACCAAAAACCAACAAAATAAATAACTGATGACAACAGCTAAAGCTCCGTCACCACCATGCTCAGGTACTCCTGAGAAAGAAAATTCTCTAACATTTCAAATTCAAATGGTTGAATTATCAGAGATTAAAGAAATGCCAGGTATTTTAATGCAGCAAGACAGGGCAAAGAGAGCCCTACAAGGGATGACACAAGACAAAGGGAAGGGACAAGACACAGCCTTGGACTTCCACAGTAAGCCACGCCTACAGGACAACAGCTTTCATTAGGACCTGCCTCTTGCCGGGTTGCTAACAAGTCCTTTTTAAGAGACGTGTGAGGGAGAGAAAGCAGACAGGCTATGAGAAACTAGGACCTAGCTCACGGTGGTAACTTTGGATCATTTTACCTGTAAAGTAGGATCCAAATGAAGGATACATGAGAACAGGACTTTTAACAGGAAAGGAAGATAGACATCCCAGGAGAACAAGTGACATGACCCCAGCACAACCATGGACACTGGCTCAGTTGGTGCTCTATTGCTGTGGAGAGGCTCCATGTCTGTGAAGTCTTATAAAGGAGGCATCAAACTGAGACTTGCTCACAGGTGCAGAGGGTTAGTCCACTGTCATCATGGCAGGAAGCATGATGCCTGCAGGCAGACATGGTGCTGGAAAAGCTGACAGTTCGTTCTGTTTCTGGATCCATAGGCAACAGGAAGAGAGAGACACTGGGCCTGGCTTGGGCTTCTAATTAAAGCCCACCCCAGTGACACACTTCCTCCAACAAGGCCACAACTCCAAGTACTCTAATGATAAGCCACTCTCATAACTAAGCATCAGAGCATATGAGCCAATGAGGGCCATCTTATTCACCCCCTACTTTCTACTCCCGGCCTTCATAGGCTTGTGGCCATATCCTAATGCAAAATGCATTCAGTTCAACTTCAAAAGACCAAGTAGTCTGTAACAGTCTCATCAATACTGTTTAAAAGTCCAAAGTTCAAAGTCTCTTCTGAGACTCACACAATCGCTTTCCTTTAATCTCCTGTAAAATCAAAATGAAAAAGCAGATCACATACTTCCAGCAGTGAACAGGATATACGCTACTATTCCAAAAGGGAGGAAAAGGAACATAGTGGGGAAATACTGGACCAAAGAAAGACAGAAAACCAGCTGGGTAAATTCTTCACTTCTGTGTCTGGTGTCAAGGCATCTGCAGATCCTTTCAGTTTTGCTGACTGCAACATTCAGAACACACCAAGAACAGAGTCATGTGAGAACTCTGAGTGCTTGTGAGAAAACAAGGCCTGAGCCTTGTGACCTCAGTTTCTTCAAAAGCACAGAATTGTTCTTGGAATGTTTCCGTGCTTCACCTCAGTGGCTAAACACGAAACGCATATTTCGTGTAGCAGACAGGAGCAAGTTTACTCCAGCTTGTTATGTACATTCCTCTATGAAAGAGCCACACGTAGTTTGTCCTCATGAGCCTCACTCACACGATTCTTAACCCTCAGAGTATAAATTGTCTGATGCTCTGGATAAAGTCGGCTGCTGCGTGAGACTTCATTCTGTCTCATTTTTGGGCCGCTCTCCTCAGTCCTCACCTCCAGCTAGACAGTCAAGCAGCAGCTGTCCTCTTCTGGGCTGACTCCACACCTAGTCTGCAGTTTTCTGTGGCAGGCATCCCACGGCTCGGTTTGTTCAGCATCGTGGGGTCTCCACGCAGGTAGGCCTCTGACAGGTGTCAGGCCGCAGCGGCTTTCCTCAGTCACAGATGCTGACCCCACATTCTCTTTCTCATATTCCTGACTCTCAGGCCGGAATCACGTGGCTGAAGCTGCCAAGTTCTGCTGCTCGATGGAGCTGCAGCTTGGCCTCCTCCTTCAAGCACATTTTCAACAGCCTTCTTTTTTTGATGCTTTTCTTCATTTCTAAAGCTTTTCTTTAATTCCTTTCACAAACTGGAAGCTTAGCTGGGTGGGGTCTTGCCCTGAAGCCACCGCTCCCTTTATTCCATTTGGCGTCAGGCTAAATGGAATTAAAACTTTTTAATCTTCTTTTGCACTAGACTTAGCTCTGTTACATTTTCTATAATCTGTTTCTCCTCTAACTGTACATTTTGTATTTTTCCTTTTCATTATAGATCTGTGTAAGAGTGACCAGTATAAACACCTGACAGAGTCCCTATGAGACTGTCCTGAAATCTCTGCCAATGCTATTAATCCAAAAACTCTTCAATTTAGCCACAGTCAGATTTTTTTTTTTAAAGCAGGGCAGGAAACAGCCACATTCTTTGCCAGAATATTACAAGAATTGTCTCTAAGCTACTTTCTAATATTTTCTTCTGAAACCTCTTCAGCTGGGTTTTCAAAATCTATATTTCTCTCAGCACCTGTCTTCCACAATCTTACTAGTACAGCCCATTAAGCCCATTAAACACATTCACCTGTTTTTCCAGTGCAAAGCCCCCAAGTCCACATTCTGCCAATAAGCAGCATAGTCAGGCCTGTCACAGCAATACCCCACTCCCGATAACCAACTTCTGTGTTAGTGTTTGATTGCTATGAAGAGACACCATAACCATGAAAATCTTATAAAGGAAAGCACTTAGCTGAGACTTGCTCTCAGGTTCGGAGGTTTAGTCCACTGTCATCATGGCAGGAAGCATGGTGGCAGGCAGACATGGTGCTGGAGAAGCTGAGAGTTCTACATCTGGATCCAGAGGCAGCAAGAAGAGAGAGGCACTGGGCCTCACTTGGGCTTCTGAGTCTTCTGACACACTTCCTTCAACAAGGCCACACCTCCCACCTGCTCTCAAGCAGGGCCACCCTCTGATGACTAAGCATTCAAATATATGCGCCTAGGGGCCCTATTCCTGTTCAGCCAGCACAGGCACCGAACAGGACTGATAAACAGTACCGAACGCTGCTGATAAACTGATACACCACAATAATTAAGCATCTGGCTATAACAGCCTCTTTTCTCCCAGGGAAATGTGAAGGAGGCGTTCTGCTCCTGCTTTCTCGGTGGCGTTAACTAACCCCTAGTAGCTTTCCTGCTTGTAAACCAGAAGTGAAGCCAGCGACCTCACAGTTTGTTGGGCATCTTAACAGGTATGTATGCACATGCGCAGACAGTGTCCTTCACACAGTAGTAGACGCAGAGTGAGGTTTACGTACGCACACGCACAGACGGTGCTTCACACAGCAGTAGATGCAGAGTGAGGTTTACGTACGCACACGCACAGACGGTGCTTCACACAGCAGGAGACGCAGAGTGAGGTTTGTAGATGGTACTTGTAATTTTATATAAAACAGGCACTCCTTTCTGTCTACATTTCAACCTAGAAGTACGTCGTTAAATGTTTTCCTAATGCACTGTCAAGATTTCCTTTCATGTAAGGTTCGGTATCAAAGCTCACCACATTAAGTCCAAAATTACTTTTCTACATTCATTCCAGAGTAGCGAAGAATGTCCGTCTTCCACACTGTGCGCAGGTGCTGAGGCCCGGTGCCCCACACGCCATGCAGGCATGCATGACGTGCAACCCAATCAAGCGTCCTTTTCTGCAATTAGCATCTATTAAGGGGTGTCAGGGCTGAGCTCCACCATCAACTTGACACACTTGGAAAGCAGGGACCTCGGTTGGAGAACTGCATATTGCATGTCTGTGGGGCATTTTGTTCACTGGTAATTTGTGTAGAAAGGCCTCATTCCCCGTGTGTAGTTCCAGCCCTGGACACAGCATGGGTTATATAAAAAGGCTGGCTGAGCATGGGCCAGGTGGAGCATGCCAGTAAGCAGCGCCTTTCTGTGGTCTCAGCTTCAGTTCCTCCCACCGGTCCCCACCTTGACTTCCTGACAGGCTGCCCTGCTGAGGGGCAATAAAGCACAAGCTAAAATCAACCCTTCAACCCTTTCCTTCCCAAGCTGGGTTTGCCATGGTGTTGATCAAGGCAGGAGAAGCAAACTAAGTGGACAGTGGTGTGAAGGCAGCCTGCAAGAGTCCCCAGGGAAGCTGGACAGCTTCCCAGAGACTGCCAAGATGAACGGCTGAAGATGTAAACCCCGGAGCTCTAGAGCTGTCAAAAAGGAGCTTTACGATTAGCAGTCACAGCGCCAGGCATGGCGGCACACACCTCTAATCCCATTTCTCCGGAGGCAGAACTGTGAGTTCAAGGTCACCTGTCTACACAGTGAGTTCCAGAGATACACAATGAGAAAGACAGAGAGAGAGAGAGAAAGAGTAAAAGCAATCTAGCATGGACAGCCAGCTTTCACCACAAAGAAAGTCAGAAATTGCCCTGCAGCCAGCAAAGCCACTAACCACTCTTGTCAATGGCCTTACCAAATACAGTGACAATGTTGTAATACCTTATTTAAAAAAACAATGTCGCCACCTTTTGTTGTCTGACATGGTTCCTCATTTTCTCTTTTGGGTAGCAGGGTCCTCCTGTCCCTAGGTTGACTGGACTCCAAGCCTGGGAGCTCTGGGCATAGCAGGACGGCTACACCACCAGACGGACTGTGACGTCACTGGGAGCTACAGCAGGGCTCAGACAAGCAACTCTGCTACCGTGCGATGGGCCTTTCGGAACGGTACGCATCTGTTCCCAGACTGCCTCCACCCGTGGCCTGGTCACATCACCCCCCTTCCATGGAGGGTAACCGTCTTACCGCAGACGTTAGCCGAGCCAGAATTTCATCGCTGCTTTCTTCCGCATCCTCCACTTTCTGGTTAGACCTTTGAGAAAACAACAACAAATTACTCCTGGGCGCTGGTTGCTCAAACTTCAAACTTCAAAATAAAGGGCAAAAAACTGACACTGCCATTATGTCACAAGTGCAAGCGTGCAAATTACACTGTGTTGGCAGAGCCAGAGGCACACAATCCTTTCCCAGCCAACTGTTCGTTAGAATACATGATCCAGTATCTCTTCACATGGACCACCTGAGTTCAGGGGACCTTGTGCTGTTCCCCCGGTGACGTCACAAGGTAAGGCTGGCGCACCTGATCTACAGATACAGTCTCGAAGAGTGCAAGCCAACAGGCCATGCTTAGGTGCTGAATGCCCCTGAATCTAATGAAACCGCAAAGCAATGAAATGTAAATTTTCCACTACATTTGAGTTTCAGCCCAAGCAAATTCACTACGAAATAGTATATTTTAGGACTAATCCCATGGTGGAAATTATAAGTAATACAAAAGAAAAAAAAAAGAATTTTGCTTTTTCAGCCAAAGTGAAGAGGGAAAAAAGTTATGCAAATATCAAGTAATAAATGAGACATGGCAGTACAAGGTTGTTTGGTTTCCGGAAAATCTCCTTTATTATTTACACAAATGTACACAATAACAAAGTCTCTACTTAAAAAAAATCTTATAAATCATATTTTTTTCTAGTTTGGCCAAAGAAGACAATGAGCTAATGATAAATATAATAAAAAAATTGCACACTGGCTCTATTTCCACAAGCTATCCCTGTCAGCACAGCCTGTTTGGGTGAGAGTCTTGGTAATTGAGCCATAGAGCCAAGTATCGGAAATTCTTCGGTGCCGTGATGGATTCCCATCTAGGCAGCAGAGGTGAGTCAGCCCGGCGCAGTCTGGCTTTCTTGCAGCTCCACAGAATGCAGCAGCGCATTCGTCAGAAGGGATGAACTAGTTGACCCATTCTGGCATCGGTTTCCGGCTTCTGTGTTATTTAACCCCTTCTCAGAAAGGAAGTCAGGACCTTCAAGTCTGAGGAAGGAACAAGCCACTACCTTTACAAGAATAGCAAAAGGCAGCTGTGGAGTCCCGCTCAGCTTGTCTCATGCCTGAACTGCTGGCGCAGCAGCCATGTGCCTGAACAGTACCTCACGAAAATCTGCAGAGGAAAGCGGGCATTTTATCTTCGCAAGTCTTCTTAAAAGTCCCCTGCAGACCGAGTATTAAACACAACCCTGATTATTAAAAATTCACATTCCTTAGAAAGAAGGCTGTGCTGAGAAGAGGTATAACCTACACAACTCCAACTTGCATATATGATCTGGCTCGGTACCTGAACAAACCTGACAGGAAATTGAGAACCAAGCACACCACGAAGCACAGCAGCGAACTTAACGGGCTACTTCTGCCCATCTCCACAGCCTGACTGCCTGTGCCTCTCCAGCCTCCTCAGACCCAAGCTGACAGCTTCCTGTGAAAGACTACATTTCCCAGCGTCCCTTGCGGCCAAGCCGTTCAGGAAGGGAGGGACTACGCTGTGGACGTTATAGCCACCTCTATAAGCGACCGTGTACCTGCTCGGAGGCCGAACTAGCGTCCTTCTCCCTGAGCAGAACACAGGCCAGTGCGATGCTCTCCCTGGAGCTGGCTGTACCCCGCCGCCTACTTTCTCCTCCTCGGTCACACGATCTTTTCAGAGCCCACCGCGAACCCTCCGGCCTCTCGGCTTTGAACACTGCCACACATGCCTTGCTTCTCCACCTGCCTTCCAAGCGGCTCTAGGTGCCACGTCCGGTAGCGTGATTTTTCACCCATACGCGGGTGTCAAACACAGGTCTGGTGCAATACGTGAGCACGAGGCTTCCTCGGTCCTGCTTTCTTCACATGTCCTGGCACCCTGCGGCCATCCATCCTTCTGCGCCCAATGCCCTGTCCAGCCAGCAGCCACCCTTTGACAGGCCTTCCTCCAGTCTGCTTCCTTTGCGCCAGGCCCTCAAAGGCTCGCAAATACGTCACTGTAATCACCTTTTAGCCCACCTGAGTGACCGGTCTCTCTCGTTCTTTTCAACCTCCTACAGACACCCCAGATTCCCAGATTAGTCTCCCTGCCTACCGAGAGCAGTGAGGTTTAGACGTAACTGTCTTTCCCTGCTAAGAGGGGCCCCAACTCGGGGCATCCTGGAAGCTGAAGAAGCTCAGGGGGCGGGCTGCTGATCAGAGGCTGGAAAAGCTGGGAAAGCAGCAGGCAACGCCAGTTCCCCTTCTGCTCTCATCACCCCATTTGGAAGCTCATTCCCTGCCCAGCTCGTTAGTAAAATGCCCGAAGGATCCTGCTTGCTTAATACTGCCCAGGAATCTTTGAAAATTCAGATAAATTCTTATTTTACCTATGCAAATATGCAACAGAGCAACTCAGGAAAGACAAGTTTTCACTATCAGATTAAAGAGAAATGAAAGCAGACGTGTGGCAAGGCGACAAGTGTGCAGTCTGCACATTTTCCGTTATTACCAGAACATGCTATTCTGCTCCGTGAACAACAGAGGGAGAAAGACGGGAACTGAGATTCTGGTTGCATGGTCATGAGAGAACCCTGGCCGGAATGCAGTGTGGAGGACAGGGATGCGGCCCTCAGGAAACAGCCCTGGCTGTGGACTTGAGGCTGCTGGAGGCTCCAGGCCAGCAGGTGTTCCCCTGGGAATTCCACGGACCAGGGAGGGCACTGAGTGCTGCAGGCAGGTCTGTAAAAACCTGTGAAATCTAAACTCTGAGTTCTACTGTGAATGTGGGAATGGCAGGGTCTGTGTTCCTCGTCCCTTGACCCTCTAACATCAAACTACCCATGCCCACGTGACCACAAAAACAAACAGGACGACACAAAGCATAGTGCTCTCTTCCCAGTGTACCACTGTAACTGAGGGCAACAGAGGTCTCTGGTGAGATGCCATCCTTGCCTGCCCAACCTCCTCCCCTCTGCTCCCCCACACACTGAGTCACACTGGTCATCCTGTCTCCATCCTGCAGTACGGCCGGCTCTTCAGGGCGTTCTCCCACTTCTCACGATGCTGATCCCTCCTCTACGAATGTAGTCCCAGCCCTGAAGCTAGACCAGGCCTAGGTCCTCTACAGCCCAGGGTCCCATGAGGAGAGGGAGCCTCAACCGAGCAGTTTTCACAGGCCACACTGACCACGTCCTTCAGGCTGTCTTGACTGATGATGGAGGACCCAGACCACCATGTGCTGCGTCGTCTCTAGGCTCGACTAGTGACTAAGAAAGCTATCAATGTGGGCTAGGGAGGAAGCCAGGAAGCAGTGTTCACAGTTTCTGCATTAGTCCCTGCTTGACTTCCTGCCCTGTTTTCCCTCAGCGATGGGCTGTGACTGGACCTACAAGCCAAACCTTTTCCTCCCTGAGCTGCTTTTGGCCAGTGTGTTTTATCACAACAGAAAGCGAATGAGAACAGCCTTGCTGTGCTCACACATCCTTAAGCGACCCCCTACCTCATCCAGATGAAGTGCAAATCCTCTTTTCTTCAGAAACATATAGCTAATAAGGCCGAATCTGTTTGAGGGAGACTTCCCTGTTTGATTTCAACAGTCGGTAGTAATTAGCATAACCACTCATGTTGGATTCCCACAACTTGCTCCTCTCACAATGAAGTCTAGATGCTTCAGCCAACATCTTCCCATCCCCTACACAGAACACTGGCATGCTGGGAAGGACCATCCATTTAACAAAGCAAATACCTATGGGGAAAGAAAGTAAACTAGAAAAGCAAGATTGTTTTTAATATAATGAATACAAGCTGACATCTTCAGAGTCTATTTTCAATCATTAGATGGCTAGTTATGCTGAGGAAAGACATTTTCTGAGCAGCAATAAACTGTGATTGTCATGGGCTTCCTAGGCCCAGGGGCACAATGATAAAAACCAATCTAAATCAGAATAAAATTGGGTATCCTTGGACCTCTTTTTCACATTTTATTTTGGGGATTTTAAGATAAATCCCTACCACTATTTCAAATGCTAATACAAGCAACCACAAAAGTCCAAATTTTGTTATAATCCCTGTACTACTCTCAAATATAGATGCGGTCTAATAATGACAAGCAATCTGTTCCCACACCTGGAATGAGCCTTGTCTATAAACCATGGAAATGTTGGGGAGCTCAGCATCTCCATGGCTGCAGGAGTAATAGAGATAAATGGAAACCTTCTTCACCTGTAATCCAAATGCAAAAGAATATAGATTTGTTTACCCAGTGTTTTCTTCCTCTCCATATGCCCCAAGAATCTAATCAGGGTAAGTCAGAAGTGCAGAACGCAGACTGGGACAAGATGAACGGCAGACCTGAACTTGAACCCCCAGGTCAGAGCCAGGAAGCACATACTGCACAGAAAGTAGGTTTCTTGTGCTGCTTATAGGTGTCAGAAACTAGGGGAGGGGAGAAGAGTGAGCGGGCGGGAGGGAGCCCCACAGGTAGGCAGTGCCTTTATACCGGTACCTCAGCAGCATGAGGACCTGCAGTTTAGAAGTCCCTGCTGTGGAGGTGGTGCTAAATACACCAGCTCAAGTACAAAAAGCAGGGATAATAGAAGACTCAACTCCCCACACTTTGTGTTTAGAGGTCAGGGTTTTGAAAGTGTTTTACTATAAGTCAGGCATGGCCCCCCTGAATATACAGAGACCGGCAAATCTGCAAAACAACTCTATGAAATGACAGTTTGTTACAGCTCCCAGGAGGAGGGAACGGGGCACACCAAGGGTCTACAAGAGGAAGCCCCAGAATGAGCAAGACGAGGTGAGGAGAGAAGCTGCTGGCAAGAGCAGGAGGCAACGTGAGGCAAGATTAAACGAGATGAAGAAGGGCTGTTTCCTCTAGTGTCACCTCATGGGGGAACAGGGGCCGTCCCCAGTTGCCTGGTACTTGAGTCCACAGAGCACCAGGTGGGTGGAAAGCCCAAACCAAGCCACTGGAACATGGACTTCCACTGGTTGGTCCACATATGGAAAGGTCTTACACATGTGAGTTCTTTCTACCACATGAATTGACTGGTCTTTGGAAGGGCATCTCCTCAGGGTCAAGGAAGGCCCCAAGCTGCCTTGGAACACAGAGTCCACAGAGCCAGAGAGGACCCATAAGCAGTTCAGCCAGAAAGACGGCAGAGCTAACAGACGAGGAAGCATGTGCAGTGGCTGCCTTCGAAAGAACAGGAGTCAACAGGCCGAAGATGCTGGCCAGTCCAGTAGAACCAGGACTGCAAGTCAACCACTTCATTTAGCAACCCAGGCCTGCAGTCACCACAAGGAACCTTGTGGTGGAAAATGCCTCCTCTCCAACAAGCAAGACTACATCTCCAAATGGCCCCTCGCTACCCACCTTATCCCCCAGAGCATCCTGCAGAAGATCAGGGAAAGAAGCAGACACGGTATTTGAATAACTTTACTGTATTAGAGCAAAAATAGGAACTCCCTGGCTGCCCACAGAAACGTTCATGGAGATAACAGACACCAGATACCCTAGCAAAAAAAACCACAAAAATCTATGTTTTTCTTTATATACCTCTGCATAGTCTGAGATGAGCATTAGCAATCCTCAGCAAGTCTTTTGATAGCATAAATGTTAATGTAACTGGAAGGTTCTGGCTTTATGTATTCAAGGGTCAATGACAGACTGTTCGGAGCCCAGCCTCTTCACCCTGGGAAGCCGAGGGATACCATACTACAGCCGAGGTGACCTTGGCTTTGCAAAGCGTCAGCTCTTGAGCAGATTGTTACTAGAAGAACCACCATGCGAGTCCTAATGGAACTATTACGCTGTCTTTCTGGAAACTGTTAATCCCTCAGTCTTCACTCCTTTCCTCTCCTCCCACCAATAACAAGAAGCGAGCCTTAGGAAGAAGTTCACTCTAGTAACTTAACTTAGGCGTCTGTCTGAACGAGGCGCTTTAACTAGTCTCATTCCCTGAGACTATATATGCTGACAATCAACTCAGTCCTTTCAAATTATCTCTTTTGGGGGAATTAAGAACTATTTCATTGAGAGCCGGATATTTGTTTCCTCAAAGTGGATAGCAGGCTTGCACACCTCCTTCTTTTTCCTGCTGTAGACATTCTTTTTTAAGTTATAAAATTGCCTCTATTTTTCTTTTCAGAAACACACAGAGAACAGATTTGTGTTTATAGAGGGACACTGAGTGGTTTTCTGGCATCATTTTAAAGTCATTTACAAAGGATGGAAATTAGGGGGACCTATCATGGAACTGCATAGGTAGACCTTAATAGCTTGCATATATCAAAAGGTTATTTAAAGCACCTCAGGATGGGAGTGTAGCTCATAAATGGAAAACAAGAAGCAAAAGGACTTCAGAGGGCATTTCAGTTATGAGGAATAAAAGCAAAATAACATAAGCCTAAGAATGACTTAGAAGAATGGATCTTTAAACTATCATTACCAACAAGAGCAGTGCGTTACCAAATCCAGGTCCAACACACCCAAGGCCATCAGGGAAACTTCACAGGCAAGGCAGGACTTGGGCTCCCCCTGGAGGGTTGGGCAGAACTTAACAAGGAAAAAGGCAGAGGAGGGAGCAGAGCAGGACATGACAGTCCAAGTTGGCTGGAAGTGGAAACCATGGAGATTTCCAGGTCAAAGCCAGAATTATAAGGAAAGTATGTGAAGGAGCCAGGGAAGGTGTGATGGCCATTCAGCCACAAGGGACGACGTCCTGGGCATCTTTTCTCTGACCATCCTTTATTCTGAGTGGGCTAGCTCAAAGCCTGGCTTTCAGAAATCCACAAACATTCCACTGCTGCACAGAAGCTGGCCCATAGTTGTAATTCAGGGAGGATATATCTCCTCTCTGTAGAAGAGAAATATGACTTAGCAACTTTGTTCTTCTATGCATGGTACTCATAATAAGAATAAACAGGTTCTTAAGTCTTCAATGACCACTTTTTAGTGACTGTGACCAAATGGACAAAACTTGCTGATGAACATGACATTCTAGAGTTGGTCACCTTAGGACCTGATATTTGTATCCACAGTAATCAGTATAACAAAAGACTGGAAGCAACCTGGAATTGATACTAAGGCTTGAAGTTTTACAAATAACTGCCACTTTTAAAATTAGGGCCGGTTAAAAATTCGCTCATCACATGACTGTCTCACTCACTGGGGAGGGACAGGAGCTCAAGCCACACCTTGCAAGGTTATTCACCACCCGCCTGCCTCCCTCAGGCTGAGCACGAGCAGGGATCTCCACAGCAACAGCAGGGGACAGGGGATGGTAGAAGGCGGCTGTTAGAGACCGGCAGTCCTTCAGGGCTCCTCCGTCATCACGGCTGTGTCTGACTAAATGCACGTCGCTCCTTCTGAGAGTCGTTGGGACTTACTGGAGCACCTAGACCTCTTCTAGATACATCTGACCTCGACACCGAGCATGTTGCAATAAAGGACATTCCGTATGCCGCTGATCCAGCCTTGGGGTCCACACTGCTGCTGCACGGCCTCTGTCAGCGGTGGTGGTGACAAGCCATAATCACTTCACAGCTGTCTTCACACTCCCTTAACTCATGCCTACAACTCTCAGAAAGGAGTGCTAGAACGATTCAATAACTTCAAGGACACATCATGGTGGTGTAAAGAGCTGAGGTGACAAAGCTACACAGTATAAATTCTACCTCTAAAACTACACTCGCTACTTGTGTGACCCTGGACAGGATACTTGACATCTGAGCCTGTTTCCTCACTCATAAAATGGAGATTAACGGTAACTGTCTTAAAGTATCTTTCTGAAGTCAGGCAGAAAATGTAAGGCCATTTGTTTAGTGCAGTGCCTGACGTGAACTATATTCCTGACACCCAACCTTTCTATCAGAAATGTATTATTAGTATAAGACTTTCCTTGGCAAAAGGTCTAAGTTAACTCTCCAGCAGTGTCACTTTTAGCTAATAAGGGAAAGCTCTGTTACGGTCACAGGAGCGCATATCTCCGAAGCTATAGTGTCACCTGAGAAGTAAGGACAGTTCCCCCACCTTAAGAGTCAACAGCGGGGGCAGCGTTCTGAAACCTGGAGAGCTCTAAGCGATTCAGCTGACATTTCAGTCTGCACCTCCCTTCTGAAATAAGCTTGTCACTATCACCGTGGATAAGCAAGGCATGTCAGGACTCAAGAAAGCCACTTCTAATTAAGTTCAACCATGCGGTGATTCACCACCTTCATGTGGTAGTGATTCACATGTTTTCATTTGCTGAATATTGCTTCTAGATTATTTTCAGAAAGGTCTCAAGCTCCTCAGCACAGTCACGACTTAGACAGTGGATAAGGTATGAGTTATTATTATTTCATTCCACCTTCAGCCCAATCATATGTTTATATCGGATTTAGATCATCGGCTCATTAGAAGCATCACAGAACAGCTGGTGGAACAAGCAGGCCTCGGATCAGGAGTGCAGTGGAGTCACGTAGGCACCAGAATGAGTCTGCAGCGAGGTGTCTTACCTTTCTGAACTTGTAAACAGCATTCCTACCACTCAAACAAGGCAGTGACTGAAGGCCCAGAGCACAGTCCCAGGGTAAAGGAAACGTTTTCCAAGAAAGAACAGTTTCCAGCGCACCCAGTTGCCTACTCACAGGCCACAGGTGCCAGCTCTCGCAGGGACGAGATGCACAAGCTGCAACAACAGCCTCACGCCCTTCTGCCATTCTTCTTCCCTTTCAAATTCACAGTATAAGTAGCTGCATTCATCCGAAGAAAACTGGTAGAAAACATAATTATCTTGAAAGTATACATGTTGGTCCACTGTTGGAAGCAAACAAACAAAAACGTTATGTTTTAGAGTCATAAATCAAACAAATGGAAAAGCCAATAATTAGGGAGAAACCCAAGGCAAGACCGTTATCGTACATCTGAACTTTATTCATGCTTACATCCTCAACACCACTAAAGGAACTGGCTAGTCAATTTCACTGCTTGAGCTTTGACCGAAACATTCGAATATACCTTGCATTTTCTCCTTCACAGACAAGTGCTGGTCAAAGCAATGTCCACTCACAGAGAATGAAGCAATGCCACACAGACAAAGCACAGTGAGTTTCAGTTAGCAAAACTAGTGGCTCTCAACTGGGGGTGACTATGGTCCTGCTTCAGGGGACACCTGACATCTACGGATATTTTCGGTAATCACAGTGAAAGGGTGTGCTACAGGCATACAGAGGAAAAAAGAAATGCTGCCAAAATCCTTTATGTACAGAACAGTTCCCGACAACAAAGAACTGTCTAACTCAAAACACCAACACTGTCAATGTGGGGAAATCCCATTTTAAAGGAATCAAAAGCTAGAGAAGGTTCCAAAAGGCATTTTTTCCTAACCAGAAACCCGGTGCTAGTCAACGAGCCAATAATAGGTCCACTCCTCAAAAGCAGTGAGCTGACTTTCTAAATGAGAGCATTAGGTCTGGGCGCGCCCAACATGATTACAACCATGTCCCGTCTACACCACTCTTTCACAATGACACCAAGTGTGGTGGCCCTCAATATCATCCAGAGAGACCAGGGCTTCTCAGTCCCAGGCAGACCCGAGATACTAAGATAAAGAACAGCCCTTCAACTACCTGCGCTTGACTAAGAAGGGAGAGGCTGCTGTCAATCTTAGCCTCTACTTAAACATCATTTTCTGCCCTAACTGAACAGCTGGTGCAAGCAGCTCACATATCTACACATCATGATCATTCAGTTAAAATGGCACACACACCACATACATCAAGATAAGTCATTCACTTGAAGCAATTCAGCAAAAGCGAGGTCATGAGCAGAGGAGACAGCAGTGAGGAAGGCAGAGACTTCCACAGGTCTAAGTCAAGGACAACCAACAAGGACCTAGTAGTTGGCAAGAACGTGTAAGGAAGACAAATGAGTCCAAAATGACCTGTCACTCTGACTTAGACAAGAAGAACGTAAACATTTACCCTCAGAAACAATTTCTACTCAGATTTTAACATCTGGAAGATCAAGTGTGTGTTGATCTAGCCATTTAACAGAGCGGTGATTGTGTCTTCAACGACCAAATACCCACCTGACGACATAATCCCCATATCCAGGAGGAGCTGCCAGACACCGATGGCCATCGATCTACACTGGACAAAAGGGCAGTGCTCCAGAAGCCAGTCCACCAGCTCGGACCCCACACAGCTTCTCCTGGACAAAGCAAAGCCGCGAGCAGTGAGAAAAGCAAACAACAACAACAACAGAGTGATTGGAGCATTCCCTTCACCGGCTCTTTCTAAGATACCCAAGCTAAGGGGAAAATGGCATCACTCTTGCTCTTCTTAATTCCAGTTAATGCTACACATTGCTTCTTTGGGATTAAGAATAAAATCCACTCACACATTTTAAGCTACCTGACACAAAGCAATGATGTATCTTTCTCTGAGAATAATACCTACCCCTGCTACTCTGCCACTGCAGTGTGAGTTCTAGACAATGAGAGAATGTGTGTGTGTCTTAACAGTAATCCCCAGAAGTTTGAAGAGCCCACGGCAGTGCTCACTTGTTGAACAAATGGAGAAATGAAACGAGCAGTGTCAGTACCTGAACGCTACTCCGAGGCAATGAGGCCAGTTCCAGGTTACCATTAAAATGATAGAAAGAGAAGCGTCAGACACATGGATTCTTTTAAATGAGAACACCGGTGGCAAGAAAACAGGCAATTTGGACCAAATAGTCAATATTAACTTCTAATCCTATGGGATGCCTTTCATGTTGAGAGTGGTAATTAACTAATTTCTCAGAGCTTCCTCCAGTTAGCCAGCATCTCTGGCCTCTGAAAGCACTTTGGTCAATGGGTTAAATACTGTGTCGTCTTTCTCCCTTCACATGCTCAGAACACTGAGGCTCGACAGCCTTTTCTGGGTGTCTGAAACCACCCGGAGCACAGAAGCCCACAATACATTTACAAACAAAGCCTGCACGTTGCACCAGTAGCTGGATGGTGACTGGACCTATCTAGCCCAGGTAGCTGCGGAGACGTTTCCTAGCCCGGGCCTTCTCAAGAGCACTGTGCTCAGCAGGCGGAGAAGGAAGCGCACAGGTGCTGTCACCTGGAGATCCTGACCTGGATGGAAACTGAGACAGCCACTGCTGTCACAGCCCTCTCACGTCGCTGGTGACCACAGACCCTCTAGCCGTCCTCTCTCCCTAGGAAGGGTTCATCCCTTTTGAGGCACAGGCTTGGAACAAATGTATAAAAGCACAGAATTGCCATGACAACCTTGATGGGAAACTGGGTACCACGCCCAACAAGCCATGTGGTCCCTTTCTGCCCCTCCCTAAGTCTCATTATTATGTTTTAAATTGCTCTTACCATCCATCTGACCAGGAAAACATTAAAGACAAAGAGAAATTCTGTCCTTAATATCCTTAAAGCAAATAAAATGAGATGAGCTGTTATGCATGTAATTTCAAATCCCCTGACTTGCTCACCAGATCTAAACAATCCAGTTAAATATCTAAACCTGCAGGCAGAGAGGGGCAGAAAGGATGAAAACCGAGATTACTGAAGCAGAGTGGTCTAAACACAGCCAGCAGCTCTTAGCCGCTGTAGTTTCAGTCTTGTGCAGCATACAGAGGCCACAAGGTTCATGCTGATCTACCCAGAGTTGTGATACCAGGTAGTGACACTGCCATATGAAGGTGATGAGCTACAGGCCATGTGACCCTGTGCACACCCTCTGTGTACAGATCCTGTGTGCAGACCCTGATCCTGTGTGCAGACCCTGATCCTGTGTGCAGACCCTGTGTACAGATCCTGTGTACAGACCCTGTGTACAGACTCTAATCCTGTGTACAGATCCTGTGTGCAGACCCTGATCCTGTGTACAGATCCTGTGTGCAGACCCTGATCCTGTGTGCAGATCCTGTGTACAGATCCTGTGTGCAGATCCTGTGTGCAGACCCTGATCCTATGTGCAGATCCTGTGTGCAGATCCTGTGTGCAGACCCTGTGTACAGATCCTGTGTGCAGATCCTGTGTGCAGACCCTGATCCTATGTGCAGATCCTGTGTGCAGATCCTGTGTGCAGACCCTGATCCTGTGTGCAGATCCTGTGTGCAGACCCTGTGTGCAGTGCATTCTATCCATCTCTGGGGTGAAAATTTTCTTTTTTCTTGACCGCTCCCACCCCTTCCATTTGCAATTAATCTGTGGTAGCACAGATACTAAACTTTAAAATTCAAATGTGCTGGTATTTAGTGCTTCATCTATCTAAGAGGAAATAAGGTTTCAAAAACAAACACGTCCTATAGTTCAAATCTGAATAGAAAGCTTTCAAAGCTTTCGCTGCAGGCTCTTTTCTAAAATGCAGGAAGACGTTACCTCCGTTTGCCACAGACAGATGCAAGTGGTCCATCACAGACAGCATACTAGTGTTTTATATCATCCTAGAACACTAGGCAGCACTTAGGACTACAGAGGAAAAGTAGCTCTTCTTCCGTCCCAACAAAATGCATACTCCTTCCCCCTCTGCTCCTATAACATTACATTCTAGATTGGATGGTTCATTTCCCATTGACTTTATTAAGGTAAGTCTTCAATCAATGCCCACAGAGATCACAATCAAATGAAAACAAAACAAAAACCCCTAGGAACAAAGGTAGATGTCAGTGTAACATGAATTCCTGGCACTTGCTCCCAACTAGACGTGAAAACTTACTTATACAATGTTAGGTTTAAAGAGTCAGCTGTGACTGTATGTGGTGTCATTTGCTTTTGATCTCTGGGTGGCTGGTGTGGGTTTGAACACAAAATGTCCCCTGTAGGATCATATATTCAAATACTTGGTCCCTGGGGTGGTGCTGCTTAGAAAGTGACAGAAATTTTAAAGCAGTTCTCAACCTTCCTAAAGCTGCAACCCTTTAAGGCAGTTCCTCATGTTGGGGTGACCCCCTAACATAAAATTGTGTCATTGCTACGGCGTCACTGTAACTGTCCTCCTGCTATAAACTGAAATATACATGTAATGTGCAGGGTGGCTGAGACGTGACCCCCAAGGCTTCATGACCCACAGCTTGAGAGTGCTCACAGGAGGGAGAACCTCGCCAAGGCTGGGCGCTGAGAGTGCGCAGCCTCCCTTCCACTTCCTTCTCTCGCTTCACGCTTACATGATGTGTTCCCTCAGCTTCTGCTCCAGCCAGCTGCCTCACCCCTCCCTTGCAATCACACCTCAGGTACCACAAGCCACAGCACACTCTTTCTTCCTTAGGCTGGCTGTTGCACTACAGGGTGCACAGCAGCTGGGGTTGTGTGCTCACCTTCCCCACAGGACCAGACTTCTCAACACTCTGTCATGGAGAGGGCAGGGTTGGGAGGGCCCTGAGGGCCCCTTCCTGGGGATGTGTAATCTGCTAACGCTGTCCGGGAAAGGAGAGTCTCTTCCTTCAACGGTCCTAAGGTGCCCGCAAGGCACCGATGCTCCTGGAAGCAAACTCCCAACCACACTCATGGAAACAGCCCTGAAGAAAGTCTCCCTCCCTACCCACAACCAAAAGAAGCACGGCAGCGGAAGGGAGGCTGGTGGGAAACAGGCCCGGGCTCACCTGAGTGTGGCTGAGAAAGAGACAGCAGCAGGGGAGGAGACAAAGTACTGAAATTCACAGCGTACAAGTGTGAATCTCATTATGTTCAATTGGTATCGCTAATAAAACGTTAATTTTATTTGCTGAAACTGGTTATTGTTAAAAGGCATGAGGGAACTTTCTCGAACATAAACAACCTGTGCATCTTAATAATGGTTACACAGGCAATGACTGCATAGGAATATAGCAAATAAAACTTTATTAAGCTTCACACTTAAGAATTGTGTATTTCTGGGGTTGGGGATTTAGCTCAGTGGTAGAGCGCTTGCCTAGCAAGCACAAGGTCCTCAGCTCTGGGAAAAAGAAAAAAAAAAGAATTGTGTATTTCTGTGTATAAATTCTACCTCAAACAGAAGTCTTCTTACTCCAGATATCTGCGAATCAGTATTCCTAGCATCCAGGCCACCATGAGATGTTTCCAATGGAAACATTTGTTTCCTGTGGCCAATGAAAACAACGGGAATAGTAAAATGACATTTTTATAAGTTAACTTTCTATTACTTAACGGAACATCTGTTATTGAGAGAGTATGTCCTTTTTGTGATGTCTCAGTACTGTCCTATCCTGTTATTTTAATGTCATCTCTTTAATTCAGAAAAGTGACAATAAATGGTATTTCTTTTTCTTTTGGTTTTTTGTTATAATTTTCTTTTGACATCATTAGTCTGTCTTCACATAGCAAAATAAAGAGCTGACAGCATATTCCTCTGCACAAGAGTGAAACGCGTTCCCTAAACAACCTCACTGTCGGTCCAGCCATAGAAGACTGGCTATGAACCTGTGTTTATGCCAGGCCAGCTCTGCCTTCCCTCACTGGCCCAGGAAGACAGAGTGCGTGTTCTCATTCCAGAGATGTGGCTCATCCTCACCTGCTAAAGTCATTGGCTCCTTCTGCCCACGAACCTTTCCAGGGACTTGGCAATGTCTCCAATGTAGAGGGGTCTATGCTTCTGAAAGATCCTAGTGCAGCACAAACCACATCTCAGAAGAATCAGAGAGCGAGAAAGAGACAGAGAGAGATACAGAGACAGAAAGAGAGGGAAATAGAGAGACAGAGACAGAGACAGAGAGAGGGAAACAGAGAGAGAGACAGAGACAAAGAGACAGAGACAGAAAGACAGAGAGGGAAACAGAGAGAGACAGAGACAGAGAGAGACAGAGACAGAAAGAGAGGGAAACAGAGAGAGACAGAGACAGAAAGACAGGGAGGGAAACAGAGAGAGAATGCCCGTGTAGCTAGGAATCTGACCTAACCGTGACCAGAAGCAACACCCTCAGGACCCTCAGCAGACAGCACAGCCGCCCCTCTGCCTGCTCACACTGAGACAGCCTGCCACTCTGCGCTTGAGGTTACAATTCTAACACAGGCTGGTTGGATGCTTTCTCCTCTCAAGGAGAATGTCTGACAAGGTGGTGAGAAACTGTTACCTGTAAAATCCCTTGAGGTTCACTCTGTCCTTTACCAGGTCAGCTGCTTGAACAATAATAATATTCCTTAATGCTCTTCCGGCACAAGAAGAATTCTCTCCATAAATCTAAGTGGAAAGGACAAACAATCACTGTAAATGTAGAATAGTGTGACAGTCTGTGAGCTATATATAAGTATCATGACCAATTCCCTAAGCTTCAGGCACATTTTCGCCTATAAAGCCACAGGCCTATAATTGCCTTATTTTAACTGCTGGTCCACTTATGCTACTAGACTATAATAACTTTTCCAAATGTAAAGTACTTTACTTAACCATTCCCGTAATATTCTTTTAAAACACAAAGATATCTGTGTAAGTATCCACTGTTTTAAAAATAGTGTTCCAATCACTGCAGTAAATGGGAGAATAATTTAATCTATGTGGATTAATCACAAATTGTTTAATCTACTAACTTGGCCATACTGGTAACTCATGCGTATAAAAGCCTTGGACGCTAATTCCCCACTTAGTGAATGACGTAAGGATGAAGGAGAGCTGCGGCAGCTGCTTTGCCCTGATGCTTCGCACAGAATTCACGGCTAATTCCAGATGCTCCGACTTGATCTACAGAACAAGTACAAGTAGATCTTCACAAGTCTATCTTTCAGAGAGATCTCATTAATGTCTTTCCTTAATCTTCTCATTCCTCCACCCGAGTCTCTGGTCCCTAGAGAAGAAGGAACGTACCTCTGGAGAGCACTAGGCCCTATTTTTAAAACTACCTCTTTTTTTCCAATTGCATCTTCCTCTATAGCACAAGGCTGAGGTGAAATTCAGTGAACTAACTTCAAAAGATGAACGTGCAACAGAATTCTTGTACACTGCTGAATGCTTACGGCTTTCCATTTGTTGGCTTTTTTCATAGTGTGAAATTATATATATGTGTATGTGTGCTGCGAACGTGGTGCCTGATGCCTCTGAAAGAAGAAGATGCTAGAGTCCCTGGAACTGGACTTACGGATGGTTGGAAGCCACTTTGTAGATTCTGGGACTCAAACCTGTGACTTTCAGAAGAGCCGCCAGTGCTCTTAACTGCTGAGGTATCTCTCTAGCCCTGTTTGATTCTTGGTGAGCTCTTTTTGTTTTTTTCTTTCTCTTTTTAGCGAACTGGCTGGGTTTGGCCTCGGGGCCCCGTGCGTGCACTGTAACCGCTCTGCAGCTGCGCCTCGCCTCTGCCCTGTTCGTGAGCTGTTAAAGCATTTGCTCACTACAGGCATCTGCCTTGTCTCTTGAAGCGAACAAACCGATGATATAGTGGTTACGACTTGATAGGGCCTAAGTGCTCAGACTTAATTCTCCCAATATTATCACTTGAATACAATCTGATGAGAAAGAAAAATGGGCCAGAAATGATTCCCTGTTAACAAGCTTTGAAACAAATCTTGAACAAGATACATGATAAAAAGTTCCTGAGGCAGAGGCATGAGTCAGCTGATGCTTAGCTAGTCCTGACACCTACGAGGTTCATTCAGCAAGTGTAAAGCTGACAGGTGCAGGGTCTGCTCCGGGTGTGTAACACAGTGAAGAGCAAGACAGTCCAGGCCCTCGCCTCCCAGCTCCTGTTCCGAAGAACGGGAAAGTGTGTCCAATTCTTTAATGCAACACAGTAAACACACATTCGTCCCTTCATCAGTGAGCACATAGGTGACAAATGGCCTTAGAGCTCTATCACATTGGTAATTTATTTCAAAGCATGTGGAAAACAGTTACTTCTTATCTCATGAGTGTCAGGAATCATGACAATGACCAAGAAATTGCAGCTTCTTCATTGGTCTTCCCTGAGGGGGAAGTTGAATGATGACTGCATTATCCATGCAAAACTCCAGCTCAGGGCAGGTAGAACACAAGAATTCTCCACTAGCATTTGTTAACCAACATTACAAAAAGTACTGAAGGAGAGAAAAAACAGTTTCATACCTGGGAAGGACTATGTTCGAGGTATGGGTTGGAAATTCTTCTTGAGAGAGTCTATTAAAAAAAGAAGAAGAAGAGGAAATTAGACTCATTTTGAACCAAAAAAAGCAAAGTATTTACACAAAAGGAAGTATTTACACAAAGATAAGTTTAATGAACCTTACATCTCTCCTCAGGGCTTCTGGTCAAACTTCACACCAACCAGAAAGAACAGTCCACTTGAAGAGCTCTCAACTACCTCAGAGCACACCAGCAGCAGTAACGCACGAGCTGCGTCTTCAGACCTCACCTCACTCCCGACAAACCTGGGCCTCCATCTCTCCCTCCCCTCACTCCTGACAAGCCTGGGCCTCCATCTCTCCCTCACCTCACTCCCGACAAGCCTGGGCCTCCATCTCTCCCTCATCTCACTCCTGACAAGACAGGGCCTCCATCTCTCCCTCACCTCACTTCCAACAAGGCTAGAGCTCCATCTCCCCCTCACCTCACTCCCAAGAAGCCTGGGCCTCCATCTCTCCCTCACCTCACTCCCAAGAAGCCTGCGCCTCCATCTCTCCCTCATCTCACTCCCAACAAGCATGGGGCTCCATCTCTCCTTCACCTCACTCCCAACAAGCCTGGGCCTCCATCTCTCCTTCACCTCACTCCTGACAAGGCAGGGCCTCCATCTCTCCCTCACCTCACTCCCAACAAGCCTGGGCCTCCATCTCTCCCTCACCTCACTCCCGACAAGCCTGGGCCTCCATCTCTCCCTCACCTCACTCCCGACAAGCCTGGGCCTCCATCTCTCCCTCACCTCACTCCCGACAAGCCTGGGCCTCCATCTCTCTTGCACCGCTCCCACTCAGCCTCTTTCACTTCTACCTGGAAGGCCACTTCAGCCTCTCGGGGGATCTTCCAGCTGTCCAGTCTGCCTCCCTCCCCACCTAACTACCCTAGAAACTTCAACAGACGGATCTCCTGCAGCCATGTCCTTCCACTTAAAGTGGATCATCAGTCCCTACAGGGGTCAACTCAGGCTCGCAGCCCACCTCTTACACACTTCCCGAATCCTTTGTCTTCAGCCCCACAAACGTTTTTTCACTAAGATTTAAGTGTTCCTTGGACTCAAAGAGGACATTATAGATTATGGTAATAATATAATGTATACACACACGAAATGGACAATAATACAAGAATTTAAGGTCTGAGTGTCAGCATGCTAGAGAGATAGATCCGCCCATAGCGTCCCCATCTTGTAAGCGTGCAGATCCACACAGCCCATGCTTACAGAAAACAATGGGTATGGTGGTGTGCTGTTAAGATGGAGACAGATCCTTGAGACTCACTCCAGCCGGCCAGCTTAGTCCAGGTGGTACGCTACAGCCCAGTGAGAGGCCATGTTTCAAAAACCAAAGTGGCTAATGCCTGAGAATGACACCAAGGCTCTCTTCTGATCGCCACATACATGTGCACTCATGTGTATGTACGTGGACACACAAAAGCATACCCACCCACAAACATACATACACATACACATCACAGCCACCCACATCCCTACCTGGTCATACCATTTTCTGTTCAAATCCTCTGACTCCCATGGTGGACCCGCAGGCCCTCAAAGTCCAGGTTTTCCCTCCTCCCACACAACTGCGAGCCAGGCCTGACTCCGCTTGGCCTCTAGAGACTGTGTGCTCAGAGCCATGAGGCGGCTGACCTAGACAGCCCCTTCCCGAGTGGAGCCCCATCCCTGGGGAGGCGGTGGATCGAGCCCCTGGTGAGCCTTCATGCTGAGAACGTGGGTGCCCGCACTGGCACACAGGCTGGAGCTCTGGTCTCACGGCACCTGCCACATGACGCTACATAAAGACGCTTACTTTTCTATTCATCTGCTCAGCTCTGTGTGGACCATCAGCTAAGAACTCGCTGTACGGTTTGCACTGTGGGAGCTACTTTTCCCACCTAACAATCTAGGAAGTGGCACCCTCACCCACAGATGCTGAGGCACAATGGGGAGTGATTATCACGGTCCGCTGCGGTCCAGGAGGAACAGAAAAACCGCCATTTACTGGCTCCCAACCCATGTTTAAGAGCACTGAACACGTGGGCTGGGAGACATGCTTCCTTAGAGAGGCCGGCTTTGAGCCCGCCACCTCCACGTCTTAGAATAACTGGCTGTGCTTGCCAATCATACCCCGCCAGGCATCATTGTGTGGTCCGTGAACCTTCGACCACAGTTTACCCTGACTCTGTTCTAGAAAGTTCCCACACTAATTACCTTTCATTCCACAAATGAAAGTGCTGACTCTCTATCCAGAAATGCTAATAAACACTGCTAAGGAGCTGCACACTGCTTTTTAAAAGGAAATTTTATAAGCTAGCCCACTTTTTCATGCCTGCCCCTCTGGCCTTGTCTGTGCACATTCCCAGTGAGCTCTCCCGAGACCTTCCATCATCTGAGCCTACGTAGTATCTTCAATTATTGAAATATTAAATAACTTAAAACTTCCATATACACCAGATCTTTTCTGTAAAGATGAGTTGTTGTGGTAAGTTATTTTTTTTTTATCCTGAACAAGGAGAATAAAAAATAAATCAATGTGGTGGAGAAAAGCTGACAATCTTCATATATTCATTAAATTGTCTCAGTCAGTTTAATAAAGCAAATTCTTCACATGAGCTGGTCCAAGAAAAAGCCTTCCTTAGGTAAAAGCAAGTTCTGAAAAGCTGGGCAGGAATATTTTCACACAGGAAACAAATGGCTTCCCTTTCTCTCCGCTGCCACCCTAAACCAGGCAGCCTCCTGGCTGCAGTCACACAATCCAGCCGAACAGAGCGGCCGCCATGGCCCCTTTCTAAAGACAGGTAAGGGGAGCAGGGACAGCGATGGGTTCCTCGGGGCTGAGAGATAAAGGTTAGACAAGCTGCTGGTCCCCGGGGGACAACAGGCGACATGGCAGGACCTGTCTTTCACAGAACACAGCCCTACTGTCAAACCTCCTGTGCAGCTGTAAGTAGGCCCCGGGAGCTCTGCTCCATTACCGCGGGGACTGCAGCTCCGGGCTGGGGAAGCCACAGGGCTCTTTGTGGGTCTCAGTGCGGTGCTGACCCGTTAAAGTCAAAGAGGCCTTTCTGACTGCTCCTGAACAGACTCCTTCCTGTCAGGGTGCAGGGCTGACCAGAAGTAACAAGTTACAAAGACAAGGTCAAAAGAACCCACGGATTGTTCCTCCCCTCGCTGTGTGTTGACAGGCCGAGGGGAGAGCTGCTTCTTCGTTGTCTGAGGGCCGCTCAGCATCTTCAAGAACACTTTGGAGCGCTGGCCCTCCTATCTGTGCCTTAGCTGCTAGCATTTCACCTTTTACTGCCGTGCTTCAGGGTCCTCACTCAGCAAGTTGCAGGGCCTCCTCTCTTCACACCGAGGGCAGTTTCCTCCCACCTATTGCATATTTATGAAGCACTTACTAGGCTTCTTGTGAGACACTGTGAAAACTTCCGGAAACAAACACAAGAAGAAACCTTTCCCGACCCACACAACCCCTTTACCAGAAGACACAGCTGTAAATCTGAAAGCCATGAATTCTCTTTCTTGGCCCTGATTGTCAGTTTGCTCCGTAACCTTGGGCGGCTAGTTTCTCCTTGCCAAGTATCTGTCTGCTCTTGTTTTGGGTGGGGGTTGTGAACATGTCGCTAGGTAGCCTAAAATTCACGATTCTCCCAACCTGGCCTTCCAAGTACAGGGATTATAGGAAGGTACCACCCGAGTGCACACTCTTTAAAAGGCTGCCATCATTTTCCCATGAACACAGTGAACAGAGAGGGTCATGGTTCCTTTTCCTGGTTATTCCCAACATCCAGGAATTACTTATTATGGATGCATTGATTCAGAAAGACATATGCATCTCACAGACAGACTAATAACATGAATAAAAATAGACTTCAACCCAAACATTCTCTCCTTTTTATTGTAAAGAATAATGGAAAATAGTTCATTGAATGAATGTAATGTAAATGAACTAAAATGTAATATTTTAAACATGGATTAGAGACCTGCAGTTGTACATTAATATACATCAAGAAGAGGAGTGATGTCAAAACATAAGAAGACAACTGATGGGCAGCCATATGTTACTTCCTGTTAGGTGGGTGTCCACTAAAATTAAGCTTCAGTTGTCCGAGAGCCAAGCCCGGAACTCGCTGCAGTTGATAAAAATATCTTACTCAAGTAGAGCTATGGGGCTCATGCTTCATCAGCTTTTAGAGGAGATGCCTCAACATGATCCTTAGATCCTGTTCAGGTTGCCAAGAAATGAGATTTCCTGAGGAGAAAACTGAGTCACTTCAATCATGACAGAAGTGCAGCCTGTGCTCACACTGAAATGAGCCAACACAAGCATGGCTGACTAACGCCATGGCCACTGTCTCATTCCCCATTCAGAGTGACCAAGAATATGAAAATGGAGCCATAGATTGAACGCACCTTAACATCTTACCTGGGAATCCAGGAAGCTTTGTAATTAACCAGTGGACACATATAAGAAATCACACACTGAAACAGTAAAGCCCTCACTTTCTGACAATGTCTGCGACTGTGGGTCCTTTGCATGACCAAGGCTGGCCATCTCAACCAAACCCTGGGCAAGAGTTAAAGGACAGAATGCCACTGCTCACAGGTTTGCAGACTACACAGTCATAGAAGCTTCAGGGCCATGGAAATGGCTGACAAGGGTGGGCTGCTGAGGGGCAGGGAGCAACTGCTCCCTCCATGTCCTGCTGCAGCTAGAGCCCACACTGGCCCATGGTGCTCCTACGCACATGCCATAACAGCAGCCGGTCACCCCTGTAACAGTATCTTCGCAAGGTGCCCCCGCACAAGTCAGGACTTTCTCCCACTGCCCTGCTCACGGGAAGGCTCAAGACGGAAATCGCCTGCACGTAAGGACTGAAATAAGACCGTACTCAAAGCCTCTCTGTCTCTCTCCATCTCTCTTCGTCTTCTCTCTCACAGACACTGAAAAAGCAGAATGGAAAGTAAGGGCCCTAAGTACTTCCTTTGCCTTAAGCACCCCTTCATATTGTCAGTGGTATCCCCTCATTCCTGTTTGTTCAGGGAAGAGGCTCAGGAGTTGGAGAAGTGAAGGGCTTCACTGCAGGCCCAGAGAAAGAAAGGGAGAGCCCGGCAGAGACCGAAACCAACAACGTGGAGCAAGCACGCTCCTGCCACGGCGGTGTCTCATACACCTCACGGCGGTATCTCATTACCTCAGACTGCAATCTTTGAACACCTCTGAGGTGAGAAGTATCAATTGTGTTCTGTAGGTGACAAAACTAGACCAAGAAGAGGTTCAGAAATCGCCCATGTCTGCAGCCTGTCTGCCTTTGGTTGCTGCTCTCTCCATACATTTTAGCACAGACCATCGAGGGTTACATAATGTGACAAATGCACACGGTGAGTGACGTTTCTAGAGACGTAAACAAAGCTGTGCTCGCCTCCGACAGGGCAGCAAAAGACACAGAAAAAGCAAAGGAGCCACTGAAATCCACCTTTGGGGTTCTGTGCAGCAGTGTGGATGGCTCACTGGCAACTGCACACCTGAATCTCCTCCCAGTACACAAACTAGTTATTCTAGTTTGTGTTCACTGGCCTGCACACTGGTTAGAGGGCCTCAGGGCATCAGTGAGTTCTCAGCTAAGGAGCTGAGAAATGGCTGAGAAGTCCAGCGTGCAGGTCATGGGTCCAGTGTCCAGTTCTGTGTGTGTGTGTGTGTGTGTGTGTGTGTGTGTGTGTGTGTACGTGTCTGTGCATGTGTGTGATGCAGGTAACACCTGCCAGGTCCCACGCTTCCCAAGCATGGATGGCACAGAAGTCCTCAGTGGGCTACGGGGAAAGAACCACAGTCCATGCCAAGCATACTGAATTAGAATCTCAAGAAGTGGGGTCTGGGTTGTTTTCCCCAGGCCCCAGTTAGTTAGACTGTATGGCCAAGTCTGAGTAAAACTGTAGAAACTAGTGAACTGGTGCTGGAGATGGCTCAGTGGTTCACAGCACTTGCTCTTCCTGAGAATCCAGGTTCGGTTCCCAGCACCCACCTGTAATCACAGCTCCAGGGTCTCCGACGCTCTCTTCCAGACTCCGCAAGCATCTGCAGTCACATGCACCCTCCCCACACCATAATTTAAAATAAAAAGCAACTTTATGACCGTCTGAAACTTTTCTTCAACCATCACGTCCCTCTTGCTGCTGAAGGAAGGAAGCAGGCTCAGGCAACAGTGCTGAGACCTGAACACATCTTTGCGGCTGCTGGCTATCTGGATCATCTGCTCACACGGCACTCGCCGTCTGTAAGCCCCACAGCAGACACAGCCCCAGGCTGGCTCCCCACGTGTGCAGAGAGCACACGCCTTCTGAAAGCTGTGCCCGCCTGACAGCAGACACTTCGTTTTGACCTCCCAGTACCAAAGGGCTGCATTCCAGTACAAACCTGTTTCCCTACTTAATGCCAGAGCCAAAAAGAGGCCTGGGCTCTGGTGAGAATCACAAGTAGTTCACAATCTTCTCTACTAGGTAACCGGTGAAGACAACAGTAGATACAACAAAAACAAGCCCCAAGGCTCCAGCAACTTGGATTTATTCTGTCCTTGGGAAACTACCTTTTTTCTTTTGGCAGTGTTTACAAACAAGAGAATCATTTTTCCCTCCAGAGTGTGCATCCCTAGTTAACATCATCATAGGAAACCAAAATTTAGAGATCAGGCAAGAAAAATTTGTGAGACGTTTTAGCAAGCTTGCCCCATTTGTCTCTGAATTCTCCATGTTCGCTAGCATAAGCACAGCAATGCAGCCCCTTCCCTACAGCAGCCAGCGTGAGAACTTCCTGAGCAGCTCACACGCAGAACTCTGAGCAGTGAAATGAATCATGAAGGTGCCAAGCTATAACTTACATCCAGGAGTCCACGGTTACGTAAGCAGACAAGTGGGTATGGGTAGAAAGGACACGCCCTCCTCAGAGAACAACTCCAGGCACTAAGTGTAGTCAGAAGAGAGCAAAAGAGAAAGTAGCTCCTGGGTGAAGGCACAGTGACGGAGGCTGCAGGCCATACCTGTGGGTCAGGGCTAAGATAGGTGCAAAAGGCACGATCCTTGCCATGTGACCAAGTGTTTCCCGGGAGACAAGAAGCACGTGGAAAACAGTCACTTTGCTTGGGTCTTGTCAGATCCACATGATAAAAACCATCACACAGCAGACAATATCATCTTCCTGATGCCTGAGCTGAGAAAACCACGTTTTTGCAGTACTTCTACCAAAGCCTACCCGAGTTTCACGAGAAGATATCAAACTGAGAGGTGTTCTTTAAAACACCTCTGTCCATGCTGTGGTAAAATCTTCAGCTTTATGAAGAGCCAGGAGAAGCTAATGAACATTAGAGAAGACTAAACGAAATTGCCCATGCTGGGCTCTTCCCCCTTTTCAGCCTTCCATGCCCTGGGATACGCTCAGCAAGAAACTTCAAAAGACTTAAATTGCTTTAAAATGAAGCTTAAAGTCTCCTTCTTTCCTACGAATTCTGTCTCTAGAACTCATTCAAATGTTATTTCCAAACACAGAATTGCTCCTTTGCTAAAAGTTGCACTTCCCTTAACATGGCTTACCCAGAACACAGCCTACGTGGGACTTTTCTGCCTGCGTGGGCTCTGGCATCTCCACACACATCAGGTTAAACCCTTGAACATCTTACACATACATCCCTTCAGCCTGCCCCTCCCTCTGCCTGTGTGCTCCTGAACAATGCCCCCGTGACCTCACCATCAGTACACACCACATGTGATTACACCAGGCCTTCTTACATTCCTCCATCCATTACCCCCTTTTCTCATTTATTTATTTATTCACTTTGCATCCTTGTAGTCCCTCCCTCCTCCCCACCCAGTCCTACCCTCTCTTCTTCCCTCCTCTCTCCCCCTTTCCCATCCACCCCAGCTCATCAAGTTGCATCAGGACTGAACATGTCCTCTTCCCCTGTGGCCTGGCAAGACAGTCCCACCAGGAGAAAGTGATCAAAAAGCTGACAAGTGAGTCCCTGTCCAATGCAGTCCCTTACTGGAGGACCCACATGGAGCCTAAGCTGCCCATCTGCTACATCTTTGTAGGGGCCTAGGTCCAGTTTATGCATTGTCTTTCATTGGTGCTTCCATCTCAGCAAGCCCTTCTGGGCCCTGGTTAGTTGGCCCTGTTGGTCTTCTTGTGGAGCTCCTGTCACTTTTGGCTCCGTTTCTCTTTCCTCCACTGTTCCCCAAGATTCTCTACAAATCCACCGATGTTTGGCTGTGAGTTTCAGCACCAGTTTTGAGGTGCTGCTGGGTAGAGTCTCTCAGAGGACAACTCTGTCAGGCTCCCGTCTGCAAGCTTAGCAGAACATCTTTGATAGTGTCAGGGGTTGGCACTCTGCAATAGGTGGGTCTCTGGTTGGGTCAGGCATTGGTTGGGCGGTCCCTCAATCTCTGCTCTCAGTGCTCTACCGTTTTCCCTGCACATCTCGTAGGCAGGGTAGATTTTGTGGTGAAGTTTTTGTGGGTGGGTTGGTGTTCTCCCCCCTCTATTAGGAGACTAGTCTAGTTAGAGGGTGTCCTCTTCAGTATCTACTAGGAGTCTCTGCTTGAATCCCCCTCATGTCCTCCCAGGAGCCGACCCTGATTTAGGCCTCCAGCTTGTCAGAGAGATACCCCCACCCCACCCTCAGTTTCTCTTTTCTCTACAGGCCTTCTGTCTTTTTGACCCCGCTCTCCCCAGGTCTGATCCCCACCTTAACTCTCTGTGCCCTCTCTCCTACCCTACAATGGAAAAAAGACAGCATCTTCAACAAATGGTGCTGGACTAACTGGATGTCTACATATAGAAAAATACAAATAGGTCTATATTTATCACCCTGCACAAAACTAAAGTCCAAGTGGATCAAAGACCTCACCATAAAACCAGACACACTAAATCTATTAGAAGAGAAAGAGGGGAAGAGCCTTGAACTCACTGGCACAGGAGACTACTTCCTGAACAGAACACCAGCAGCACAGGCTCTAAGAGCAACAATCAATAAATGGGACCTCATGAAACTGAAAACCTTCTGTAAAGCAAAGGACACTGTTGTTCAAACAAAACAACAGCCTTCAGACTGGGAAAGGATCTTCACCAACCTTATATCTGACAGAGGGCTAATATCCAGAATACATAAAGAACTCAAGAAATTAGACAACAATAAACAAAATAACCCAATTTAAAAACGGGGTACAGAGCTAAACAGAGAGTTCTCAAAAGAGGAATCTCTAATGGTGGAGGAGCACTTAAAGAAATGCTCAACTTTGTTACTCATCAGGGAAGTGCAAATCATTACCCCTTTTGATTAAAAAAAATTTAATGTAACCCCAACATTTACTGAAAATAAATCGGAAATTTATTTTAAGAGGAATATTTTTGGTATCCAGATAAATTCATCATTTATTTGAGAAGAAAGCCAATTTCCATACTAATGAGATAGTTGTAGCAGCTGTTCGCTTCTACGCTAAGAATCAGGACTGGAGAGATGGCTCAGTGGTTAGGAGCCCTTGCCGCTCTTCCAGAGGACCTGGCTCTGTTCCTAGCACCACACTGGGCAGCTCACAACTGCCTGCACTTGTAGCTACTGGGGACGGATACCCTCTTCTGATCCCCCTGCGCCATCCCCCACAGTTTTTTAAAAAGTGAAATAATTGGTTAAATATGTGATGTAGGCCATCCTCAGTATTTTTTGTAATTGAAGATGTTTTGATTTTATAGTCAGCAATGCCGAGAACACCGCCTGGCATAAACACATCGTTAAAATGGTATGTTCAGGGCCACCTCAGAAATTGTTGGAAACGCCATCCTAATGCCAAGCCCACACTCATGGAGCGACGTTTTATGAAACTCACATCAGCAACCCAGACAAGCACTTTTTAAAATCAAGCATTAGAACATATTACAGTCCACAGATCTGCTAATTAGGTCTGTGCTGAAGAAGTACAGTAGGAGAACACTGAGTCCTTGTTCACCATGATTAAATTACTGTTTCTGTAAGCGCAGTACATTTGTAAGTACCATAAAAACACTTTAGTCAGAGCACCTGAGCCCAAGTACTTCAGGCGGTGTTTGCTGGTGTGCACAGTGAGATGTAAGTAAGAGAGACAGACTGGGAGGGGGGACATGAAACACGTGTGCAGGCCAGGATCAGCCGCCTGCGCTACCCCTCAGAAGCTCCCACTTGGCTTTTTAACACAGTCTCTTATGAAGCTCGGGCTCGTGGATTAGGCTAGACCAGCAGGCCAGGAAGTCCCAGGCATCCACCTGCCTCACTTCCCCAGCGCTAGGACTGGGAATGCGAGCCACCATGCCTGCCGTCTGCTTGGGTGCTAGGGATCCCAGTCACGTTCTGATGTTTGCACGGAAGGGGGTTACTGACGGAGCCATCTCTCAGTACACTTTATTTTGAACTAATTTTTGGTTGCTGTACATTCAGAAACCTTTCATAATGGCCTAACTCTTTGTCATCCTTTCATCTTTAGTTACATGACCCTATGGGGTGTCACAACCACAGTTTAAGAAACCTGGGATGGTGGCACAGGTTTAGAATATCAGGACTTGGGAAGTAGAGGAATCAGGACCAATCTCTGTCACATAGTGAATTCAAACTTGAGATATATGAAAACCTATCTCAAAAAGCAAGACAAAGCAAAGGGAAGTCAGGGGTTGGGGTTGGGGGTGGATAGACTACAGGAAAGTGATGAGAAGGACTAACCACACAAAAACACGGGAAATGTATGAGAACAAAATGGTGTTTCCCAATCTATGCCTAGGATGCCTCACACATGTTTAAGTTTTCACACAGCCATGTTACAGTGCATTCATATATGCTTCAATCTCCCGCCAGGGTCCCTGAGGCACTCTGGACTTCAGAGGCCCCTTTGCACTGGGGCTTCCTCCTACCACGCAGGTCTAGGACGACCCTGTGCTCGCACGTCCACGCTGCACGGCATGCCGTTAACTCGTGCGATGCGCTTGCCCAGGGGAAACCGCTCCCCTGGCCCTGCTGAGGAGCACACGGCGCCTCGCCCTGAGGGGCAGCTGTGTGTGGTGAGACAGCCCAGCCTGCGGCCACAGCACTCCACCCAAGCACAGCCAGCCCTGAGAAGTCGTGTTCTCCGCAGGTTGTCTGTCCCCTTTGTTTCACTGGCTCTGCTCCCTTAAGTGAGCGCAGTAAAAGCTACTTACGAGGATGTTACAAAGAAGAAATGACTTAAAGCAGTGATTTTCAAATTTCATTATGTCCTAGAGAGTGTAATGAAGTGTCCCTGGGACCCTACCCAGTTTTGTGTTCAGTGGGTTCAGGGCAGAACCTAAGAATCTGAATTTTAACCAGCTCTCAGAGCGGGCTGATGCTGGAGGAGGCCATGAGCCTAATGGCCACAGACTTCAGTTACAAGTGGCTTAGAACAGCGATGGATGACTGTTCTACTCTATCACCTCACCTCACAGCACTCGGCTTTCCCCTGGGGCACAGGGCTACGGACGCACACCCTAGCTCACGAACTGCTCAAGGGACAGATTCTCGTCTTTCCCACCCATATCCCTAGGACACGGCAGAAGACTCCACATGGCAAGGTGGAATCAACTAAGGTCCTTCCTGGTTAGGAGGCAAAATAAGATGAGGAGAGCATCCTTCCCCTCATAACAGACCCAAACTTTCACATCAAGCACCTTTTAGACAATTCTGTTTACCCCCTTGGCCCATCAGAGTCAGTCCTGTGTCGTCCTCAGGAGTCTGGAAGAATCAACATGCCATCTCAACAGTGTTGGGAACCGAGGCCTTCCCCCACATGTGTACGCATGTCTGCGAGCTTTGTCACCTGTCAGCACCGCTGTGTGAACTCTAGGCACAGCTGATTTCTGTATGAACACAAGTTCCACCTGGAGAAAACTCCTGTCATCCACTCCAGACCTGTCTCTCCTTATGGCTGGGTCTCTTCCAGGTCTTTAATCACTGTTTTATTTTGGACTTCAAGAGAAGCAGAGGCAGGCATATGGCGGTCTACCGTAATCCCAGCATGCAGGAAGCTGAGGCACGAGCAACCACTATTCAAGACAAGCCTATACAGACAGATCCTGTCTCACACAGACACACACCGAAGAATCAAATGCAAAGTTAGCAGTCTTTGAATATACACTCTTGGATCTACTGTGACCTGTGGGCAGACTTTCAGTGTCACACAACTTCATTTCCTGGCTCCTGGAAGCCACTGAGGAACTCTGTTTCTGCCAACTTAGGGCAACTCTGGTTTAAAACAAAACATCACTGTTCACAGATTCAGCAATAGCGAGCCTCACTGTTGTCTCTTTAGCATTTGCCATGAGGAACGTGGATTCCGCAAACCTCATCGTCAGCTCCTTAACATTGACTGTGAGGAACAGGGCTCCTTCTCTTTTGCCCTGGCCACTGATAAATAAATCTGTGAGATGGCTTGTCCTTCACTAACTTTGCAGCCTTTGATTGGCTAGCCCTTGAGTCTTGCAGATTGGGGACCGTTTCTTCTGGGTCACATGATCACCCCATCCCCACCCCCCACCTCACACACCAGTTCTTGTACGTCTTTCTTTCAAAAGCTCACTTAGTAGTCAGAAACTTCCTTTACTTTTCCAAATGCAAATCGGAACGCTACCCAGATCGCGACGCATTTCCTTTTTATGTTTCCAGGTCTGGCACCCATGGCTTCTCCTCCTCTCCTGAAATCAGAGTGGACAGTCCTTTCTGCAGACACTCCTTCTTCACTGTGAAAAGCCTTATGTGTGGTGTACTGCTCTGACACTAACGGATTTCTTGTCCCAGGCAGAGATGCCGCTCGGCGTCTGGAGCTACATCCTGATAAGCCCACTGTGCGCCGGAAGTTCCATCCACTGCCTTAGCGCTGGCCCTCCTGCACTGCCTCGGGTCGCTAGGTGACTGGGAGCTGCTGCTAACACAAGCCTTACGGGAGTCCTGTACCTCGCACGGAGCTGAGCAGGGAAACCGTCTGCACTCAGAGTATGAAGCTGCTGCGTGGGCACTGCCCTGTGCCAAACAAGTGGGACTGCGGCAGACAAGGGTCTGTCTGCACAGCCTTCCCCTCCCAGCTCGGAGGCGAGCTGAGCTCTTCTACTGTCACCAGGCCATAGGCCCACAGCGTCTATGGCTGTCTTTAGTAAATCACTGGTTGTTTGTTTTTAGAAGGGGCTCACTATCCACGGCTGGCTGGCTGGCTAGCTCCCAAAATCACTATGTAGTCCAGACTAGTCTTCAGCTTGACATTCTGTCCCAGTCCTGACCCAGGCATAAGCCACCAAGCAGCTCATCGTAGTCTTTGGTCTCAGATATTCTCTCTTCCCTGCAGCCTCGCACTGCGGCACAGAGACCTGCTCCACCCCCAGGAAACACAAGCAGGACTTCCCCAGACAGGAACAGATCGTTAAACTGCAGGCCACAACAGTATGTTGAGATGTTCTTGGAATTCAAGGTCCTCCAGGGCTCTGGACTCCCCTGGAAGTCCCCCTTCTGGAGAAACGTGGCCAGCCTCAGCACCTGCCACTCTAAGGGGGTGACAGGGTGAGGTGAGAGCCTTGCTCAAACCACCCACCTGCAGAGATGGCCACTCGGCCCAGCAAGGACCCCCATATTAGGGACGCCCACCCTCCAGGTGCCTGGAAAGCTACCGAACCCAGCTGGCACCTTCCTGCAGCCCATGTCTGCCCATCTCAGCCCCCGTGTGGTCTGGGGACCAGCAGCACCAGCACCATGCTGATTCTCCATGACCACTGGCCAGACACACTCTGTCCAAGGATGAAGGGAACCAGAGCCCCGTGATGCAGACCACCGTGAAGTTGGGGAGGGCTGGTCCACACCACCTAGATACTAAGCCTGCTTCCTCAGTAAGCGTTTCCAATTCAAACCACGTCGGACCAACAACCATCCTCCCGGCAAGGATTACATGGGCGAAGTCAAGTGGAAGATGCTGCTTACATGAGTCTCCTGAAAATTAAAAACTGCACATAAGCACACTGAAGTTGGCAGAAAATTCCTTCAGTAAACAAATCCATTCAATCCACATTCCCAAACATATATACATACATTATATATATAATTTACATCTCAAAACACATTTGTTAGTGCTGATGGAAAGCAGCTAACTTAAAAGCTATCTAGATGCTGAATCACCTCTGTTACACAACTGCAAAATCTTCTATTCACCCCCACCCAAGCCTCTCCTCCAAACTGCTAAGCAATGATTTGTCAGCAGCACACAGGAGAGGTTCAGACGCCAGCTTGCCTCCGCATTCCTGGTTGGGGAGCTAAGCAAGCCAGGTGCCCCAAACAGAGCCCCTCCAGAGCCAAGAGGCGTACGAGGGCCCAGCACGCCTGATTCCGCTCCTCGGGCTGAAACACGCAGAGCCACGAGGCGTACGAGGGCCCAGCACGCCTGATTCCGCTCTCAGGCTGAATAAACACGCAGAGCCACGAGGACTACCAGGGCCCAGCACGCCTGATTCCGCTCCTCGGGCTGAAACATGCAGCAGCGCCTTCCACTGGCGCACACACTTCCCCCTCTCCTTACTTCCCCACCATCTGATGGGAGGGCCACATTCTTATTCCAGTGTTTATATACCCTGGCACGTAGTCCAAAAGCAACACTGCTGTGCTCACCCTTCTCTGAAAGCACACGTGCAGTGAGAGAGCGTGGTGAAGGGCTGTTTTCAGAGCACGTGCAGCTGTGCAGCTGTGCTCCTTTGTATTTGGGTTAAATTGGGAAGCGAGCTTCCTCTCCTCCTCTCCTCTCGGACGCTACGCGGGTCAGCCAGCATAATCGACATGTTCTGAAGGAGGCCCCCCTCAGACGCATTGACAGAGAGGCAAGTTCTAAAGTTAGCAATACGCGCCGCAGCCCCAAAGCAGAAGACAGAAGCTCAGCTCTACAGTGTGTGCAAGCCAAGCGCCCTTTGCTCCTAGGGATTCCAAAGCCCTCACTCTCCTCCAACTCCTCCTCCCTTCCCGCCTAATCCAGAGCATGGGAAAATACCATGTGGTCACTACAAATGTTTTAAAGACCTTGTAACACACAGGAGCGGTTGGCGAGCCTGAAAAGACGGTGTGATGTGGGTCAAGGGTACCTGGAGTGGTGGGAGCACCCGGGCCCAGGAGTCCTGGGACCGCCTGGGCAATAATGCACCTGGTAGAGGTAGAAAGGATTATAACAAAATGCTAACGGGATTTTTATGACAGACTACTTGGTAGAGTTTTCTTTCCAACCTCCAGATTTCTTAAATTATCAAGAATAAAAAGCTGCAGCTTAAGACAACTGTCTGGAGCTGGAGAGATGGTTCAGCCATTAAGGGAGCCTATTGCTCTTGCAGAAGACCTGAGTTCACTTCCCAGCACCCACATCAGATGGCGCACAGGCTGGTCTACAATTCTAGTTCCAGGGTATCAAATGCCCTCTGTCCTCCCTGGCACCTACACACACACTGTACACAAACTCACACGGGAACAAACATGAAAATGACAATCTTTTAAAAAAAATAAAAATTCTACTCTCATCATCCTCTCAACCTCCGGTCCTACCAAGGAAAGTTCATGAACTAAGACAGTACTTTTATACATAAAGGACGTGTGTATAAAGGACATACATGCGCACATTCTCATATACCCAGAGAACATGTCTCCAGTGAGGAGGAAATCCAGACCTAAGGGCTCCGATGTGTTCGCGGATGAAGAACAGGTAGACCCTGGGCAGGAGCTGAGAAGACAGACAAGGCTGAAGATGCGTCTAGGAAGGTTGTTTCCTCACTTTCCTTCCTGCTGTGTGCTGCCCTCTCAGTGACCTGCTGGCCCTGAGCAGACAGAGTGTGGCTGAGACCACGAAACAGCGGAAGAAGCCAGCCAGGACAGGAAAGAGACTACAGGAGCCTGGTGGACACTCAGACCACAGCGCAGGAAGGCCTGAGGCAACCTTCCCTCTTCCAGGCGGCCGGTCATGAGGAAAGGCCACACACCGGGTTCTGCCAAAGTTCCTGTTCTAAAAGCCTCACTTCCCAGAGTGTGCGCTCTGTGGCCAGTCTGCTGAAGGGCTCAGTCAGCTCTCTCCTGCCACTGCTCTGCAACAGCCAAACGATTCAGGAAGTCAGAACTGCAGAGCTGTGTGTTCAAGGTTTGCACTTTAGGTCCTGATGTGTGGATATAGCACACTCCAGAGTGGGGCATGTGAGAGGGGCATCAAAGGCTTTCTTTCCCCAGACGATATGATGGCACACGTTAGGGAATCGAAACTTCCGGCTCTCCAGTGCTACAGTCACATCTTTCTCTTCGATATGCAAAGCTGTTGTTATTATTATTAATCATAATTCTTATTTTTAAATTTTTTTTTTAGATTTTTTTGTGCATGCGTGTTTTGCTCATATGTATGTCTGTGTACCACATGTGTGCCCAGCGCCTTGGCAGACAGGGTATCAGATCCCTTGGAGCTGGGATCATAGGTTGTTGTGAGCCGTCATGTGGGTGCTGGGAATCAATCCTGGCCAGTCCACTATAAAAACAAGCGCTCATAACCACTGAGCCATCTCTCCAGCCCCTTACGAATGTTTACACAATAAACTCTGATCATACTCTTTCCCGTTCTACAGGCTCTTCCACCTCCCTACTCAACTTCATAGTCTCCCTTCCCCTTCTCTTTTTCAGAAACAAAACAACTCAAAAACTAGCAAATCAAAACAAAAGCACGCAGTATGTTCTGTGCTGGGCCTGGAACCGTCCTACGTCTGACGGAGACGCTCAGTGGCAGTTCATCAGAGAACACTGGGAAAGGGAACTTTCTCAGTAGGTACCACATGCAAAGGGCTCCTTGGCGCGGGGAAACTCTGCCCGCTCCTCCTCGGCGAGGGAGGACTCTGTGCCCGCTCCTCCTTCTCAGTGAGGGGGACTCTGTGCCTTCTCCTCCTCAGTGAGGGGGGACTCTGCCCGCTCCTCCTTCTCAGTGAGGGGGACTCTGTTCCCGCTCCTCCTTCTCAGCACTGGTACTCTGTCCGGAGTGAAAGTGGGTGGGTCTGTGCACGTTGTCATGGTCTCTCTGTGTGCCGGCCTGTCATGTAAAAGAATGCAGTGTCCTGGTCTCAGTGGAGAAACAGGGACACAGTTAATGAGTGGCCCATGGCTGGGAAAGTGGTTGTATAAAGCCTCAAAATGTATGTACAAGTGACACCTTTTTTATACAAACGTCTCACAATTATATATACATATATGTAATTAGATATAGACATATATGTACATGGATGGCTGGGTGGCCGGGTGGATTATTTAATGTGTGTGGTGCTCTGCCTGCATGGGTGTTGCTATACCACTTACACCTGGTGCCAGATGAGGCAATGGACTTCCTGAGACTGGAGTTACAGACAGCTGTAAACCACCACACGGATTCTAGGAAGCAAACCCGGATCATCTGCAAGAGCAACAAGTGCTCTTGACCTCTGAGCTCCTAAAGCAGTTTTAGACCGGAAACTGCCTCAGAATTCACGGATGGAATATAAAGCTGGAAAGTTTAACTTCTTTTCTCTAGGAGATGCACAGCCCCCCAGCATCTGAGGTGTGTGGGGGCTTGTGTTTCTACATCCTCTTCAATTTGACAGTATCTGTGTTCCTTGAAATAAAAATAGTTACAGGAAGGACTGAGTTGATCAAGGAAGTAAGAAAGCATACTTGGAAGGGAGAAGTGATCAGGTGACCCAGGATTTCCTCCTGATGTCAATTACACATTATAAAACTCACAAGTGAAAAGTAGTTGAAAGCAGTGGGAAATCTTAGAACAGTAAGTTACTGTTAAAACTCCAAGCACTTGTGTAACGAGGCTTCATTCCTAGCTGGCTTGAAAGTCAGATGGGCGCCAGGGATAGGTTGTGCAACAAGATGAATGTGCTTCATGCTACAGAACTGCACATGAAATGGTTATGTTAGTACAAGTACATTTCACCGTAACTAAAAACAGAACCATTGCAGAACTCCATTTGATGGATCCTGAAATCCCTAACCTACTTGAAAAGGATAGTCTCCAAAACTGTCTAGGGCTTACACTCCAGGCTGAAGGCTGCCTTCAGGGTGCCACCTGGTTGCCCATGGGCTGCTATGCCCTGTGCCACAGCAGCTACTGCCTCCTCTTCGTTTCAGGAGGTTTCACTGGCGATTCTAGAAGTGTACTCTCAGCCAATGACGATCCGAGCATTAACACTGTTCCACGAATCCCGACATCCCTCTTACGAGTACCAAAAGCAACACAGATGTCCTCGGCACACGTAAGGCCACACAGAAATGAGCATTATTCCAACTTCTAAGACAGACCTTGTCCCCCACCCCACCAGCATTCCTGAGATGAAGATTCGGTGGTGATACAACAGCCAACCTTCACTCCCTCTGTTTTTGGCAAGACATGGCATCCACAGGGAGACTCGACTTTGAAAAGTGTTCCGGTGGTAGATGAATTCCGTGACTCAGGACAGGCAGGCAGTTCTTTTCACACAGCCCTCATCTCAGCGCTGATGGATGACCAGCGCTTCTGTACAATCACCATCCTGTTATCCAGCAGGCAGTACCTCAGACCTTTCCACCCTCACACTAGCTTTCTCACACTCTGTGCCTGAGAGAGCAACTCTCCACAAGGCGAGCAGAGGTACACCATGAGAAAGCAGTGTATTTTATATGATTACCAACGCCACACAAGCGCTCGTTTACAGGCATACGGGTGCGTGGCTGAGGCAAATGACGCTCCTCTGCTTGTCACGTGTGCCAGGTAACCCAGCCACGACGTTCTGTGATGTAAATGTGCTCGTGCCAAATGTTAACACTCCGTTACAATAATCCCACAGTTCTCAGGTTTAAATGTCAGTGAAAAAAACTTCCACCTCTTAAAGCTACTTGGAATATTTAAGACATTCAACGGATAAATATTTAAGAAACTTGGAGCTGAAACCAGGCTGCACTCCATCACCATTGCATAGATACTGTGTGTGTTACCATGTCTGGGGAGAAGACAGGAGTGGGAAAGGAGAGAGGGAAGAGGGAAGAGGAGAGAGACCAGATGACCAACTCTAGGACGGAAGAGGCGTACTCGAGGCACAGACATAGACTCACAGCTGGTGTTTAAGCAAAGCGTCTCTACAGACTGTATTCTGGCTTTTCACAGCACCCAGCCTCCTAACAGCCTTACCTGGCAGGAAAGACTGTCTCAACAGAGAGATGGAGAGAGGGCTGACGTGAAGCTCCGTGGGAGTGTACTTGACCAGCATGTGCAAGACTGAGGGTGCAATCTAAGCATTGCTCAGAGAACAGAAGAATGAGTTGATGTAAAATCTTTTGAAACAAACCGAAGGAGGATAAGTGATGCAAAGTTTACCTGTTCTTTTCATTTAACATTAATGCTGTAATTTATGTGACGAAAATTTGTAAACACTTTCTTAGAGGTAGGAAGATTGATCTATTAAAGAGTTTCCATTGTGGCTGCTTCTCATTTTACAGAAGAACAGGAGGAGAAGAGAGGGAGACGCCATTGCAGACTATGAAAGCAACAGCATGGGAATGGCAGAACGTCTTGACTTCACTGCTCTTTTCTCTTTTCTTTTTTTCATTTTTGGTTTTTCAAGACAGGGTTTCTCTGTGTAGCGTTGGCTGTCCTGGACTTGCTTTGTAGACCAAGTTGGCCTCAAACTCAGAGGTCCACCTGCCCCTGGCTCCCTGAGTGCTGGGATTACAGGTTTGGGCCACCATGTCTGGCACCCATCGACCATAGCTTAAGGTAGTTTTACTGTTTGTTTGCTTGCTTGCTTGTTTTTGGTCAACTTGACACAAATTAGTTGCTTAGAAAGCAGGGCCTGGTGAAGAACTGTCTCCATTCATCAGTTCTGTGGGCCAGTCCATGAGGCGTTTTCTTGATTGGTGATTGATGTGGGAGGGCCCAGTGCGCTGTTGGCAAAGCCTTTCCTGGGCAGGTGGTCCTGGGCTGTACAAGAAGGGTAGCTGGACAGGCCAAGAAAGGCAAGCCAGTGAGCCGCACTCCGCCATGGCCTCTGCTTCACCTCCGGCCTCCAGGTTCCTGCCTTGAGCACCTGCCCTGGCTCCCCTCAATGATGGGTTTAAACGGTAAGCAAAATAAAACTTTTCCTCCTCAACCTGCTTTTGGTCATGGTGCCACAACAGCAATAGAAAGTTAACTGATACAGGAGTGGGGAAGTATAGAGCCTAACTCTAGAGGCAGTGAAGGAATGAACCAAAGTCCTTGAATAAAGATCCAATGAACCTCGGGGAACAGGCAGACAGGCAGAGCAGAGGGGCACAGGGGGGAGGGCATCGGCAGCTAGGAGCCATTTGCTGTGCAGGCTGCAGGGCTGGTGACAGTCACATGCACAGGGTACATAGGAGATACACATTCACACCTACAGAGCACATAAGAGATAGACATATGTTCACACCTGCAGGGCACATGTGTGATATGTAGTCACATGCACAGAGTACATCTGAGACATATATTCACACCTGCAGGGTGCTCATCAGGCCACGGGCCTACCCCCAGGAGAATGATCCTAAGTCTAAGCTGCCCCCAACATTCCTAACCTGTGGCTCACCCTGGTGTAGCCACATGGCATACTGTGAAGTGTGGGCCGACTCCCCCACAGATCACACAGACACCTGAGCACTGCGGCACGGGCACCCCCTCTGGAAGCCCTGGAAAGGACCCACGTTTGAATGTGAACTCTGCTTTCTGCTGAATGTGGTGGCACGTTCCCATGACCGCAGGTTAACCCTCCTTACGCTGAGCCACCCAGACTTGGGGCCAGACGCACAGCACAGGCTCACAGAGCAATGTGTCCTTGCTAAACTCTGACTGCACTGTCTGTTCCTTACCAATCAGTCCTAGCACCTCTACAGATGCGAGGACCTGCCTGTCCCTCTGGGCTGTCTCTGGAAGCACTCAGCAGTCAGGCCCTTGCTCATAGTCGTGAAGCTGACGACAACCTGAGAAGCCCGCTGGCTGAAGCTCACAAAGAGAGGGGCCTCCCTCCAGCTGCCTTTTCCTAGAAACAATGTGGTTCCTGCCCCTCTGGTGCCTGTTGCTGGCCTTCCAATGGCTCTGAAGCCAACCTCCATCACAACATCCTCCCCGGAGTTTCAGAGTGGCTCGTGTCTGAGATAAAGACTTCCTGTGAGTGCCCAGATCCAACTATAAACAGGAGAGTGCGCGCACAGAAGAGCCAAGTGACCAGGCCCCAGCAGACGAGTCACCTGAGAAACAGCAGGTGGGAGGGGCAGGCGGGGACAGATGTGTTGGTATTGAAATAGTGGAGTCCATTGTTCTTGTCCATTCAAGAAGACGGGGAAGCAGGGTCATCCCACGGTCCAGTGTTCTATGAGGGGCACCAGTGAAGAGCCGCTACCACGATCTGCACGCCAGTTCCCTGCACCCCACACACAGAAATCTAAGCAGTGGAAAGTCGGGCAGATGAAGTTCCCTTCCGGAATAACATCTCTACGCAGCGGCCGCCTCTCCCTGCGCCCTGCCTTATCTCTTCCACTCCGCTCAAGGCCGGCTCGGGAAGCTGCTGGCACTGACTTATCAAGCGTAGAAGAGAACCCTGGCTCCGGGCAGGCGGTGTGAGGACAAGGGGGATCCGTTCCTGTCTGCCTGGAGCCGCAAAGCAGGCATGTGAAAAGCTGCAGGCTGTTCTACTTCATCATTACAGTAAAAACTGAAACTTAACAGCTGTCATTTAAAAAAAAAAAACGTGTGTGTCTTTTCATTACAAGAGAAACTTCAACAAACAAGAGAATGGATTTCTCACATAAACTGTATTCCATAACCTCCTGGAGTCTCGGAATATTCATGGACTGTATTTCTCTCAAGAGGAATTCACAGACACAGAGAGCCAACTGCTGAGTCCTAGTGCCCTTTCCTTACTAACCTTTGACCTCTTGCTCCCCTTAGGCTCAGCCCTGTGACCAGGACTAAGCTTGAGCGACCGTCTAGCCTTCTAGCTCTCTGTGATGCACCCACTCAGTCGGTCTGGGCTCTCTATGCAAGCGCTGCTGGCAGCTGGCAGTGGCTGCAATTGTTACAGAGCTTGGCTACGGGGACTAAGTAGGCAGGAAGTGGTTCCCAAGCACTTATAGACTCCAGAATCAGGGACATGCTACACGCCTTCCATAAACCTAATTCACTCACTTGCAGAAGCTGCTGCACCGTGAAGAGCAGCTTTACCCTGCTGGGCAGAGTAGGTTAGATGAGCTGGTGGGCTGAGGCTGACAGAAGAGGGAGCCCAGCTCTCCATGACTTACGCTTGAGGTGCTGTAGGCATCAGTGTGACAGGAGGGAGAAGACAATCTTTACCATGTGGCAAAGAAGCCTGCCTTGAAGAACGGCCTTTGGGTGACCCATAGCTAGGGAAGAAAGAGAGTCTGGGTCTAAACAAAGGCTAGCAGGAGTACAGCCACGCAGGAGGATAGGGGTATGGCCGCGTTGGACCCTGGGAAGACCCTGACTCCTCTGTCTAGAACAAGCATCTCCGGAAGCTTAGAGTGCACTAACCTCCATCCCGAGTGCACAGCCAGTGAGATGCTGGGCAGCCTGGGAGCTGTCTCTGCAGCCGTGCTGCCTAGCAGCTAACTCTGATTGCCGTTTTACAAGTGTTCTTTTCACAGTGCAGCAGCAAGTCTAATTTTTGAGATCAAAGAACTGTCAGTAGCATAATTGCTCAGTAAAGTATTTTTAGCAAGACTTCATCAGAACAATAGTGTGCTGCATTTCATACCCTAGTGGAGCGGGTTTGCATCTGATGGGCTACTTCCATGTCTTGAGGTCTCAAAGAACAAGTACACCTGCTTCTGAGAGTGAGGACAGTTGTTACTTTAAGAGTTACATGTGCATAAACAAGACACACCCCAGCCTCACCAGTGACACCAACCTACACCCTCGAAGATCCCCAGGCCTCCTCTCATCTCTCCTCCACACTGCACTTTCATCACTGAAGGCAGAGCACGGGTTCCTGAGTCCTCAAGACTCTCTGTCTTCTCATTGGAATTATTCTCCTCTATTGTGTAATGCACACCACTTTGCAAAACTGACTTATAACTATCACAATTTCTCTTCCCCACTGAGCTTTGAGCCCCTGAGGACTCGTCCTCACTCATTTCTGTAGTCTCAGCTTCAAATGAAGTAGATAATACTGATATTTTCGCTTTTCTTCTGCTTCATGTTCTCTGAAAGGATGACACTCCCAGTGTCCTCAATGAGTCACACCATGAAATGCGAACCAAAGCGGCTGCACAGAGGCCAAACGGAAGCCAGAGCAATCTCTATTCTCACATGTTCGAGTCTCTGTGGAGGACAATGATGTGACAGTGTCAAGGCTGGTGGACGGAGGACAGCTATCCTCAAGAGAACCCAGTTGCAAAGCGTTCTGTTAGAAGCAAGTCTTATTGAGTTTGATGTTTTCTTATGATGGCTAAACTTTCTGCCTTGACGGATGCAGCAGCATGCAGGAGCCCAACATGAACCTCAGGAAGAAAAGAGATGCCAGAGTCAGCCAAACAACATGAGCGCTGTGGATGGGAGAAGGGACAGGCACCAGATCAAAGGATGGCCAACCTGTAGAGAGAAGCAAGGAACCAACTCCCCAACCTGCTCTGCTCTCTTACGGTTGGCTTTTATTCCCAAAGCTAATTGTTTAGACAGAAGCGTCTATGTTTATTACAGTCATTAAGAAACAAAACCGGCTTCAAATTTTACAACTTCACTTCTCACTAGAGAGATAGTTTCTTGTGTGTATCTGGTATCCATGACAAGTCTATATGAAACAAGAAGGCTTAGAAACAACGTGGAAGAACAGCCAACACAGCCAGTGTATACCGTAGACAGTTGCCCTTCAACTCAGCAACCCCCTCCTTCCTTTCCAGGACACTGTGAGTTTAAGGACGCAAGCAGCCTAAGAACATTTAAAGGGAGAGAGGCCTGACAATGGTAACACCCAAAGGTATCAGTCATCCCAGCTGCTAAAAAGGGTCCAACGTCCTCACTCAGATGAGGAGAGTCCTGAGCAGGGCCAGGAGAAGAGACAGTGTGCATGGGTGAAGACAGGAGCACTGTGCAAGGAAACCAGGAGAGGAGACGATAGGAAGCTGATTCATGAGGGGCCAGCACAACAGCCTACCAGAAAAACCTTCCGAGGGAGGAAGGCAGGGAAACAGGAACGACAGCTGAGAAGCCAAGCCTGGCATGGGGTAGCTCACCCAAGGGAAGTAAGGGGCAGCCTTCTGACACCAGAGCGAAGCTAGCTACAAATACCTCAGGGCATCACAGGAGGGTGACGCAAGACCAGAAAGCTAGCACCATGGCCTGGACGTCTTTCCTGGCTGGGAGTGGGAAGAATTCTTACTCCAAGCTAGAGGTGGAAATAAGGCAGATTGGCAAGAATCATCTCTCCCCAAGGCTATAAAGCGGGAAAGAGTAGCCCCACTCACCTGGCATCCTCAACGGTGGTGTTAGAGGACCCTGCCTTTTATGATCACAATCTGCCACGTCTGGATTGTCCTCCAAGCTCAGTGTGGAATGGAGGCATCCCACCCCACCACGGCCTCCTACGCTCTGCCTGACCTTGTCTGTCCAGCATCTCTGGGCACAGATGCCTAACCATATGTGGAACATAACCCCCGCAAATGCCCTCCTTCTGCTGCGCATAGGATAATTAGGGATTGCGTTCCTGTTCCTATGACAGGACCATGCTGCCAAAAGGCAAATGAGGCACACTGTGGGCACCCACCTACTGCCCCGTCCTGTACACTCTCTTCGTTCCCTTGAATAAAGTTGAGCTGTCTCACTGAAGCTGCCCCCAGAACATGCTCAACAGAAACTAGCTCATTGTCTTCAAGCTGTAGGAACCCTGCTCCCTGCTCCTGCTCCCTTTGTCCTTGGGGACCAATGGCCAATGATGGGGGGACCCACCATGCTGAGAAGACAGAGCTCCTCCACCCCTACCCCTGTGCAGGGAGCCCCTCTCCTGCCTGTGGGCGCATGCTCCAGCAGACAGGATCTCTTCTGGGAAGACTTTATCTGAAGGCACTCCACCCCCCTCCTGGCAGACCTGAGCCCTCTCAGAGCTACCCATGGCTTGTCTTCTCTGAGCAGTCAACAACCGAGCTCTCCTGGAGAGAGGACGAGAACGAAGGGAAACGGCAAACAGCAGGGACCATGTGTTTCACCGGGACACACTGAACAGTAGATCCAGCATGGTCGGCCTTGACCATGTGATGGCCCACCTCAGATGCTCTCTCACACACCAACCGTCTTTACAAATGAATACACAGAAACCCATAAAGAGGGACACCACGCCACAGCTCAGAGTCTTCATAGAGAATCTGTATTTTAGAAATTACAGCGATAATTTAGGCACAGTGGTGCTTGCCTATAATCCAGGCACTTGGAAGATGGAAACAGAACTACCAGGAGTAGCCTCAACCACACAGTGAGCTCGGGGTCAACCTGGGCTACTTAAGACCTGTTCTCAGAAAAGCAAAACAAAACAACAAAAGCTTTAACAAGAGCGGCACACACCTATAATTCAATCCCAGCACTAGAGGCTTAGAAAAAAGGGACCATGAGTTGAAGGGTAGCCTGGGCTACATAATAAGGCCCTGTCTCAAGTAAAAAACAACAAACTAGAACAATAAAATATTTGAAACTGAGGGTTTATTTTGTCTTTAAATGTTCCATTTACTACAACAAGGTGTCCAGATGTTGGTGTCCACTCTATTTTTTCAGTATTATTCTAAAAGCCGGGAAGTGGCTTCAACCTGACATGAAATTTCAATAGAAAAGGACTGATAAAAGGCAGAATTGGTAATTGTGGTCCTGCCTTGTGGTGAGGCTAGTGAAGATGACTTGGCACAAAACCAGAATCCTGAGAAATATTTTTCATTTCATCAACACACCCATCCCGGAACCCATGGGCAAAGGAACCAAAGGTGTAATTATTCCATTCAGCTGCTTGTTACCTTGCGAATGCAGTTTTGGCAGGCATTCAGAGTAGGTTCAACACACAGTGATGAAATCCAGCAGGATCAAAGCCCCACAGGAAGGTTTTGGGGCTCCTGTGCGCTGGCTGGCAGAGCTGAGGTGTCTGGGACAGAGGCAGGAGCCGAGGAAGCTGCCAGTGAGAGGGGGCGCACACATTCCTCATCAGCAATGTTGCCCGGCTGGAGCCCCAGCCACATGAGGTCACACACAGGAAAGATATCGGGATGGCTAGTGGGTCACACTCCAGCACAGCCGAGGTCTCCTGTCAGAGGTCCAGAGAGATCTCAAAAGTCTTCCTGGGTAAGGCCGATTTAAAGAACGAGCCCTTTCCTCACTTATCCTCTTCCTCACCTTTACCTCAGCCAGTGCTCATGAGCTTCTTCACGCTCTGGCCACACCCTCCCACTGCCACATTTCCCAGGTTTGGGGCTCTCTAGGAACCGGAACTCCCCTCAGAACACAGCCCATCAGTGCAAGCGAGCTGGCTCAGACGAGAGCACAATCAAGCCTGGAATGCCGGTCCCGGGAGCCAGGGCTCCTCCAGAGCTGATGGGAGTTGAAGAATTGAAGGGAGCAGCCCTGGACATGGCCCTGCCACAGAGGGTTGGGCACTCGGTCACCATGGTAAGGGGCACTAGAAGGAAGAGCTACCCCGGCCCCTCCCTTACTGACAGAACAGAGCAAAGCCACGGGCAAGGAGGCCAAGGCAGCGGCAAGGGGAGTGCCCACAGTCCAACCAGACAGGAGAGCGGTCTCCACGCATGGGCAGGGAGAGACCACTGAAGCCACAGCGAGCATCTGTGACCCCACTGCTCAGCAGGGAGCTTTCACTGGCTGGTCACCGGCACTGTTCTCTAGGTCTCTAGCTGCTATTCTCAGTGGACAGCGCTTTGGTGCTGTCACCCTGGCACAGACTCCTCCTGAGCTGCAGACGGAAGGTGGTGGGCTGCTGGCCATGGCCGTGTCCTGATGGGGTTACCAGGCTAGGGAGGCCTTCACCAGCCATGTCCTGTCCTTGCTGGTGTCACTGTGACCAAACACCCGGGGAGTAATGAGGAAAGACTCCCTGTAGCCCCAGGCTTCAAGCCTTCTGCCGTGGTGGTGGGCAGGGCTGACATATCAGAGGCCTCCCGCGGCAGTGGCCAGCAGCAGGGAGGCCACGCTGACTCGCCTTTCTTCTGCTTTCCTGCCCTCTGTGTGCCCCCCACTGGGGTGCCATCCACACTCGGGGCAGGTTACACGCCTTCCATTAGTGTTCTCCGAAAGCCCTTTACACCTTGACTGGCTCCCTCAGTCAACCATCTGCCCACCTGGACGAACCCCCCACCAGACCTGAGCGGCCTGTGAGCAGATCACGGAACTTGCCAAATGCTCATTCTGGGGCCACATTTATCCCAGCTGTTGAATCAAACCTCAGCTTTCCTACAAAGCTGTGGACACTGCGACCATTAGCACTCCTGTCAGTCTTCAAAAGCGCTGAGCACAGAATCCCCCGTCCTGTAACTTCGGGCAGTGATGGTGTGGACAGCAACCACAAAAGCAGCAGCTCATACTCACTGACCACTCTATGGAGCAGAGGGCACCAGCTCTGCCCACAGCTGCCACGCACAGGGCAGCTCAGGAAGCCAAGCTGCATCTACAAAAGGACCGCCTGACTGCAGGGTAAGGAGTTACCTGAGAGCACGCGTGACAGGACAGCGCTGTAGACAACAGAGAGAGCCTGAACATGGACAGAACATGCTGGCTGCTCTGAGTTTCCCTCAGACTTGAGGCAGCCACATCAGGCTAGCACAGCGAGCCACGCCTGTGAGGCAGCTCTCGGAAGGCAGAGGCAGGGCGGCTGAGGTATTCAGGGGGACTGGCATTCGTTCAGGAGGCCTTTTCACTGCCAGATTATGTGCAAGAACAGAGGGAAATATAAGTTTCTCCAGCTGCTGCCCGAGATGGAGTAAGGCTGACGTGACAGAGGAAGGGACGCACTGACGCTGGGCTGAGGCCGCGAAGAAGCAACCAGTGTCCTCTCCAGAAGAGACCAATGAATCTGGGAAGACGGGTCAGCAAGTAGCATCACTTGCTGTGCAGGCAAAGGACCTGAGTTCAAATCCCCAGCATGCAGGGAAAAGACAGTCATGTCTATAGCTACTCTGACCCCAGAGCAGTAGAGACGGGAAGGAAAATCAGAGGAGCTTGCTACCCACCAGCCTGGGCTCCAGCTCGGTCAAAGTCCCTGTCTCAAGGTAGAGCAGGACTATAGGCTTATATACCGACCCAAGGCGTGTGTGTATGCCATATGTATACACTCACACACAAACACACTGAAGACCCCACCAGACCAAGGACTGCCACCATGTCCTCTTCTGACACCGCTCCTAGAGTTCAATATATGGAAAAAAAAAAAAGCCATCTAGGAACAGACTTGTGCGCCTTCATTGAACTGGTTCATGGCTGTGCTGGTAGACTTTGGTCAACTCATCAGAAAGCTAGACATATCTGGGAGGAGGGATTCCAGACTGAGAAGACGCCGTCAGCTCTGTGGGATATTGTCTTAATTCGTGATTGATGGAGAAGGTTCCGGCTGGTGAGCGGTGCCAGCCCTGGGCAGGTGGACACTGGCCGAATAAGAAAGCAGGCTGAGCAAGCCGTTACAAACGAGCCCACAATCAGCACCCTCCAGGGCCTCTGCTTCAGCCCTAGCCTCCAGGTTCCTGCCCTTCCTGAGTTCCTGCCCTGACTTCCCTCCATCATGGACTGTTACCTAGAAATGCAAGGTGAAAGAAATCCCTTCCTCCCCAAATCTCTTTTGGTTGTGGTATTTTATCAAGGCGCTAAATACCCTGACTAGCCTCTGAAGGCTCATGGAGAGAGCTGGGGCTTTGCACATGCGGTAGGGCCAGAATCCTGAAGGGAGCCGGAAAGAGGCTCTCGGTGAAGGCGCGGCCCCTCTGCAGCACAGACCTCGTTTTCTCCAGGATCATGGGAGGCCACCAATGACAGCGACAGCTGTGGAGCAGAGCTGGCCTGACTCAACAGGACAAGCTGTGTGTGCTGCAGACGGCACGGCCAGAGTGGAGCTGCCAAAGCCCCTGGCAGCCCAGAGACTCATGAATGGGGCCCAGAGTTCTGACACCAGGTTTTACACTGTTGAGATTTTGCTTTTGCTTTGATTCAATTATGACTGCCCTGGTTATTCCCTCTTGGAATAAGAAAGTATTTAACTTATTTTTAATTTTATAAGAGCCCACAGTTAAGAGATTTTTGGATATTTTAGAAAGAGTCTAAACTTTTAAAGAAATTGAGGTTTCCACGCCATGCAATTTGAAAGCTCTATTATGATATGAATATGCAATCTTGAGGATGAACAAGAAAGGTTATAGTTTAGTAGCTGGTGTGTTTATATACCAATTTGCAAGAGGCTGACTGCTGGTTGGGTTTTGATACAAACCTAGACATCCGTGAAAAGGAAATATTAATGGAGAAAATGCCTCCATGAGATTGGCCTGCAGGCAAGGCCTCGGGCCGCTTTGACTGTTTTGATTAATGATGCAAGAGGGCTGGGCCCCTGTGGTCGGTGCCACCCCTGGGCAGGCGGCACTGGGTTCTGATAAGCAGTGTGATAAGCCACGAGGAGCAAGCCCGGGAGCAGGGACCCCCCACGGTCTCTGTGTCAGTCCCTGTCTGCAGGTTCCTGCCCTGCGTGCGGTCCTGCTTCCTTCAGGGAAAGAACTCGCCCTGAGAGTGACGTCGGCCCCTCCCTCCCCATGATGCTCTGTTCACGTCTTTTATTGCACTATAAACCCTAACCGACGGTGACTTAGCCGGACTCCTTTCGTTTTCAGCCGTTCCTTCTGCCGGTGTTCCAGCCTCCCTCCCTCGTGAGGAGAATACCAGGCACTCCTTTTTCTATCTGTCCGAAGTGCGCCCAAAGGACACACAGGTGGACTTTGTGTCTCAACGTAAAAGCAACTGTCCCAACTTCAGTCAGAAAAAACAGCAAAGAATAAAAATGAATTCCCTCCCCATCATTCACGGCCTTAGAGAGCACACGTGTGCCTCCTCGGCCAGAAACTCAAGGCGTCTGACCTCATCCGGGCCACATGCTCACTAAGTGACAACTCATGGAAATGTCCCCTGCTATTCCAGTCACAGATGAAATAGAGAAATCGGAGTCCTCCGCGTTTCTAAAAGGTCTACCACACAGCTTTTCCTTTAATGCTTACATTTTCTGTATGTAATCTTACACTATGCACAGGTCCTCAGCACAATGTGATGAGCAAACTACGGGCAGTGTTTGTTCAGTAGTGTCAACATCTAGAAGTGATATGCCATTCGCTTCCTTCACTGGCAACAAGGGAGAAAACAAATTTACACTCAGCACGGAAGCCATATGCGTTGGGCAACCACAGGTATTTGCACTACACCTCAAAACAGCACCCAGTAAATGATTGGACGGGTCATGTTCAACCGAACAAAGCCACCAATGGGGATCAGGCTTGGGTTGCTAAACCAGTTAGGAAACAGCACACGAAGAAAATCGCTAGGACGCAAAAATCCTGTTCTTGGGACCTTTCAACTTTACTAAAGGTCTGAGATGCTCACCGGAAATCCTGAATCTTTTCTTCTCTACAGACCTGTAGACAGCATAGAAGCAAGAAACCAGCATCCCCTGAACAGGACAGACCCCAAGTCACTTCCAGAAAGACCTGCAGACTTAGCCACACAAACTACAGGGACAGACTCCAAGGTGGGTCTAAATATCCTGCCATTTTTGTGTTAGTGAATCAGTTTTAAGAAGCTTGGAAGGGAGACATTAACTTTTAAATTATATTTAAATTCTTAAAACAAACAAATAAACAAAGTGTGAGGAAGCCAGAAATAATTTATCCTCATAGCCACACACATACATGTACACACACATTTTTAATTCCCTTCATTAGAATTTTATCTCTTTAACATGAATTACTCTTAATTGTTATAAGGAAATTTCAATTTATTCCCCTTTGAAATTTAAATCATCACCTAAGCAATACCAGTATTCACTGCTCATATAAAAATTGCTGATGGAGGGTTAGAACACTGGCTGCTCTTCCAGAGGACCCGGGTTCAATTCCCGGCACCCACATGGCAGCTCACAAATATCTGTAACTCCATCTCCAGGGGATCTGACACCCTCAGGCAAACATGCAGGCAAAACACCAATGCACAGAAAATAAAAATAAATAAATAATTTTTAAAAACTGTTAGTGGAGCCTTATACATACTTTATTCTTATACAAATACAGATTTTTAGTTTCATGAACCATTTTAATGTAGCTATATTGACATGTTTCACAAACTGCAGTTTTTAAATGAAAACATGGCTTGTTGAAAGTTGTTTTATGGTTTGACAATATGTTGCAAGCTTTAGCAATGACTGGAAGCGACAGTGCCCCTTGAAACGGTCATATTAATGTCAAGATGCAGTGTTGAAGACGGAAGGAGAGAGACTAACTAGGAAATTCTTTATTTAGAAAGAGAGTATGGAAATCCTGTGGCTTGTCTACTTCCTGGAGCGCTAGACTTCCTGGGTGCAAATTTTGTCTCTTGTACTTTCTGAGCAATCTCAGGTGATTGACTTAGCTTCTGTCTGTGCAGTAAGACATTCTGTCCCAGGATGCTCTGACTAGAATTGAGTTGCTGTTCTTCAGTTTCTTCAAACAATTGTACTTTGTGAGATGGCACTCAGGGGTTTGTTAAATAACAGTATCTACGATCACCGTTGCTAGCACCTGCCAGGCCTCCCGGAAGCTTTTGCTGCAGACGTGAACACTTTCCAACCAACAAACTGATAAAATATCTTAACACATCCCAGATGTCTGCTCACAACCAAATGAGGACATACCTTAAATGTTTAAAGGGAAGGTAACTGGTAAAGCAATTATAAAGCCATGGCCCTGCTGTCTGAACGTTAGGGGAAGGCTTTCAAGCCAGGGCGTGAATGGCCAAGGCTTTCAAATGAGAGGCAGACGTAGGTCCGCACGTGCGTTTCTCTGCAGCACTTTTAGTTCTTAGCTCTCTGACAGCAGCCCAGGCTCCCTGCGTAGCTGAGGATAACGTGGGAGCGAGGCTCTGCCTCCTCGGCTACAGGCCACCTTGCCCCTAACAGGGCTCTTTTGATTTCTAAATCCTCAGGATCCATCTTATCCCAAAAAAGCAGCTTTCACTAATCACACACACATTAGAGAGCAAACACTGCAAAGTTTAATTTCCCTAAGCCATATTTATATATCCTCAACTATTTTAACTTTTATGTCCATGCTTCTGACTTCCTCGTCTGTACTTTCATCTGCTGATCGCCAGCTCCAGCTCCTGTATTCAAACCACCGGCTCCAGGCTCCAGTCACCAGCAGTGGCGACTACAGGAACGTGCCGGACACCTCCAAGCCTCCTAGGTCTCAAGCTCATTATTATCAACATAAATTCGAGGTTTTAAAAGAACTTCATATTCCCTCTTCTTCTGGTTTATCTCACAGGCCAAAAGAGAACCTCACTTGCTCTCTGAACGTCCCCCCGGGGAACATAGCACAAGCCTAAGAACACAGAGGTGGGACGCAGCTCTCCAGACCTTCGCCTTCCAGCACGGCCGGCTCTTCTGACGACCCACTGACCAACCAAACCACAGAAAGCAGTGCCCAGTCCCGGAGCCACCGGGGACGACACTGGGAGGAAAGTGACTGACACTTTGCACTCAGGCTTGAAATGTTTCGTGCAGCTACTATTTGATTTGTGTGGTTTCCAGGTCTTAATCTTGACAGTGGGGAGAGGCCACTTGGACAGGAGCTTACTCCCCGCTCCCCCGGGTCATCACAGGAAAGCTCCTAGCCTCTCTGGCCCCTGACCTCACAGGTGGACCCCTTCAAGGGATGGCTGAGGCTGCAGTCCACAGCACACTTGCGTGCTTCGCCTTTGGGTCCCCATTGGCAAAGGCTTTATCATAATAATACTGGTTACACATAAACACATGGAAAGCCAAGGTATCAACTTCGATTATTCACATAAAATTTTACAAAAAGCTTCCACATCTTATATCACCATGTACTTATTAGAATTGTTGTTCAATATTGAATAAAAAATTTAAATCACAAATATTCTAAGCCTTTACCAGTGACTTAGCTCCTGTCTTTCCATTTTTAGCTACAAAAGTTACCAATTCCTGCCAACTCAATTAAACAAACAGGCAAGTGTGACACTGTTTTGCTACCAAGACTCAGACATCACTGAAAATAGTCACTTTACGTTAGAGTATCACATTAAAAAACAAACAAACAAAAAAAAAACAACATGCAATTTGACATCGCATACGAAAGTAAGCATTTTCCTGCCTACAGTTCTATAAATACGTCTATAAGAGGTAATTTGCCTGAAACAAACATCCAGCCAAGGGAGGAAAAAACTTCATCTCCAGAGTTTCCAGAGTTTCCGGAGTTTCACCTACGCTGCATCTGCATCGGAAGTCTTGGCCGCTGTCTCTTCACTGAGGACTGGCTGGAGGCTCTGAATGTTAGGGTGTGGCGCCTACAAGAAAATGGATGGTGGTGCTACCACACCATGACCAAGAGGACTTAGAAAAGAAAGCATTTAACTGAGCTGACAGTTTCAGAGGGTGGGGGCCCACGATGTCAGAGCCAAGGCACAGTGGCAGGATCAGCGAAGAGCTTGATCCACAAGCACGAGGCAGAGAGAGTGCACTGGGAATAGCCAGAGCCTGTGACACACCTCCTCCATCAAGGCCACGACTGTTTCTTCCCAAATGGTTCCACCAAGTGGGAACAAGTACTCAAACACATGAGCGGATGGGACCATTCTCATTCCATCCATCACAGACACCTTCCTCTTCCCACAACCAAAGTCTATTACAAGAGTCGGAGAACACAGAAGGTAAACGAAGTGTCACCTTGCCATTGCATTCTTTTATTAACACTTGATGACGTTCAAACAGAGTAAATGGCCCCACAGTTTCCTTTCTTTCCCAATAAGTACTTTTGGGAGTGACGACACAGGGGATTTTATTGTGGTAGTAGTGGGTTTGTTTTTAATGTTTCGGAGACAGGGTCTCACTGTAGCTCAAGCTAGTCTGAAACTGTAGTCCAGGCGGGCCTCTGCAGTCTTCCTGCCTCAGTGTCCGAAGCACTGGGATACAGATGTGAGCCACTGTGCCCCCTTGTTACTACAGAATTTTAGAATTGGTCCTTCGTTTCCGCTGGGCTGGCATCTGCAAGTTCACCAACCACAGATTAAAAACATGTGGGGAATGGGAGGAACCACACACCCAAACTTCTTTCCCTTTGTTGTGAGTTCCTAAACAACACAACAAAAGAGCCACTGGCCTAGTGTTACCGTCACAGTTGATATCATAAACAACTAGATGGTTCAAGCTGTGTGCGTAGGATGTACGCAAGTACTGTTCCATCTTATAGAAGGGCTATGAGCAGCAGGAGTTTGGTTTCTAGCAGTCCTAGAACCCGAAGCCTGCGATGATGGGGACCAACTAGCTATACCTGGAGCAGAGCTAACGGAGTTTTAATGTGCTGAGTTCAACCCAGCAGTTTGTCAGCCAGCAGATACCAGGATGTGGTGATTCTCAAGTAAGTCCACATGTCCTTCCTACCTGCCCTGAGTGACATGCCTGCGATGTGCGCTAAACCAACCTCCACTAATGGTTGGTTTTCTTACAGGCTACCACGAGCAGATAAAGAAGTAGGCTGGCCAATGCACCAGGATTTTGGTTGGCCTTCTTTATCAAGATGAGCTTGGTGAATTTTGCTCATGACATTCTGACTGGTATTTTTAATTCTGGCAATTATTAGTTACCATTCATCCATACCCAAAATGCTTCCCCTACTCTTCTCTGGCCCATACCCAGCTAGGCCAGTGATGGCCTCTTTGCAAAAATGAAAGAAAACTTACTCTGGCTTTGCACCAATTTGTTGAGCATTCTCAGAATGGCAAGGTGCTACCAGAAAGTCGCACAGGCTATGGCAACTGACATAGCCTTTGCCCTTTCTGCACTAGAGAGCTAGACAACCAACTCAAAATGCAAGGATTATCCCCTGGGGACTGGCCTGCCTAGACTCAAACTCCCCTCTCTTCCCACCTACACGATCTGAGACCTGGCCAAGCCAGCCCTGTGTTTCAGTGTCCACATCTGTAGAGCGCACACAGCGCGTCTAACTTACAGCTCGCTGTGAGAACTGGGTGAAGCCTCTGCCACGTGGACACGACACGAGTCTCCGGTTTAATATAAGCACAAAGAACAACTCGTAGTCTCAGCTTCTAACGCAGATGTTTAAACCAACATGTGGGCGCGCCAGTGTGATGTGAAGCAGGGTTCCTCAATCAGTGAGGGCAGGTTTCTGGCAGAGGCGGACATTGCGACACACTCACAGTGCTCCAGCTTGGGCACGGGAAAGCTCACTGTGTTTCCCTTCAAGGGCATGTCAGCCCAGCGGTATTGCTCAGGCCTGCAAGGTCAGCATTTGGATGGCTGACACAGGAAGATGCCACACATTCAAGGCCAAGCTAGAGACACAGTGAGTCCCAGGCTGACCTGATCCTTCAGTTTAAAAGGGGGCAGGGTGGAGACCAGCAGGCCTTCCTACTTTTATTCTTCTATTCTGCATCTGCCACAGAGCCATCACCTAGTGAAGAGTGGTAAAGAAAAGAGTCACAGGAGGAAAGAAAGTCACCTGCTGACGGGAAGGCCAATGGCTGAGCACCCTAGAGGACACTGCTGTCCTCATGCGTAACTGAGTCACCTGCCTACTGTAAAGAAAGTGTTCCAGACAAAGGAGGGCATCTCAGAGCCTGGGAGGAAACATCCCAACAGCAAAGACCAAAATATGTCACTTCCAGCATCTTCTCATACGGAAAGATGCAGTGACCATCAACCCCTGCTCTACATCAACCTTCAGAACACAGAGAAAGATGCAGTGAGCGTCAGCCCCTATAACATCAACCCTCAGAACACAGAGAAAGATGCAGTGAGCGTCAGCCCCTGTAACATCAACCCTCAGAACACAGAGAAAGATGCAGTGAGCATCAGCCCCTGTGACATCAACCTTCAGAACACAGAGAAAGATGCAGTGAGCATCAGCCCCTGTAATATCAACCTTCAGAACACAGAGAAAGATGCAGTGAGCGTCAGCCCCTGTAACATCAACCCTCAGAACACAGAGAAAGATGCAGTGAGCATCAGGCCCTGTTCTGCATCAATCTTCAACACACACGGAAAGATGCAGTGAACATCAACACCTGTCCTACATCAATCTTGGAGACGCCTGATTAGAAATATTTTTAAAGAATTTTTCAAACTAAGGCGCAAGGCTAAGACTAAGGAAAATAAGGACAGACACTAAGAGCAGCAAAACATAGGAGGGGTAAATCATTCTTAATAATATTTTTAAAAAATATAAGTGTTCCTCGGACAAATGTCTAGGTTCAAGTGTGAAGGAGAAAATGGACATGATAAGAAAGAAAAAGTCTACTGAAACCATGTACAAAGTATGTAGGAGAAAAGGACACATTGTCAAAAAGAGAATTTGCCACAACAGACTAAATGTATTAATACATTAATTCTTAATGACACTTAAGAAAAAAAAACAGCTCTGGTCATTGGTGAAGGTTGTTAAGACATTAAAACATTACTATGAAAAATTATAAATGGGAAAATAGCATCTCCCCCTCGTTGCTCTGTAGCCTGAATATCAGAAAACCCAAATAATTCATCTTCCTTACAGACCCTGTTCCGAATAGTGTGACGGGAATGGTGTTTAGACTGCCCACGTTTGCACTCCCTGATGACGGCGGCTTCAGGCATGGTGAAACTAAAGTCATTAGGGGAAAGGCAGAGGGAAAAGAGATACCATCGGCTGCCACCAGCAAATCTGCGTTTCTCAAGAAGACATTCTGACATTACGGCGTCATGAAGTGACACACGAGACTTGGCAGAGCATGACCCAGAAAGGGTAGCAAGCTTTCATGGGGGCTGCCAGGTCATAGGGTGGAGGGGCAAGGCACCCAGGCAACCAGTCCAGAACGTGTGGCAGAGCCCTGGACTAATGGGCCAACTTGTCTTGCAAATCAATACCATATATATTTTTTTAAAGTAGGGTCTGTTATAAAATAAAATGGAATTAAAGCCTTAAAAACGAATCAACATGTGGCACCATTTAGTTCCTGGTTCTGATAGTCATAACAAGGAGGGCATCTTTGAAATGGTTTGAATGTAGCGATTATACCAAGAAATGTTAATGTTCTTAGGAAGGAAAAAGTCGTAAGTTTTTTGTTCTTGTTGCTTTGTTTGTTTGTTTTTGCTTGCTTGTTTGTGTGACTTGTTTTGTTTTAAGCAGGAGCTTGGAGCTCACTCTACAGCCAAAGCTTGCAGTCTTGACAGGTGAGTGCTCTGGACACGCAGGCATAAGCCACCATGCTGGCTCAGAGGAGGGCGAGGGTGGCCGGAGCATCCTTATATCAGAGATGTGCTGCAGCTTCTGTGAGCTGACTCGAAGGTTTGCCTTAAATGACGCCAGACCCCAGCCCACCCCACCCCAAATAAAGCAAGGCAGGTAACACTGTTGCTAGCTGCTGTTTGGGGGTTTGTCATCGACTCCTGTTTAACAGCTTGATGAAATGGTTTGCTGGGACCCTGTGCTGCCATGGATCTTTGAAAATGTATCCATAGTGAAATGCAGAGACAGTCTTCCCACAACCCCAAACTTAGCCTTTGCTCTGCTGGCCCAAGGGAGGTGCAGTCTTCCTAGGTGAGTTCACGCATGGTGAACTCACTACCAGAAAGGACTGAACGGAGGAACTAGGGAGCCGAGGAGCTGTGCTGAACTAACCAAACGACAGCATGCTTCGTCCCGGTAAGAGTCTGCAGTATGCGTGGGTGCGACACAGTCCACAGAGAGCCAGGCGGTGTTGGACTGTCCAGGTTTGTGGGAGAATAAGACAGCACCACAGTACTAAACCAGATCTTAGCATGGGTCGGCTGCTTTGCTCCACGTGACCGCCTATCCAGTCATCACGCAGCTTGACCAGGAGGGCGGCTTCACGGCTCTCAAGAGACCCAGAGCCGTGAAGCCTTCACACATCCATGTCCCGACCGAGAGCGCCACCCAGCTAATCTCAGATGCCCGCCCCCCAACAGCCTGGGGTCTACTGTGCCATGTGTCTCCGCCTCGCTAATCCCTCTTCTTACGGACCGTCTGTCATCCATGTGATTCTCGTGCTGAAGCCCAAACCCTTACTGCTGTGGTCTATGGAAATTTGGGGAAAGATACTGTGACGGAGACTTTGGCAGTATTTAGATTATATTTGGTTGTGAGGACAGGGTCCTCATGATAAGATTAGTGGCTTTATAAAAAGAGGACAAGATTGTCCTCCCTTTGACCCTGCTGAAGAAAGACCACAGGAATGGGTAAAAGAAAATGGCCAACTGCAGGACAGACAGAACCCTGTACAGAAACAAAATTAGCCCGGACACTGGGCTTGGATTTGCTGGCTTTCAGAACTGTGAGAAAATAAACACCTCTTCAGGTCACCCAGCCTAGAGCATGTGGTTACAGTCGTTGGAGCTGCCTGACACAGAGGCACATGATTTCACTTTGTTTTCCCTTCTTTCAAACTCCTTCTTATCCCTCCGATGATGAGAGCTCCAAAAATCACAACAGAAGTTGCCCTACTTGGTGTTTTCCATGTGACACAGGCTATCTGGGAAGAGGACTTTCAACTGAGAAAACGCCGCAGTCAGACGGCCTCTCAGCAGGCGTGTAAGACACTTTCTCGATTCGCTTATTGACATGGGAGGACACCAGCAGTGACCCCTGGGCAGGCTGAGCAAGACACTACAGCCCTCCTCCATGGCCTCTGCTTCAGCTCCTGTCTCCGGTGCTCGCCGTGGCTTCCTCCCCTGACCTCCCTTTGGATGGGGAGGAAGCTGTAAGATGAAACAACCCTTTCTTCCCCAAGTTGCTCTGGGTTAGGCTGTTTCATCACAGGAACAGACAGCAAGCTAAAAGTCTCCCCCAAAGCAGGAGGAGAATGAAATTGTAAAGCGTGGGCTTCCAACACTTAAAAACTTGACAGTCAATCTTCTCCCGGAGAAAGACAGACATTCAGAGAACAAATACAAAGTACCATAGTCAAAGAGGGTGATTATCTGAAGGGCCCACACAGCAGAGCAGGTGGAAGGTAAGGGTCAGTGTGCACCCTGACAGGAGGAGCTGGAAGAGCTGCAGCCTGCGTGGAAGGATGCTGCAGACCGACGTAGGCAGAAGCCTGGGCAATTCCTGCCCAGACCGCCTGGCCGCCCTTAGTCGTCAGTATCCTGAGCCTGGAAACGGAACGGCAAGGATCGGAGAACACACCGTGGCCTACTTTCCCGAGATTCTCACAGAGCCTCTGACTCTGGAGCTTGTGTTTATTTAGCCACTATATCTTAAGGACAGACTCCCTGGCTTTCTTTGTCAGAAGATTACTGTGTGGGCAACTCTGAGACTTCGCTGGTGGCTCATTTAAAAATGATCTAACTGCACAAGGGAAGCCTAACAACAACCCTCTAAGGCCACCCAAAGAAGAAAGTGCCTAGGAAGGAGAAAGCCAGGAGAAGCGGAACTGCCCAGGTCAGGTCCTTTCCCACCCAGAGAGAGACACACGAAACAAGTATCCCCTAGCCCTACGTCTCCAAAAACCAAAGTCCTGACAGTCTCCAACTCCCTTCTCTTTTCAACTCTGATAACCAAGACGAGTACTCAGAAAACCTCTACATTACTGCAATTTCTCAGCACAGGCTACGTAGTGATCAAGATTTCTTTTTTCTTAATGAGTGGGATGTGCCAATGTGTCCCCGAGCTCTGCCTAGAGTTGTCTTGAAGACGAACTGCTGCATCCGGATGCTCTAAGTATCCCAGGACGACAAGGCCCTCCTTTTAACACAGAAAACACGCCTGGCCTGCTCAGGTCGTGAGATGCATTTAGCACACAAGGAATGCTCCTTCACCAGGAAGTCCTATCTGAGCACACCATCAGAAAGTCGACATTTGAGATTCCCCGGGGTCCTACACTATCCCGCTCTAGGGGGCGTCCCGGCGTGCTGAGTGCTGTTGGCGCCAGAACTCGGGAGCTGGAAGCACCCCCAGGCTCTTCCAACTCCTAACTCTCCCCTTCAGCAGAGGTCGGCTGCCAAGGCAGTCCCGATGCCCAGACCCTGCATGCACGCCGCAGGCCACCTGCCAACGGGCCCGCTGTGGCCCGCGACTTGCAGTGGGTGGGACGGGGCTGATGGACTTACTCGCCGGACACCTGCAGCCTGCCCCAGAAAGCCGCAGGCAGCCCTGCTCCCGCCGACGCCCTGGTGCCGGGGTTCGGTCAGGTGCGTCTGGGGGAGGGGCGCCCCCACCCCGCCGTCCCGGGCCCCTCTCCGGCGCGCTCCCGCCACCTCCCCAACGTCCCGGGCGCGCCGTCGCGGGCCCGCAGGGCGGCCGAGGGCCACTCACCCGGGCCCCGGCGGCGCTCCGCTTCCTCCGCAGCGTGAGCCCGCTCCGCAGCAGCGCGGGCAGGTCCCGCAGGCGCGGCCGCAGAGACGCGGCGGGCGGCTCGCGCTCGGGCTCCCGGGCGCCCGGGCCGTCGGCCGGGGCCGCCGAGGCCAGCCCCGGGCTCTCGCACGGCGGCTGCATCTTGACGGAGCCCACGGCCATGCTGCTGCCCTGACGGCGCCCGCGGCGGCTCTCCCCCGCGCTCGCCTCCGCCGGGCAGCAAGAGGGCGCGACTGCGGCTCAGGAAGCGCAGCCAGCCGCTGCCCGTGGGCGCGCGCCCGCCCCGGAGCCCCGGCCCCGCCCCGGCGGGCCCCGCCCCGCCCCTGCCCCTCCCAGGTGCCCCGCCCTGCCCAGGTGCGCTCCGCCCAGGTGCGCCCCGCTCCTCCCCGCCCCGCCCAGGTGAGCGCCGCCCCGCCCTCGGCTCACCCTCTCTCGGGCTCTCTGCGCCGGCTGCGACCCTCCCACCGCCCGCGTGCGCCCCGGGCCCGGTGCCCGCGCAGGTGCGTCCTCCAGGCCCCAGGCCCCTGGGCCCTGGAACGTCCCCTTGCCCAGCCGGGAGTGGCCTGCGCCGCGACCCGAGGGCTGAGAGGTCCTAGCCCGGCAGCACAGCCCTTGGCCAGGTCGCGGCCAGCTCAGGGGTCCCGCGGGCGTGCTGCTCGCGAGAGGTGGGCGGCGAGAGAGCGAGTTGGTTTGGACGGGCGCTTGGCAGAGTCGGAGCAAGCCTGGCGGCCTGGAGGCGAATCCCCGAGAGCGTGCCGCAGCCTGACCTCCCTGGAAGCCTTCTGCAGGGAGTGTGCAGCCGTGTGAATCAGAGCTTGGACAATTCCAGGAGGCGGGAGCTGCGGGCGCCGGGCGGAGACCCCGTGCCTGGACGGCCTTCAGGTCCAGGGGAGGAGGATCTCCAGCCCCGAATCGCCGAGGGGTGAACCCCGACACCCACTTTCTGTCTATGGCCGGCAAGAGCTGACAGGCCCGTCCGTGTTTGCTCTTTGTGAAATGACTAGTAAGGACGTGGAGTCAGGGTTGCCCTGAGCCTCTCACACAGGAGGTGATCGGCCGAGGGTAGTGCGGGCCGGGCAGGGAAAGAGGGGGCATGTGGCCTCTGTCCTCACGGGAAGGGAAATTCAGCCTGCCGCAGATAAAGACCACGAGGAAGTCAGGTCGCGCCCGAAGTCCTGCTAATTGCCAAGTGAATGTGAGTACTAAAGCCTCCTGCGAAGAGAAGAGCGGCGTGCCCAGAGCAGGCAGGACGTTTGCCCTGCTTCCTAAGGCCCAGAGAAGATTCAAGCGGGCAGAAGGAAAGGGGGAGCCTTCCGGAGATCTGAGACTGTGGTTCAGACTCCTAGGTGATGTCACAGAGCCTGTAGGACATAGAAGTATGTCCTGTTAGAGAAGGCAATAGCATAATTAAAAAGTAGGAGGGGATAGAATTTTTGTTGGTGACTTACTGCAGGGGACTTAAATTTTGCTGCCCTAACCCATGTGCCTTTACTGCAAGGTTTCAAATGTTTATGGCACAGATTTGAGCAAGAATGAAACTCCGCATCCACACACAACACTGGACTCCAGGTTTTTATGTCCAGATGCTTAGGCTCTGGGGGGTACTGAGCCATTGCCCTGAGTTCTCAGATGTCACCTACTTCAAACCCCCTGTGACATGCCAGCTGAAGGGCCGGCCTTGATTCCCAGCAGCCCTCCACGACCCTTGGAGTTAACGTTCAGTGTCATCTGTGGGGCTTCTGCCCTCTCACCCCTGAGAACTAACCTTTGAATAAGCTCTGAGCTCACTCTACCACAAAGGAGACCCTGTGCTGTCTCCGAGTCGACAGTCTTGGTCTTCACACATGCTGGCGCCTTTTCTTCCTTCTGCTTTTTGTTTGTTCTTGAGACAGAGTCTCACTCAGCCCAGACCGGCCTGGAGCACCCTCGGTTGCTGAGGATAACATTGAACTCCTTTCTTATCTTCCAAGGGTTAGGATGACGGGAAAAGTTCCTGAGAACTGTCATCCAAGGTCAGTCCTCTGCCCTCCACATGCAGGCATACACGCACACACACACACACACAAGCCATCAGGAAGAGCAGGAATCTACAAATAGAAGCTTCATGTCCCTTCTTGGAGTCAAGCCCCCATAGCCCCACTGCCCCTGCCTCTCTGCCTATTACAACACCCTTCTGCAATGCTCTACTGCACTTGCAGACCAGCCTTCTGCCATGTTTCACCACAGCACTGAAATATTCTAGATCTGTTTTTTTAGTCCTTTTGAACCCGTGGTTACTGAGCACTTGAAATGTGGGAAGTGTGACGGAAGAACTAAGCTTTTAACTTTAATTTAAATTACATAAATTTAGATAACAGCATATGGCTACTGGCTACCAATATGGCACAGCACGTTCTAGAAATCCACATTTCTCTTACCCAGATCATTTCGTTCCTTGCATTCACATGTCACCTTTCAGGGAGGCCTTTAGTGACCATGTGCTGTAAAGCTGCACCATTCTCAGCCTTCCCCAGAGCTCGCCGCCACCCAGCATTCTACACAATCATCTGGGCACTGTGCTAACTTCGTCTCCTGCTGCCTCTGTGAGACTAGAACTACTCCCTCCAGTGGCAGACTTTTTCTCTGTTCAGTATGTGTAGCAGTAGACCACATTCACTGAATAACTGAATTGAACTCAGAGGTTTTTAGAGCTTACCCTGGGTTGCTAATGTAAAACCTTCTGTTCTGTAACTGAAAGCTACGAAACTATAGGTGCCGTGTGCATGAACCCAACAGCACTCAAGCAAGACCACTGGCTGATGGATTATAAATGTTCCCTAAAGATTTTTGCTTATGGAGTGACATCATCAAGGCTGAACTTGTGGAATGCCTAGAGTGAGGAGCCAGGAATCTAACAGGCTTGGAAAGTGTAGAGAAGTCGGGAAGCTGGAAGGTGGCCCTGACAATGAGCTATCTGCAACATAGCGAGGGCTGAACTGTTGTGGGCGCAGAACAAGATGTTAGCCAGAGCAAAAGGAAGGGAAGGGGATACAAAATCACTTCCAGGGCTACAGACTGCATTTTGTGAAGATGGCCGCAGCACCATCTCCTGTCATCTGAGGTCTATAATGGGACCTTGGCACTCTCGCATGAAGGCATGGGTCTATTTCTCTACTTCCTTCCATTGGAACAGGCTCGGGAATGCTTTGGCCCACTGAGTACACAAGGATGATTTCAGCAGTCCTGTAAACAGCCCTTAGTTGGCCTGGCAGCCTCCATTTCCTGCTATCAGAACACTTGTTCTTAGGACATGCCCACTCAGAAACCAACTGCCTTGCCGTGAGAAGCCCACAGTATGTGGAAAACCCTAGGTGAAGGGATTCTGGCAGCTGAATTCCCATTAAACATTAGCAGTTACTGACTGTCCATAAGCCATTTGGGATGTTCAGCCCAGGCTAGTCTTCATCATGTGAGGGCATTCAAACTTGAGAGCTCAGCACGCACTACGCAGCTGAGCACCATCAACCAGTGAACGTGAGGTAAATAATAAATCATATCAAGCCCTAACTATAGTCTTCATTCCATAACCATAGGTGAGCAAACACGTGGTCAGAGCAGAATGTGATTAAGAGCAAATGTCTTGTTGGGAGGAGGCAGGTACATGCATTCATAAGGAAACTATAAAAATGTCTTAGCCGGTGTGGTGGCTCGTGTCTGTAATGCCAGCCAATTAGGAAGAAGGATCATAAACCCAAAGACAGCCTGAACTATATAGTGACACTCTGTGTCACAAGCCAAAGGCTAGGGACACATGCTGGCCTAGTATTTCCCTGGTGTGTGCAGAGCCCTAGGCTCAATCCCTAGCACCGGGGGAAATATTCTTTGAACTGGCCAGACTTTCTTGGTATGATTGTGTATGTATGTGCATTTGTATATGTTCATTGTGAGTGTGTCGCATAGTCAACCACGACTTGGATGGTGCCATATCTATAGGTTAGATAGGTTGGGCCAGTTGGTTCTGTGAGCTCTGGTTTCTACAGCAGTTATCCTGGATAGGTTAGGGCAGCTGGGTGCACATCACCCAGTGAGAGCAGAGCAGGAGGGGAGGCTTATGAGAAGGACTAGAGAGAGGTGTCAGCTTTTAGGAGCGTGACGCCAGGGCAGGGGTGCACAGGCCCTTTGAGAACATTCCACAGGCGACTCTGAGTCCCTGCTTGTGTGAAATTCAGGGTAGTGATCCTCCTGGATTGTCCTAATTTAACGATGCCATTCTGTGTGAATACCACAAATCCCAGGACATCATGGATTGGTGGGTCTTCCTTTGGGCCCCACTGACACTTGTCCACCTGCTTGTCCTTGGGCACAGTGCAGGCCAGGCTCATGACTCCTGTAACATCGTAGCTACCAGGACCTGGACAGGTCTTCTCTACAGTACAGTCCTTTGTACCTATCCCGTTGTGAAGTTTGCCTCACTGAAACATTCTATATTGCTTTATCAGCATTCAAAAATAAACATTCATAATTTCTCTTCTTACTCACCTCGGCCAACGTGCCAGTACATAATGACCAAAATAAACAAATGTGAGCCTGGCCTTTCTGAGGACCAAAGCTCAGAAGGAAGGTGATCAGAAGACAGATTACATCACGCAAAAGTCATTTCCCAGACTGTCTTAAGAAAGTGCCAGAGAGAAGCATGTGTGTGCTCGACACTCATGCTATTTTTGTGTTTTTATGAAATGAATATGCAATGGAGAGAAACGTAGCAACATAATGAAACATGTTTCAGATCTAAAATGTTAGGCTCACTTGTCTTAGTTTTCAGGAATAACAAATAGAACTCTGTGCCCTCACACTGGCTGTGGCGAACCTGTGTGCTACAGCACTGTTTTTTGTAGTGTATCACACACTCGGCCTCATGCAAATATTCCCCGTGGGGTGAAAACGCTTCCGTGTCATATTTGCAGCGGTGGCTCCAGCCCAGGAGAGTGCCTGATAGGGGCAGGTGTCAGGATGGATAGGTGTCCACATAGTTCTTCTAGTCATTGTACCGATAGTCTTGAAACAAAATCTCTGTGCCGTCTCATGGTACTGTGTACAGCTGTCTCCCTGGAGACCTCGTACGTTAGGTATTTTCAGTCATCAGGCCCTCTTAGGTATGTAGGCATTTTTGCAAAAACAGATAAAGAAACCAAAATCTTGCATGATCAAATACCCAGAATGACAAGAGACTAATGAGAGAATTAATGTAACCAGCAGACAGGAATAAATCCAGACCAGTCCTGTTTCGCTCCCCCTTCTCTGGTTAAGAAAATCTTTGCATCCTTGAACACACCAAAGAATGCTTCCTCTTAAACCCTTCTCTGTTGTTCCCAGCTGGGGTGGATCTTTCCTCCAGAACACACTGGTAGTTACCTACACTGCTGCCCTGAGTTAGGGAAGGTGATGGCGAGGTCTGGGCAGATGTAGATTCTCTAAGGCTGTGAGAAAATACATTCCCCCCAAGGGTGATGGGAGGCTATAAATGGACTCCAGATGGTGGCATGTTCAGATCAGCAGGGAGGGAAGATGATTTTAGCATCAGTGTTAGAGTGCCTTAGCACAGGGAGATGCTGAACACTGGGAAGGCAGCAAGACAGGCTGCGAGATCCCAGGCCTGAGTGATTGAGAGAGTACTCCCCAGTGCAGGTGATGGGCGTGGCCACAGCTCTCTGTGTTTGTGCTGCTGTGTTCTGCGTGCGCTCTCTGTGCTGGCTGGCCGGGGGAATGTTTGTGAGATGCAGCTCACACCCTAGTCCCCGGTGGCTAGCTCACCCTCCTGGGGTTTGCCTGTGGAGAGTTCTCATCAAAGGGGCCTGTGGAAGTTTTCCTCCCAGCCAGCAACAGAACGTGGAGGTGGCTGGCCCCCAGATGAAATAACTAACTTCATCCATGGGTTAGAGATACATGGGCCATTGCGAAGTAGTCTCTGATGAGAGGTAGCTACGCATGTCTGTCTGTCTGTCTCCTCTCTGTCCCTCTTCCTCCTTCCCCCACCGCTCTGCAGGCCCTGCCACCATTAGGACAGCCTCCTGTAGCTTTTGAGATTCTCCTCATCGTGACACTGTCTCACCACAGCCAGAGAGGTGGAACCGGGTAGCTGTCTACTGGACTCATGTCACTCTGAGTCGAAACACATCCTTCCTCCTTTAAGTTGATTTCTTCAGGTGTTTGTCACGGCGATGGAAAGCAGCCAACCAGGTAGGATTCTTGGCTGCCGAATGGACCGTTGCTGTGTCACGGAGTCTGTGGGCAGCTACCCGGTCTTTTTTCGGCACATCGGAACGGATCCGAATTGCTCTCTGCTCTTACTGTGCCTACGCGGCTAAGCATTTCATAGGGGCAAACATCGGATCCCTGGGTTTTTAATAGCGTAGGTTCTTTATGTACCCGGGGTCCGGGAACTTCTTCCCCCTGGTTGAGTGGGCACCACCAGAAGCATCTGTGAAAACTGACACGGCTAGGCACAGACGCCCTGAGCCCTGACAAACCTATCTGACAGGCTCTTAGGAATTTTGTGTGCGCCCAATTGACTTATGAGGATCCTGATACAAACATATAAATTTGGACCAGGGAACACTGGAACTGCAGGTCTTCAAGCTCTTTAGCTGGAAGAGATGAGCCCCCCACAGGAGTAGAATAAGGGCTGTTAGACCAGAGGGCACTACAGAGAAAAACTTTGTCTCCGTGTGGAAGAGTGCTGCTGAACCCAAGAGCGGCTGCTCAAATGGGGAGATTAGAATTGGCGCACCAGGCTGTGTCACGGAGAATTGGACTAGAGGGCCCGTGAACTGTCTTATTAGAGAGGCAGTGATTTCAGTGACCCGGGTGCACAGTGCTGTAGTTCAGTTGGTGTGCTCTCGGGACACTGTGGCTGTCCTGAGTGGCTCTGTAATTCATACATGAACAGTGACAGGTGCACAGCATAAATGCATAGATAAGGAAAGGAAGGAGGGAGGGAAGGAAGGAAGGAAGGAAGGAAAAAGAGAGGGAGAGAGGAAGAAAGAAAGGAGGGAAGGAAGGATGGATGGAATGAGGGAAGGAAGGAGGGAGGGAAGAAAGGAGGGAGAGAAGGAGGGAAGGGGGAAAACAGCCACCAATCCCTTTTCTTTTATCTTTTTTCCTTTTGTGATGCTGGAGGACAAAGCCAGGGCCTCCTCACAAAATCTAGGGCAGCTGCTTTGCCCTCTGAGACATCCTCCCAGCCCCACCCATTTCCTTGTTATACTAAATGTCATCTGCCCTCTGCTCTCTTCCTCTCATGAGTACCTGAGGTACTTTCCAGAGGCTGTAGATATGAGGGGTTGCAACAGACAGAGCACAGGAGCAGATATGAGATGGGAGCTGTTTCTATCCAGCAGGAATTAAGAAACAATAATAAAATAAAAACACTGTGCCACTGTGTTCACTAAATTTGGTTTTGTTTTAGAAAACACTGGTTTTCTTTCCATATAATATTTGTATGCTAACTTACAATTTGTTTATTAAGTGAATTAATAACTAAATCTTTTCATTCTCAATTTTAAACTTCAATTTGGTAACTGTCCATCGCTAGAAATCATGTAAAGTCTCTTTGGAGGGTCCTACATAATTTTAAAAATGTAAAGGGTTACTGACCCCCAAATAATTGAGAACTACCATCATCATATAATAAGAAGGAAGGAATAGCCTAACCCACTGTCTGCGTCACGCACGGCTCAGCCCTTCCTGAGACTAGAACACAAAGCTGGACAAGGTGGCATGAGATGGGCCTCCATTCAAGTCCAGGGATTTCTGCTCTCCAACCACGTGTCCTTGCAATTCCTGAGTAACTTTTATGCCTCAGTTTCTCTTCTATGCTATGGTCTGTGCAATACAATGCTCTCAGGCCTGTGAGGTCAGGTAAAACGTATGCAGAGCCTGGCACCTCCTGAGCTGCCGCTGGCGCTGTAGCTGCTCTCTGTGTGGCTGGAGCTGTTGTTCGGCCTCAGTCCGCAGGGAGCCCCAGGAAGCTGCAGAACCTGATGTGCAAACCTGTGGAATTAGGCTTTCTACCAGCCAGTCTTTCCTCGCTTGCCTCCCGCTCTAGGCAACTCCAGACCTGCAGACAGGTTATTCCTGAAGGGCCTCCTTCACTGCCAGCTGCCCGGAAGAACCCTCGTCTTCCTGTTCCAAACCCAGTTGTGGGGCGTGAAGTAACCCTGAAACATGGGGTCAATATACCACGGTCAAGGCTGACACGGGTGAGGCATTAACTCTCGACCTTAGCCCGCACCTCACCTCTCTGTGCCTGCTTCCTTGTCTACACAGGAAGGATAATAAAAGGCTAAAGTCAACAGCGCTGAGCAAACACCTGGAGACTGGAAGAACGCGCATACTGCCAGCTGCTAATAGCCCTTGCCTTGCCTGAGTTCAGAGGTGGTGGGGACCAGAATGTCCACCGGGGCCGCCTAGTCACGATGAAGTGCTCCTTGCCCACACAGAAGCGCTCCTGCCTATGTGCCCATTGGCTATTCACAGGAAAGGCGCACACAGTTTTACAAGCACATAAACTTTTAAAATGTGTTTTCATTAATCTCCTCAATTAATTTTCTTCTTCTAGAGCTTTATTCCAGGCCCGGCAAACACTAAGGCTTATGTCAATGTTTTATTTCTAAGTAAAACTCACTTAACGAGGTTTTTCGAGACGAGAAGCAGTGAATTTTTCTTTAAACTTGTGAAGTGGTGCTCAGCAGCCCCCTGAGGGGCTTTCGAACAAGTGTCTGAGGGGGCAACCATTCCTAACTCCTATTTAACAAGACGGTAAATAAACGTTTTGATCCGCTGCAGACGCTCTCTTTATGTCCATTTGTCTAGATCTGGGGAGAGATGTTAGTCATAAATTTCTGCTTATTCTGAACCATCGGTGTCAAAATCCGGAGACTGTGACGCAGTTCTCCAGGTCGGGGCGGGTCACCATTGGCGGAGCTCAGGGAGTGCTGCCCTTCTCTCTTCCTAGGCTCTGAACCTCCAGGGACTAGTGACCCCCTTCAGCACGGCTTCCTGTGCTGCGAACACCAACCCCGAACTCAAATTTCATAATTCCAACAAAAACTGGTAGTGCTTAACTTTTTAATAGATTTGAAACATTCTTTTAGAAATATTTTGTAAGAGCCATAGGAGACTCAGAAGATCAACAAATCTTATTGTTTGTAAAGTTTTAACTCTCTTCCTCAGGATACATAGACAAGATAATTTTTAGATTTCTACCTACAACGTAGACATTAGAGAAGATAAAATGCAGTGGAGGAACGGCAGAACAACAGGAAGGTTGGGGAGCCGTGCTCAGAGTTACCACCACAGTTCCTTATCAGTGCGCACAGCAAATCAGCCCCCCCAGGGGCCAGGCTGGCTGACGGCCTTTAGCCACATGTGAAGCTGAACAGACTTGGTCTCTGGCTTCTGTGCCCTTGTTTGTAAAATAAAGACAGTAATAGCACTGCCTTGTACAATTATTTTAGGAACATACATACATACATGCGTGTATATATATAATTATGCTGGCCCAGTCAGGAATATAAGCATGTTAGTGATTGTTTTTCTTGTTCACTGCATCCTGACAAGCAGGAGCATCAATTAGTTGAGAAATCCTGTTACGTTTAAGAACTAATCGCCTGTGCGCTTGTCGTGTGGGAGAGCTATGAGCTCCACCAGCTTTTCAAAGCCTAACTTCCTGGAGAGAGCATGTAGAGGCAGAACATAAACAAGCTGTTGTCAGTTTTTCTGTCCACACCGGTTGCTTCTAGCCTCAGAGGATGGCGAAGGAGATTCCTGCTGCCATCTTTGAAAGCCAGAACCTGAAAACGGCCGCCTGCACAGGAAGGGGCTGAACAGTGGACATTCCACAGATCATTTATGCTATAAATACAGTCATCCCAGGACTGGATGTGAGATCAGAAGCAGGAAAGCAGAGACTGAAGGGGCGTTCTCGGGTGCCTGTCTGTTTCAGGCTCCCTACGTTGACCTAGGGCAGGAAGGAGCCTCCAGGAACGGAACAGGACACACAGGACGAGGTTGCCTCCTGAAGCAGTGACTAGAGACCGTGATGGTTCTTAGCGGCTGCTTGGAAGGCACCTGGAATAATTTTCTGCCATGACAACAGGTAATCCTCAGACAATTCTAATCCCTAACAAGAGGGCAGAGTTATTGCTTTTCTGCCTTGCTGTTTGCATAATAACCCTGAGAAGACTAAATAATTAAAGCTGCATCATTTGAAAGCTACTTTCCTATCATTGGTTGGAAAATGACTGATTCTTTCTCTCTGGGTTGCGATAGCTTCACGGGCTTGCAGATTTTTTTTTTTTTCTGATTTAATCACAGCACATGTCCATTAATTAATCAAACAACATTGCAAAATTCTACCCCTGTCTGTGTTCAGCCTGTGGCAGCTACACATGCAAAGTCCATTTTCTAAAGCCCTTCTCTAAAATCTAGCTGAGAGAGAACAGCGCACGGAAAGGGGAGGAGAGCGTTGCTGGGGATTGGGCGTGCTGGTCTACCTCGCAAGGCCCCGGCTCCGGCCTTAGCTGGTGGAGCCTGCGGGCTGGCACACACCTGGAATCCAGCACTGGGGAAGCAGGCAGAGCATCGGAAAGAAGTCCAAACCCTCTGGACTACACAGTGAGTCTGGGCAAGCCGGAATTGCTGGAGAGCTTAGCTCCACCAACCCCAAGAAGCAGCGTCGGGGGCGCCAGACAGTGATCAGGAGGTGGACTACGGGCTGAGCACGTATGAAGACCCAGGCTGGCATTCCCCGCCTGCTTTAAAAGCTGGGTGTGTGCCTGAGTGTGTGTGCCTGTGTGTGCCTGAGTGTGTGCCTATGTTTGCCTGTGTGTGTGCCTGAGTCTGTGTGCCTGTGTGTGTGCCTGTGTGTGTGCCTGAGTGTGTGCCTATGTGTGCCTGTGTGTGTGCCTGAGTCTGTGTGCCTGTGTGCCTGTGTGTGTGCCTGTGTATGTGCCTGAGTGTGTGCCTATGTGTGCCTGAGTGTGTGCCTGTGTGTGCCTGAGTGTGTGCCTGTGTGTGCCTGTGTGTGTGCCTGTGTGCCTGTGTGTGTGCCTGAGTGTGTGCCTGTGTGTGCCTGTGTGTGTGCCTGTGTGCCTGTGTGTGTGCCTGAGTGTGTGCCTGTGTGTGCCTGAGTGTGTGCCTGTGTATGTGCCTGAGTGTGTGCCTGAGTGTGTGCCTGTGTATGTGCCTGAGTGTGTGCCTATGTGTGCCTGAGTGTATGCCTAAGTGTGTGCCTGAGTGTGTGCCTGTGTGTGTGCCTGAGTCTGTGTGCCTGTGTGCCTGTGTGTGTGCCTGTGTGTGCCTGAGTGTGTGCCTATGTGTGCCTGTGTGTGTGCCTGAGTGTGTGCGGGTGTGTGTGTGCCTGTGTGTGCCTGAGTGTGTGCCTGAGTGTGTGCCTGTGTATGTGCCTGTGTGTGCCTGAGTGTGTGCCTGTGTGTGCCTGAGTGTGTGCCTGTGTGTGCCTGTGTGTGCCTGAGTGTGTGCCTGTGTGTGCCTGAGTGTGTGCCTGTGTATGTGCCTGTGTGTGCCTGAGTGTGTGCCTGTGTGTGCCTGAGTGTGTGCCTGTGTGTGCCTGTGTGTGCCTGAGTGTGTGCCTGTGTATGTGCCTGAGTGTGTGCCTATGTGTGCCTGAGTGTGTGTCTGTGTGTGCCTGTGTGTGTGCCTGTGTGTGTGTCTGTGTATGTGTGCCTGTGTGTATGTGCCTGTGTGTGTGCCTGAGTGTGTGTCTGTGTGTGCCTGTGTGTGTGCCTGAGTGTGTGTCTGTGTATGCCTGTGTGTGCCTGTGTGTGTGCCTGTGTGTGCCTGTGTGTGCCTGTGTGTGTGCCTGAGTGTGCCTATGTGTGTGCCTGAGTGTGTGTCCCTGTGTGTGTGCCTATGTGTATGTGAGTGTCTGTGGGGGGTATATATGACTATGCGTATGCCTCTGTGTGTGTGTGGTGTGTATGTGAGTTTCTCTCTGTGTGTGTGGTGTGTGTCTCTGTCTGTGGTATGTGTGTGTGTCTGTGTGGGGGGTATATATGACTGTATGCCTTTGTGTATATGAGTGAGTGTGTGTGGTATGTGAGAATGTGTGGTGTGTGTTAATATGTTTGTCTTTGTGTGTGTGTGGTGTGTGAGTTTCTGTGTGTGTGTGTGTGGTGTGAGAATGTGTGGTATGCACGTGTGTGGTTTGTGTGTGTGTCTGTGTATGAATGTTTGTGTGTCTATGGTGTGTGTGTGTGTGCCTATAACCTCAGTGCAGCGGGGAAGGGTGGCGACAGGTAGAGGCTGTGAGTGCTGGTTGACCAGATAGCCCAGCTGAAAAAACAAGCTCCGGCTTCTAAGAGGCTCAGAAAACCGCATGGAGAGCAACAAGAAAATCCCCTGATGCCTCCACATGCCCACAGCAGCTAAGCACACAATCACTGCAGCAGACACAATCACTGCAGCAGACACAATCACTGCAGCAGACACACAGTCACTGCAGCAGACACACAGTCACTGCAGCAGACACAATCACTGCAGCAGACACAATCACTGCAGCAGTCATAATCACTGCAGCAGACACACAATCACTGCAGCAGACACAATCACTGCAGCAGACACACAATCACTGCAGCAGACACAATCACTGCAGCAGACACACAGTCAGTGCAGCAGACACAATCACTGCAGCAGACACACAGTCAGTGCAGCAGACACAATCACTGCAGCAGACACACAATCACTGCAGCAGACACAATCACTGCAGCAGACACAATCTCTGCAGCAGACACACAGTCACTGCAGCAGACACAATCACTGCAGCAGACACAGTCAGTGCAGCAGACACAATCACTGCAGCAGACACAATCACTGCAGCAGACACAATCACTGCAGCAGACACAATCACTGCAGCAGACACACAGTCAGTGCAGCAGACACAATCACTGCAGCAGACACACAGTCAGTGCAGCAGACACAATCACTGCAGCAGACACACAATCACTGCAGCAGACACAATCACTGCAGCAGACACAATCTCTGCAGCAGACACACAGTCAGTGCAGCAGACACAATCACTGCAGCAGACACAGTCAGTGCAGCAGACACAATCACTGCAGCAGACACAATCACTGCAGCAGACACAATCACTGCAGCAGACACAATCACTGCAGCAGAAACTGTACACAAGGAGGAGGAGGGGTGGGAAGGAATGGACGGAGGAAGAGAGAAGAAGGGAGGCAACAGGAAGAGCCGCAGTGACTAGAGCCCACGAGCTCTGGTGGCCGGAAGCGAGGAGGTTGTGGGTTCGGGCTGGCAGCAGGCGAGTTGTCTCCAGGTCACGACTTTCAGAACACCAACAGGACAACAGCAGGTGGTGGGCTGGGGGAGGCAGGAAGGGGGAGGAGCACAGTGGGGAGAGGCAGTGGCCGCACAGCCTCCTGCACAATGCCTGCTGCCATCGAGGCAGCGGACCTGTGGGTGACGTCTAGGTGCTTGCTGACGCTGTTCTGAAAAGCAGTGTCTGTCTGTCTGGAAATGAGCACGCTTGTCCATGCAGCAGGAAAAGTGTAAACCACGGCGGAGAGCGAAGATCTGCTGGAATGCAGAGTCGTCAAGATTAGAGGGTCTGGGAGGTCAGGCAGGGGCACCAGAAGCTAGGTGGGGAGCCGTGGGGAGCCGTGGGGAGCCGTGGGGAGCCGTGGGAGCCGGGGGGAGCCGTGGGAGCCGTGGGGAGCCGTGGGGAGCCGTGGGGAGCCGTGGGGAGCCGTGGGAGCCGTGGGGAGCCGTGGGAGCCGTGGGGAGCCGTGGGAGCCGTGGGAGCCGTGGGGAGCCGTGGGGAGCTTTAGGGTGCTGTTAGGGTGGCGGGCTTGCCAAACAAGAAGAGAGCTGCCTGGAGCATGGACAGTGAGAGTCAGGAAGGACAGCTTGGGGACCACAGTGGGGCCAGGGGAGGCTGCCACACGCACTGGGGATGCAGCGCCGTCACCAGGCAGGTGCACACACTGGTGATGCAGCGCCGTCACCAGGCTGGCACACACTGGGGATGCAGCGCCGTCACTAGGCAGGCGCACACACTGGGGATGCAGCGTCATCACCAGGCTGGCGCATGCACTGGAAGCGTAACACCATCACCAGCGATAGTAAGAGAACAGCAGCTTCGGGCCTTACTAAGTTTGCCTTTCACTGTTGAAACAAAACCAACATTAAACACTTCAGGAAACGGATGTTGGAAACCCGGTGAGGCGTTCTGGGACTCCCAGCCCCTTCGGCATCAGCTCTGAGCTGACTCCCACAGTGCCTCACAACCTTCCGAGCACCATGGCCCTTCAGTTCAGTTCCTCATGTCGTGCTGACCACCAACCATGAAATTATTTTGTTGTTGCTTCATGCCTATAATTTTGCTGCTGTTATGAACTGTGATGTAAGCGTCTGATATGTGTAAAAAGTCATTTGACCTCCCTCAAAGGGGACGTGACCCAAGGCTGAGAGCCCTGCCCTAACAGAAGGCGTTCTGTCACTGAACATGTGTAAACCACAGGCGGGACTAAGACCCCTGACACGCTCTACGATGACACACTTCAAACAAGTCCATTTGGGTGTAACGGTGGATGTACACGCGCAGATGTGCCCAGCCTGGCCTGAAATCTTCCCTCCGTAATTCTTTAATCAAGCAGGAGGAGGACTTTGATGAGCTGTTAGATGGAAGGCGATAGAACGGCCTGTGCCTTTGTTTCCTCTTGACTGGGGAGCAAGCAGAAGGCAAGCAGGCTCTCTGTGATGCATGTGTGTGCAAAGCACAACCTTTTGCTTGTTTCAGTTTTCTCTTTAGTGTTCATGTGCGGAGGACTGTGCCCAGCACCTTGTGTATGCCCGGCTAAGCGTCACTGCCACACTCTTCAAAGTTTCTGCTCTGGCCTTCACCCTTTGGTGAAAACCATGTGACCTAAGTGTGATTAAAAGCACCGTGGTGACCCCTGTGTGTTGCCTGCAGGACCCCTAAGCCTTCCACCTCTGCACTAATGCAAGACTCACCAAGGATGCAACAGAGGCGGCGTCTGTGACTGGACCTTCCCACATGGGACAGAGACAAATATTCACAAAACGCTGGAGGCCAGTGCAGCCTACCGGTGAGTGCGTCTGCAGGCTTGACCCAACCTGTCTCGCCCCTGAGCTGCCAGGCTGGAGAACAAAGCGACCGCCCAGGACTGAGCAGCCTGAGGGGCTGGGGCCGCTTAACGTGGTCTTTAGTTCTGCGCTGAGAGCCTCTGAGGAGGCGGCTGCCCTGCCGAGCTGTGTGAAGGACAGCAGTCCGGGCCGTGCATCTTAGCCAAAGCTGCGTCTCACAAATGGCACAAGTTCCTGTTCCCGGGAAGCTAAGTCTGGTACCCTCCAGACTCCTGTTCAGGAGGCTGCACCCCAGACAAGCCGGTGTCGCTCACCGCAGACCTTCCCCTGCTCACAGCGGAGTCTGTTCTCAGCTGCACACTCCACCATAGCTGGGCACTGGCTTTCCAGCTCACCAAGCAGCACTGAGATCACATGTGTGTTCCTGCCCCCAGATTCACACAGCTCATGGGGGTCTAGCTCAGCTCTTTACGTTTGCACAGTAAGCACTTTAGCCATTCAACAGTACAGCCAGCACCGCGGAAGGGTGGCTGTGAGCTGAAGGCTCTTCAGGAGCCAGCAGACACAAGAATCCTGGTGCTCTGGCCCAGCTGGCTTCCTGAAAGCCGGGGAAGACGTGTGCATGGGAGGATTGCTTTGCAAAGGCAGGAGGAGAGAGACCATTGACAGAACACGAGACGGAAGACAACCGTGCCAACAATCCTTGTGGAGTAACCTAGGTCTCCCCAGTCGCTTCTCCATGAGTAGGTGCCCTGCCTCAAAACCCTCAATCTGGTCACTTTTTCATGTTTTATCATTCTTTGCCCAAGTCAGTACATAAGCAGTCAACCCCAGGGGCTTCTTTGCGTGTCTTTCTCCTTGGAGGTCTCCTGGGTGAAGTAAAGCTTGCCGTAAGCGATTTCTGAGTTTCTCTGGCCAGCCTGGCTTTGGTTTACAGGGCTTTCAGGGCATTACAAGAACTGCGAGAATGGGTTCTTTCCTCCTCTTCATCTGCTAGGGCATCCATAGCAAAACCCGTAGACGGTGTGGCTTCCCAGAGGGTGGCTTCCCAGAGGGTGGCTTCCCAGAGGGTGGCTTCCCAGAGGGTGGCTTCCCAGAGGGTGGCCTCCCACAATCCTAGAGTCAGAAGTCCAAAACTAAGATTCGGACGCTGTTTTCTCCCGAGGCCTCTCTGCCTCTGTGCACACTTCCTTGACCTTGCAAGCCGTGTCCACATACTCGTCAGACTGGATTAGGGTCCATCCCCAGGACCTCACTCAACCTTCATTTCCTCGTTTGGAGCATTGTTTCAGCACTTTCATGACTGCTAGGCATTAAGATTCCAGTGCATAATTTGAGGAGGGGTTAAAATTCAACCAAAACAGAAAATGATCATCATATTATGTGCGTGTTCCTATTAAGTAAGCTCGGTACAACACATGCTTAGCTGTTGTCTTAACAGTTCTTCACAGCCCCGCTCCATGGTACAACGTCCACGTGCAATGGGCTCAGTGTTGCTCAACGCTCTCGGCCCTGCCAGCACATCTACCCCTTGAGGGATTTTCCCAATCGCTGCAGGAGCTGGCCTCCCCTGACTGGTCAGTGGCTATACCAGGCACTGGTTGATCCCTGTAGTCAGGTGATCATTCCCATTGAACGGGTGAGAAAACTGAGGAGTGGAGAGCCAATGCTCCGTATTAACGCGGCCACGACTGGCTCCTAACTGCAGTGAGGTCCTTCTTTGTCCATGCGTGCAGACTCTGTTTAACTCAGTTACTTGAAGGGTGAGCCACTGAGAACAGACTTGGGGAAACATGGCCAGAGTGAGGTAATTAATAAGACTCTGGGTCTGTGCCCAGAAAACTGACATCTGCAGCAGAGCAGGGAGGGGGAGACAGAAGGAACACAGACAAGTGACAGGAAAACAGGAGAGGTGGAACGGCCACCAGCACCTTGAAGAGCCAGGCAGAGAGCGCCATCGCACAGGGGGGGCGCGAAGCAAGGAAGTGAACAGAAGTTTGAATACAGGCTCTCCCGATGTGCACATCCCGCTCGCTGAGACGGAACCAGAGGCAAGAGTGGGAGCTGCGGAGAGAGCGGATCTGGCAGCAGAGATTCAATGTGGGAATGCCCGCAGAGATGGCTGGCGACAGCTCACAGGCCGCAGGTGTGTGCTCTGAAGGCCACAGGTGTGACGGCTCTCAGGCTGCAGGTGTGACGGCTCGCAGGCTGCAGGTATGATGGTTCGCAGGCCGCAGGTGTGTGCTCCGAAGGCCACAGGCGTGTGCTCTGTAGGGTGCATGCGTAAGCTGGGCTGCATTAAACGCCAGGAGATGGCTCCCTCAACTCCACATTTGGGCTGCTCTTTGCAGATCTGGAGGTCCACTCACCTGGGCATCTTCTCTCTGTTTACTGTTGTGATGTCCCTTCCTGTTGTCTCACCAGCTGACCTCACTCATTTACGTCTCCTGCCACCACCCTTGGAGCAGCCACACTTTTGTGTCACTTGGCCGGGCATCAAAGCATTCAGAGGAAACTCAGCCGTTTCTGTGTTTAAGTCTCAGCCCCACGGTTTGACTGTTTGATCTGCTGCTCTGGCTTTTCTCATTCGGCACATGGTGAGCTGGTGTGCCCAGTCTACAAGACCCACATATGTGAATTACTCAGCACCCAAACACCACGAACTTCTAAACCGCAGGCTCACAAACTGGAGGTCCACAACCCTTCCACAGGGGTGGCTTAGGGCCCAGAAAACACAGGTCTTTGCATTGCATTCATAACAGCAGCAAAATCACAGTTGTGAAGCCACAGTGATAATGATTTTATGGCTGGGCCAGCACACACAGGGAAATGAGTTAAAAGGTGGCAGCTTTAGGAGGGTGAGGACCCTGACCCAATCGGGGGCGGCTCTCACAGGATTTCATCAGTGTGTCTGTCTCTCTGTCTGTCTGTCTGTCTCTCTCATGGTGCGGTGTGTGTGCGTGTGTGTGTGTGTGTGAAGTTTGTGTGCCTGTGCACACAGGTGTCTGTGGAAGTCAGTGGTTGGTTCCCTGTGCAATTGCTCTCCTTCTTTTTTAGGACAGGGTCTCTCACAGGCCTGGAACTCAGCAGGTAGGCCAGGTTAGCTGGGCCGTGAGCTCCAGTGATCTGATTCGCTCCAGCTCAAAGCCCAGGATCACAGGGACACGCCCCCCACGCCTGCCCTCTTCTGTGACCCTCATGCGGGTGTCCTCACTGAGCCATGTCCCCGCCTGTCTTTGGAACTTTTCTTCTGCAAGAGATCAGCGCCAGAGGAAGCAAAGTCTCCAGGGCTCAGCTGTGGCGTGGAAGTCACGTGCTGGTGCGGACACAGGTCTGAGCCTGAAGCTCAGCCTGGCCATTTCACACACACATCACTGCTTCCCACCAGCCCAAACCAGTCGCCCATAACAAAGAGGTTTGTGGCATCTTTTTGCTAGACCAGGCACAAACACTTCTCATTAAAAAGTCAGAAATGCATCAGTCTTTACTGAATTACTTTATGCCCAGTTAATTCAAGTGAACAAAGCTCCATTGTTTCTAAGAAATTGGGGTGAGGACATCAAAACGCCCCTCCATCAGGACACTTTGGAGAAGATTATGGAAATGAGAAATGTATTAATCCTTTTGTTATTTACATACATGAATTTTGAATATTCAAAATTATTCCTCAGCTAATAATAACCTGAATTTTCATTACCCGAATAGACAGGGACTGATTACATGATAAGGAGAGCCGGGCAACTCGTTGCTGGGTTATCAATCAACCAAGCATTTTAAATCCCACTGCAGGTGAGGAAGGCGGAGGAGGCAAATAGTGCCAGGCGGGATGAACCACCAGGCGCCCTTCGCCTCTCTAGGGCAGAATCCGCTCCTGCCTTAGCTGTCTGTCCTGAAGAAGTCACTTAGCTTCCACACACTTCCTCATCTCACTCATGGCTCCAATCCAACAGTTCTTAAAGAGGAACACAACTCGGGCATGGGCAGACAGGGGTGTTGGTTAGGGGCTGCGAATGGCCCAGGGCTCATGAACCCTTAGTGTTCCGCACCCTGCAAAGCTGTGTGTGCTCACTGAGGAATGATCAGAAATTCAGGCTTATCTTTGGCGGCACGGTGAATTCAAAGCTGGCCTGGGATCAGGCAAGCCCGTGCCAAAGACAAACGAACAAAGACCACTGACCACTTCTTTAAGCAAGATGCCCAGGGTTTTCACGGGGCCTTTCTGGATACATACATTTTGTCATTTTGTACCTAAAAGAAGAAAAACTGGTTTTCTTCCTCATTTGTGAAGGGAAGGGGGTAATGTGAGTCTCGCTTGAGTTGTACTCTGTGGGGCTGCTGGGGAAAAGTCCAAGTTGCACAGGTAACAGTGACAGGTGCTGGTCTGAGCAGAGGGGGGTGGGGAAGCCAGGACGATCAGCAGCCAGACGAACACCCCACATCCCGCCTACACTGAGACGTCTTCCCCTCCGTCACAGAAAAACACAGAAAACACACACTGCGTGCCTCCAGCTTCCCTGCAGGTGAGCTCCGTGAGGGTGCTGAGATGGACATGCCCAAGGTCACTGTTACCACGAGAACATTTTCTCGCTGGGAAATAACCACTTGCATTAACATGTCAGCGCTCACCCAACGATAAACTTTATAAACTGATATAAATTAGCCCTATCGAGGACAATTCTCCCTGGCTTAAAAAGAAATTAACAAAATGTATTTCATTCAGAAGCAAGCTTCAATATTCCAATATTTGGGTTTTATAGCCAGACAAGTGTCCACAGAGACATTAAATATTAATTATCTTGCCCATGTTCACATCACAGGCGTGAACAGAGCCTGGACTTGAAATCTTAACGGGCCCCCAACAGATGTGCCTGCCTACCTAATGATTATGCTCGCCTCTCTTAGCCCACAGCGTCCTGGGAAAGCTATGGGAAGGTTTTATGACTGGTACTAATTCATCCAAGCTTAGAGAGGGGCCTTTTCCTGCTGCACAGCCTCTGCTGTGGAGAGAGAGACCAGTGCAGTCTTAGTGGAGTGGGGCTTGATTGAGATGCAGGCAAGGGCGCCCTGGGAAATCTAAGTCAGAACAAAAGGATGCTCCTGGAGAGGGCATCATTACAGGACAAGATGAAGACGTCAGCCACATCAGTGCACAGGAGTGCTCTCCGGTGCCATGGAAGCCATCTTGTTGTCAGTGACCAGAGGGAGCTTCAAGGCAGGGGCGGGGCCTCAGGAGACAATAGCCAGCAATTAGCACAGAGGCGGGGCAGAGCAGGGCAGAGGGGAAAGTAGCCTGGCGCTTGATTTTATTTAGCGTTCCCTTTGATATCTAAGCATCACACTGATGATTACTGCGCTCAGTGTGCAGAGCTCGATTGGCCTGTTCACACAGAAGTGATCTTGGGGGTGGGGAAGGCGGAGCGCTCCCGTGCAACTGTGAGAGGCACGCATGGTTTAGGTGCCCGGTGGCTTCCTATATAGCACAGGGTTCCAGGAAAGAGTGACTTGGGCTTAGCCAGGGTGACGGAGAAAGGCAGAACAGAAGCCCTCACACAGCTCTGCTGAAGACTCACAGTGCGAGGTCTCGCCACTTGCCGGGAACTCGGAGAGCTGTGACGTTTGCTTGTGAGCACGATCTTGACTCAGGAGTGAAATGTGCGTGAGCCTTGCTCCCCAGGTGTTTACTCTCGCATGGAACGTTTGTCCCTGAAGTTCTGCAACCACAGAATCCCTACGGATCCCCGGCTCTTTTGCTCTGAACTTGAGCCCAGTTGCAGGACACAGAGAGGTCAACCTCAATCCAACAAGAAAGCTCCCTGTGTGCTCACTAACTTCATAGTCCTGAAAGGTGTTTTGCAGGCTGCTGGGGTAAACAGACTTAAGCCGGCTTCCTCCAGCACTGGGCCCTGGGAGCTACAACGCCAGCCTGCCATGTGAGGTCAAGCCTGCCATGTGAGGTCGAGCCTGCCAGGCAAGGTGTATCCCGTGTTGCCATAGGCCTGGTGCAATTGTCTGTAGCTCACAGGCCAAATCCAGCTTTTTGCCTTAAAAGTAGGGAAGGAGGAGGAAGCAGATAAGGAAGAGAGGAGGAGGAAATGGAAAGGAAGAGAAAGGTGAGGAGGGGGAGGAGGAAGAGGAGGGGAGAGAGGAGGAGGAGAAGAACTTGGTGGCACACTCTTGTAATCCCCAGCACTAGAAAAAGTGAACAAAGGTTGAGTGAGACCTTGTTCCAAAAAATGAAAAAAAAATGGATGAAAGAAGGAGAGAGGAGTGCAAGAGGAGGGAGGGAGGGAGGCAGAAAGGAAGGAGGGAGAGGGAGAAAGGGAGAGAAGGAACAGGGGAAGGAAGGAGGGAAGGGGGAAGGAGGGAGAGAGAAGGGTTGTTGGCTTCTGCCTTGGGGCAGTTTCTTCTGCCCTCGTAGACTGTGGTATGGTGGAAAGGTGCAGGTTAGAGGCTACTTTCTCCTTCTCTGTGCTGAAGGTCCTCCTATTTCAGGAGTTCACTAGCTCCTTCCCCAGGAACCACGAGGTTCTTCTTACTCTTCCTCATCTCCGACCCTCATGTTCACAGAGCTGACTGAATTGTGTCCTCAGTCTGTAGCATGTCATCATGCTGGTCCATGTCTGTGTTCCCCAGTCCATAGCATGTCATCATGCTGGTCCATGTCTGTGTTCCCCAGTCTGTAGCATGTCATCATGCTGGTCCATATCTGTGTTCCCCAGTCTATAGCATGACATCATGCTGGTTCATGTCTGTGTTCCCCAGTCTATAGCATGTCATCATGCTGGTCCATGTCTGTGTTCCCCAGTCTATAGCATGTCATCATGCTGGTCCATGTCTGTGTTCCCCAGTCTATAGCATGCCATCATGCTGGTTCATGTCTGTGTTCCCCAGTCTATAGCATGTCATCATGCTGGTCCATGTCTGTGTTCCCCAGTCTGTAGCATGTCATCATGCTGGTCCATGCCGCTCTTCCCAGTCTACAGCACCATCGTCCTGGTTCATGCCTGCATGCTTTATTTTATTCAGACACTTCATCTGCAGCCCTATGTTATTCTCACATGCACACGTGTGCTTTCTCCCTGTTGGCAGGATGCATCTGTGATGAGTGCACTCTTACCCAATATGGGGTGTCACTGGGTGTTGTTCATATAGTTCACGTATGTTACAGTTTGGGAGTTGACTGTCCTCCAAAGCACACATGTTAAAAGCCTAGTTCCAGGCATCATTCTCAAGGGTGGCGGGCATGGAAACTTTCAGACTTGGCCTAGTGAGAGGATTCAGGTCTTCTGACTTTGGCCATGAGATGTGTGGTTTTGCCATATCCTGTGTTCCCACTATGCTATGCTGCGGCATCACAGGCCCTCAGGCAGTAGTGCTAACACTTCCTGGAGGGGAGTCTTCAGAACTGTGAGACAAAATAAGCTTATTCTCTGGATGAGCTGGTTATAGCAGATTCTTGTCATAGGAAAGGAAAGCTAGCATAGAGAGCAAATATTATATGGTGAGGGCAACCTTGTTTGTGCTTTTTCACTGAAAACTGTTTCTAAAATTCATTTGTATCTAAGCGTGGTATCCCATGCCTGTAATCACAGTACTCAGTTGGATGAGGCTGGAGGATTGTTTCAAGATAAGCCTGGGCTAAAGAGTGAGACCAGAGGTGAGGGATGCCTTTAATCTCAGCACTTGGGAGGCAGAGGGAGGCAAATCTCTGTGAGTTTGAGGTCAGCCTGGTCTACATGATGAGTTTTAGGCCTGCCAGGACTAACTACACAGTAAGACCTTATCAGAGATAGACGATAGATAAATAGATAGATAGATAGATAGATAGATAGATAGATAGATAGATAGATAATAGATGGATGGATGGACAGACAGATGATAGATAGACAGATGAGTAGATGGATGGATGGACAGTCAGATGATAGACAGATGAGTAGATGGATGGATGGATAGACATGATAGATAGATAGATAGATAGATAGATAGATAGATAGATAGATAGATAGATAGATAGATGGAGGGGTGGATGGGTGGTCAGACAGACAGAAAGATAGACGATAGATTTTATCTAAAAATCATATACATACAAAAAAGTTCATCTGAGATACTTTGTAAATATTGCTTATTATTTATGATTCCTCTTCTAGGCCTTGCTGAATGACATGGGATCATTCTTGCAGAAGGTGGGGGGGGACCTCCAGTAGGTTAGCTGTCTGTAATATAAATAACACATCAAGTCCCCAAGAAAGAAAACACCTTTCTTTCCAAAGTCTGCCTTCTATGAATCATGATTGGGTTTGCATCACTCAGTAGAAGCTCCTGTGTCAAGCTTAGAAGCTTCGCCGTGAGGTAGAGGGTCCGCCCCCACTACCCGCCTCCTACATACTAATTTGGGGCTAGCCATTCCCAATTGCACATTGTTTCTGTCCGGTTCTCAGTGAGGACAGAATTTGAACTTCTCCGATGGTGAAGACTCGTGTGGGCTGCTCTCTAAAAAGACAAAGAAGAGAGCCGAGGACTGTCAGCTGCTGGGTCAGCTAACTGCGCCCAACTGAAAAGCCCAACAGGTTAGGTAACTAGTTGGTTCTTCCCGCCCCACCGCCGGCTCCTCACAGGAAGGCACATTTGGCTTATGCAACTTCCCGGTGCTCGGGGCCGGGGAAGCAGGTGCTCAGTCCTTGGATTTGCACCAGAGCGAAGGAAGAGTACTCAACCCTGTGTTTATTATTCTTTCAAAATACAACAACAATCTCCTAGCTAAGGCCTTTAATCCCAGGTCTCTTGAGAATTCATGTATTTTTTTTGTTGGTTTATGAATTGCTATATTTAAAAAGCAACAATGCATGTCACGTCAACATTTGACAGTTTGCCAAATGAGGGTAGGCAATAAGTTGTAGGCCAAATAGGGGCTGTGCATGTCTGCCTGCATTGGTGCTTGAGTTTTAACACTGCTCATAACTGTCAGACTCCACACAGAGATCCAGAAAGCTTAAACTAATTTTGTGCCACCCCTTCTAAAAATTTAGGGAAATTGCAACTTCTCTTTAGGGTAATACCTTGAGGGGAAACAGCAGTGGTAAATTAAGAGGGGCTCATCTACTTCAGGGTGGGATGGAGCTAGACTGTTCTATAGTGGGAAGGTTTGTCCTGCTTAGCTGCAGCCTGATCCAGCCTAAAGCCTTTTGGGAACTCTCCACTGAGGGAATGCACACATTCAAGCAGCCCATGTGCGTGTCTGGGGGAGAACTGTTGACTGTAAACTAATATGGGAGGCCCAGCCCACTGCAGGCAGCTCTGTTCCTTGGGCAGTGGGCTGGCTGATTAAGAAACAAGCTGAGCACAAGCCTGTGCCGTCCTTCCTGGTTTCTCCTTTAAGTTCTTGATTACCTGAGTTCATGCCCGGACTCCCCTCAGTGATGAACTGTGACCTGGAAGTATAAGTCAGAGAAGGAGCTGAGTTCAATTTCCAGCACCCAAATGGCAGCTCACAATCATCTGTATCTCCAGGTCCAGGGGACTAACACTCTCACACAGACATACGTGCAGGCAAAACACCACTGCATATAAAATAAAAATAAATAAATCACTGGATGATGGGAGGCTAGCAAGATATTTTCTAAAAATGGTATAGAGGACCTAGAATTCAGATCATGGCCAGGTTTAGCCTGACTGAGGCCTTTCTTTCCCCTCTCTTCCCACTTTACAAAATGTCTACCCAGAGCCCTTTGCTTCTTTATTATTTCTGAGCTCTATATAAAAAATAAAGGTCCATGAGATGTCGCTAGGCAGGGAATGGTTATATAATGTTTCACATGGGGTGGAAAGGAAGGTTAACAGGTCACTTTTCTACTGCTGTGATAAAGCACCAAGAACAAGAAAGCTCAGAAAAGAAGGTGATAGCTGAGGATTTAGAGCCCACCATGGCAGAGCAAAGGCCTGGCAGCAGGAACACATGAGCACACACACCTCAAACGCAAGCCGAAGACAGGGCGCATACACTGGGAATGGCTCAAGACTTTGCAACTCACAGCCGGCCCCCAGTGATAACTTTCTCCAACAGGGCCACAGCTGTTCCTTCCCAAACAGTTCCACAAACTAGGGACTGAGTACCCAGACATAAGAGTGCATGGGGGCCATCCTCATTCCAACCTTCACAGAAAGAACCACTTGTCTGTGTTACTCCATTTTCACATAAATCCTTTGCCCCAACCACAAAAAGATCTTTTACGTTAGGATTATTATCTGGCAAAGTCTGGCAGGTTCCCAGCTATTCTGTGAGGGAGGGTGCAAAGAGGACATTCAAATCACATGTTGAGTTTACAGGGATTTTTTTCCTATTGCCTGCCAAGATTATGTGCCATCTCGATAAGCACATGAAAAAGGAATAAACATGCCTAGTTATCAGGAACTGCAGTAAGAGTCCATTCCACCCCAGTCAGAATGGCTAGCATCAAGAAAACAAGCAATAGCAAAGAATGCAGGGAGGAAAAAAAAATGTATACATTGCTGGAAGGAATGTAACTAATGAGGCCATGATGGAAACCAAGTTGGAAGTTGTAGTACAAAAAATAAAACATAGAATTACCATGGAACCCAGATACACTGCCCTTGAGGCTGTGCCTGAAGGAGGCACAGTCAGTAAGCCAGAGATACTTGCACACCCAGGCCTACTGTGGTACTGCTCACAGGAGACAGGATGCGGAGCCAGCCTAGACGCCCACCAACAGATGGACAGCTAAGGAGAATGTGGCACACACTCACGGTGCACCTTTATTCAGCCAGGAAAGGGGCTGAGTAAGAGGGTTGGCATTGCCCTGCAATCCTGGCACTAGAAGGGGAGAAGGAGGAAGATCAAGAATCCAAGGGCATCTTCAGACACACTGACGCTTAAGAGAAATTAAAGTGTTATTTGCGGGAAAGTGGAAGGACCTGGAAATGATCACGCTAAGTGAAACAAGACGGTCAGACAAACACTGCCTGTCTCCCTCACATGCGGTACCCAGATTTTTTTTAAGTATATATTTATGAACTAGAAGATAGGCTTTGTGAATGGAGGGAGTAGCCTGAAGACAGGCAAAGACAAGAGGGGGTACGTAGAGGCTACAGTTAGGAACGACACTACATCAAGATACTGCCATGACTTCCCTTACCTTAGAAGCCAATGGTTTCAACTGACCTAGACAGTCAGTTATCTCCAGTTGCTACATTTAAGCTGCCGTCGGATGGAATTATTTTCTTGTTCACCAAGAGACCAGAACAGTGCTTTCAGTGCTCAGTACTGCTTTGTTGGTTGAATGACTAGGAAGAGAAGGTTAGGCTGTGTGTGTCAGGCGCCTGTGTGGGCAGTGGGAATAAAAGAGCCGCAGAGAGAGCTGTAAAGAGGTGCAACTGGGGGGGATACAAAATGAATAAAGTATAATTAATAAAAGTTAAATAGAAAATTAAAACAAAAGAGGTGCAACTGGCCTTGGCCAGACAGTAATATCTTTCAAGGGGGTTATATTTCATTTTAGATGGAAATGACTCACAAGATGTTGGCTGGGAGAAGAAAGGAACGTAGGAGCAAAAGTAGGAACATTTTAATTGACATGCCTGAACTTTACTAATTCTAAAGGTCACTCAATGTTGATGGCCTTCTCCCCAGTTGCAAAAGAAAGTTACTTAAGACTACATTTTCACACACACACACACACACACACACACACACACACACACACACACACTGTTGCTCTGGCCTATTATTTTTTTAATGATCTATTTATTTTTATTTTATGTGCACTGGTGTTTTGCCTGCATGTACGTCTGTGTGAGGGTGTCAAACCACTTAGAGAGATTACAGATAAGTGTGAGCTACCATGTGGCTGCTGGGAATTGAACCTGGGTCCTCTGGGAGAGCAACAGTGCTCTTGACCACTGAGTCATCTCTCTAGCCCTGACCAGTGATTTCTTTATGTGAGACACTAGTGTGCCGTGGGTTGGGGCTTTGGCCACTGTGTTCAGCATGGACCAATGTTCTTATCTTACCAAAAGGCCAGAGATAAGAAGGTAAGAAAAGCGATTGGTCCCCCACATAGTAACTGTGACCTGTGACAGTCATAAAATAAATAAACACCACAAAATTCATATTTTACCTACCTCTAGGGGTTCTGCGAGAATCGGAAGATTGCAATGATTGCATTGTGAAAACCTGTAAAAATTACAAGATAAGCAGGAAATGCAATTGAGACAGAAGGAGTGCGTGGAAGCGCAGTGCAGTGTTGGGGTAACCGCTCCCATGACCAGCAGAGTGTCAGTTCAAGTGAGGCAAGAAGGAAGTCCTGTTCAGGGGGTTCAGGAGCCATTGCTGGTTCAAACTTCTGTGTCTGACACCAGGCAGTTTATTTTAGGCATATGTAAGCCCAGCACAATTTTAGAAAAAGGTTTCCTGATGATAATTAACTTAATCCCACATGGACAACAAAGCTTACGTTGAGACTCTTTTCAAAGCACATATGACCTCTTCCATTAAGATGGGTTTTGTTGACTGAGAAAGTGCTCAAGATAAGGGTCTAGGAAGGACGACTGAGACAAAGCGAAAAGTCTGGGGAGCCAGGTGTGGCCTGGCCATGTGGATGGCCCAGAGCTCTGCAGGCTGTTAACCCCTCTGCTCCATTTGTGGAGCACAAGGACTTCTCCCATAAGGACGGGTTCTGTCAGCTGAGAAACAATGCTCAAGATAAAGAGTCTGAGATAAAATCAGAGTCTGGGCATCGACTGTGGCCTGGATCTACAGACAGCACAGGCCGCCAGGCTGTTAGCCACATCCATGTCCAGCCTGATAGTAGAAAACAGGTCCGCCACCCTCTGAAGACAACCCTGCACGCTTAGCACTCTGGTTTCCTCGCTGCTTACCTGAGAGCACAAGGACCTCATGGCCTTTACAGAGTGCTAGTTTGTTCTCATTGGCACCCTAGAAACCAAACTAAGCCAGAAGCAAAAACAAACAAACAAACAAACAAACAAACAAACACTTCGGCAGGGAAAACATGCTGGTGGCATCTTCTGGAAGGTCTTGGGGAACCGTTGCTATGGTAGAGTCCTAAATGCTGTCCCGCTAGGAAGGGAGGCCCCGCGTCTGCTCCGAAATTAGTAAACTGAGCACAGGCTGCCTGTCAGCGCCACCGTCTCTGCCTGTAACATGGGAGGAGGAGCCATCTGACACAAAGCTAGCTCACGCAGCGGCGCCGTCAGCGTGTGCCTGTGGGTTTGCATTTTTCTGATATTTAAAAGCAGGCCTTGTAATCAGGGCAGGGCCCCTAATGCAGTGTTAGACTTGCTTTTAGAGAAACTTGGTGCTAATTCTTTGCGTATGAAGAAAATATCTGTGCTATTTTGTCATGTAAAGGGACTTGAATCTCATTAAAATATCCCGGGGACTTCATTCTTAAGACGAGTGAAAATAAAAGACAAATTACAGAATTCTTCATATCCTCAGATCTCTTAGGTTGAAAACAGCCTTGACTGTAAGCAGTCCCCATGCCGGGGTCTCCATCATTACATGTGGACATACAAATATCAGCCAGCTCCATGGGAGACTGTGGTGAGCCTGTGGTGAATAAAAAATGCCCCCATAGCTCATACATTTGGATAGCCCCCGTAAATGAAGCTATTTGGGAAGAGTTAGGAGGTGTGGCCTTGCTAGAGGAAATGTGTCACTAGCGATGGGCTCTGAGGTTTTGAAAGTCTGTTAGACTCAGTATCTTTCTCTGCCTGCTACCAGAAGATCAGAACCTCTCAGCCACTGCTCCAGTGCCTGTCTGCTTCCCCACCACCATCATAGACTAACCCTCTGAAACTGTAAGCCAGCCCCCATTAAATGCTTTCTTTGTGGGAGTTGCCTTGGTCATGGTGTCTCTTCACAGAAATGGAACAGGAAGTAACTAAGAGCCCTCACATCCAACTTCCTGTTAGTGCACTCCAAGTCAAAGCATGGCGATAAACGCCAAGGGCTCCACCAGCAGACTTGCCCTTTGGAAGGTGGTCTGGGCAAGACGGCAGACCCTCGGTGTCCCGTATTTCATCAGCCATCTTGTTAGCGCCCTTCTCTGCAGAAACTGTCTCAGCATCTCCAGCTTCTAGGATCTCGCCTTTCTCCCTACAGGCTGTCTCTGCTTACTCAAAAGTTTGAAGATGAGTAACAGGGCTTTAAGAAGCTCGCTCACTGGGAGGGCCGAGTGAGAGCATAATCAAGAACATCTTATTTCTGCCCCTATCGCACTTCCCCAAGCACTATCCTAGCTTTGCTGTGCGGGAGCTTTTGAAACTATGAGTAAGATTCACATATTATCAAATGACCCATTTTAACTACTTGCGGATATACAGTTCAGTGGGATTTACTGTATTTTCATTGTGAGATTGCCATGATCATCATGTTCAGAGATTTTTCATATTCTCAAAATCAAACTTTATACCTACTAAAAATGAGTTCTCCAGTGAGCTAATCTAAAATCTATTTTCTGTGTGTGTGTTGAATACTGTAGGTATCTCATATAATGGGCTTGTGTGCTATCTGTTCTTTCTGCCCAACTTATTTCTCTTAAAAAATCTTCAAGATTAATACGTGTTATAGCACGTGCCAGAGTTCCATTCTTTAAAAATATGAATATTATTCCATTATACGTGTAGAGTATTACACATTTTGTCTCAGCGTTCCTCTGATGAAGGGCTGTTAGATTTTCTGCTTTTAGGGCACTGTAATACTGTTGCTATAAGCAGTGGTGTGTAATTAACTCTCAGACAGGGTGGGATGCAGCTGGGCTGCTGGAGTGCTTGCCCCGTGCAGAGCCCTGGGTTTGATCCCGCAGCACTGCAACCGCTGTGCATGCTCATGCAGGCCTGTGATCCCAGTGGAAGCCTGAGGGAGGAAGATCAGAAGTTCAAGGTCATTCTATGCTACAGAGTGATAGCGTGGGCTTAGGTTCTTTTCTAGAAAAACAAAACTCCCAACATTCTAACCTAACTATTATTAGCTATTTCTGTCAGAATATCCAGGAACATACTAGGTCATGGTAACTAGTGAATACCTTGCATTGACCTCGTTTTTATGTTATCTATTGCCTTAGAGTAGCTGTGAAAACTGCTCACTTTGCTTACTGCTCCAAACGTCAGCACAGACAACCTGTGGACGACCACCCTCCCCGTGATAGACAATTTATTTGTCTGTCAAGTGGCTGCAGTCCTGGATCATCATGTCTCTCCGTGGGGCTCTCAGTCCTTCTGTACGTTTAATTTTTCATGCTAGGCATCGAACCTGGGCAGTGACACATGCTAAGTCATGCTTCATCATGAGCTACCTCTCCATCCCTACAGCTGTGCACATTTGAAATCTTCAAAAACAAAATGTTTATTCAAATAATAAACACTCAGGTCCAGACACTGATCATGTGACTGGAAGGACCACCCACAGACTTATGGACCCATTTTTTTTTTTTTTTTGCATTGAGTCATTACATGGGGTCAAATGGTAATTGTTATCGGATTTCATTTTTTTTAGTTATATAATTGTAGTCATGATAACCAAAGTTTAAGGCATCTTTTATGTCTATGACATATAAACAAATTATATTGCAGGTCATTTTTAGAGTCATTTTAACTGAAGCTTATTCATGAGTACACACAATAACATTTAAATAGCATTTAAATACCTCCTGCAATGGCACTGCACATTTCCCCCAATGTTACTGAAACTGCTTGCAATTTTTCCTTCCAGATACATAAAGTACTAGAAAAGTAGCCAAAAAAAAAAAAAAAAAAGACACAGACTCAATATGGTGCCAAAAATAATAATAGCGCTTGAAATGTTAAACAGTTTCTCAGAGCTCTTCTTCCCCTTCCTCCCACTTCTCCTTGGAGACAAGCCTCCCAGGCTGGCTTCCGGGCCTACTGAGTCAGCAGTGGCCTCTGTTTGGGATGGTGCTATGGCTGAGGATGGGAGGATGCTGGGGATGATGGGAGGATGCTGGGGATGATGGGAGGGTGCTGGGGATGATGGGAGGATGCTGGGGATGATGGGAGGATACTAAGGATGATGGGAGGATCCTGGGGCTGAGGAGGATACTGGGGCTGAGGATGATCCTGGAGATGACAAGACAGTGATGGGTGGTGGGATGGAGGAGCAGAGTCTGACCACTTCAGCAGAAGTGCTGAGTTACTGCTGTGAGAGAACCCTCATTTCTCCTCTTAAAAGTTTTTGAGTGACTTTCCAATTGGCTTATTTGCTTTGTTTTCTTGGTGGCAGGTCAGAGGATGGCTCTCCAGGCACCAGCCATGTCCTGAGGTAAAGGTCGGGGAAGGAGGTGTGAGCAAGTCAATCACTGCCCATTATCACTTTGGGAAGTGCATCAAGACATTTTATTCCACGCTGGCTCCCTGAGTCAGATCACAAGAGTAGGGAAAGCTGGCCAAGGGAGTCAAACACGACTGTGGACGAAGCTGTGTTTTCAGTCCAGCCAGGGCGGCCTGGGTCCTCAACTGGCCACATTATGTGGAAGCTTATCAGTGCCTTCCTGAGGTCAAGTCTGTGGGCGAGGAGTTCCCTTTCAGAGAACTCCCATGGCGGCACACACTGCGTCGTCACACCAACACTTATTTTTTGAAATATTAATTTAAAAGTAAGTTATAAGATAATGTGCATGTAGCTTGCACCAAACATTCTGCTAAAGGCAATAAGCATTATTTCTTATTTATGGTTATCCTAGCCAGGAGTATGGCAAACTTCATTCAAAGTACACATTCATTCACTCAGAAAATGGTTATTCAGTATGTCTTAGTTTCTTTACTGTTACCGTGATAAAACTTCCCAACAAAAGCAGCTCAGGAGAAAGGGGGTTTTCATGTTAGTCTCACAGCTTTGGGGTACAGGCTTCATTGCAGGGAAATCAAGACAGGAGGAGCTTGAAACAGCTGCTCACATCACATCTGAAGTCAGGAAGCAGAGAGTGATGTGTGCCTGCGCTCACGCAGCCTTCACCATTGTTTACAGTCCGGGTCCAAACTCAAAGAACTGCACCACTCACTTTAGAATGGGTCTTCCCAGCCCAATTCACATAACCAACACACAATCTTCCACAGGTGTGCCCGGAGGCTCGCCTCCCGGGATGCCAACTCCTGTGAGGTTAGCAGGCACCCGCACTGACTTTGGTCAGTAGGGATGGCGCAGCCTGCAAACAGGACCAGCCTCTTGTTCTCATCAGGTGCCAGAGGAGAGAAAAATACAACAGATGGTTAAACTGAAAAACTACACTCAGTTGCAAAAATAAAGCAATGGCAGCTCATGGGGGTGGGAGTGCCGGAGGGTGAGGATGGGATAGGGAGAATCTGAGTAACTGCAGGAAGCTTCGAGGTGACAGGTGACAAGACAGGACCTGCCTGTGAGGACTGAGGGGGAGCAGAGTGGAGGCCTGGGGTACCGCAGTGACCGCACTGCGGCACACAGAAAGCTGCTGCGTTCCTGCTCCCTGCCGCTTAACAGTTCCGTCGTCAGGGCATCCAGGTGTTCCACTGGCAATCAAGGTAAGTGGCCACCGTGCCAGCCGGGCCTCTGGCCACCATGCCGGCCAGGCCTCCGGCCACCAGGCCACCGCGCCAGCCGGGCCTCCTTTGCCGAGAGAGAACAGACCCACGATGTGAAAGGAGTTTTGAAATTTAGGTCCACCAACCCTGCATCAGCACTATCGGATGTCACTATTACAAGTTCCACTCGGAGGAGCCGCCTTGGGTTTGGGAAGGGCCCTGACTCCCCGCATTCCAAGTCTCTAAACCTCATTTATGACCGGGGTGGCCTCTGCTCCACCAGCCACCTGGTTTGTGTCCATGAAGAGCTGCTTTACACGGCGATGATGTTTCGGACCCAGGAAGAGTGGTCGAGACAGCACACCAGAACCTAGAACTGTGATGTGCTTCCTGTGTCCTAGGGATGCTGGTGCTGACAGTCTCCGAGGAGCTGCTGCTACCTTCCTCCTCACCCTCCTCCTCACCCCTACCTTCACCCTCATCCTCACCCTCCTCCTCACCCTCCTCCTCACCCTCCTCCTCACCCCTACCTTCACCCTCATCCTTACCCTCCTCCTCACCCCTACCTTCACCCTCATCCTCACCCTCCTCCTCACCCTTCTCCTCAACCCTGCTCCTCAACCCTCCTCCTCACCCCTACCTTCACCCTCATCCTCACCCTCCTCCTCATCCTTCTCCTCAACCCTGCTCCTCAACCCTGCTCCTCAACCCTGCTCCTCACCCCTGCCTTCACCCTCCTCCTCATCCCTCCTCTTCACCCTCCTCAACCTCCTCCTCACCCTCGTCCTCACCCCTGCCTACACTTTGGACTGGTAAGAGTTTAAGTTTTCTCTACTGTGCCTTCTAGGTCTCAGCTTTGAGTTCCAGGTCTATGAAGACATAAAACTTCAAGTCCTTAATCTAACTTGAATCACAGATCGGCAATCACTAAAACACACGTGACCTTCCTGTGCTGCCTTCTGGGCTGGACATCTCGTGCAAATCAAGGGCATTGCTTCACCTCAACGACCTGCTGCCCGCACTGTTCATCAGAGGGTGGGCCTCGAAGCGCCTCTTCAGTGTGAACTGCGCCTAGAACATGCTCAGACGAAGGCGTCGCCCTTGCACCTTCCCCGCCGCTGGGATGGAATGGCCAGCGCTGAGCAGGGAGCACACACCTTCCCTCACGCTGTCCGTGAGTGACTGCAATCATTAGGCGCTTGGTTAAATTGCACAAAATCCCTTCAGTGTGCAAGTTCCGACGTCGCTGTCATTATTGTGCGAGGGTTGGCCTCCTACGGATGGTGGGCAGGTTGTCAATCTAGATTTCTGGGTCTTCACCCCAGTTTTCACAGACTTTCTTCAGGTCAGCACGGACCGGAAGGAGCTGAAGAATGTGTGCAGTTCTGCTGGCTCTGGCTGACACGCTCGGCTGCCCCTGCCCTGTGATTACTCGTTTGGGGTTGTTAGTACCCACAATCTATATTTCCCATCAAATGTGCTCTCCCAGTGTCCTCTGGGGACAGACTGAGCCCAGCCAGCACATCAATAAATAGCATAACAGAATTAACTGACATTTCATTTATCCTTCAGTGTTTTTATTTTTTTCTCCCAGACATTAGTTTAAAGGATCATAATGTCATGGAGCATCCATCAGAGGGGATGGGGAAAAAATGAAGCAGAACTTATTCTCCCTCACACTCTTCAGGCTCTGCAGGGTACTCCCTGGGGTAAAGCTGGCCATTTTAGAAAGGCTTGTCAGCCTGTCGGTCTGCACCTGCATGTTCAATCATCTTTCAAAAAAAAAAAAAAAGTTTGCTATTAGGAAATATCCTCTAGTGAGCTTGCGTGAGCAAGCATTGCAAACAAGAAATACTGCTGAGCAGAGCTCACCAAATGCTGATTCCTTCGTGTGGAGATGGTAGGAAAAAATGAAAACCACAGCAAGAATGCCCCTTGGCTACAAACTGAGACCAGTCCGGGGCAATAACAACGAAGAGGCTTTAGATAGGACTTCCTCCAGGTGAGGGCTCCCGCGCTGTTGCTCTCCACGATCCGGAGAGATGGTGGAGTTAACAGGGAGCAAAGCCTGAGTTGGCTTGATTCTGTGGACGTCCCCGAAAGCGCGGGCCCTGTAACTTCCTGCTCACTGCAGGTGGGAGTCTCCCTGCAAGCTTCCGTGCAAGGTGCTCACAAAATGAACCCTAGCCTAAAGGAAGCAAAGCAAATCTCAGGCAGTGCCGGACACCACCAGTGCCACACACCCTGTTCTAGACAGCAAAGAGCTGGATGCCAGCAGAAACCGCCCCATCTCTGTGTTGCCCTTTTCATTTGCTGCTCGTGCCTTGCTCTTTCGAAGGTAAAGATGGCGTTTATAATTGACAGGCCCTGCAGGGATTAAAGTGGCCACGTCTGCTCTCATCTCTTCTCCCAGTCCTGAGGTGATGACAGAGGTAGAGACGACCTCTATGCTCAGGCGGGGCAGCAAACCCGAGCGAAGGAAGCAGGTCAGGTGGGTCAGATGCTGTGTTAGGTGCGTCTCTTGTTGGTGTAATCAAAACCCAGCAGATGCAACTTAGCAGGAAAGGCTCACTGTGGTTCGTCTTCACTGGGCCCTTGGGCGCGGTCTCAAAGGCCTTCTGTTCCCTCCATTAGGAAGGTTTCATGGCCTTCAGAAATGGTCTTGCCAACTGAGGACCAAGTACACAAAACTCAGGTTTGTAGCGGCCATTCCAGATGCAAACACTTGTCCTTCTGCAGTCATCTCTCAAAGGATGTCAGTGACTTCCGGGAGGGACCACAGAGACAGCCTCCAAAGCTGTCCACTCTGCAGTTTACACCCACGGTCAAAGCAGGAAGGCCCAAATGAAGGGCACCCTGCTCCCAGGAGAATGCTCTCCCAGTGACAGGACTTGGATTCCATCTTTTGCCTTCCCAGTCCCCATCAGCCCATCTGCCCCGACTGTCTGTTAGAAAACCCTCCTGAGGAAAAGCAGCTGCAGGGGCTGCTGCTCCATGCTTTGGCCTCGATGTCTTGGTTAAAACAGTGGACAAAGCACTAATCATACCAGATGCCTCCGCCATGACCCCCCTTACAGTCCAGAATAGATTGATTGGCCCAAAGGACTCCTCCTGAACCCACAGAGGGATTCTGGGGCAGCTCACCACTCTCCTAGAAGCCCCAGGCAGGAGGGGAACTATGGACAGAAACACCTGCGGCCACACTGTGAGAAGCAAGTAGCCGGTGGAGAATTCCTGCCAAATGTTTCCCAGTGAGATCCAGCAGCAACCCTTTCAAGTCTGGCGGCATCTCTTGACCCTCATGCCCCATTTTCACTTTCTCCCTAGCTTACCTTGGGTAGCCTAGAAAAGAGCTGAGAGGTAGAAAGGGTGTTCCAGACCGTGGAGATCTGGAACCTTATCAGCAAGGAGGGGCATGATTAGATCAAGGCTGACTCAGGTGCCGGACTCGGATAGCAAGAAGAGCACAGCCATCTGCAAGGACTTGGGTAACTCACTGGGGAGGAATTTTAGGAGCTAGGGAGGGAGAGGCTGTGGTGCAAACTGTGCCAAGGAAGAATCTCTCCCTGCCTCCTCAGCCCATGCCAGCCCCACCCCACCCCTGCTTCCACCCTCTTTTCCTGCACAGAGTGTGTTTAGAGACACAAGCCGGTCCTGGGTGGCTGGAGAAGCTCAGTACGTGAGGCGCTCTGCTGAGAATGGAAGGCCAACATTCCATTGCCAGCTGAGCTTCCTTCCCACGAGCACTGAGGGACGGCTTAGAAATCCCAGGCACCATGATGACGGAAATAAGAAAGAAGCACACTCTGCTCCAAGCCTGGAAAGAGTCTGGGGTGATTTAGAACCAGGTCCCTCTATTGGCTTCTAACAAGGAACCAGTGTCCTTCCACCAAATGGGAAGAAGGGAGGACAGGCCAAGCTTCACAACAGAGCCTTGCCTGGGCTACATCTGGACGCCTGGCCTTGCCTGGGCTACATCTGGACGCCTGTCCAGCAGGGCATGGCCCAGCCCCTGGGGCCATGGCTGCCCAGAGCTATACTTCCCGCTATAATGTCAGTCAGTTATAAAATAGTACTGGGGATATGGTGGTGGACACGATATTGAAGCAGCAGGCAAGGATGTGTGCCTTGTGCACTTACAATCTTGGGGAAGATATTGTCCGTGAGAACCAGTCAGGAGACCAGGTGGGTGAGATGGCCACGAAGCACGCGTGGAGATAAGAAAGAAGACTGAAGTTTAAAAGCAGGATGCTCAGAGCACGCTCCTTGGAAAAGTGGCGCTGGGACAAAGACTTGATAGGAGTGAGGCCTACTCAGTGAGCGGATGTTGAGAGTCCATGTGAGCCCTCTGGTGATGTGACAGTGTCCAGGTCCCCGAAGCAGGCTCAGTGCTCCTGAGATTCCCTTCCCACCTCACGCCTGGCATGGCGTCTCCTCCATCGCTCTCTGCCACGTTGGCTCAGGGCCTGCGGCTGCACAAGTTTTAAAGAAATAAGACACATTTAGCTCACGGTTCTGAGGGTCCCAGGGAAACTACGCCACGTCTTCCCACTTGGCTTCTGATGACAAGCTCATGGTGGAAAAGCCAGAAAGCCAAGTGAACGTGTGGGGGAGGTCTCACGGTGTGTGGAGAAGCGAAGGCACCAAACCAACCCCACAGTAACCTGGTCGCTTTGTAACTGACCCACTCTCCTGACAACTCCACTACCTCCTTCACGAGCCCCGTGACCTACCTGCCCCCTAATGGTCCCAGTGCCTCGCAATACTGTTCCTTTGGGAACTAAGCACAGCCAAGCCCTGGCACTAAGTAAATGTTCAGTTAAAGCCCAGTGGTGAGGTGCATGCTGGGACAGTTGCTTATGGCTGTTCTTTTCCTAGTCTGTCGGAGTTCTAACCACA